>NC_141077.1:25853004-27053004 GCF_041138505.1 Cibotium barometz
TACATACATACATATGTATATATGTATGTATGTATGTATGCATGCATGCATGCATGTATATATATATATATATATATATATATATATATATATATGTATATATATATATATGTTTGTGTGTGTGTGTGTGTTTAGATGTGTGTATGATGTATCTATCTATATATTTAAAAGTGACCACAACTTATCACCCATCTCTGCACATTAAAATTTAATCAAAATTAATTAAATTATGTCGATGTTTGTATTTATTTTTAAATACATGTATATATGTATAAGTATATGTGTCTATGTATAGGTTTATGTATCTAAAACATAATATTGTATATACTATATATTTACATATGTGTATGTGTGCGAGAGAGAGAGAGAGAGAGAGAGAGAGAGAGAGAGAGAGATTGAAAGAGAGAGAGAGAGAGAGCTTATATGTGTGGGAGAGTGTAAGAAGAGAGAGGGAGTGTGTGCATGTGTGTATGTGTGTGTGTGTGTGTGTGTGTGTGAGAGAGAGAGAGAGAGAGAGAGAGCAGGTGTGTATATGTGTGTGCATGTGAGAGAGAGAGAGAGAGAGAGAGAGTTTCAACATTTGAGAGTGTGTGTATGTGACAGAGAGAGGGAGAGGGTCATGTGCATGTGTGTGTGTGTGTGTGTGTGTGTGTGAGAGAGAGAGAGAGAGAGAGAGAGAGAGAGAGATGGTTGTAGAGAGGGAATAGTTCTTTTCTGGAACCTTGGTCGGCCGCAACAATGCGCGGGTGCAATACTAGTTCTTTTCGCACGAAGGTGATCTCCTTGCCCTGACTCCTGACTCCTTCACACACCACATACATGTGACAGAATCATGGAGGTCCACATTTTGAAAACGAATTTATTCTTCTTCAATCCTATTCGCCATGGATTATCTTCAAACTTTAATCTAAAAGTACTTGCCCTCATTTTGAAAGGGAATTTATTCTTTCTTCAATCCTATTCACCATGGATTGTCTTCAAACTTTAATCTAACTAGTACTTAACCTGCATGCTCCTCAACACTATCTCCCATGGGGTCTTAAAGACCCTTGTCAGATGGCATTGATCAAAATCGCGATGCCTTTTTTCGACCGTCAGATAAAGTAAACTAGGGGTGAAAAATATAAATATAATGGATTGAAACCACATGGTTTCATTGCTTGAAGGTATAGTGTAGTGGTGAGATGTTTCTAATGGTGATCCGAGGTCTCGAATTCAAATCCACTTTTGCACATAACATCTTGCTCCAAATCTTTCTAAGTCCCAAACCTAAATTCAACCTCATCCCAAGAAGTAAACTAGGAAGTGCTGAGTAAACTAGGAAGTAAACTACGAAATAAACTAGGAAGTGCAGAGTAAACTAGAAAGTAAACTATGCCCACTTAGTAAACTACAAAGTAAACTAGGAAGTAAACTAGGAAGTAAACTAAGAAGATGAATTTTTCCCAATTTTTTGTAGTTTACTTTGCTCGCCCTAGTTTACTTTATCTGACAGTCGAAAAAAGTGACACGATTTTCTATCAATGCTATCCATTGATGCCATTTGACAAGGGTCTTTAAGACCCCATGGGAGATAGTGCTGAGGCCGCGTTGTCGTGCCACGGCACGTCTATGGTGTGAAACCATGCATGAGAGGCCATTAAATACAAATCCAAATGCATGGGATTAAGTGCTTGTGTACATATGGATGTATGGTGTGATAAATAAAGCTTTGTCATGAAAGCCCCTGGCAGATGTACAGGTTTGATGATTTTTCAGGAAGCATGTCAGTTGGCAGCATTGTTTGGAAAACTGATGATGTTCCTGATGACAAGGTCATGGTGTGGTGTGTGAAACCTTAGCAAGGATATGGAGTGAGAAGGTTGATTTTTTTTTAATATGGTTATTACTTGAAATGTAAATGTGTGGGATGATAGGCGCAGTGGAAAAATTAAAAATGGAAAAAGCTTGATTATAGCTGCAAAAGGTGGTATGGGCGCCGACGTCCTTGCGGGAAAGAGCAGAAAAACCAGAGATGGGAGGCGGTGCTAATAAGAGGGGGATTCTGCAGAGAAGCAGCGGATTCAACTAGCGCGGGCTCTATATAAAGATGCAGATATCTATCTTCTTGAGGACCCATTTAGTGCCGTTGATGCTCACACTGGAAGTGAACTCTTTAAGGAATGCATGCTGGGAGCATTAGCAGAGAAGACAGTTATTTCATTGGTGAGCTAGGCGCAGCTTGAAGTCAGGCAGGCTGTCGTATGTAACATGTCCAGCCGTGCACTGTATGCCTTGTATTTTTCATGAATAAAAGAGAGGGGCAGGTTGCCGTGTTGTTGTATGTTGACAAGAGAGCAAGGCTACTGCTCTGTAAAAATAGAAAGGGCCTTGCCCATATGCTGTGTGCAAGAGAGGCAAGAAGGAAATGGCGCAGCTTGTACATGCAGGTTCATTTCTTCAAATCGTTTTTTTTCTGAATAATCTGTGAGCAAAAGAGAGTGGAAAAAGAGGCTTGGCCAGGGGAATTCTACAAAGACAGAAGCGCAGCAGCTGCTGCTGCAGAAAAAGGAAGATAGCCGCTTGGTAAGAGGAGGCCACTTGGTGATTCTCAGGGAGCAGAGGGGGGGAGCCGGGCGGTGCAGAAAAAGCCAGAAAAGGGGAAGGTCTCGTCATTCTCTGCAGAGGGGAACGAGAGGGAGCCCCGCGTGTTCGGGTGTGTGTGACGGGAGGAAGGGGCTCTTGGCGCAGCTGTAAGAGAAAACCAAGGGGGAGCCCCACGTGTTCTGGTACGTGTGTGTGAGGGGAAAACTCTGGGCGCACACAGCAGCAGATATACAAGGAGAGGTCTCGTCATTCTCTGCAGAAAGTGGATGATAACAGAGGGCCCGTGTGTGTTGCTGTGATTAGCTGCAGCCACAAGCGTAGCTGGGAGTAGGTGAAGTTGACAACCAGAGGCGCAAAGGATATACAGCTGCCCCGCAGAGGACTGGAGCCACTGGCGATTTGTAAAAAAAAAAACTTGCAGAGTGCGCTGCTGCTGGTTGACGAGATAAGTACAAAGACGTGTGCTGCTGCGAGAGGAGTGCGGCCGTGTATGCCACTGGGTGTGGCTGTAGGAAGCCGCTTGCAGGTTTAATGAGCAGCCGTGAATGTCAACAGTAGGCGCAATTGATGTGCAGGTCTTGCAGTGCTAAGCATGCAAATGAGAGCAGCTATGAGCAGCAAAGAAAGTTGCAGGTTCAAGTGAGCTGCAGCGGGCTGCACATGTGTGTGAAGCTTGGAATCTAACTCTTGGCAAAAACTGTTGATGTGTCTATGATCCAAGGAATGCAAGTGAATGCATAAGCCTTGAAGGCTCAGTATTGTGAATATGATGTGATGGTTCATAAAGTTGAGGTCCTATGTTAATGACATGCTATGATGATGTCAGCTTTGTCTTTGATATGAACTATGGTGCTAATGCTGGCCGTGAATCTTGGATGTATATACCTATGAGATGTTTTTCTGGGGCTTGATGTGTTGAGTTTTATGAATCAAGCTATGTTAATGCCAGTTTTTGGCTTGGATCATGAGGTTTTCGTTTGCTTTGACTACCCATGTATGGTTGAGTCTTTAATTTATGATGGTTCTAGCTTTTGCTGGTGATGTCCCTTGAAGTTCAACCACTTACTCTCACAGCCAGAAGCCTCGCGCTTTCCCAGCGACACCGCCCACGTCACGACAGCTTTGGTGAACCCGACGTGAAACCGCTGGGGTGAGAGTACGTAGAGATGGCTAGCAAAATGGAGCATTTATATGCAGAAATGAAAGAGCTTGAAGAGCAGTTAAGGAAGATTGAAGAAGAAAAGCAAATTCAGGAAGAAGCAATGGAAAATGCTGTGCAATTGGTATATGACAGGGTCAATATATTTGATGGATACGATCCAGAAAGCTATCTAAGGTGTTACGAGACAGAGATGAAGAATCAAGGGGTTCCAGAAGACATGATGATTGCATCTTTTGCATACCTTGTAAGTCCTGATTTAAAAGATGAAGTGCTGGAACTAGCAGAGTATCACTCCAAACGATGGAATGATTTTGCAGATGCACTTATTTATGCGAGTTCCAGGTATAATGTGAGCTGTGATAGTGTTCCAGCAACAATCCGAGCCAATTTAGAAGCGGTTGTCGATGCATGTCTTATGGAGGACAATCAACTGCTATTCAAGGCTGATACAGAGATTGTGGAGGCTGTTTATGCTAAATTGGGACTACAAAAAGCCATTGGTGAGCAATAAGGCCTTCACAGTGCCAAAAGGGATGTTTTGCTACAGCCTCATAAAGATGCAATGGGTGAACTCTGCAAGTATAATCTGTCTTCCTTGTTTGAGGGTGCAGACATACAGGGTCCTATGATCATACCACATGATGTATGTATGCCTATGCTTGAGGAAACACTTGATTCAGAGAGCTTCAGGACAGGTGTTTCGAAGGGTATTCCTCAGGTGTCGTATCATATGTGTGAAGAACAGCAGGAACCAATGCTTCTTGTTGAAAGCATGATTGCAGAGTTTGAAGATCTAACACAAGAAGAAGATGCTATCATTACTGCATTCTTATCTGGTTATGATGCTTATAAGCAGGATGATGTACATGAATATGCAGACGGGCCACAAGTATGTGTGATTGATTTAGAGGGGGTGAGTGATATGGGTGATTCCAACAGTGATGTTGCTTCTGAAGCTGGTTGCCAAGGTTCTTTGGATTTGGGTTATTCTGGAATGCTAACAGGGTGTTCCAACAATAAACAGGGTGATGCTATGTCATCAGTGTCAGGGTTACCTTGCAACCACATTTGTGAGCAACAATCTCGAGCTTGGAAGCCTGTTTATGATGATGATTTGGAGAGAGAAATTGAATCTGTCTTTTTGGATCATACAGGGTTCAATGACATACAGATTCAAGGGTACTCGGGTGAGGGACCCATAAATCTAAGCCCATCTGCAGACAGGTATCAAGAAATACTGGGAGATAAGATGCAGGATATGCAAAGTGTGGCCACAGAGCCTCATGAGGCTGCATATGAGCAACCAAATGGATACAGCTATGGGGGTATGAATGTTCATGATAATCAACATGTGGGATTGCAAGATGATAATGGCTTCAATGCGATTGATCCTGGATTGGATGCTATCTTAGATGATGCATTGGATGATTTCATGGTATATAATAGATCCCCATCAGCTTTGGGCTCTTCTATGCTTGATGCTAGTCAACTGTTGGTTGCAAGTGAGGATAAGCAGGTGTTATGTGAGCCAAATGATTGTGATGAGATTGATTCAGATCTGGAGGCTATTCTCGATGATGCCTTGTTGGATTTTGTATGTGTTGATGCTTTTCCGTCTTTGGATGAGAAGAATGAATGTTTATCAGAGCTAGATCCAGGCATGGTAGATTTGGATGGGATGTTACCAAATGTGTGTTCCATGCTGTTAATGCAGTTGTTACTTGTTGTGGCCATACAATATGTGGTGCAAAGGCTTCAAACATGGCCTGAGGAAAATTTTGAAGCAAATCATTTTGAAGAGCATCCCACTTTGAATGATGAGGGTAATCATATATATGCAGAGAATCTAAGTGAGGATAGGGCTTCATATGAGCAAAGAATATGCCACATATGCCAAAAGCGATTGGTATTTGATCCAGGTGGGAAAGCAGAACCATTCAGATGTGATTGCTGAGGCTTGTACATATACCAATGTTGGTGTGCAAATAATGCATGGACACTGAATTCCGTGACCTGTGTGGCACATACCAGAGGATGTGCAGGTTTAGAGGGGGTGGATGTCGTGCCACGGCACGTCTATGGTGTGAAACCATGCATGAGAGGCCATTAAATACAAATCCAGATGCATGGGATTAAGTGCTTGTGTACATATGGATGTATGGTGTGATAAATAAAGCTTTGTCATGAAAGCCCCTGGCAGATGTACAGGTTTGATGATTTTTCAGGAAGCATGTCAGTTGGCAGCATTGTTTGGAAAACTGATGATGTTCCTGATGACAAGGTCATGGTGTGGTGTGTGAAACCTTAGCAAGGATATGGAGTGAGAAGGTTGATTTTTTTTTAATATGGTTATTACTTGAAATGTAAATGTGTGGGATGATAGGCGCAGTGGAAAAATTAAAAATGGAAAAAGCTTGATTATAGCTGCAAAAGGTGGTATGGGCGCCGACGTCCTCGCGGGAAAGAGCAGAAAAACCAGAGATGGGAGGCGGTGCTAATAAGAGGGGGATTCTGCAGAGAAGCAGCGGATTCAACTAGCGCGGGCTCTATATAAAGATGCAGATATCTATCTTCTTGAGGACCCATTTAGTGCCGTTGATGCTCACACTGGAAGTGAACTCTTTAAGGAATGCATGCTGGGAGCATTAGCAGAGAAGACAGTTATTTCATTGGTGAGCTAGGCGCAGCTTGAAGTCAGGCAGGCTGTCGTATGTAACATGTCCAGCCGTGCACTGTATGCCTTGTATTTTTCATGAATAAAAGAGAGGGGCAGGTTGCCGTGTTGTTGTATGTTGACAAGAGAGCAAGGCTACTGCTCTGTAAAAATAGAAAGGGCCTTGCCCATATGCTGTGTGCAAGAGAGGCAAGAAGGAAATGGCGCAGCTTGTACATGCAGGTTCATTTCTTCAAATCGTTTTTTTTCTGAATAATCTGTGAGCAAAAGAGAGTGGAAAAAGAGGCTTGGCCAGGGGAATTCTACAAAGACAGAAGCGCAGCAGCTGCTGCTGCAGAAAAAGGAAGATAGCCGCTTGGTAAGAGGAGGCCACTTGGTGATTCTCAGGGAGCAGAGGGGGGGAGCCGGGCGGTGCAGAAAAAGCCAGAAAAGGGGAAGGTCTCGTCATTCTCTGCAGAGGGGAACGAGAGGGAGCCCCGCGTGTTCGGGTGTGTGTGACGGGAGGAAGGGGCTCTTGGCGCAGCTGTAAGAGAAAACCAAGGGGGAGCCCCACGTGTTCTGGTACGTGTGTGTGAGGGGAAAACTCTGGGCGCACACAGCAGCAGATATACAAGGAGAGGTCTCGTCATTCTCTGCAGAAAGTGGATGATAACAGAGGGCCCGTGTGTGTTGCTGTGATTAGCTGCAGCCACAAGCGTAGCTGGGAGTAGGTGAAGTTGACAACCAGAGGCGCAAAGGATATACAGCTGCCCCGCAGAGGACTGGAGCCACTGGCGATTTGTAAAAAAAAAAACTTGCAGAGTGCGCTGCTGCTGGTTGACGAGATAAGTACAAAGACGTGTGCTGCTGCGAGAGGAGTGCGGCCGTGTATGCCACTGGGTGTGGCTGTAGGAAGCCGCTTGCAGGTTTAATGAGCAGCCGTGAATGTCAACAGTAGGCGCAATTGATGTGCAGGTCTTGCAGTGCTAAGCATGCAAATGAGAGCAGCTATGAGCAGCAAAGAAAGTTGCAGGTTCAAGCGAGCTGCAGCGGGCTGCACATGTGTGTGAAGCTTGGAATCTAACTCTTGGCAAAAACTGTTGATGTGTCTATGATCCAAGGAATGCAAGTGAATGCATAAGCCTTGAAGGCTCAGTATTGTGAATATGATGTGATGGTTCATAAAGTTGAGGTCCTATGTTAATGACATGCTATGATGATGTCAGCTTTGTCTTTGATATGAACTATGGTGCTAATGCTGGCCGTGAATCTTGGATGTATATACCTATGAGATGTTTTTCTGGGGCTTGATGTGTTGAGTTTTATGAATCAAGCTATGTTAATGCCAGTTTTTGGCTTGGATCATGAGGTTTTCGTTTGCTTTGACTACCCATGTATGGTTGAGTCTTTAATTTATGATGGTTCTAGCTTTTGCTGGTGATGTCCCTTGAAGTTCAACCACTTACTCTCACAGCCAGAAGCCTCGCGCTTTCCCAGCGACACCGCCCACGTCACGACAGCGTGCTCCTACGTCATGCACACTGCCCTCCTCTGGGTACTACAATGCTGCCATGTGGCACGTGGCTACTAGAGAGGAGCTCTCAGACCTACCACATGGTAGAAATGGGATTAGTTTCCCGCATTACTGCTCAAGTGGTTGCCACCTATAGTGCTTTCATGTGGTAGCTCCTCCCTCCCCCCTCTTGCCATAGGTACCCCCAGGCCGTGCTCTCCTCCTTGTATGTGGTAGAAGAGAGAGCATGTGGTAGGAGAGAGCACACAACTCAAGGACCCGTGCATAGAAACAAAACTCAGCACAATCATTATGATATAATATTTCAATTGCCTTATTAACCACGTGTGTGCACATTCATGTGTGTAGGTTCACATTTCGCTCTCTCTCTCTCTCTCTCTCTCTCTCTCTCTCTCTCTCTCTCTCTCTCTCTCTCTCTCTCTCTCTCTCTCTCGTACACACACATGTATGCACCGGCTCGTGCACCCTCACACACACTCTCGCGCGCGCTATTGTAGCTATAGACCCTTGCACTCAAATTGTGTGTGTGTGTGTGTGTGTGTGTGTGCACACACGTGGACATGTTTGTGTGTGTACATGTGCATGTGTGTATCAACTATGTACGTGCCAACTTTGTGTGTATGTACATGCATGCGAGTGTGTGTGCCTTTATATGTCGATAGTGTATGTGCAAGGGTTTGTGTGAGTGTAGTGTTAAACTCTGTGTACACATGCATATAATTGTGTGTGTGTGTGTGTGTGTGTGTGTGTGTGTGTGTGTTGATGTGTATGTACGTGTATGTCTCTATGTGCATGTGTGCAAGAGTGTGGGTGTGCATCTATGTGCATGTGTACATGGATGCACATGTGTATGTGCATCCATGTGTATGTACATGTGCATGTGTACGTGGATGCACGTTTGTATGTGCATGAATGTGTGTGTACATATGTATGCGTGTGCGCATGCACAAACACTTGTGCATAAATGTGTGTATGCATGTGCGCATGCATAAACACTTGTATGTGTATGTGTATATGTGTAGTACATATGTGTGTATATGTTTGCACTCTCGAGTGCGTGCATGTGCATATGTATGTGTGCATGTCTGTGTGCAAGTGTGTGTGTGCAAGCATGCAAGTGTGTGCACGTGTATACACAGCATGTGCATGTGTGTGTGGGGGGGTGTGTGCACGCATATGCATGTATGTGTCGATTATATGTGCAAGATTATGTGTGTATGTGTGTATATATGTGCATGTGTGTGTCGAGTGTGTGCATGCCAACTCTGTGCATGTGCGAGTGTGTGTGCACGTGCGTGTTCAAGTGTGTGTGCCTTTATATGTCGATAGTGTGTGCACACACATGTATGTGTGAGTGCACGTTTACGTATTAAAGCCTTAATAAAGGCGGTTCTCACGTTACCCTCATGTTGAGATTGTGTATCGATTCTGTGTGTACAGACGTATGATTGTATGCGCCGATAAAATTGCGTGCAACACCGTGTATGCATGGGTTTATGTGTATGCATGTGTTGTGTCTCTATGTGCATGTACACAAGAGAGAGTGAGTATGTGTACATGTGTGTGTATCTATGTGCCTTTGTGCGTGGATGCACACGTGTATATACGTGCATGTGTGTGTACATGTGTACGTCTGTGCATGTGCACTTGTGTGCTTGTGTGTACATACATACGTGCACGTATGTGTGTGTGTGCATGTGCTTGTATTTGCATGTGTATGTCTATGTGTGTGTGTTGTGCATGTATGCAAGTGTGTGTGTGCGCGTCATGTGCACCTATGTGCATGCACATGTGTGGGTGTGTGCACGCACATGCATGTGTGTATAATTGTGTGTGCACGCGTGAGAGAGTGTGCATGCGCGTATATGTATGCACGTGTATGTCTTTGTGTGCACATGCGCAAGAGAGTGTGGGTGCGCATTTATGTGCTTGTGTGTGGATGCACATGTGTATGTACATGCATGTGTGTGTACATATGTGCACATGCACGTGAACATATGTATGCATGTGTGTACATGCATACGTGCATGTGTGCGCACTCGAGTGTGTATGCACGTGTATTTGCATATGTATTTATGTATCTGTTGTGTGTGTGTGCGCGCGCGCGCAAGTGTGCATGCAAGCATGCCAGAGTATGTGTATACGTGTATGCTTTTATGTGTATGTGCATCATGTGTATCATGTGCATGCTTTTATGTGCATCATGTGTATGCGCAAGAGAGTGTGGGTGCGCATTTATGTGCTTGTGTGTGTGGATGCACATGTGCATGTACGTGCATATGTGTGTACATGTGTATATATGTGCACATGCACGTGCACTTGTGTATGCATGTGTACATGCATATGTGCATGTGTGTGCACTCGAGTGTGCATGCACGTGTGTTTGCATATGTATGTATGTATCTGTTGTGCGTGTGTGTGCACACACAAGTGTGCATGCAAGCATGCCAGAGTGTGTGTATACATGTGTATGCTTTTATGTGTATGTGTTATGATTCACCCTAAGCCCCCTTTTATGTGTATGTGTTATGATGCACCCTAAGCCCCCTTCAAACACATCCAACAAGAGATTACCTGGTGAACCGCAACTGTCATGAGAGGATCTTTCCAATGGCCGAGCTCGTAACCCTTGAGGTCTCCAAGCTCTACAACTCCTTGAGAAGCAATTCCAACGCACCTCCTACGAGCGTTATCACACCGTTGCGTTGCACTACGGGTACTCGTCCCTCCTCTCACCTCACTTTACTCACACACTCACTAGCATGCATTAGGGAGAGAGATTAGCAAGAGCAAGACTCAATCACACAATGGAAGAGTATGTTGTATTATGAGAGAAATTCACTTATATACATGGCCATAAGTATTCACACTCACTTAAATTGTGGGCCGGTCGGGCACTTTAGGCTCATAAGAGGCCTTATGCTATTACAATGACTACTCTCATAGTATATCCATGAAGTACATCACTCAGGACTTCATCCTACATGCTACCACATGCTCTTAAAGCGGGAATTGCCATAAATACTCCGTCACACCATTACGGGCACCCGTCCATAGTAGCCTTGAGCAACAAGTAGCTGCTTCTCCACCCACATTTTGATACCATTAAGATACCTTAATTTTTGTTGTCATGAGATTGTGTTCTCGTGTTGGATAAAGCTATGCTTGAGATGTGGTGATTTTATTGGAAAGTTCCAATCCAACCAGAATCTAGGGATCTTTTCAGTAAGATATGCTGGAAGTTCTAGCTCCTCCAAGGTCTCGTCCTCCCATAATAACAATTGTACAATGCCTGCAAGAGTATTCAAGATGACTTTTTCCATGGATTCATCTATTGAATACAACGAGTCACGTATCCAAGTTCCACCAAAAGGATGACATCATACTCAAGGGAATCTAGGGTAACATGGAATGTAAATTCCACATCTCCACCGATTGTTTGAGTAGCATAGCTAAAGTATCCTGGAACTTCAATGTTTTGTCCATTGGCTTCTCTTGCACGATTGTCTATAGGGATAAGTTTAGGTTGTCCCAATGACACCTAAGCGTCTATTGTCATGATGTTATAACTAGCTCGAGGGCTAATCAATGCGCACTTGCGCTTAACATCATTGCATGTAGGGAAAAACAACCATATCATGATAGAATCTTCAAGAGGAACCATGGATGTTTCAGTTTTTGTGTCAGCTTTAGATCCCGTTTTTGTTTCATATTCCCATTCACTTCCATCCTTTTTTGGCTCTCAGGTTTTTCAAGAGTACCCAATGTGTACACTAGCACACTTGGCCCTCTGACAATTCTAAATGAGGTCTGTTTGGAAACTTGCGAATCCTCACAGTCCTGTTCTATGGAGCTCTTTATGTCTTGGTATAACTCATGTTGAGCCCTTAAAGGTGCAAGTGCTGATGTTATGTTGGCTTCACCCCACGAGAGAAGAGCATTCCTCCAAATAAGGCTTTGAGAGACTGCTTTAATTTGGTAAGGGAATTATCTAATTCCTCACGTGCTTTCTCAATTGCATGTAGAGAGTATGTCTTCCTCTTGAAAGGGGAAGCGATACTCCTCTGGGCTTTGTATTTTGGTTGCTTTTTCAAGATTGGCATTATGAGGCTTAATCAACCGGTGATCCTGTAAGACACTCAACCATGCTAAGCATGCTCTCCTGAGCTTACTTTTTGTGTTCCTCATATGTCATATGATTATAATTTTCAATTTGGGGTGATTGGGCGGGTTCTAGTTTCTTGATTGGTCTATTAAGTGCACTTAGTAACGAATCAAAATTGTTTCATTCTCACTACGTGACGTACTAGAACATATTTCATCTTCTGACTTCCTTTGGATCATCAATTTTTCATTATGTTTGCCCATGCGACGAGATCGAATTTTGGTTTTTGTATCTGGTGTCGTACATGTGGGTATTGTTACTTGTGTGGTGGCCTTTGAGGTGGACGCTTCTGCATGTGTAGCTTTTGGCTCTTTTAGGTTTATTTCCCCTTTTGGATTTATGTCCTCCATAGGGTCCTTTTCCGTGTCCTTTAATTCAACCTTGGTTTCGATAGTTTGTTGTCCCTTGTTTTTCTTGGGTTTAGAAGGTTTTGTTTTCTCTTTTGGGTTCTACTTTAAAGCATGTTCTTTTACCCATGTTGAGGTATTGTCATTTGCATTCTTTTGACCGTTTCTCATGCCTTAGCTTGTAAGCATGTAAGCACATTCAAGGGTACCGTGGACAAATACCCATTTTGTACACTTAAGATGTTAAGAGTTGTATTTTGTGAGACAAGTTACATTGAAGCATCTCGTCTTGGGCAATCTTGGAACATGTGATCAATGCCACATCGTTCACACGGGTTGCAAAGTGAGTATGGGCAAGGAAGTATTCCAAATTGTGTAGTCTGTCACTTTATGAGGTCCATGACAATAGAAACATTGAAGTGTTTGATTAACTGCTTCTTGAGTGGTTTCTACCCTTTTGGCTATTTGTGTTTGGTGCACACGAGATGGAGGTTTTGAGTCAATTGTTGATGAATTGGGACACTTTGTAGTATCATGATCAAAGGATTTACAATATATGCAGTATAGAAAAAAAGGTCTCTTGTATGCACAATGGAGATTGGGATGGTCGCAGTGATTGTACTTAACACAAGGCATTTCGCTCCTCACTTGAAGAGGCATTAAGGATGATTGGTTTTGAAGGAGCTCATCTTCTCTTAGAGATGTCGATTGAAAGCTTTTAAGCAAGGCTGCATAGAATTCGGGGAATGACAATTCTGAGATCAATCTTTCTTTTGGCATTGCTTCACTTGGTTTAGATGAGGAACACCTCATAACATGATCATTTTCCAGCATGTTGTCATCTAAACGTACTACTTATTTACAACATTGATCGAATGTTTTCGGGTTGGATACAATGATCAAGTTGTGTAAGTTGTTTTTGTTTAAGCCCATCATGAAACATCTCTTTAATTGAAAATCGTTTAATTTTTCCCATGACTCACATCGTGAGTCCAAGAGTTTTATCCGAAGGATAAAGTCTCTAATGGATTCATTTGGTTTATGCTCAATTGAATAGAGTTATTTTGCTGTACTCCAGACCGATCACCTTGTCTTGAAAAACCGTGGATAAAGGTTATTTTTAAGGTGCTAAAGTTGGTCTTGATTGCCGGCATCAATGTGATGAACCATCGACTAGCTTTTCCCTCTAAGCATAGGTTCAATGCATGTACCTTAGTGGGGCAATTTAGGTTTCCAAAGACCTTGCATCGCCGTTCAAACATTTGTATGAATTAAATAGGATCTGTTGTTCTGTTGTATTTACCCATAATTTTAGAAATTTGTATGGCCGTATGTTTGTGCTCTTATGGGTAGGGACTCACTTAGTCCTTGGGCAACCCCCTTCCTAGACTAGTTAGTATATCTAAGGTGTGGGCATCCAGGGGTTGAAAAGGGTTGGTACCTATAAGATTGGTGGGAACGTTAGGTAAGGGACCAAAGCCGAGTGGGATTAAAGTGACTGGGGTTGTAAAACCCGATCACACGCTTGTTGTAAGCATGGCCAATGGTATTGGGAGTTGCAGTTGGGGCATAGATCTCAATGGCTCGAAGATTTAGGGCATAGATCTCAATGGCTCGAAGATGTCAGCCATTGGGTTCAGTGAGGGTGTCGGCCCACGTAGTCCCTCTATTGTTGTCGTGTCTGATTGCCTAACTGCTTTTTAATGAGCAAGCACACATTTAAAAAAAATACTTTTTATATTTTCTCACAACCCATTACAGCCTCTAGAGGCCTGGCGTACTCTTCGTTGGGTCAAATGAGTGTTCGTTTTTCCTATTAGCTTAGGCGCTATACGCACGTGAATCTCTTAAGAGATATTCTTCCGAAAAAAGTGCATGCTAGTAACTTCCTAGATGAAAGAGGAGGTCCTAAAACCTATTTTCCATCACTATCTCAAGACCCCCAAAAAAATCTAAAATTTTTTTTCTTGTTTCGCAACATGTTTTTTAGGGTGTTCCAAAAGAAATTTTGAAAAACTTTGTATGAGAGAGTTGTAGTATTTTTGGAGTACTACAAATTTGTCTCCTTGAGTCGTTCGTGATTTTGTTTTTTAGACCCTCAAAAAGTACCTCGAATATGGTTTGAAATTGTTTTTGTGCTGTTTTTTGTAAATTTTTGTGCTTTGGGTTGTTTTTTGCCTCAATTTTTGGCTCGAATTTTGAAGCTATTGGTCGGAGGCCAAAACGATCAATTTTGACTTCAGATGGCCAATACCAAAGTTGAAGAGCTTGATGTCAGCTTTCCGATGAGCCCTAGAGCACCTTCATCGAATTCACGGTTTAAAAGATACAAGCATCCAAACAGGGGTGTTCTTTTTTGGCCGACGGATCCCCTTTCACGTCGTGAACTAGCAGGGTACAGTTCACGGTGTGAAGTGGACTTCACGCATTGTATCAAATTTATTTTTTGTTTTTTTTTTGTGTGAGGTCTTAAGGCGTGAGACTCTTAATCCGTGAGATGCTTGGCTGTTGTTGAAAGGCTTTGCCGTGAAAGGTTTGGCCGTGAAACTTTTGGTCATAAAAGGCTTGGTCGTGAAACATTTGGCTGCAAAACACGTCACATTTTTTTTTGGGCAAAGACTTCTAAGGTGTAAAACCTTAGGTCATGAAGTGCAGAACTGTTTCACGGCATGAACCATTTTTTTTTTGGCCAACGGACCTATTTCACGTCGTGAACTAGCAGGGTGCAGTTCATGACTTGAAGTGGACAAACTTCACGCATTTTATTAAATTTGAATTTTTTTTAGTCTAGTGGAAAATACGAATTTCCTTGTTTCGGAGGGATATTTTTTGAATTTAAAATTAAGGAGATATTGGCATTGTCCCTAAAAGGTAAGTGGGAATAAAAAAGACAACCTTTTTATGACACCCCTTATACCGTTCATAAATGACCCCCAAAATGGACAATTTAACAACTCATGAGTATCTACTCATTGAATGCTCATTTAGCCTTAATCAGTTATGTAAAAAAACGATTAAAAATTAATCAAAGATTAATCATTTCACTAAACTTTTCCTCTTTTACACTAATCAAGGACTTTAATTAACCACTAATCCCTAATTAATTCACACAATGGAGCACATCATTGGATAGAGCAAAGGAATGCTAAGCTATGTACATCAATAATTATGTAAATTAATCTAAAATAGAATATTAATTAGACTCTTGATTTTGGTCTCTTCTTTTAAGGCAAAATCAAGCAAAAAGAGTCAAATTCCTCCAATTGATGTAATTAGGTGTTTTGATGCATTTAGATGCTTTAAAAAACACTCAAAAACACTAATTTCGACTACTCACATGATCAAGTTAGACACCAATTAACACATTTTCTAAATTTTTTGCCTCTTGAATAAGATTAATCACTCTTAATGATAAAAACCAATCCATTAAGAGAAATTAGTCGAATTTAAGGGTTTTTTGATGGTTATAAGAAATTTTTTGAAAGATTAAGCTGCTCCTAATGCTTACTAATACTCCAATGCAAACAATTTCAATAAAAAACATACAATTAAGCTAAAATTAATGATTTTAGTTCTATGCTTAATATTAAAGAAAGCTAACATTCACTAAAAATTGCATTCTATTGCATTGTTTGATATAATGGTGGATGCAAACTAAGCCTAATACAAACTATGTGCAAGCCCTAAGAATATTAAAAACCACATTAACAAAACAACAAAAATAACAAATAAAGCTAAAAATTAAGCAAAAAGCATTCTTTACACCAAGCAAAAACCAACATTAAAAACCACATTAACACTAAAGAGAGCTAATATTCACTAAAAATTGCATTTTATTGCATTGTTTGATGTAATGGATGTAAACTAAGCCTAATACAGACTATGTGCAAACCCTAAGAACATTAAAAACCACATTAACAACAACAAAAATAACAAATAAAGCTAAAAATTAAGCAAAAAGCATTCTTTACAAAAACAAAAAAGAGAGCTATTCTACACCAAATCACACACAAATCACCATCAAATCCACATCTTTTTCATGGAAAACTATTAATCAAGATAATGGGCAATGGGTAATGCATAGATTAGAGGAAAAATGATGGAAAAAACCAAGGGATGGCTCCTCAGCAGAAGCGACACCAAAAATGTTATGACTCACCCTAACCCCCCTTAAAACACATCCAACAAGAGATTACCTAGTGAACCGCAACAACTGTCGTGAGAGGATCTTTCCAATAGCTTAGCTCATAACCCTTGAGGTCTCCAAGCTCTATAACTCCTTGAGAAGCAATTCCAGCACACCTCTCGCGAGCGTTGTCACACTGCCGTGTTGTACTACGGGTACTCGTCCCTTCTCTCACCTCACTTCACTCACACTCACTAGCATGCATTAAGGAGAGAGATTAGAAAGAGCAAGACTCAATTACACTATGGAAGAGTATGTTGTATTATGAGAGAAATTCACTTATATACATGGCCATAAGTGTTCACACTCACTTAAACTGTGGCCGGCTGGGCGCTTTAAGCTTATAAGAGGCCTAATGCTATTACAATGACTACTCTCATAATATATCCATGAAGTACATCACTTGGGACTTCATCCTACATGCTACCACATGCTCTTGAAGCAGGAATTGCCATAAATACTCCGTCACACCATTACGGGCGCCCGTCCAAGTTGTAGCTTTAGACACCATTGCTTTATATCTTGAATGTATGACCCTTAAGTGTATCTACCTTGACTCCTTGATGTAAGATAATGGCGGTAGCTCTTGTTAACTCTATGAATGGGTTAACAGCATGTGTGTATGCATGTGTGTGGATGTGTGCATGCACTGCATGTATGTGATTATGTATGTGTCAATTCTATGTGCACATGTAAGTGTGTGTCGATTCTGTGTGTTTATGTGTGTGCACACGAGTGGAAGTGTAAGTGTGTATATGTGTGCATGTCTAAGTCGAGCGTGCGCACACCAACTTTGTGTGTGTGCATGTGCATGTAAGTGTGTGTGTGTCAATAGTGCATGTGCACGCATGTCTATGTGAGTGCACCCTCATCTATTAAAGCCTTAATCAAGGTGGCTCACGTTACCCTCATATTAAGACTATGTGTGTCAGATCTATGCGTGCATGTGTATGATTATGTGTGCCGTCAAATCACATGTGCATATGCACCGTGTGTGTGCTTGTGTATGCATATGCCTATGTATATGCACATGTATGTGTCTCTGTGTGCACGTATGCAAGAGAATGTGTGTGCATGTATGCGAGAGTGTGTGCGCATCTATGTGCCTATGTGTGTGGATGTATGTGTGTATGTACGTGCATTTGTGCATACATGCGTACGTGAGTAGATGCATGCGTGTGTGTGCATGTGTATGCGAGTGTATACATGCATGTGTACGTGAGTGTATGTGTGCACGTGTGCTTGTGTGTGCATACGTGCATGTGTGTGTGTATACACTTGAGTGTGTGCGTGCACATGTATTTATATGTGTGTGTTGTGTAAGTGTATGTGTTTAAGCATGTGAGTGTGTGTATGTGCTTCATGTGCACGTGTGGGTATCTATGCACGCACCTGCATGTGGGTGATTAGGTGTATGTTGATTTTGTGTGCACGTATATGAGTGTGCATGACTTTGTCTGCATGCATAGCCATGTGTGTGTGTGCATATACGTATGCAAGTATATGACTATGTGCGTGTGTGATACGTCCAAAAAGTAACCAATGGCCCAACCTGTGGGGCGGTCCATTGGTGCTCACCTCTAAGTAACATGAGCATGTAGATCCTAAACTTTCTTTGTTCTCATTAATAAAATCTCACTCATTAATAAGGACCATCATTAGTTACAGTAGTTCGATAACCTTGCCCCACCCCCCCTCTCGCACACCCATGGTAACCTAAGAGACTGCCAAGACAGGACCCCTATTGTCCTCTCACCCTTATTAGTAGCTCATACATGATCAAATTGGTCAGTAGGTGTAGCTTTCAATTTTTCTACCAAATAATTAACAAAGATCAATTATAGTTTATGTGTAAATTATCTTCTTTTAACCCAAAGTTCCAAATGAAATAAAGCTTAACCCCATTCTCTAATTTTATGCATGGAATTCTAGAAAAAAATCCCCATTCCACCATGCTCATAAAACTCATAAAATTAACCAAATTGCATGTGCCACTCATAGCACAAAACTATACATTAATTCGGCACATCTTCGACACACTTATGCACATCTAAGTGCATAAAAATCACCTCGCATATCCATTAAAAATTAAATTTAATATGTATATATGTGACATTGGCAAATCATTTGACTCCATCATCATTCCTTAATTGAAACATCAATTATGCAGGAAAAAATACACACTTTCACCCCCTATCACAAGAGCGAAACATGTATTTTGACATTGTATGTGTAGAAAGTAATTGATTTATTAATTACAATTTAATTTAAAAAAATTAAAGAAGAGAAATCTAATATTTTTATTGACTTACTTGGGATTTGAATTTAGGTTTAGAAGATTATCATAAAGTCACACTACGCACACTCCAGTTTCATGTATGGAGGTTCTCATATTTCTAAAAATCTTTAACTCTTGTATTAGGGTGGAAACCTTTTTAGAAAGGTTTAAGTAAAATAAAGTTTTAAACACTAGATTATGGTTGTATGGTGTATAAACTTAAAGCTTATATAAGCCTTAGAGAACTGAGTAGGATATGGGAGAGAAGAAAAAAACTGTGCCGGCTCTCTTATACATACCACACATTGTATCCTCTTACATGCTTCGGCTTGGTACAAAGCTTCTTTGCTAAATGTTATCTAGTATTCCCTAAAAGAAATGGCACCTTCCACAAGACCCCACTCACCATAACCATTTGGTGTTGATGGAAAGCTTAACATAGCACCAATCCTTCTGGAAGTTTAAGGCTATTCTTTCCTCCTATGAGCTTAAGACACTATCATTTGGTACAAAGCTTCTTTGCTAAATGTTATCTAGTATTCCCTAAAAGAAATGGCACCTTCCACAAGACCCCACTCACCATAACCATTTGGTGTTGATGGAAAGCTTAACATAGCACCAATCCTTCTGGAAGTTTAAGGTTAAGGCTATTCTTTCCTCCTATGAGCTTAAGACACTATCATTTGGTGTGTTGATGGAAAGCTTAACATAGCGCTAATCATCCTCTTTAGAAGTTTAAACTTAAGGCTCTTCTTTCCTCCTATGAGCTTAAGACACCATCATTGGTGTTGATGTTTACTTGCCCACCACCAACAAGTGGATGCAAACAGCAACCCTATAGTACCACATGTTGTCGACCTTGTCCAAGCTTGGAGATAAAGGGATTTAGATACGCTATGTGCCATCCTCACTAGCATGAAAGATATTTTGATGACCATGGTTCATCATGTCTCTAAAACTATAGAAGTATGGGCCTTGTTTTGTTACAGAGCTAATACGAGCCGATAAATCCCTTAAGGATTTAGAATCTCAAAAATCAGCTTCAACAATGAATGAAGGTGAAACGGTGGAGGCGTTTCTTACCAAAATCAAAGATCTCCATGATTAGGATTGTTATAACATGAGTGTGTTCTCCCTAGAGGCATTTCTTACCAAAAACAAAGATCTCCATTTCTTACCAAAAACAAAGATCTCCATGATCAGGATTGCTGCAACATGAGTGTGTTCTCCCAGGATATTACTCTTTTCATCAAGGGTATTATCACCTAAGTATGATAGTTTTGTTACATCTTTGAATGTTGGTGTCATGCCTACTCCTCTCACATTTGAGGTGTTTAGCTCATTACTTCGGAATGAGGAGATATGCAGAGTCACAATGGTGGCAACCAAGGTTTCTCCGCTACCACAAAGAAGAAGGGTAAGGATTTTAACTCTTCAAATGACAAGAAAAAGGTTAAATGCTTTTATGTGATAACAAGAAAGGACACATAGCCAAATAACATAGGAAGAAGTAGATGATGCCAAGAATGGTTCTCTAAAGACCAAGGAAGAATCTAGTTATTTAGTCATGTTACGACATAAATAGAGTTGTTTATTGCTATTAAAGAAGTGTGTAGTGAAATAACTAAGGTTGCAGGACATGATGATTTTTAGATCATTGACATTGGGCTTCTAGGCACATGATCAAGATTGGTATTCCTCCCTAAAGCCCGTGGGAGATGATATCATGTGGCAATGGGCAAGGATGCAAAGTGCTCAATCAAAGGTTTAGTTACTATTTCACTTATGTCTAAAGAAGGTCATACAAAAGGTCTTTCAAATGTTCTTTGGGTTCTAGATATGAAGTGAAACCTCCTTCTCAGTCATCACACATTGTGACATGCAAGTTTACTTCGACAACAATGGTGTAGTCATTCTTGATGGAGATGATAAGGTCATTGTAAAGGATATTTGGAACAACAACTTGTATGAGCTTTTGACTTTTGCACTCTAAACCAATTTGGATAGTAGCAAACTTTGGCATGAGAGTTTTGGACATCTCATTTTATAGACTCTTTTAGTAGAGATGCATAAAGGTCTCTTTCAGAGATGCAGAAAGGTAAGGTAGTTAAGCATTTGCCACCAATTTTTGATAGTTTAGATGTATGTGAAGCTTGCATGATTGATAAAAGTAGCACTAGAAACCCTTCCCACCACCACAAGAGTCTAGTTTTAGGGCCAAGGCTCCTCTTTAGCTCATTCACGTTGATCTCTATGGAATGATGAGCAAAATTGCACTTCGAGATTCTTCCTATTTTTTCACATTGATAGATGATTACAATAGGAAGATTTGGGTGTATTTTATTCTTAGTCTTTTGGAAAGTTTAAGAAATGGTTTACATTGATTGAATCTGGGACATGAATAAAATTGAAGCAGTTTAGAACACACAGAGAAGGAGAATTCATTTTTGATGAATTCTTGATTTTTTGCACAAAGAAAGAGACATAAAGCAACATTTTACACTACCGCTCACACTTTGCAACAAAATGATGTTACAAAGTGCAAGAATCATGCTATTACTGTTAATGGCCTACTCGGGTAAGAAACCTTCATCTACACACTTGAAAGTCTTTGGGTGTGAATGTTATGTATATGTTCTAGATGCTAAGAGGACCAAATTGGACACAAAAATCTAGGAATGCATCTTTTTTTTTTCTCAGGAAAAAGATCCTTCAATTAGTTAAATAAAACACTTCTTAGGTTACAGCATGGAGTTAAAGAATATCGACTTTATTAGGCAAAGAAGATCATAGTGAACCATGATGTGGTATTCCAAGAACAACCATGTTGGATAAATAAGAAGCTTTCTCCTTCTTCATCATGCAACAAGAAAAACACCAAAGCAACACAACCTCCACATGTAGCATGAGATTTCTCACATCATGATGGAGGGAAGCTTGTATCATTTCCTATAAACATGGATTATAAAGATTAAGAACAAGAGCATGATGATGTGCCACAAAAAGTTAAGGCATTCCCTAAGTGGTACAGGTAACTTTTGGATAATCCTCTGGCCATAGAGGACATGCCTCAAGATGTTTACAGATCTAGAAGGTTACAAGAGAAAAATAGGGCTCAAGAGAATCTTGTGAATTTTTCTCTTATATGAAATAGGTACTTAGGAGTCTACCACCTTTGTTAAAGCACAAGGGGATCCAAAGTGGATGGTATAGCCATGCAAGTAGAATATGACTCCATCCCGAAAAACTACACTTGGAACCTTGTAGATCGTCTTCCAAGATGCAAGGTAATTGACACTAAGTGGGTTTACAAAGTAAAATACAGATCTAATGGTACTTTAAAAAAGTACAAGGCATGATTGGTCCTCGCCGCCAAAGGTTTTACATAAGTTGAAGGTTTTACATAAGTTGAAGGTTTTGACATTCAAGTAACTTTTACTCCTATGGCTAGGTTAACCACAATCTGCACCGTTCTTGCAATGGCAGTGCAAGGGGATGGCATGTTCTCCAAATATATGTAAAATATGCTTTCCTCTATAGGAACCTCGAGGAAAAGGTATATGTGTAATAGCCACCTGGGTGTTCATGGTTCCTCTATAAGAACCTCAAGGAAAATGTATATGTGTAATAGCCACCTGGGTTCATGGTTCCCTATTCCGAAAGCACACAACACGTGTGGCAATATAACTAAACAAGCATTATATCCTAATCTATCATACATGTCTAACCTATAAAGCCCATGGCTTAGAATATTGAATATACCACAATGATGTCTCCATCACTCTGGTTATGAACTTTACAAAATAGAACCTTTAACACTGCCACTTAGCACTAATTAGAAATAACAATATACCAACTTTAGTTCGCTTGCTATACATGACTACTTATTTCAATCACCCTAAGAGGATTTGATTATAAAAATAATTCAAACCGATACTAAGGTATGCATACCTAGCCTTTATCATCTTATTCCTCAACACCTCCACTTGATCAAGCATCCTTATTGCATACGTGTGCTTGTCTAAGTGATCACAAATAAACTTAAAACAATGATTTAAAGTTTACAAAGTTAGCAACTTCTTTATTTGGCCTTCACCAACTCATTGGCTTTTTCATCCTTCCTCTTTTTCCATTCTCTTTTTGTAATAGTCTTTGATCATGTGTCCTTTGTTTATGTACTAGTACCTAATTTTCTTCACATTTGATTTATATATTATTTTCTATACACCTTGTTGCTCATTAGTGATATGAACCACTAATGAGCCAATTAGAGTGGTGTGAACCGTTGTAATTGGCTACCGTTGTAATTGGCTTCTCAAGAGCCTTCCTTTTTGCCAAAACGTGTGTCTTCTAACATAAGAGATGGCCCTGCAGCATTTAACATAAGATTTGGCTGATTTGTTGATGAAACATATTGTTTATAGTTGTCATGCATATTGGACAATAGCACAAAAATTGCCTTCTCCTCTCCAACTACTACTGCAACACCACTACTTGGTTGATTTGCTATTAATGAAACACATTGTTTATAGCTATCATGCATACTAGACAAGAGCACAAAGATTGCCTCCTCCTCTTCAACTACTACCACTCGAACACCAACTACTACTTTAGCACGAACTACTACTTCGGCACCAACTACTACTCTACACTGACCACTACTTTAGCAACAAATGACTACTTCAGCACCAACGAGTTATTCCATCAATGAATGACGTTCACTTGGATGATCTATAATAAATATGCTTTCATTTCTAGCCAATAAAATTTATTCTTTAAGAAGGGGCCATTGCATTTGTTGTCCACTAGAATATTAGCATAAGCTACTCTTGGTTGATATTACTTGTGGTATCTAGCTATCTCTTCTAACCTAGAGATAATGAACAACATATAGATAATCCTCACATGTCTCCTTATATGAGACCCATCTACATCTTCACTTTTCTAGTATGGTACTTGAACCATCAAATCGATCATTCTTATCAAAGCAAGAAGCATTGGGTACCATTTTTATAAACCACCTAGATGACTTCTCATAGTAAACCCAACATTCAAAACTTTAATAAAGTGTTTATATTTGAGTCTAATAATAGTCAAGCAACATGTAAAACAAACAAGACAAATATAACACCATCCAAAAGAAACACTTCTCTCCTATCACAATAGCATGACCACTCATGTAAACTCTTCAAGAAACCAACATGAATCTTGTCTTGATACCATAAAAAAAATCAAATATGCATGGCTTACAAGATGTTTGCATATGTAGCTTTATCACAACTAGCTTGCAACAATAGAGAAAGAGTTTGACATAATCACCCAACTTGCTCAAAAGAGAGAGTTTGAGATAATTACCCAACTGCAAAACTTTATGCTTTCATATGTGTATACACATCATGTCACTTATGGAGAACCATTATGTCTCTATTGAGAACCATAGTGTGCCTTGAAAACCTTGATGCTGCATATGTGTATACACATCATGCCACTATAAAGATGCACATGGAGATCTAAAACTTCTTGCACCCATTAATCAAATTGATGAAGGTTTGATCCTTTGAATTATATAAATGCCCATGTTTCATGCATTGCAATGCCTTACCACATGCTAATTTTCCCTAACCCCCTAGTTGCAAGGTTGCCATCCATTGGTAATGTTTGGTAGCCCATTTGGTTGTTGAGTGGCCGTTGAGTCATTCTCATGGACAAGCATGCAAGGCCAGGTAGTCCCATTCTAATAGTGTGGTAGGACAAGTGAAGGGGATACATCTTCTATCTTATAAAGGCTCATTAGCTCTTTAACCTAGTGTCCATTGTTTATCAAGGAGCTTGTGCAATGGCTAGGTTACCCCTAATTATATCTTTAGTAAGGATTTATCATAGACAAGGTACAAGAAGCATTAGAAATAACTTTCAATGTGTCATTTCTAAAACAATTCCTTGAAGTCTAGCTATGGACAAAGGCAACATGACTGGTTTGGGTGACAAACCTATGAAAAGAAACTCCCTCAAAACACTTTGTGCTATGGTAACTATATTTTAATTTGCATCTTGCCCCTTGATTGGGCATTATAAACTCACATAATCCAAAGGTGTTGATTGGGCTAAAGTGGCCATGTTTAAGTAGCATCAATGACCAACATCTAAGTTTGGACACTTGATGCCACATGGTTAGTAGTAAGTTGATAGATTTTGAAAGATCTAGCTCAATAAAGATATGAAATTTTTTATTGTTAAAATATTAGAACTATTACAAAGATATTAAATTGTCATTTTTGTAGAAGCCTTGGAGAAACTATTGTTTTGGCTACGACATTGCAAGAGCTAGTAGTTTGGAGCACCCAATTTAATGCCTACTAGGACAAGGAACAATACCCATCATTTGTCACCCTAATGGGGCTTATTGTAGGCTATTCTAAGGCCATTACTTGGTGTGTTTTAGGCCAACATTGGATTGGCAAGTATTTTATGGCCTATAAGGGCCCCCCTACTCCCCCCATTTCATAGATCACCCAAGGCCTTTTTGTGTAATTTGGCATAGCCAACCCCCTTTATTCTTTAGCATTATAGCATTAATTGAAGTAGACCATAAGATATATAAGCTTCAACCATGAAGCACATGTGTAGAAGCAGAACATGCAAACCATTTATTGCGCCAATTGTGACATTTAATACTAAATTTTTGATAATTCTCCATCTCTTTTGTTGTGTAATCTTAAGCATAATTTGTGTGCATAGAAAGATTGTGTGACATTGCTTATAACATTTAGTGTGTTATCTTTTATGCATTGACAGATTTTGTCACACCCAGTGTCTCTATACGATTTATAAGGTGAATTAAATTGTAAAGTTCTTATAGTAAGATTTAAAGAAAAGAAAGAATCCATTACATAATGTGTATGGTATGGTGGTCCAAAGGTACGCTTTTATTTAGAGATAAGACATGTAAGGTGTGTATGGTAAGGTACAAAACTACGTATAAATTCTCATGGTTTATGGAATTATTTCAAAGGATAAATTATCATGGTTTATGGGGTTATTTCAAAAGGATAAGACTATAAAAAAATTTCAAGCTATTATTTATATGAAAAAAGTTCATAAATCTTGAAGGTTAAAAAAGAAGTTAATGAGGGTTATTATAACAACCATCTACTTCTTAAAGAAGGAGTGGGTATAAGATAGTGTAAAAATGCTAGGAGGCTAGAGATGCAACGAGCCTATTGGTTTAAAAGAAGCTATAAAGAGTTGGAGGTTAATGGATCCTGGTAGAAAATATGAGAAGGGAAAAGTGAGAGAGTTTAATTATTTGGCATATAGACTATAGCAGTGGCAAATGATAAATGTAAGGATTAAATAGCGTACCTTTTTGCATGTGCAGAATAGGTTTGGCATCTCATGGTGGGAAGCGCATTGAGAAAGATAATGACTACTATTAGTGCGGTAAACTATAGTAGTGAAAAATGATAAATGTAAAGATTATAAGTAGGGTACCTTCTTTTTGCATGTGCAAAACAAGTTTGGCATCCATAGTGGGGAGTGCATTGACAAAGAAAATGGACTCAAAAATGATATCTTGAAGTCAAATGTAATGATTTAATGGTATAAGGGGGAACAAGGAATTAATAATAATTAAGATAAATTACAAGTTAAAGCATCTTTATTGTGACACACTATCCCACTTAGATCTTTAAGAATTCCATGATGTAAGCTTTAAGCTAGCTAATTAAAGCTACACTTACATATACAAATAAAACTTTTCATAAAGTCTCAAAGGTAATGTCAACGAATAAAGTAAAGGCAAATACTATAAGTTTATAAGTAAAATATATATCAAAGAAAGAAAGAAAATATTAATGTCTTCAGAACACCCAGAGGGTCTATGAGACAAAAAAAGTAGCACAATATATCCATGATGAATACTGGACCATGGAAAATAAAAAATTATGCAAACCTAGGTACATAAGCAAAAGTATCCATGTGATGCTACACGATTACAATGATACCATCGAGAGAGAGAGAGAGAGAGAGAGAGAGAGAGAGAGAGAGAGAGAGAGAGAGAGAGAGAGAGAGAGAGAGAGAGAGAGAGAGAGAGAGAGAGAGAGAGAGAGAGAGAGAGATGACAATGCAAAATTTAGAAATGTAAGAGTTACTTGCAACTTTTAGATTTGTAAAAACATAGGCATGAATTCCACGCTCTAAAGTTAAAAGGTTTGTAGACTCTAGGCATAAATTGAATTTAACTTAAATGAATGCTAATTTAATAATGAACACATGCATGCAAGTTGAATATCATAATCATAAACTGTAGACTCTAGGCATAAATTGAATTTAGCTTAAATGAATGCTAATTTAATAGTGACCACATGCATGTAATTTGAATATCATAATCATCAATCATGTTCATACATACAATTCACTTTTTCATTTATAGATTGCATTGCTGAGATTGCTCTAAAACGACCAATAAGAAGCACGAAAAGATTATCATCTTTTGTACCTTTTTCCCATAAAAACATTTCAAAATTCCTTCAACATCTCTCAAGAAGCTTCTCTTGCTACTTGGAGAATAAAGAAAATTGAGAGAAGGAATGCGTGCTTTTCAAGCTTAGTAGAGCAAGTAGATCTCATTATCAGCAAGGGATATATGTAAGGTTGGTCAACTTGCTGTATAAAACACTAATTACATTAGTAAATATATATACAAGGGAGATTAGCACATTGAAATTTGTCAAAAGAGGGAGGTTAAAATGGTAGGAAGTTTAAAGGGAAATCAACGATAAATGGGTTTGTCAACATAGTAGGATTGACATAAAGATAAGGAAGCCCAAATAATTGAAAAGGATCCTCATGGATGGGGATTGCTTATTGAGATGTTTGAAGGGAGAAGAACATTTTTCAAGGAA
This sequence comes from Cibotium barometz, assembly GCF_041138505.1. NCBI lineage: Eukaryota > Viridiplantae > Streptophyta > Polypodiopsida > Cyatheales > Cibotiaceae > Cibotium > Cibotium barometz. The sequence continues at coordinate 25,880,819 of NC_141077.1, forward strand.
CTTTCAAGGTCTAAGAGCTTTGATTTAGAAAAAGCAATGCCATCTTCCATTTATATTGAGATGGGGATTGCTTATTGAGATGTTTGAAGGGTGAAGAACATTTTTCAAGGAACTTTCAAGGTCTAAGAGCTTAGATTTAGAAAAAGCAATGCCATCTTCCATTTCTATGAGATACAAAATCTAAAAAAAGACTACATGAAAGGGGCTCTTAAGATATGGAGTGATAACATGATGTGGCGGTCAATAATAGCACAACCACCTATATTGATCACAACAACGACCAAAAGAGCAACATAGAATAGTCTCGTTTTATAGCAAACACATGCACATACTTAGCACAAAAACAAAAACAAAAACAAAATTACATTCAATAATAAAAGGAGCATCATGATACAATAGGCACACACACAACAAAACTATTACTTACAAGATGACTAAAGGCACTACAATGGAGAATAAAATTGTACGTTTTTCCATGAAGAAGATTATGGAAAGGGGAAAGATTAGAATACTTGAATGGGAAGAAGAAGTACTTTGCCAATAGAAAGCGTCACAAGCACATGTACAATAACCTTTATGGATCGTGTGAAAGGGGAGGGAGTCCTTTTGATAAAGCAACTATAAGCCCACACATCTTATGGAGTAAGATGCAACATCAATAGTGTTACCATAAAACTATGGATATTTTGAAGGTGGAAAGATACTTGACGTATACATGCATGCTCTTTTGCTTGTGCTGGCAAATAACTCAAAATAACAAGCTAGTTTGCCACATTGATTAGTAGAAGAAGATGCATAAATATAGAATTACCACTTTTTTTTTGGGTTTGTTTAAGTGGCCATCCTTCGTTATGTATATTATAGGAGAATGAGAGGAGCATTTGAGGTCTAGGTAAATAATCTCACCCACCCACCAACCCACCTCTTTGACAATGTGGATAATATATAGGTTTTAAGGGATTAGGGTTGGGGTGGTGGTGGTGCTAGAAACAACCTCCTCCTTGTTTTAATTCCGTCCTTTAGAGTTTTTAATGGACATGGTATGTAGGAGAGAAGTGCTCTTGCCCATTATCCATGCAAGAGTGTAACGTCTTTAGCCATGGGCAACTTAGGGGCATTACACATGTCCTTACCCATGCAGGGGCTTAGACACCCTTACATATTTATCTTGGATGGGCGGGGAAACATGTCGATGCCCATCCAAGCTTAGCTGCTGGATGCCCATTGTTAGGTTCTTGACACCTTGTGTGAAGAGGGAATTAAGAGAAAGCCACCTGAAGCAAATTCAAGTGAAGGAGATGGTTCTTTCTAGGCCTTCAAGTTGAAGTGTAGGGGGCAGGCCATCGGATTTGAGCCATGGCGAGGACTGGGAAGGTGTGCAAAGTTTTTGTGAACCTCCCGAGACATGCAGGTTCACTTGTTGAAGGTGAGGGGGCGGGCTTTAGGTGTGAAACGGCCAAAGGAACAAGCAATGGTATAACCCCATTTCAATGTGTGGGGAATATGCCCACATGATCCATTCCAAAAATTTGAGTAGATAAGACTTAGCTTTAAGAAAATGAGGGTAATAAAGTTGAATTTTTGAAAGCAAGGGTAAAGAGGGCTCTAAAAGGAGACTTCTTACCACCATAGTGGTGACACTCTGCCTGCCTATCTGTCCCTACTGTGAGTTCGTACTCTTCTTTCTCACACAGATCGAAATCGAAATATGCCTTTATCGGCTACGTCGGTGCAGCTGCTTCATCGTTTTTCACATACCTCTGTGAACTTCATCAAACCCTAGCCAACCTCTCCCTCTCCCTCTTCCTCTCTGCCGGCTTCTGCCCTAGTTTTTCACACAGTAGCAGATCTTCCCTCACACGCAGGCTTTCGTTTCGAGATAAGGGATCTTTACAGGTTCTGTGCTTCAATGGAGTTGTGCAGCTCTCTAGAATAAGCTTCTGGAGGTGCCGCGCAGTTCAGATCTGCATCGTTTCACGCCACGGCTGTTTCACATCTCGCCATCTCTGCGGCCCAATAGACCTCGATCTGCAAGTCTGCATCTTTTTAGGGCTGGGGTTGGGGTTAGGGTTCCACGCAGGATTGTGTGCCCTAACGTAGGGTCTCTTTTCTGCACTCATGCGGGCCGGGACAGGTTTTGGCTCGGTAGCGCACAGGCCTAATGTGGCTTCTTCTTCATCTTCGTCAGATGCTACATTTCGCAGGGGGTATTGTTCGTGCTAATGCACACACTGATGCAGTTCAGCCATGTAGAATAAATGCATTTTCTACCTATTTGGTAGTTCGAGAAGAAGAAGCGAGATTACATGGGGAAGCCAGAAGAAGAAACAGCAGTTGTTTTTGGGCAACCACCAGGCACGCTTTCCTGCTGCTGCACAAAGTCCACATGGAGATGGCTGCTTCCAGTCATTCTCGGTGTCTATGTGCTGGCGTTTGCCCTTTGGTCACTTCGTTTCCGCGGGAGCAGCGGCAGTGACACACTGCCCCCTTCTTCAGTGCCATGGATACGTGAGTTCTGTCTTAACCCTAACCCTAACTCCATTCTCTCTCCGTATAAAACTGTTTGAGTTTCATATGCCCTGAATTCATGTTAGCGTATGAGTTCTGTTTATCCTCATCCTATTTCATTTTTTGTAAATGTTCGACTAATGTTCCCCGTAACACTAACTTCTGTAAAAGAGGATGAGGTCTGTGTGACCTTAGACGAGCTTGATTAGAGACTACGGGTTCTCTATGCCTTAGCTAAAAGAGTCTAGGGTTGACAAAGCATACTTTAAGTCACAGCAGCTGTTCTGAAAGAGGACTAAAATGCTTGCCTTGTGCCGTGGTGCCTACTGAACAAGCCTAATTAAACATTGTAGGTTGGTTTTCCTTCTTCTCTGTTGCCCAGCCTCCATTTTCATTTTTCTGCAACACTGAATTTATGACGGCAAAATGCAGATCTGCAGACATTTTAACAGCTGCAGCCTTGCTTGTCTTCCTGTAGCTCATTTGCATTATCATTTACCTCTCTGATCAATTAGAGAATGCCTACTACACATGCCTACACGGCACACAACCATGTTTACACTCATCATACAAATAAATGCCAATACAATGATAAATATGTACTGCGATGGGCATATTGTACTGATTTGTAAAATCTTAACATGTTTATTGTGTGTCTTTGAAATGGCTTTTCTCACAGTTTGTTTGCATGGTGAAAGCTGTGTCTGTCCAATAACTAATATTGTGAGCCATAGTTCATATCATACTCGTATGATTGTTGAAGCAAACGTTTGCTAACGTATGGTAAAACGGTGTATAAAACTAGCCTATCATTCTTGCTCTATTTTTAAGATAAAAAATTTGAGACTTTTTTGCGGAAAGTGACACCATGGCTGGTGTACACCCTGTAGGTACTAGGCTCGGACTGTAAAGAACCTGGGCCTCAAATTGGGCAGTGGGCACTAACTAGGCCTGGGCTCTAAAAAACTTGGGCCTCAGGTTGGGCACTGGGCTCTATGCTATGAAAAAGCCCTACACTGTACCAATGTACTGCACATACTTATTAGTACATGTAGTACATAGTATGTACTATGTATATTCAAGTTTTCTGCCTTCAAGTTTCAGTCTTCAAGTTTCAACTTTCAAGTGGAAAATTGTCAATATTTTGAAGTCCCAACTCCCACATGCATTTATAGCCCCAAATTTTAAGGCCACATATGAAACTGTACCAGGAGCTGAATCATACTTTATCATACCTCTCATTCTCCCTGACGTATGGCAGTATGAAATGTTTGATATGAACTATGTTGTGAGCTATTAAACAGGATTTTTGGATGATTTTTTGTTAGCTCTTCTTGGAATAGGCATCATTTAGCTTTCTTAGTGGAATGACCTTTCGGGCATTAAGTTGCTTTTTTGATTCTTGTGGACAGCTCATATTGAAGCCAGCTTTAGGCTGCGCAGGTCCGTCTCAGCAATCAATGAGAGTCTTCCACAACTGCAGGTTGACTTGCAGGATGAGATTGGCATTCCAGACACTCAGGTAAAAATCATGCTCTGAGATGTTTGAGGCCCAAAAGTGCCTGGGATTTTAATCTGGGTTTCCCAATAATGTCTGCTGTGATGGTACTTTGACAGATTGATATCGTTTCAATGGTTTCGTTGTCATCAACAAATTGGACGGAAGTACGCTTCACAGTTTCTCCTGACCAATCAAATGTTTCCATAGCACCTGCAGAAATTAGCCTGTTGAAGGACACATTTGTGGAGCTTTTCATGCAACGATCAGCAAACTTGTCCCTAACAAATGATATCTTTGGGAAAGTTTCCCATTTTGAAGTGCTAAATTTCCCAGGTGGAATCACGGTGGTCCCACAACAGCCAGGGTTTCCTCTCTCAAAAGTCCTGGTGCTTTTTAATTTCACTCTTCGCAACTCTCTTTCGCGCATCAACTACAACTTTGCGGAGTTCAGGAAACAGCTAGCCACTGGGATCATCTTAAAGCCCAATGAGGTATGTACATGTTCGTTTTGAAAGCAGTACGGATGATGGATTCTGTCATGTCACGGGCTTTCGTACGGCAGTGAGTTGACACCGTGTACTGGGTATGTGCAGAGCTTGTTTGTACAGCTGACAAATCTTGAGGGGTCAACCCTTGAGTCACCATTGGTTGTACAGACCTCCATTCTACCAGTGGTGGGAGTATTGCTTCCAACTACGAGGCTCAAGCAGTTAGCCCAGGAGATAATAGCCTCTCCGAGAAGGAACCTTGGACTGAACCATACCTTATTTGGGAGAGTTAAAAAAATAGAATTGTCCTCATATCTCCAGTATAGTCTTGAACCTGCTCAAACACCAAGCCCCAGTCCCTCTCCAGCTCCCTCCCTTCCACCTCATTGTCCACCTGGTATGCGTAATACTCCCAGGCTGCGAGGTTACAGAGGGCACCGATGGCATTCTCCTGCCGCAGCTCCGTCAGATTCTCCCCATATCCACACGGCCAGAGCTCCTGCTTCTGAAGGCACAGCAGCTGCTCCACACTACCAACACCATCACCATCACTATCATCATAATTCAGCAATTGGGCTGGCTCCAAGTCCGTCTGCATCACCCCCGTCTCCTTATCTTTCCCCCTCGCCTTTATGTAGCCCTTCTCCATCCCGGCATTCTTCTGGTTATAGGGCACCCTCTGAACCCCCATCACAGTCAATTCCAGCTACTGCACCATCTGATCCAGGTAAATCTCATCTTTCCGAAGGCCCGACACCAGCTGATGGCTCCATTGTGAGAGAGGCTCCAACTTTTTCAAAAGCTCCCTTAGAAGCTCCACGGGGTTTTGCTCCAAGTTCTGTATCTGGGCCTTCTGAATCTGGGTTTGTCCCTGTTGCTTTTCCAACTTCTTCTGGTGAGTTTTTTAGTATCACTTCTTTTTGTGTCAGAATGTGTGCTTCGGGAGGGTGTTCTGGGACTGATAGGTTCTCACTGTTTGCAGCAATCATTGTGGGTGTCCCTTCATGGGTCTTAGTGGTGTTGGTTTTCTTGTTGGTTGGGATTTGCTGCTAGCTCTCTGAATATCAAATGGGATGCTGTGACGGTGCTGTCAAGCTAGTTCACTTCGACTCAACGACGAGGTTTGGAAGCGTTCTGGGAAAAGCTGTACCGTATGTTTTATAGTTCTATCTCATGTATTATACTGGAGATACTGGTGTCTTGGGCTGCAATTTGGCCCCCTTCCAGGATAAAGTCTTGCATCTTGATAACGGCAAAATGAAAAGCAAACAGGGTTTTGGGAGTTATCTTGGCTTGTTACTATGGAAAAGCTAAAGTGCTGTGTAGTAACCTGCCAAGTTTTATGTATCACCTTTTTTTTGGTGTGCTAACAACTGGTACAAAATGTTGCTTCCAGTTGGGATCCACGATTCCATCACATGTTTTCTATGATGGACATTTCTGATGATGATACTGGCCTTTCAGTCTAAAATATGGCTTTCTCAGTATTATTTGAGTACTGCTTCCTAAGATCTTTTCAAGCTATCATACAAATGTAGTTAAAGGGCTGCCATGTGTTGGGCTCTTTTACTGGTTTTTGTACATATTTTGGATCATAACGAAGGCTTTGAAGCTTCTTTGCCTTGTTAAGCTGGATTTTGTAATTTACCCTTATGGGAATTGCTCTTTACATTTGGATCGATATAGTGGAGTCTTATGAACCTTGAGGCTTGCAGTCTTCATGTGAGCAGTTCCATGGCACTATGAATCTCTCTTCTAGCCCTGGTGGACACCAACATGTATGTGTGATGTGCCACCACATCAGCTCCTTTTTGACCACCTGTCCTTGGTTCTTCACAGAATTCATTATCATAACCGCTTGGTATCAAATACGTGGAAGATCATGGCTGTAAGATTTTGGATCTTTCTTAGCTTGGCGCTGATAGCCCAAATTCTTGATGATCAACCAATCCGAATTGAAGCTGATTGCTCGAATCCTTGACAAACACATGATTCTTGAGTAGACCCAAAGATTTGTAGATTGTCAAGGTTGGGAATTTGATGGTCAAGATCTATAATGTGCTGCTAAGCTGAGTTGACTAAGATCTATAATCTGTGGAGAGCAGGAACTTCAACCTTTGTAGGGATGTGGTTGCAGGGATCGTGCAGATTTTTGCAACCATCGCGTGCAGACTTTTGCAACCATTGCGTAAGCTAGTCTGGGTTACGAGAAACTTCTTTGCTGCAACCTTGCTTGCTTGCTTAGGAAGTCCTCTACTATTCACAGGATTGAGACCCAGTCAGAAGACATCTCCACCAAGGTCGAGGCAGGCTTTTAAAAGACGGCTTAGGGCAAGGGAGGTTGAGCACAGGGGTGAGGGAAGGGGAGGCGATCAAAACAGGCTGAGGGGAGCAGAGCCGGCAGGGCTGAGGTGAGCAGGGTAGGAACTTGGAGCAAGCATGGCTGAGGTGAGCCTAAGGGAGGTAGGGTGAGCGATGTGCACTGGTAGCAGAGGGGAGCACCCAAGCGAGGGGCGGGTGAGGAGACAAGTTGTGAGCAGGAGGAAAACTAACCTTAGACCAAAAAATTAATGAAGTGGCCACTTAATTAATACAACCAAAACAAAATGTCTGAATATAGAACCTATCAAAGCTATTTCTAGCCATCTTGCCACACTTTCCACCATTCGGTGTCAAAATAGGGACCTGTCACGCATTAAGGTTGCTTAAACATAAAGAAAATGCTCTATGTAAAGAATTGATAACACAGTTCACATCTTTTCTTCTCCACACGAAAACAAGAGCAGGATTTGACAAAATTTGTCAAAGTTGGATTGAAAAGATACGGCAAATCGGGGCATGTCGTGCATTGAGGTTGCTTAAACATAAAGAAAATGCTCTATGTAAAGGGGAATTCATAGCACAATTGGTGATGGACAATGGAACACCATGTGTTCACATCTTTTCTTGTCCACACGGAAACAAGAGCAAGATCTAGCAAAATTTGTCAAAGTTGGATTGAAAAGATCCGGTATTGCCATAGATCCTTCTAAGAAGGTTAAGCACAATGTCCCACAATTTGTGTGATGATATATTTTCCTTCATCTTGAACTTCCAAAGAATGTAATATATGCTGTCTAGGTTTCCTTTAAAGCCAAAGGTGGTGGTCAAACCCTTGAGGTTCCAACTTGTTGTGCTAATAAACACATTAACTAGCCAAAGCATATTGCCTATAGCTTGTGCTTTGATACCATGTAAAAAGTTACGACTTGTGCATTTACATAAACAATAGGTTGATTGTGTCTTTGTATTATGAGAAAATGTATAAACATCCTTTTTGATATTTGGGTGCCCAAAACTTAAAAACTAACTAGTAAAAGTAAAAGCTTGGTCACGATCAACTTTTCTCATAATATTTACAACTTTCATACTGCCTTTTCTTCATGACACTTATTGCTAATCTCGTATGTAATAGAGAGTGCTTTTGTTAACCTTAAAACTAGGTTAACATCCCCCCTTACCTGGTGCATGTTCCATCCTCGAAATTCTGTTAAGGCCTAAAGGCTCGGTCACTAAGCTTAAATTTGTAGTGATTTCTTTTGGATTGCAGCTTATAGATGGTCCACCTAAAATATGGATTGTAGTTTACAAATGGTCATGGATGCGCAGTCCAAAATGATGTATCTATCATGTCTTCGAATGTCACTTGCGATTAAAGGGAGAAGTGTAATTACTATCACCCTCTCTATCCTCTTCAAATGTGGGTGGGTCGGGGGCTTTGGTTATACTAATAAACATATCGATATTAGTTTTCTCTTCAAGGGTTATAAGTACTGGATATTCAATATAGTCAATCGTAAAACCATATACTAAGTCTACAAGTATTTTTTAAAGATGTTTATATATTTTTTGGTAGAGCTTTAGTGTACCATAGGGATGGCACATAGTACTCTCATTTAGAATTAGGCATTTGTGAGTGTCATATGCTCCCAACCAACCTTGTGTTTGAAACCAAGCAAAATTGCTAGTAATGGTTTCAAAATTTGTTGGTATGTTAGGTGTGATAAACAATTCTAACATCTCTTCCCTATCATCCTAGCGCTAATCCTATGTTTAGCAAACACACAGAAGACAAGACAAGGTAGACCTAATCTAATGTATATTCCAAACATGAATATGTACAATGATCTTGGATCTTGACCTAGATCTAATTCATGCATGCTAATCTATGTGCATACAAAAGCTTGCTGATTCAGTATCTTGGTTGTGCTCTCAGATGCTTGCCTTATTGCTTAGAGTTGCCTCTATGTAGGGGTTCTTGCGCCAATACTTGTGAGATGCTTGAGAGATCTATTTGATTTCTGCCTTTCCATGCCCTTAAACTTGCTTTATATAGGGATAGGATGGAAAGTCGTGTTCAGGTTGGTTTTTCGTTTTTGACCTATATAATAATGTCCAAAAAGTCATATTTGGCTTCCAAACTGTGCCCAAAAGGTGTCCCATATATGGGCGCATGTTTTGGGCACTTCTGGGTGCCTATAGAGCCTCAAAATCAAGTCCGAATCTGCCTTTGAATCTGCCCATATACTTGCTAGGAAAGATAATCATGTCCATGAGCAAGTGTTGGCTATTAATTGCACCATATATTGCAAAAGTCACGTAGGTGTATTGATGTAATACCTTTCTTGCTCACACGGTGTTGGACCATCAGTAATAGATTGAGATTACAATTGGTTGTATGATGGAGGGCAACCTCCAACATAGTTCTTAGGTGTTTCATGAAGTGCATAACTCAACATTTTATAAAGAGGGGGAGGGTTTCAGGTTGCCAAAAACCCATTTAACATTTGAAAAACCTTGTAGAAGTACACTTTAATTCTCCCTCCAAGTTTCTAGTGTATAAATGTAATATTTTGAAGTCTAATACATGTTACAGCTTTAAATAGAGAAGAGTGAAGTTCTATAGTGCTAAATAGTAGTAAATCCCAAAATGTAGGTTAAGTTTTGGAGCATCATCTATAGTTCATAAACCAATTGAAGAGAAGCTACAATATCCCAAAATAGTAGTAAAGGCAATTGACAACAACAACATATGCATAATTGCTCTAGAAAGAGCTAAAAAGGAAATACAAATCTCATTGTCCAAATTCCTCAAAAATGTCCAAATTACTCTAGAAAGAGTTAAAATAGGAAATTCAAATCTCATATATATGTCCGAATCACTCAAAAAAGTGCTAGGAGTTGGGACTTTACATTCGCCTCATTATCACATCCACCTTGTCATTATTGATGAAGACTCAATGTTAGAAGGATATGACACTTTCAGTAGGCTTAGGCTCTACTGTTGTAGAACTAGTCTATGCTTTTGAACTTACGATCATGTCACATGAGTTGGTATTGTCATCTCCTTGTCTTGCAGAGCATGGCATAGATGTCACACTCATCCAGAGGAATCTCTATCACTTTCTTTATAACATGGTGCTTGTGGAAGTGTGTTTATGAATTGATGATTATTATTAGCGCCTAATCAGAGAGTTAAACCCATGCACAACAAACTACTTTTTCTTCATGCTCTTTACACAGTGGAGAGAGAGGACCTAATTGTATTACCAACATGAAGAATCTACCATGTATTACTAACATGAAGAGTAGAGAGAGAGAAACTAATCTACCATATACTTCATGTATTACTAACATGAAGTATATATAATGCGGAATATAGATACTCAATGGTACTGCCCAATGACTCAATGATGACTGACTGACTGATCAAGGAATGAATATGGCTAAGGCCTAGAATCCTATTTATAGTGTCTAATATTGGTGAGTTGACTACCGATCCTAATAATAATGTCCAATTTAGTGTGTTCACACAATAATCCAATGACTTTGTTCACACTTGGTTGCTCATTAGGCACCTAGATAATATTACAATGAATTGGCAAACACATGAATTCCGATCGCGTACTTGACTTTGAGTTGGCCAATGGTGGATAGAAGCATGTCCACATCACACTGGGGATTTCTTGATTGTGATTAGCACAACAAATTGTTGCTTCTTCATGTTCAATACACAATAGAGAGAGATGACCTAACATGCCATGTACTACTCGCATGAAGTGTATACTGTAACATGCAATTGGTATGATTATGTAATGCACATCAAGGCCTCCTTTTTACCTTCATATTAGTGAGTGTGAGGCAATCCACTTAAATTTTTATCCACATGAGATAGAGCTAGAGAGAGAGAGAGAGAGAGAGAGAGAGAGAGAGAGAGAGAGAGAGAGAGAGAGAGAGAGAGAGAGAATGTAGAGATGACACCAGATTGGGTCCCAATCTACCCACTTAAGGGCCTCCTCCCACAAGTAGGAGTATTTGCTATATTTCTTTGGAGAACTTCTTTTACAATGCAAAAAACTTAATGTAGATGATTGATAGAGGATTGCCAAAATTCAAGGATGATGTAGACCAAACGTCTGTTGAACCATCAAATGAGTTGAAGACAACTATGAAGCTACTTTAGAGAGCCTTTGTTATGTACTTGGTTATTGATCTTCAGATTAGTGGGCCTAATCCAAGAGGCTTAGGGGGCTTTGGGATTAGGAGATTACAAGTAGTTGTTGGGGGCTAATAAGGCTTATATCTAATAATACTTGGCTAGAGGCTATTTATGGTAGTTGGCTATTTATAGCATCAGTGACCACTAGATAAGTGAGGCCTTGGTGTGGAGCCTTAGTCCCAAGTTCGGGGTTGGATCGAAGTATGGATCCTATGGTTGGGTGGTGAGCTAGCATGCACCCTTTATGTTTAGTTAACCCTAATCTTGTGTTGGTGCATTAGTGATTCTTGGTATAATAGGTCTTGAGGACTTGTTACACTCGACTATGCTCACAGGTTGAATCCATGGAATTAAATCAATCCCATGGTCAACCGAGATTGATTGGGTGGTGAACCATGAGGTAACTCTACGGGGAAAACATCAATGAACTCTACTTTAATGCTTTCTAACTCTCGTGTCTCCCAAACATATAACTTACTAGATTTAAAAGCAAAAGCAACATCACATATGAAAAAGGATTAAGAACACATTGAAACACTTCATAATCACAACACGAACTTTGTATTATATTATGAAGTTCTACAGAGTTTACAAAAGTAGAGAGTCGGACTCCAAAATCACCCTTGAGACAAATTGGATCATCTTCTAGTAAAAAAGACAATGTATGATTCTTCAAATCCACATGGACGTCATGGTTATAAAACTATTTTTTGCCTATAATAATATTCTACACTATCTAGATTCATTAACAAAAAATCTAGACTATCTGAATAACTCTGGATAGTGATAGACGATTATGTCACACATCTGTCCTAGATTTGTCCATGCCCCACTACCAGGTTAACAGATAAACATGATGACTTGGTTGGGTCTCCACTCCCAATTTGTGCACCAGTTTTGTATTAATAAAATTGTGAGTGTTTCCTAGATCAAATAGGATGTGTACAGCTTCCCCAACATTGATCCATACATGTGTATAAGATAATTGGGTCCTAAAATTGCCATATTAAAGTTACAATCCATGCAAGAACTATGGTCTAAAACTATGGTATAAACGAAAGTTATCTTGGGATTACTTGTAATCTCAGTCAAGGGATCTCCCTTTGCCTTCGGCTTTGGTGAAATCTACTTTTGCACCAAGGGACAACTCCCTTTCTAATGGCCCATCTGGCCACATATAAAGCACCAACACTCACGACTGCTCGGTCTTATGAGTCTTCTTTGCATTGGGTTAACCCAAAGTCTAGGTCTAATTCTGATTTGTGGAAGCCTTCCAAAACCTAAAGTTACATTTACGTTTGGAATCTTGTTTTGAGGCTTCTGAGGACTTTTGCTTGTGAGAAACACTTTTATTTACTCTTGTCGGCAACTGTGTGTTCTAATCTTTGCAAAACCAGATGGCATCTGTTAAGGAAACCCTACCCTAACGTGTCATGGGAAGTTGCATATCCGTAGAGCTCGAGCTAGGCTCAAGAGCTCCATCGTAGCTGCTCGTCACACTCACCACTGTCCTCCCGCACTCATTGTCACCGCGAGGCGTTTGCTCTAATCGAACGCGTGATGCAACCTCTCTCGCGAAGATTGTATGGGATCTCCGCAGAAGACAATTGCGTTGGTAGCCCTAATCAGTGAATCAAGAGGGAGAGAGAGAAGCAAGAGTGAACAAGTGATTAATACTAATCACTCCCAAACCCTAACCCTAAGCACACATATGCTAGATTAGAGTTGCAAGAGAGAGGGAGAGAGAGAACACTTGGATGTTGAGAAATCGGGTTGTGGTGTTCTCTGTTTTTCTTTTGGTGCTTTGTCTTCTTTTGACATTGGAGATCTGGGATCTTGTGTTGATAGGAGTGGTAGTTGATTGGTGAGAATCCATCGGTGTTGAGCCGAAGAAGAAGTTATGGGTCAGATGGATTAGTCATGAAACACAGTTATTGGGGTGAAGCGGGGGTGATTTAGAAGATCCAAGCAATGGGTCGTACCATCGACCAGGCTTGCGCCCACCATGGCCCCCCATCTAGAGATGTACACCTGGATAGCTATCGATGATGAAGCTTTGTGCGGTGTGTGCGCATAGGATAGAGCCCAGTGATGATAATTGCAGGTATTGTGCATGGGCGAGGGCAAAAGGTGTGCCCTCGCTCCTGATCACCTAGAGACTCGTCTTTTTTTTTGGGGTTTTGAAAGAAAGTGTCAATCTAGATTTAACCTCATTAGCCTAAGATTAAGGTAAACATGAGAGATTAACCTAGGATTAGTACATGAAGAGAAAGTAAAGGCTTGTGTAACTTGATTGTCAAAAGCTATCAAAAATATGGTGTATGAGACCTATATACATGACCCCCATTTCATACTATCATAAGTGTTGTCCATGGGCATGGTCAATTGGCCTTGGGCCCATTATTCATATGAGACTATTCCACTTTGTTACAAACCATCCCCACCCAAAAGGTTTCGTCCTCGAAGCCATTGATATGTACAATTGCAATTCCCATGGATGGAGTATATGTTAATGGACTCATGTAAATCTTGAAGCTTATGCCTTCACCATGTATGGGATATCAAAATCACATGTATATAGCTGTAAACTGCTTAATAAGCCTTCAAAACAAGCCATAACTTCTTCCCCATAATGGTAATAGCTTCCAATTATCATGCATCCAATTCCCAAAGGTATAGGGCTGTCCACAGTGAATTTATAGTAATTTCTAGCAAGTTAATTCCCTGTTCATGACCCCCGTTGAACTTCCAAAATGCATCCAACAACCCTTCAAATCCTTCCAATGTAGAGGCGGGTTTCCAAGAATCTTCTTCCTTAGGTAGTCCTCGTCATTTGATCAAGTACTCCACTAATGTACGGTTGCAAAGGACTCTTTCTCTTATACCCAAAATTGCTTCTGGCACATAATCATTCCCTCCTCATCCACTAGAGGCAATTCATCTTGCACAAATACCTCCGGCCCAAGGTAAGCTTTGAGATTTGATACATGGAACACATCATGAACCTTTAAGGTTGATGGAATTGCCAATTGATAAACCAACACGCCTCACAACCTTATAGTAGCGGCGATGAGCTAGCTTGGTATTTGTTGTGCCCTTGAGAGAACCATATCATGTCTTGGGAATCCTTAAGAATACCCAATCATCCTCCATGAATTCCAATGGCCTCCAATGAGCATTAGCATAATGCCTCGTCCTTTCTTGAACTTGCTTCATATTAGCTTTGCATTGTTGCAAGAGTGCATCCAACTTTTCCATGTCTTCTTTTGCATTAGGATTCACCCCTTCTTGTTTTTGAATAATCATTGGCATATTCACTTTGTACCCATAAAGTGCCTCAAAAGGTGACATGCCAATGCTCTCATGATGTTAGCTATTATGAGCAAACTCGACAAGCAGCAACCACTCATCCCAAACACCTTGCTTATCATGGCAATAGTGCCTTAAATAAGTTTCCACCCACTTGTTCACCCTCTTGGTTTGCCCGTCGGTTTCGGGATGATAGGTAGTGCTAGGTGTCAAAATAGTCCCCATGATAGGCAGTGCTAGGTGCCTCAAAAGGTGACATGCCAATGCTCTCATGATGTTAGCTATTATGAGCAAACTCGACAAGCGGCAACCACTCATCCCAAACACCTTGCTTATCATGGCAATAGTGCCTTAAATAAGTTTCCACCCACTTGTTCACCCTCTTGGTTTGCCCGTCGGTTTCGGGATGATAGGCAGTGCTAGGTGTCAAAATAGTCCCCATGATCTCAAACAAGTTCTTCCAAAGTGAACTCATAAACTTCACATCTCAGTCACTAACAATTTGTTGTGGCACTCCATGCAACTTGAACACATGATCCACAAACTGTTTTGCAACCATAGATGCTGTAAATTTGACCATGGAGGGAATAAAATGCGCCACTTTTGTCAAGCGATCTACCACCACATATATGCTATCCCATCCCCTCCTTGTATGAGGAATCCTCGTGATGAAATCCATGGAAATGTGTGTCCATTTGCCATCGGGAATAGGCAAAGGCTAAAGCAAACTACTGGGCTTATGGGTGGGATTTTTGTTTTGTTGGGACACAAGAAGGCAAGCAACTTGCCACAAAACTATACACATATTTTCATATTCCCTTTCAATAAAAACTCTTTTGCACCTTCTCAAATGTCTTAAACAGCCCCATGTGCCCCGACAATGGAGAAGAATGCATCTATTCTAACACCCTCTTCTTGTAGCTTGAAGTAGGCAGCACAAGGTAGACTTTGCCTTTGTAGTAGATGAGTCCATTACGAAGTTCAAAATGTAGCAAATCATCATGGGATCCTTGTTGTAATTTTTGCCACAATGGTGCCACTTCCTTATCCAATTGGTACTCTTCTTGGATATCCAAAATCCAATCTTTATGTACCTTCGAAATTGCCATGCATCTACATGCCCATATGCATGACAATGCATCCGCCACAAAATTCTATTTTCCCTTCATGTAAGAGATCTCAAAGTCATAATTTTGCAATGTAGCCACCCACCTTCTTTGCTTGGGAGAGAATGTAGGTTGAGACAAGAAGTATTGAAGCAATCTATGATCACTCTTACTACAAAGAAATGACTCCCATACAAGTAATGAAGTATTGCCAACATCTCTTGATCATAGACATGCATAACCATTTCCTTCTCATCAAGCTTTTGACTCTCAAAAGCAATCACTCCATGTTCTTGGAACAAAACAACGCCAATGCCTCTTCCACATGCATCGGCTTGAATCACAAATGGCTTTGAGAAGTCTAGGCATACAAGTATAGGGGTTGATGTGAGCATCTCCTTGAGCTCTTGAAAGCTCTTATCGGCTATAACATCCCAAAAGAAAGCCTCTTTCTTAAGCTTGTCGGTGAGAGGTGCGGCAATATGAACATACCTCTTAATGAACCTCCTATAGAATGATGACAAGCCCAATAATCCCCTTAGTTGAGTGGTATTTGTTGGTGTGGGCTAATTCTTAACACACTCAACCTTCTTAGGGTCCACCACCATAATGCCTTCTTTTCTCACTATGTGACCAAGACCAAGATACTCAAACTTTTGTGCCATAAATGTACATTTACTCTCCTTTGCATATAAGTTGTTGGCTCTTAAAGCATTCAAAACAGCCCTTACATGCATCATCACCAAGTGCTCCTTCTGCCCTTTGCTATATATCAAGATATTATCAAAGAATACATTCATCCATTTGTAGAGGAAAAGGTCCAAGCACCTTGTTTATTAGAGCTTGAAATGTTGTCGGCGCATTGCACAACCCAAACGGCATAACCAAATAATGCTAGAGACCCCTCTCGGTCCGAAATGCCATTTCGTACTCATCACCTTTCTTGATTCTCAATTGGTGATAGCCCGATCTCAAATCAATCTTGGAGAAGAAACATGCACCTTTTAACTCATCAAGCAAGTCATCAATTTGTGGAATAGGAAATCTATTCTTGATTGTAGATTTGTTCAAATCCCTATAATCCACGCACATGCGAACAGTGCCATCCTTCTTCTTGACCAAGAGTACGGGTGATGCAAAAGGTGATTGGCTAGGAGTAATCCATCCCATATCCATAAGCTCTTGCACTTGCTTTGCCACTTTATCCTTCTCCACTTTTGACAATCTATAAGGTGGCTTGTTGACGGGTTTGGTATGTGGTTCAAGCTCTATCCCATGATTCAGCTCCCTTTTTGGCGGCAAGCACTTTGGCATTTGGAACACATCCTTATACTCCTTCAACAATTCCTTCATACCTTTATGCATAACTTCACCCTTTTGTTCATTTCCTTCCTCTTTGCAAAGCTATAAAACATATATGCATCCCATCTTCTTTAGCTCCCTCTTGAGTTGTATGGCATTGATCATCTTGATACTAGGCACATGAGTTCTGGTCAATGTAACCTCATGGTTTCCATGCATAAAACTCATATACCCTTGCTGTAAATTCATATGAAACAACCCAAGAGTTGTTAACCAATCGTATCCTAAAACAATGTCAATGGGATCCATATCCAATACAAGTAAACCAGCCTTGCAAGTATAACCATTGGTGAGAATCAACCTCACATTCTTGCATACCATTGTGCAATCCATCTTTGCCCCATTAGCCACTTGAACCTCATGCCACAAAGATAAAGCTACGGGCTGTAATTTGAGGCTACACATGGATTTGGTGTTGATAAAGCTATGTGTACTTCCACTATCAAGTAAAACATATGCCACCCGTCCATTAATGCATGCCTTCAACCTTAATGTATTGGCTCCTTTGCAACCAGCATAGGCATCATTTGAGATATTGCATAAAGTAGCCATATTGTGTTTGTCATAAGTACACATAGGCATTGGTAACCCATCATCATAGTTAACATTTCCCTTCTTTAATCCACCCAGATCAAAGGGAAATTCACCATCCTTCTCTACATCCTTAACTTTGTTGTTGGCATCTTCATAGTACTCCTTATACTCATCCACATCCTCCTTAAGGTCCTCATGGCAAGGTTCTTTGTGAGGATCATGCTTAGGGCCATATTCTTGGCCTTACAAACCTTTCAATGATCCTTGTTCCACTTGTCACCACATTTGTAGCATAAATCCTTGCTCTTGTTAGATGCTTTTGCACATCAACTTGCTTCCCATCACCATGTGGAGGTCGAGAAAAAGTGTGACCAAATCTGAAATTCCCTCTTCCCCCTCTTCTATAGATGGTTGGAAATCTAGGAGGACCCGTGTGATGAGAAACTCCACTTGAAGATTTTCCTAAAGGTGGAGTGCCAATATAAGCCCTAACTCCCATTGTGAAAAGCAACATAAGCCCTAACTCCCATTGTGAAAAGCAACTCCACTTGAAGATTTGCCAAAAGTTGAAGTGCCAATATCAGCCCTAACTCCATGTCTTGATCCACTAGCATGTGTATATTTTGCCTCATAGACCTTTGCCAAGAAGCATGGCTTTCTTGATGGTATCGGGCCTTTGAGCATCCACATCAACCTTGATGTTATTTTGTAGCCCTTTTTTAAAAACTTCCTCAATTTGTACTCCTCACTCAAATCTTCCACATGAAGTGAAAACTTCATAAACTTGTGCACATAGTCCTTGACATTGCCCGTTTTTGAGTGAGATCATCCCATTTCTCCATCATCCTTGATATATTGAGGGCTGAAACAAAGGTTCTCCTCATTTCAAGCTTGAAATCATCCCAAGTAGTGATCAAATAACCATGAGCATTCAAGTGCTGCCACCATGCATGGGCATAACCTTGTAGATGCAAAGTAGCAAACAAAACCTTGGCCCTATCACTACGAGGGCTAAGTTCAAAGTTAAAGCTCCATCTTGTCAATCCATTCTTCAAATTCATCATTCGATGAACCCTCTCCTTTGAACTTAGTGAAAGTATTCAAATCTTTGATCCAAGCGGTTAAATAATTTTTTCCCACTTGCAACATCTTGAGATTTTTGACCAAGGCTCTCCATAAGCTTTAGCATTTGGCTCATAGTGTTGTGTTGGTAAAGATACATCTTCTCCATCAATTGCACAATGCCTAGATTCTCCATGGACCCTTGAGGTAATTTTGATCCTTGAGGCAAGTCAACATTAACTTGCACATGCTCTTGAACATCTTGCCTTGTTTTTGGAACACCACCCTCATGCTCAACTACTTCCTTGAAAAGTAGCCTTGACCTTTGACTTGGATGCCATCGGAAAATGACTAATTTCAAGTTGGATATGTTCCCGAACTCCGATTTACAAGATCTTTAGCCCTATGGAGAGGCAATGATGTGTAGAACACCTGTGTATGATCACTTTGACCCGCAGTCAATGCGTAAGTACTCTTTGTTTTGATTTCTTTGAAAAGTCAACCGGTGAGTAGATTACCACTTCGACCAAGCAAACGGGGTCCAAATGTTGAAGTTTTTAGCTTGTTGGAATGAGGAAGTACTATCTAGCTACGGTGTCAAAATAGGTTTAGTCTAGAAACCCTAATTTCTACAGAAACAGGGTATCCAATGAAAAATAGATATAGCGGATAGCTCCGGTGTCAAAACGGTAAGATCTAATGCTAGATAGGAAGCTTAGGGTATGGGGAACCTATCCCTATGCTCACTTTGCCAAAATGATGTGCTGTTTTTGACTTCTTGTCCTGCGGGTAGTCTTGCCAATTGGAGAAGTAAACGGAGTCCGAATCAAACACTTGATGGCTCCAAACGTAGCCCTTGGAGAGTAGAATGAGGCTATTCAAACACCTTGGAAGTAGCCCTAATCCCCTTGGACTGAATTAGGGTTTAGTGTCACAACAAAAAACTGTCAAACTTCTCTCCAAGTCAATCCTCACTTCCCTTTTGCATCAGCAATGTATTAGACATTATTTGAAGGCATGAATCTCATCAATTTGCAACAGTGGCATCCACATGTAACCTCAAGTGCCTTGCATAAGTGTTTTGTAAAAATTTTGGCACCATCTCCTTTGTTTTTGCAATCAAATCTCAATATCAAATCAAGTGAAATCAATTGCAATACTAAATTCCCTACTTGTTGCCAAATCCTTGCTCGATAAAATGCATCCACAATAGGCACTCGAAAGTCGATGAAGAGCGTTGAGGCTTGCCGATCTCCCAGCCAAGCTTTTCCCACGCTTACCTAGGTCAAAACTAGGCACAAGTTGGGGCCATTTCTTCACCACCAGTACCTAATCCTCCACCTTACCGCTTTTCCAAGGCACTCACGGCGGCAAGGTGGATTCAAGACATGCTCCCCCCTTGGCTTCTCCTCCAATGCCAAGGTATCCTTACACATCACTTTATTACTAAGAATTGAGATGTGAGTACAAGTGTGTGTGAGTTGTGAAACATGAACTTGAAGGTATATGTGAATCCACTTACAATCGGCACTTATAGTTGCATGCCATGATCATCCAACATATGAAGCTAATGTCATAGAAGAGGTTATTTGGGAATACAATTGAGCTTCTTGATGTCTTCAATCCACATAGTTTCATGTGGAAACAAATCAATGCCAATTGCACAAATAAACCCTAAAAGAGAAGAGTAATTTGAATTCAATGATCCATTTGTCGGTATATGCAATTCCCTTGATGAAATCAATGCATCACATGATCAATGAGGTCTATGGGCATGTGTCCATGCATACATATTAAAGAGAAAACCCAAGTAAACCCTAATTCTAGGGCCCTTTCTCTAAAACCTTGTTTCTCCAATAAACCCTAATCCTCGATTGATTTTGATGCAAAAGTGATATGGGAGGATAGAGGAAGGCTTAATGAAGACAATTGATGCCCTGGATCTCATGAAACACATGCAAAAACCCTAATTTTTTAAGAAATTTCAAAATTGTAGAAAGAGGAAATTACTCATGAAATCCCGCACCAATGCACAAATTGATCACTCATCATGTGCACATAGCCAAGCATGATTAAGAGGATTATTGAAAAAATTTCTAAAAATTTTGGTAACAAACCCTAATTTCTCCAGTATGCAAAAGAGGGGAAGAAATTGAATCATTGATGTGATGGAGACTTTGTTGATTGCTTAATCCCTCTTATGGCATGCTAATCCCCATGTAACTCTTGAGAAGCAAAAATTACAGCCCATTTTTATGCATAATGATCCAAGAAGCCTAGCTATTCACCAAGATTGAAGCCATTAATGCTTATACCCAGAAGGATCACACACACAAGCTATGCTCCAGGGCCAAATAGGTCGTTGAGTGATGGGAAAGACCTACCAGCTGGCATGATGGCATGTACAGTCCATGGAGGAGAAGAGATTTGCAAATATAGCGCTGTTTCATGCCATTCCACCTTCAAGACATAAGCTAGGAGCCTCTCCAACATTAATGAAGGCACAATGGTCCCAAGAAGCTGCGGCAATGATCATAGTCACCAAATTTCATGCAACAGGCAATGCCAATTCTACAGTAGCAAGACAACGAAAACATCCATGAAAATATCCATTGAAGGGCTTGAATGGAAGTTTATAACATGGATTAGGCTATAGAAGAAGTATTGGTGAAGATTTCAGCTCCAAAGAGGGGTTCCATAGCCAACAAGAATCAAGCAAAAGGGGAAAAGCAGGGTAAAACATTTTGATTAAGGAAGATAATCATGATTAGCAAAAGTTCCCCCAAATTTGGTTCTCCCATTCAAATTTTAGAGCAGTCGCCTCAGAATTTGGTCCCTTAAACCTTAGAAATTAGCTCAAGAGAAATCAATTTCACCCAATCCAGATTACCATTGCCACTTCTTGATCAAGAAAACCAAGAAGTTCAAGAAAATCAACAAAGTTCAAGAAAACCAAGAAAATATAAGAAATTAGGAAAATTTTAGAAAACCAAGAAATTCAAGAAAATCAACAAAGTTCAAGAAAACCAAGAAAATGTAAGAAATTAGGAAAATTTCAGAAAATCAGATCAAAGACATGGCTCTAATACCAATGAAAGAAAGTGGCAATCTAGATTTAACCTCATTAGCCTAAGATTAAGGTAAACATGAGAGATTAACGTAGGGTAGTACATGAAGAGAAAGTAAAGGCTTGTGTAACTTGATTATCAAAAGGTATCAAAAGTATGGTGTATGAGACCTATATACATAACCCCATTTCACACTATCATAAGTGTTGTCCATGGGCATGGTCAATTGGCCTTGGGCCCATTATTCATATGAGACCATTTCACTTTGTTACAGGTTTATTGGTCAACACCCCTAAAGAGGGTTTTGTATTGAGTGCCCCATTTGGTGAGAGTTGTGAGATTACCTTTGAGTGTCTCTTTGAGTGGTTGGATAAACTCTGCCTCTTGGTTTGGTGATGAAGTCAAGGGGGTGGGGTGGAGCGTCGTGGTGGTCAAGGTTCCGTTGGGGGAAAGGTCTGGGCAAATGAAGCTTTTGAGTGCCCATGGGTTGGGTGTGGGCAAGTTCGTAGGATTTATTTGAGGAAGAGTGGACTTGCTTTCCCATTGGTCACCAAACCATCTGTGTCGAGAGGACAGGTACTGGTTTTGTTGGTGTGGTTTGGGCGAACTACTGAGAGGTATACTGTGGGAGCCAAATGATGGAATTGCCATCTTGAAAGCCTTGGGCGTCTAAGAGACATTTGGGCACCCAACGTTGCCGAGTGATGAAGGTCCGTGGTTGTCGAGGCTTCTTGGTTTTTGGTCAACAAGGCTTTGAGCTAGGTGTAGGTTATCGATGCTGAGGATCGGCTTTTGGGGGATTGGGGAGCCACAAGTGTGTGTTGTCTTCACGGAAGCCTTCAGCTTTGAGCACGTCGGTAGGTACCTAGTGTTGGTGGCTTGATTGTGCTTTGGGTTGCCTAACCCGTGGCTGTGGGAACTTTTGTTGCGGCTTCCTGGGGAGTTACTATGGGGGATGAGCATAGGCAGCATGCTTGGGTAACCAGAAGCGACAGTTGCCTTCATAGTAGTCTTGTGCTCATAACAGGCGGTCGGGGACGAGCCAACATTGAAGCTTTGGCTTAGGGTTAGTTTTTGTTAGCTTAGTTGGCTTCTTGCACTTGGGTGGTGGAGATGGCCATTTGGGATCCATAGCTTTGTGTATCCATCGTAGAATCCCTAAGCGGCAAGAAGATTCTTGGGCACCCACCCTTGATTGTTGCCATGATAAAGATATGACGTCGGGGTGCTTGTAGTGTGGGTGGTCGAGGATGTAGAGTTGAGGGGCAATGTCAAGGACGACGAGGCTTGATTTTCATTGTTGGATGGTGTCAACAGTGGGGGCTGATCGCGACGGCTTTGGTGAGGCATGGGGTGTGGTCACACAGGGGAGACTGTCGATGATGAAGATGGGTGTGAGGAGGAAGGGCAGTCGAGGGTGAGGGAGTGGGTATAATTTCCTCTTGGGGACACAAGAGGATTGTGGCCTTTTTGCCGTTGATTTCCATGGTCGCCGTTTCTTTGTGGCCAATTTATTTGGTAGTGTGATGAGTGGCATCAATCCACTCTTTTCCAATGATAATGCAGCCTTGGAGTGCCCCTGCACATGACATCTGCACTCCAACTGGTTATTTCCTAGAGAGATTTCAGGAATGAAATACCCAACATTCATTAGATGCATTTCATGTGAGATTTGAATGTAAGTGTTTTATTTTGTTAGTGTGGGTTTTCCAAGAGTTTTCCACGCCTCCAAGAATATGATATTGGTGTGGACCATGAGATATATGTGGGCTTGCCACCGTTGTAGACCATTGTTGGTCAGGAGTCCAATCCATATTCTTGGTGGGTTGAATCCTGATTGAAGTTCAGGGGCAGTGGAAGACTTACTAGTTATTGTGGGGGGTGTGAGAGTACCCTGTGTGGAAGCAATTGGTGGCGGAAAAGGATCGGATTTGATTCACTCCCCGTCCCCCAGAGGATCATTGTTACCTTGCCTTGTGGAAGCTTGAGGGTAGCCGTGTTGTCAGCCGAGTTGATTGTACTTGTGGCATTATGGACCTAGTTTCTGTGCCAAGGATGACCGCTTCTTTTGTTTCACCTGTGGGAACCACATAAAACTTACAAGCCAATGGGCCGGATGTAGTATATACAGTTTGTATAAAGGACCCAAGGCTTTGTATACGGTTTCTACTAGGAACCTGAACTTTGGCATGGGTAGTTTTTAGAGATGGTTTGCCCAGAGAGATCGATGTTTCCTAATGCTCACCTTGATCGTCAGAACTCTTCCTTTTTGGTGTCCTAGAATGCGTTGTGCAGTTAGGACAAGCTTGCCCGTTTGGAGAGCTTTCTTTTTGCCTCACGAGTGACAGTTGAACATTTAGCACTACCCTGATCATCAAAACCCTTCTTCTTTAGCATCCTAGAATGAGTCACGTGATTAGTGTATGCTTGCCCTAGTTTTGCACTTGCAGTGTGATTGTGCCTAGTTGGAGAGCTTCTTCCATCATGCCTCACGGGTGACAGCTCTCCTGCATGGTATCACGTGAGTGTAAGGGAGTGGGGTTTTTGGAAGGGGGTGGGGGGGGGGCGGGGGGGCGGGGGGGGGACAAGGGAGAATGGGAGATTGAAAGTAGGGGTTTCATTTCTTCTTGTAGATTACAATATGTGATCTAGTGATGTATTTTGAAAACTTTATTAGTTTACTACTCTTTTAAGCTAACCACACATGGAACAATGTTTGGAGAGTACATGTAGGTCTTTATGCTTCTAGCACTTACATCCATGCTACTTACATGGGCTGCAACTTGTCACATATATAACATCAATATCTACTAGTTGATTTTAAAACCTTAAATAGAGGGTACTTGAATTTCATAATTGGGACTCATATGCTTAGAAAGGGGTATAGTTTATTTTTTAGAGAAACTTAAACAAGGAGTTTTTATGAGTTTCATGCACGCAGGTGACATCCCCTTTCTATGAAAAGTGATTTCCCCAAGGTTCTTCCATGCTTCACAATCTTGGGGTTCTCATCACCCCACCCATGGAGCAATGGATTTGAATTCCAAGCCATGAGCCTTGTAATGTTACTTGCTCTTGAACATGTGCTTTACATAATGTATGTGATAGGAAAGTGCCTTAAGACCTTGGTATAGGGACTTTGTCTCCTTTTGCAACACTTCTCTATATACCAAGGGGGACAGCTTCTAAATGTTCACACCAATAAAGAATGCAATGATTAGGATATGCATGGATAATATTATAATGCATACCCAATGATGAGCTCAACATTTTTTGCACCTAGGTGGATGCATAGAAAGGTGGTACACTTTGGACCAGTAGAAATAGTGGTTTTTGGGTTGTGGTTTGCAACTTGGAAATGAACTTTGAATTGGAAAAAAATGAAAATATTTTGAAAACTAAGAAAAGAAAATGTGCATAACTGAAAAGATAGTGGGGGGATAACTGAAAGTGGTGGGGTAATTATTATTTTTTGTATGCATTCTCTACGTGCACTCTCATTCGAAAAACTCAGAGTCAACAGATCTCTCTCTCTCTCTCTCTCTCTCTCTCTCTCTCTCTCTCTCTCATCGCTCCAACCTGCTAATCGAGCTCCACAGATGTTGGTGGTATTGAGCTCAATATATGAGAGACAAGGAGAGTGTGGTTTCTTGTCTAACCAATCTTTTCTACATGCCAAAAGTGGGCACCCACCAAGTTTCGCCACTTGAAGTTAGAGACAGAGCCACTAAAGAATTTTGTAGGACTTTAGAGGATTTTTCCAGAGTGTATGGTCTCAATCTTGAGAGAGGGAGGATGCAAGGTGTCTAACAATGAGGTGCCACCAAAGCATTGAGATAGCTACTAAGAGTGTTTTCATAGCTCCCCGAGAAAGACAAGAAGGTGATGTTGCAAATGGAAAAGAAGGAGCACTACCTACCCTTGTATACATTATATAAACAGGTTTATCAAACACCCTCAAACTATTATGTGGGCCTTCAATTTTCTTGAGGCTACGTCTACTACCAGATCTACATCAGTCCTATGAAGTGGGCCGTATTTGCTGAGCAAGTTGTTAAAAAGACAAGTGTCGATTGTAATTGCATTTTAAAAAAAACTTAGTGGATGTGTGAGGTAGGTGTACAGTCATCTATGAGCTGTGGTGTAACATTATCTCAGGACACATGCACTTCGTTCGCACAAGGTAGCCTATATGAGACAAAGGTGGAGATCTCAGGTCAAGTACAAACATTGGTGGATGACATTCTACTGAATATCGAGTGTAGCAAAGAAGTTGCATTGTTGGCTCTTCATACAGTGACAGCGAAGGTAGAGGAGGCAAAGTGCAGCTTACATCGCATTGAAGGTGCAATTGAATACCACACTATGATGCATCCATCAAATAACATAAACTTTGCATCACTAGAGAGAAGCTCTAAAAAAAGAAAAGGTATGTATATGTGTTTTCTACATATGAAGAAAGTCCATGCCATGTTCGTTGCCTCTTTGTCTGTGTTTATAGGCTGATTTAGGCCACAAGAATGAGGTTGTGGAGAAAGCAGGTGCTAGTAGAGCTTTCATGATGATGGTTGTGAAGTTAGAGAGCTCTAGCACGATGATCATTCCACAACCAGCAGCAAAGATTCTTCTACATGAGGATAGTATGTTGATTGTGAGACAGAAAGTTTCCCAAGGTGTGGTCTTGGGTTTGGAGAGCGGACCAATCTGTTGTTGGTCTGTTTGTATTACCTCTTGCAATCATGTGTACCATGTGTTTTACTACTCTTATGTATGTGTCAAAGGCAAGTGCATTGCAGTTGGTTATAGCCAGGCCATACCCAAAGAAGCCAAAAAAAATGGTGGTAAGGAAACCACTTGGTCATGCCATGCTTGAAAACAAAGGTAGCAACCTATACGCTTTAACTAGTTTTATTTGATTAGCACTGCTGGGCATTTGTTAATACCACCTTTCAGCACTTGCTATATGCCAACCCGTTTGAAACCAGTTGATTGAAAATCTATTGTTATGCTCCAAACATATAAACTAGTTGTCAACGGACTCAAACCAATAGTCTAAAGCCCTTTCAAGTGTCCCTTCTCTTATAAACTTGTCTTCAACCAGTTGCCGTTTGTCATACTCTCAATCTATAAACCGGTTGCCATTTGTCATACTCTCAATCTATAAACCGGTTGCCATTTGTCATGCTCTCAATTTATATACTGGTTGTCAACCAATGGTGGTTATAAACCCTTCCAACCCATAAACTAGTTTCAAAGGGGTTGGAAAACAAGGGTTAAAAACCATTAAAGTGGCCCAATTTATAATCTAATTTTAAACTAGTTTTTAAGTTAACTACTGATGTTTATATAACTGGTTGTCAACTTATAAACTGGTTTTAACCATTGGGTTATAAACCCTCACAACCTATTATATGGTTATCAACCGGTTGGGAACTTGTGGGTAAAACACCCTTAGGGGTGCCCCAACTTATAACCTCGGAATCCACCAGTTGGACAAACCATCAACCGGTTGCAAAGCTCTATGTTGCAAATCACATGCTTTTCTCCCAACCTCAAAATTCATAGATGAATTACCATGTGTTGAAGCAATTTGTGTATGTCTTTTTCTAATCATTTGAAAGATGTGCTGCTACCAAATGAATTTCAAAATGTGCAGGATACACTTCAGCACCGTCTTTTAGTAGCAAGGAGGGGAAGAAGTAAGACATGAATATTTTAATCTGAGTGAGGTTGTGGAGCATAGGCTTCTCCTTCCTACAGCAGCAGAGGAAAACCCAGAGCAAATGTCTCGTGTGGAAAGAATGCCTGGTGGGTGTTTTTCGATCTCCATCATCATGCTTTCACATGATGAGACCACACTATTGATTCAATAAGTGTTATCATTGTTGACTTGGAAGAAGGGGAGGGTGATGTCAACAAGGAAACAAAGAGCACCACTCCAAGAACTAAGTTTTTTATTGTATATTGTGTGTTGTATTATGCTCGACTTCCATGGAAGTGTGCAAAGTCTCTTATCACATTGTATATTTGTTTTGAACTATGCTTGACTTAAATTTATATGCTAATATTAAGTAGGTTAAATATTGTATATGCCATTAAAAGAAGTTCTCCTTTTTGTGGTTAAAAGAATGGAACTCTTATGTAGAGCACATAGATAAGCATAGAAATACATTTGTGATAACGATGGTGTCATGGTATTCTTTTAACAAGATTCTTGTGAGAACTCAACTTGACTATAATACAAAATATGTTTAAGGTCAATTTGAGAGAGTTCCGTATTATTATTTAATCTCAATTTTATTTAAGACACCGAGCTAGCTTTTTCCTCTTGTGATAGCTCAACTTGACTATTGCTGCAAGATAATACAAGATATTTTTAAGGTCAATTTTAGAGTATATTGTATTCTTATTTAATCGCAATTTGATTCAAGATACAATGTAGAGGTCTCAAACTCATAGATAAAATAGTTTAAGTGGTTGTTTTGCAATTATAGACTCCACAAAGATATGGACATATCAAAATGATACTTTTATATTTCCAAGACTATGATCAAGTACATAAGAATGGTGAATTCTTCAACTAGATCAAGTTGTGAACATTTCAAACAGATTTTCTTGGGTTTAATATTACTTCCATATATCTATGATGTACTATACATTATGCATATCGAGTTGTTTTCCATACATATTTCAATTATGATCCAAGATAGTGCTATATTATTTGAGTTACATATAAGTGTCTCGAGATGTAGAAGAACAAGTAATTGGAGGAATGTTGAATGGGCCATTGGTGGTTGCACTATGGGAGGAAGACCTAGTCACTGGCATGGATTAAGTCAGTATCGAGCCTGCCACACTCCTTCGAGACTCCTTCTAAGCATAAATGCATCAAATGAAGACTCAAGCCATGTTGGATATACTATTAACTGAAATACAACAAAGGGATCTAGCTAAGAAGATGGAGACCATCAACTAAAATACAATAAAGGAATCTAGTTAAGAAGTTGGAGACCATCAATTAAAAAACAACAAAGGAATATAGCTAAGAAGTTGGAGACCATAATCTAAAATATTACAAAGGAATCTAGCTAATGATTTTATGGAGGATTTGAAATGAATAGCAAGAGAAGGATATACTAGAAGTAGGATTCCACTACTTCAAACTTATCCATACTCCAGGATATTTGTACTCTAACGTAGTCAGGGTCATTACTGACCAAATTGATCTGACCGAGCCTGTGAGTCACTTGGTTAGATCAAGGAAGAAACTTGCACTTGGATCATAGAAACCAATGCTTTCTTCTCCATTGAGAGGCACAGCCGTTGATTCTTTTTCCATAAAACAATTACTATCCGCCGGGATTTACTTCATCTATCGTACTATAACAGAATTGAGTCTCGTTTTACGGATCCATTAGTCCAGCCTAGTCCCATGGGTTAGCCAACTGCCCAGTTAGCCAACTGCCCAACCATTGTAGTGATGGGATCCAATTAGGAATTTGGTCAGGTTTTGTCCCGGGTACCAGGGAAAAGAGTTCCCAAGCCTCCTAGCCAGATATTCATGCAAATTTAATGCCAATCACACCCCTTACACACCCAATATGAAATTGCCTTTTTCACAGATTCAGCTATCTTTAAAACAATCATTTAATGAATCCATAGTGTCACTGATTATAATCCTCTAAAATATCTGGTTGAATCCTAATTTACAATCATTCCTTCATCGGTGTACCTATGGGATCATTGGCCATAACGCTCACCATCTGTCCCTCAGCAGGGGCCTTTTCGATGGTTCCATAGTACCCGATAATATATTCACTTATAAAAATCAAGATGGAATCTCCGTTGAAGATCAACAAGATCAACCAACAGATCCATATAAAAGAGCCATGGACTTATCGGCCGTTGGGGACCAGCAAGGTCAATCAACCAGATCCATGCCCGGTTTCAAAAAACAACTCTTACTCCTTGTTCCAATATCTTCCCCGATGCACGTGTGGGTATCTTTGGCAACCCAAAGCCCGTGCACCATATGGTCAGCACCCTCTAGGATCCTTCGCAGGTCACCTAGCGCTTCACTCATAGCCCGCTTCCTTGGTCCCTCATCCACCGTACCGGAAGCTCATCATTTAAATCGAACCGAGGCTGGTTAAGACCTCGGCCGACCTTGTTACGCGAGATGTCCTCCGTTGACTCTCCGTCGGCTGTTGCAACTTTATCAGTTAGGTCTCCACGACCTCATTCTCAAGATTGTCAAAATGCTTCCCCAGCATTGTTGATTAATGTGGAAAGACAAGAGTTCGTTATAGAAACTGTATTTTTAAATGACTTTTTTATGTCAAGAATGCTGGATAAGCATTTTGACTATCTTGTGAATGAGGTCGTGGTGACCTAATCTGATACAGTTGCAACAGCTGTGATGGAGAGTCAATGGAGGACGTCTCGCGTAGCAAGGTTGGCCGAGGTCTTGACCAGCTTCGGTTCGATTAAAATGGTGAGCTCCGGTACGATGGACGAGGGACCAAGGAAGCGGAGTGAAGCGCTAGGTCACCTGCGAAGGATCCTAGAGGGTGCTGACCATATGGTGCTCAGGCTATGGGTCGCCGACGATACCCACACGTGCGTCGTGGAAGATATTGGAACAAGGAGTAAGAGTTGTTTTCTGGATTCGGGCATGGAACTGGTTGATTGACCTTACTGGTCCTCAACGGATGAGTCCCTGGCTCTTTTATATGGATCTATTGGTTGATCTTGCTGATCTTCAACGGAGATTCCATTTTGATATGTGAATATATTGCCGGTTACTATGAGCTAGGAACTATCGAAAAGGCTCATGAGTGGACAGGTGGTGAGCGTTCTGGTTGCCAATGATGCCATAGGTACACCGATGAAGGAATGATTGGAAATAAGGATTTAACCAAAGATTTTGAGGATTATGATCAGTGACACAATGGTTTCTTTAATGATTGTTTTTAAAGATAGCCGATTCTGTGAAAAAGACAATTTCATATTGGGTGTGTAAGTAGTGTGACTACTTTTAAGTTTGCATGAATATCCGGCTAGGGAGCCTGGGAACTCTTTTCCCTGGTATCCGGGACAAAACCTAACCAAATTCCTAATTGGATCCCATCACTATAGTGGTTGGGCGGTTGGCTAACCCACGGGACTGATTTGGGGTTAGGCTGGACTGATGGATCCCTAAAATGAGACTCAATTCTGTTATGATACGATAGATGAAGTAAATCCCGGATAAAAATTGTTCTATGGAAAAGAATCAATGGCTGTGCCTTTCAAGGAGGAAAAAAGTGTTGGTCTCTATGATCCAAGTGTAATCTTTTCCTTGATCTGACTTTGATACTACGGGTTCGGTCAGATCAGTTCAGTTAGTTAAGGCTTTTGACTATGTTGGAGAAAAATTTATCCTGGAGGAATCGCCTGTGCTTTCCAGGCAAGGGAAGTTTTTTCGGGTTTGATATTGGAAGAACCGATGGATTAGTCTCGTCCGGATATCCGTGGGCGAGGCCCTGAGTGTGGGACCCTACCCCGCGCAAGAAGTGCTACTTCCGCTAGCACCCTGAATTCGTTGCGTGGTGGGGTCAAGGATCTCACAACTGGTATATCAGAGCAGTTTTGGCTAAAGTGGATCAACCGAGAAGCCAAGAATGTCATAAATTTATGAAGTAGCAGTAAAAGGTTGGAATTGTGTGATGAAACTCATACAAGTTGATATTCAGAATGAAATTCCTAAATTGATAATTGGGTCTTCAGATGAAAGTACTGCAATTATATGGAATCCCTGACTTGCTTGAGGCCTAGACATGATGGTATTTACCTTATAGTTCCAAGGACCATGACTACCTGTACATACTGAGGGTATAACTGCAGCTCTTTACTGGCAGTATATATGAGTAAATCTAAGATCTTGAAATTATAAGCTAAAATGCTATCCAGATGATGAATTCGAATGTGGTTGATATGATTTTAAAATTCTGATTGTGAACTGATAAGTTGGATTGGATTCTGATTGAAAAATGATGATTCCTAAATTTTTGGTTGAAAAGCGATAAACTGAGCAAAACCACAATGAGGATGAATGGGACGAGTCCCTGTGTTGATGTTCGTAACTGGAATGATGATAATGACTTTAGCAAATCACTATGAGATTAGTGGATTGTGCTGATAGATTGCTACTGTTAACTCTTGACCCAGTGGATCAAGTTAAGGGATGACAAATTAAAAATCTATAAAATTGAAATTCCCCATGGAGGACTGTTGTTCAGATGAAAATTTCAATCTAATAGACCATTATTGTGTTAAAGATATGAATGATATGTTTTGAATGAATTGTTATCTGATAATGCGAGTATCTTTATCCCACGATTCTTTGGGAGCCGACCTATCTAAAGAATGTTGGAATTAGGGTTGCAGGAATGCACACACAACTTCAAGAAGATGAGGAAGCTTGAGCACAACACAGTAGTGTATTATGAGTGCCAAAAATGAAAGATTACAAGCCCTAGAAGATAATGGGCGTATATACAATGCACGGGGGAAAAAAACTCCTAGTGAGGGAAAAAGTGCCCCGGCGGTCCTAAGTGTGTTCACACACATCACTACTATAATATGGTAACAAATCCCCCCTGGAGTGATGCGGTGAACAAGAGCTAGCACTCATGTATAGGGAAGTGTCTAGCTATGTGGACGAATCCACAAAAGGGAGTAAGTTCAAAGCTTTGCGAAAAGCTTCGAACTTCTCACGAGGCAGAGCCTTTGTGAAAAGGTCTGCAAGGTTATCCTGTGTTGGCACATAAGCCAAACTGATCTCTCCTGCAGAGAGTCTCTCCCTGACATAATGGTAGTGCACCTCAATGTGCTTCGTACGAGCATGGAACACTGGGTTCCGCGCAACTGCCAATGCGCTCTGACTGTCAGTGAAGATGGTGGTGGCAGATGGCTGCCCAACACCCAAATCAGCCATAAGGCGTCTGAGCCACACACACTCAACCGTAGCTGTGAAAGCTGCCCTGTACTCAGCTTCACAACTAGAAGTGGCCACAGTAGGCTGCTTCTTGCTCAACCATGATATGCATGAGCTTCCAAGCATGAAGCAAAAACCACTCGTGGACACGCGTGTGTCATAACAACCAGCCCAGTCAGAATCTGAAAAAGCATGTAAATCTGGCGGCAATGATCCCCCCTTGGGATAAAACAACCCAAGATGCCGAGTACCACTCAAATACCGAAAGATACGCTTCACTGCCTGCCAATGCTTAATGCCTGGGCTATGCATAAATCTGCTCACCTGTGAGACTGCAAACTGAATGTCTGGCCTCGTAATGCATACATAAATGAGGCAACCAACAGCTGTCTGATAGAGTGTGACATCAAAGTGATCTCCAGCATCATGAAGACTCAACTTCAAACCTGTCTCCATTGGAGTAGCAATAGGCTTGCAGTCTTCAAGGCCAAATCTCTGCAACAATGTTTCAATATACTTTGTCTGACACAAAGCAATACCTCCATCACACTGCTTAAATTGTATCCCCAAATAATGATGCAAATGCCCCAAATCTGACATCTCAAAAGAGGCATTCAAATCAGCCTTAAAATCAGCAATATGACTCTCATTTGGTCCTGTGAGCAGCATGTCATCGACATAGAGAGCAATGATTAGATGTACACCATCCACACGTTTAGCATACAAAGTGCTTTCTGTTGGACTATTCTGAAACCCATGTGCAGTCAAATATGCATGTATTTTTTCATACCAAGCTCGTGGAGCTTGCTTTAAACCATATAAAGCCTTTTTTAACCTGCACACTTTGTTTTCCTGCCCTCTTTGAACAAAACCACGAGGCTGCGATACATACACCTCCTCATGCAAATCTCCATTTAAGAACGCAGTCTTTATGTCCAGCTGATGTACATTCCAACCATTATGAGCTGCTAATGCACAGATGCTACGAACAGTGGTCATACGACATGTGGGAGCAAAAGTCTCATCAAAATCAATGCCCTTCTCTTGAGCATAACCTTTTGCAACAAGCCGAGCCTTATGGCGATCCACTGTGCCATCAGGTTTACGCTTCAATTTGTATACCCACTTAGTGCCAATGGCCTTCTTGCCAGGGGGCAAGTCACATAAAGACCATGTACCATTCTTCATAATAGCATCGAATTCTGCTTGCATAGCAGCCATCCAATTTTCTGAACTTTGTGCCTCATCAAATGAAACAGGCTCACTTTCATCGCACATACTAGAAACAGCCAATGCATAACAATCTGACGCATAAGAGGCACCATGAGAGCCAGAACGAGTGCGACTAGACAAAGGGGCATCCAACTTGCTGTCACGCAAAGTCTGCACCAGCCATCTAGGCATATTCCTAGAGCCCTCAATCTCTTGTCTCTCATCCTCAAGTGCATCATGCACATCTGCATCAGATATAGGCTGATCTGTGCCATCATTTAAAACCTGCATAGGCTGAAAAACTGCCTCATGAGGTATTGCACTTGACTGTGCACCATTGAAAAGAGGCAACAATGTATCATAGACATCACGTGAGCTGATATCTGTCTCCTTAGTACATGAAACCAAGGGCTGAACTGCATCTTCCACAAATACAACATCACGGCTAACCAAAATGCGCTTTGTTTGTGGATGATACAAACGATAGCCTTTGCTCTCAGCACTATATCCAACAAAAATACATTTGACAGCTTTGTCATCCAATTTTCTGCGATGTTGCACAGGCACTAATGCATATGCCAGGCAACCAAAAACACGTAAATGGCCAACAGATGGCTTGCGGCCATGCCAAGCCTCATATGGAGTGACAACCTGTAATGCTTTGGTGGGACACCTGTTTAGTACATAAGTGGCACACATGACAGCCTCAAGCCAAAAACCATGTGGTAGACTTTGACTCTTAACCATACATCTTGCCATTTCCATGAGAGACCTGTTTTTTCTCTCAGCCACACCATTTTGCTGTGGTGTATACGGCACTGTACATTGGTGTTTTATCCCACGCTCAGCCAGAAATGCATTAAATTCTGAAGACATATACTCCCCCCCTCGATCTGAACGGAGGGTGCCCATCTTACTTTGTGACACATTTTCAGCCATAACCAAAAACTGTTTGAAGCACAAAAACACTTCGGACTTTGCCTTCAAAGGATATACCCATGCATGCCTGGTAAAATCATCAATGAAAGTCACGAAGTAAAGGTAGTTTCCAAATGATGGAGTTTGCATGGGACCACAAACATCACTGTGAACAAGCTGCAATCTGCGTTCAGCTCTCACTGATCCATCTTTGGGAAAGGAAGCACGCTGCATTTTACCCAATATGCAGCCCTCACAAACATGCTTGACAGGTGCCTCAAGCTTAGGCAAAGAAGACACCATTTCAGATTTCTGCAGGCGCAGCAAACTTGCAAAATTCAGATGACCAAAACGTGCATGCCACAGTTTTGCATTTGAAATAGCCTGCGTATCCATAATAGCACATGCTGAATCCTCTACACATTTGCCATCCATATTGAGCTTATACAGCCCTCGACATAGTGAACCAGATGCTACAATGATGTCACCACAAGAGAGATCATGAACAGTACATCTGTCATCCACAAATTTTACAACCAAACCTGTTTTGGCAAATGCGGAGACTGACAGCAGATTCTTTTTGATCCCTGGCACATACAATGCATCAAAAAGTGTAAAGGTGTTGCCATTTGCAACATTCAGCACAATCTGTCCAACTCCTTTAACGGGATAAGAGGAGTTATTGGCACAAGTGACAGTATTCCCTGTGGGAGCAGACTCAAGGAAAGTGAATAAACTGCGCTGCGAGGTGATATGCTTAGTGGCACCACTGTCAAAGTACCATACATCTGAATCTACTGCAGACATACATGTGTCATGCAAAGATGGGTCATAACTGCACTGCGCATTGAATGCCCATTCTGTATCTAGCACAACATTAGCAGATTCATTGTTAGAAGGAGAGGCATCTGCAACAGCCATACCAGCCTCTTTCTTCTTAGCCTCTTTCGCAGCCAGCTTAGGACACGCTTTGATGACATGATCATTTCCCTTACAGTACTTGCAAAATGTCTTCTGTTTGTCACCCTTCTTCTCATCTTTGTCTTCCTTCTTTGGTTGCGCAGCATTTGCAGATTTCTGCTTACTAGAAGAAAAGCCAGCTTTACCTTTCCCGCTTCTCTGACTAGCACCGAAAGCTTGATCTGCGACACGCATATTATTCCTGTTTTGCCTTGACTGGTCTTCTTGCAGCAAAACAGAAACTAACTCCTCAAATGATAAGGCATTGGGATTGCCTTTCATCATCAAGCGAAGAGTGGAAGCAAAACCCTGATAAGAATCTGGTAGACCATTCAAAACAGTCTGCACAAGTGAACTGTCTGACAGGATTTCATCTGCAGAAATGAGCTGCTCTTTGAAATCCTTGATCTTTGTCAAAAAGCTATCCATAGAATCACCTTCGTTCATATGCTCATTCTCCAACTGTTTTCGGAGATAAGCAACACGAGCCTCATTTCTTGCCTGATACAATGTGGCAAGTACATCCCAAGCATCCTTAGAAGTCCTGCAAGAGCGAATATGTGGGATAATGGTACGTTTGACAGACAGCGCAATCAAGGCATGAGCCTGCGCATCTCTACCATCCCAACGAATCTGCTCTGCTGAAAGTGGTGGTTCTCGAACAGCTGCTACAGCACTTGTGCCTGCACCATCATCAACAGTACCTGTTTCTGATGTGTTTGCAGCATTCCCAGCCACAATAGGACGTGCATCAATACCCTGCACAATATTCCATAACCCCTTTGCTACCAATACATGTCGCATCATATATGCCCACAATGGATAGTTAGTGCCATCCAACTTATCCTCAGCAGCCAACATGCGGAATACATCATTGTTGTCAGCCATGGCCAATGACTGTACTACTAGATGTAAATGCTGTCTGTAAGAGGTAAACCTGTATAAAATCGACCTGTGCTATGTAGCACAGCCCAAAACAGACGAATGGGCACCTGTCCTGCAGATTTTAATCTTGACAGAAAATCTGCACAGTAGGACGATTTTGCCTGCGCAGTACTTGGAATGCAAAAACGGTGGGCGAAATGACCTCAGATCAAAATTCTGAAATGACCGAGCCCTACGGGCTCTCCCACGGCATATACTAACCTGCAGACGCTCGTGAAACCTCGTCGCAATCGGAGGAGATGAAGCGGCAGGTGCCGGTGATGCTGCCCGGGAGGAGGAAGCCTGCTCTGATACCAATTGTTGGAATTAGGGTTGCAGGAATGCACACACAACTTCAAGAAGATGAGGAAGCTTGAGCACAACACAGTAGTGTATTATGAGTGCCAAAAATGAAAGATTACAAGCCCTAGAAGATAATGGGCGTATATACAATGCACGGGGGAAAAAACCTCCTAGTGAGGGAAAAAGTGCCCCGGCGGTCCTAAGTGTGTTCACACACATCACTACTATAATATGGTAACAAAGAACCCCAAAATCAGATGAATCAAAAATCAGATTTGAATCATAAATAAAGGAACTTAACAAGATTTTTTCGTATTGATAGGAACATGGATCAAGGTCATCGTGGTAGAAATGATAAACCCCAACTCGATGAGGAAGAGCTCGACTTGGATGTTTGTAAAACTCTTCATAGTTCGCAGCCTCGACCTTTCAAGGGTGAAGGGGAAAACTTGGGTGAGGCTGTGGAGAAGTGGATCGAAGCAATGGAAGAGTACTTTGATGTCACCGGGTACAATGAGAAGAGCAAAATGGCTCTTGCAAGGCTGAAGATAGTAGAAATAGCTAGAGTGTCATGGAGAAACCACTGCGAGACAAACCGTTTGGATCGGAATACCCAGACATGGAATGATCTCAAAATTTACCTAAGGACGAGGTTCTGTCCTCCCGGCTTTTTGGAAACAAAGATGAACGAGTTCTTAGAGTTAACCCAGGGGAGCAAAACTATTGAAGTATATCACCAACAAGCGTTCGCTCTCCTCCTCAAATACTCGCACCGCTGAATGAAGAACAGCTGATGGCCAGGTTCATTCGGAGACTGAACAAACCTTTGAATATTTTGGTGAAGAACGCCAAGCCAGTTTCCATGGCCGAAGCAGTGAAGATGGCAAAGGATTTCTCCAAGGCCTTTGATGTCAAGGTCCCACCAAAGCTAGCACCATCACCTTTCAAAAGGTTTTTAGTTCCAGAAGGTGATTCCAACATTCCACCGCCTAAGAGATATCAGGGTCAAGCCTAGGATATGGGAAGTTCTAGAATGGAAGAAATGTCCCTTTCCCGAAACTCAATCCCTTGGAATTCAACTTCAGAAGTTCCACCCTTGAACAAGGGAGTGAAATGCTATAACTATCAAGGATTTGGACATCGCAGCATGGATTGTCCAACTCCTTTTGGATCAAGGTTTTCAGGGTAGGGAAATCAGGGATCAAGATTCCAGACTCCAGCTCCTTCCCTTCCAGAGTAATCAGGTTTCTATCTGCCAAAATCAGGGAAATCCCAGAGGTAGACCCTCTAACCAACCCACAGTTTCAAACCAAAGTAATGCAAGACCTCTGCCTAAGAATAGGGGAAGTCAAAGAGAGTTGTTCCCAAATCGGCCATCCACTTTCAAGGCAGTAACGCTGGAAGTGATTGAAGAAGAAGAAGAAGATGAAAGAGATCATACTCCACCTGCGAGATGAGGACATCTCGTGTTTTTTAAGTGGGGTGGTAGGATGTAAGATTCCTCCCCCATCCCCTCAAGATTTCCAGTTTCTCCCCCCTATAATCAATCCCCTTTTCAGAATAATAACAGATCTTGTTTCTATTTGTTTTGGCTTAGAGAGAGAAAATATTCTAGAGACAGGTAATTCAGTTTCTAGATATCTTTGGATGGAAAAATATCCCTTCTTATTAAAATGATTTTCCCTGAAACAGAAATTTAAAAAGAACTTTCTAGTGTGCAATTGGAATAAATTGAAAATAGGTATAAAGGACCTTAGCCTGAGGGTCCAGATTTTTTAAAAATTTTGAATTACGGTTTCTATGGACCAATAAGATTAATCCAAATGTAGGGAGGAGATAAATTGAAAAATAAAAGAAAATCCTCCCAAAAATGAGTAAATGCTCACATAAGATGAAGAGTTGACTAAGGACAAGGTTTATTAGTTAAAAAAGAAAAGATATTTAGAGGAAATGATGCATTTTTGACACCTCAGTGTGGGGAATTTCCCTCATGAAGGAGGCGCCTATTTCACATGTGTGGATGAGTTTTAAACTCACAAATAATGAGATATTTTCATCTCTCCTCTCTCCTGTTTCAAGTAGATCCAAAAAGTAAGCTAAATTGATGGTCAAAAAGTGACCACATTGATGTGGAAAATTCTAGAATCAGTTTGCTTGGTTAGAGGCTCACTTTTTCCTATAAATAGAAGCCTCCCCCCTTGTAAAAGGATAATAGTGTTTATGCACTGTTACTCTACTCCTCCCCAGAGTCAAATACATTGAATTCACTTGATAATTCAATTGTTTTTGACTAAATCCTCTCCAAAAGAACTGGTGGCCACTCTTGTTGCAAACAAGAGTGGAACCCTCAATCCCTCAAGCCAAAGGAAAGCTTACAAGTTCCATGTAAGCTTAATTCTTGCTTACTGTGAATTTTAAATCTATAGTTTTCTTAAATTTTATGTGGAACCCTCAATCCCTCAAGCCAAAGGAAAGCTTACAAGTTCCATGTAAGCTTAATTCTTTCTTATTGTGAATTTTAAATCTATGGTTTTCTTAAATTTTATGCTTTGTAAATGTTTGAATTAAAATCTAATGCTATGCCTTGATGGAAAGGCCACCCCCTTCTCTTCTTTACAATTCAAGCCTTCTTAATCCTAGAAAGTTTAATTAAAAGATTGATTAAACTCTTTTCATTGTTTACTCTCTTGATTTTTAGAAAATGGAGTAGATTAGAGGTATTAGAATTCAAATTGGATTAATTCAAGTCATAAATCGAATGTTAAAATTGAGAAATGGTCAGCCATACAAAGGAGGTTATGGCAAAATTTTCTTAAATTTTGTGGAACTAAAGTTTATTATTAGGTTATTCTAAAAGAGTAATTTTGTGGAACTAAAGTTTATTATTAGGTTATTCTAAAAGAGTAATTCCCTCTGTTTGTGCATTCTAAAAGATTTATTATATCAAAAGTTTTACTATCAATAAAATTCAATTTATCCATAGAAGGATGCATAAAGAATTTTTTTTAATTATTTCAAAAGTGTTATTATCATCAAATTTAATTTTATGCATAGAAAGATGCATAAAGAAATTTATTTTTATTCCAAATGTGTTATTCTCATCAAATTTGATTTTATGCATAGAAAGATGCATAAAGAAATTTATTTTTATTTCAAAAGTGTTATTTGATTTTATGCATAGAAAGATGCATAAAGAAATTTATTTTTATTTCAAAAGTGTTATTCTCAATAAAATTAAATTTATGCATAGAAAGATGCATAAAAGAATTATTTTTATTTCAAAAGAGTTATTCTCATTAATTTTGATTTTACACATAGAAAGATGCATAAAAGAATTTATTTTTATTTCAAAAGAGTTATTCTCCTTAATTTAGATTTTATGCATAGAAAGATGCAGAAAGGAATTTACTTTTAATTCAAAACTGTTATTCTCATTAATTTTGATTTTATACATAGAAAGATGCATAAAGGAATTTATTTTAATTCAAAAGAGTTATTCTCATTAATTTTGATTTTATGCATAAAAAGATGCATAAAGGATTTATTATTAAAAGAAAGAAATTTCTATCGTTTTATATTCACCGGGATTGTAAAAAGAAAATTCAAGAGATCTATCGAGATTGAAATATTCAAATAAATGATAAATTTATTTCTCATTGGAATTCGTAATTAATTTAGAAATCAAATAACTGAATTTTGAAAGAAAGAAATTCAGTAAAATAGTAACTGGATTATCAAGCCTTTCCGAGGAAGCTAGTTCAAGAAAAATCTTATCAGACTCGAACCTTGAATCAGACTATGACCAAGACCAAAATCTTTTAAAAAGAAAGGTGTGATCAATTTAGAAAAATACTCTCAAAAACCCCCCGCCAAATCTGAAACTAAGTTGAGACCCTTCGAAATGATATGTGGATGTATGTGAAAGAATATATGTGGATGTGAATGTGATGGATATGAATTGAATGTCATGTGAATTGGGATGTGAATGAATGATAGGGGATGTGAATCGATGTGATGTCATGTGAATCGGGATGTGAATGAATGATATGGGATGTGAATGGATGTGATGTCATGTGAATCGGGATGTGAATGAATGATATGGGATGTGAATGGATGTGATGGGATGTCAATCGAGATAGATGTGAATGAATGTGATGTGGTCTGAATGAGATGTGATGTGAGTGAATGTGATGTGGTTTGAATAAGATGTGATGTGAGTGAATGTGATGTTGTTTGAATAAGATGTGATGTGATGTGAGTGAATGTGATGTGGTCTGAATGAGATGTGATGTGAGGGAATGTGATGTGGTCTGAATGGATGAGATGTGAATGAATGTGATGTGATGAGATGTGGATATGGGTAAATGCGAGTGGATGAGATCTAATGAGGATATTTGAGGAAAGAAGTGATGAGATGGAAAATGATGTGATTGGATGAGAATGAGAATTTATATGAAATGATGTGATTGGATGAGAATGAGAATTTATATGAAATGATGTGACTGGATGAGAATGAGAATTTATATGAAATGAATGTGGATTAAGTAATGTTGATTAATGTGGAAAGACGAGAGTTCGTTATTATAGAAATTGTATTTTTGAACTGTTTTTAAATGACTGTTTTATGTCAAGAATGCTGGAGAAGCATTTTGACCATCTTGTGAATGAGGTTGTGGAGACCTAATCTGATAAAGTTGCAACAACTGACGGAGAGTCAATGGAGGACGTCTCGTGTAGCAAGGTCGGCCGAGGTCTTGACCAGCCTCGGTTTGATTAAAATGGCGAGCTTTCAGTACGGCCTATGAGTGAAGCGCTAGGTCACCTGTGAAGGATCCTAGAGGGTGCTGACCATACGGTGCTCGGGCTCTGGGTCACCGACGATACTCACATGTGCGTCATGGAAGATATTGAAACAAGGAGTAAGAAATGTTTTTTGAATTCGGGCATGGATCTGGTTAATTGACCTTGTTGGCCCTCAACGGATGAGTCCATGGCTCTTTTATATGGATCCGTTGGTTGATCTTGCTGATCTTCAACGGAGATTCCATTTTGATATGTGAATTTATTGCCGCTTACTATGAGCTAGGAACTATCAAAAAGGTCCCCGAGTGGACAAGTGGTGAGCGTTCTGGTTGCCAATGATGCCATAGGTACACCGATGAAGGTCTCTATGATCCAAGTGAAATCTTTTTCTTGATCTGACTTTGATACTACGGGTTCGGTCAGATCAGTTCAGTTAGTTAAGGCTTTTGACTACGCTAGAGAAAAAATTATCTTGGAGAAATCGCCCGTGCTTTCCGAGCAAGGGAAGTTTTTTCGGGTTTGATTTTGAAAGAACCGATGGATTAGTCTCTTGTCCAGATATCCGTGGGCGAGGCCCCGAGTGTGGGACCCTACCCCACGCAAGAAGTGCTACTTCCGCTGCTAGCACCCTGAATTCGTTGCGTGGTGGGATCAGGGATCTCACAACTAGTATCAAAGCAATTTTGGCTAAAGTGGAACAACCGAGAAGCCAAGAATGTCATAAATTTAGGAAGTAGCAGTAAAAGGTTGGAATTGTGTGATGAAACTCATACAAATTGATATTCAGAATGAAATTCCTAAATTGATAATTGGGTCTTCAGATGAAAGTACTGCAATTATATGGAATCCTTGACTTGCTTGAGGCCTAGACATGATGGTATTTACCTTTTAGTTCCAAGGACCGTGACTACGCGTATATACCGAGGGTATAAATTGCAGCTCTTTACTGGCAGCATATACGAGTAAATCTAAGATCTTGAAATTATAAGCTAAACTGCTATCCAGATGATGAATTCGAATGTGGTTGATATGATTTTAAAATTTTGATTATTGTGTGAATTGATAAGTTGAATTGGATTCTGATTGAAAAATGATGATTCTTGAATTTTTGGTTGAAAAGCAATAAACTGAGCAAAACCACAATGATGATTTCTTGAATTTTTGGTTGAAAAGCGATAAACTGAGCAAAACCACAATGAGGATGAATATGGGACGAGTCCCTGTGTTGATGTTCGTAGTAACTGGAATGACGATAATGACTTCAAGAAATCACACACTATGAGATTAGTGGATTGTGTTGACAGATTGCTACTGTTAACTCTTGACCTAGTGGATCAAGTTAAGGGATAACAAATTAAAAATCTATAAAATTGAAATCCCCCATGGAGGACTGTTCAGATGAAAATTTCGGTCTAATAGACCATTATTGTGTTAAAGATATGAATGATATGTTCTAAATGAATTGTTATCTGATAATGCGAGTATCTTTATCCCACGATTCTGTGGGGAGCCGACCTATCTAAAGAACCCCAGAATCAGATGAATCAAAAATCGGATTTGAATCATAAATAAAGGGACTTAACAAGATTTTTCGTATTGATAGGAACATGGATCGAGGTCGTCGTGGTAGAAACGATAACCCCCAACTCGATGAGGAAGAGATCGACTTGGAAGGTCGTCGTGGTAGAAATGATAACCCCCAACTCACAAATAATGAGATATTTTCATCTCTCCTCTCTCCTGTTTCAACTAGATTCAAAAAGTAAGCTAAACTAACCTAAAAATGGTCAAAAAGTGACCAAACTGATCTGGAAAATTCTAGAATCAGTTTGCTTGGTTAGAGGCTCACTTTTTCCTATAAATAGAAGCCTCCTCCCTCGTAAAAGGATAATAGTGTTTATGCATTGTTACTCTACTTCTCCCCAGAGTCATACATTGAATTCACTTGATAATTCAATTGTTTTTGACTAAATCCTCAAAAGAACTGGTGGCCACTCGGGGATAGATGTGAATGAATGTGATGTGGTCTGAATGAGATGTGATGTGAGTGAATGTGATGTGGTCTGAATAAGATGTGATGTGAGTGAATGTGATGTGGTCTGAATGAGATGTGATGTGATGTGATGTGATGTGAGTGAATGTGATGTGGTCTGAATAAGATGTGATGTGAGTGAATGTGATGTGGTCTGAATGAGATGTGATGTGAGTGAATGTGATGTGGCCTGAATGAGATGTGATGTGAGTGAATGTGATGTGGTATGGATGAGATGTGAATGAATGTGATGTGATGAGATGTGGATATGGGGGGTAAATGCGAGTGGATGAGATCTGATGAGGATATTTGAGGAAAGAAGTGATGAGATGGAATATGATGTGATTGGATGGGAATGGGAATTTATATGAAATGAATGTGGATTAAGTAATGTTGATGATTAATATGGAAATAGGAGAGTTCGTTATAGAAACTGTATTTTTGAACTGCTTTTAAATGACTGTTTTATGAACTGTATTTTTGAACTGCTTTTAAATGACTGTTTTATGTCAAGAATGCTGGAGAAGCATTTTGACCGTCTTGTGAATGAGGTCATGGAGACCTAATCTGATAAAGTTGCAATAGCTGACGGAGAGTCAATGGAGGACGTCTCGCGTAGCAAGGTCATCGGCCGAGGTCTTGAATGACCAGCCTCGGTTCGATTAAAATGGTGAGCTTCCGGTACGGTGGATGAGGGACCAAGGAAGCAGCCTAGGGTTAGGTCACCGGCGAAGGATCCTAGAGGGTGTTGACCATACGGTGCTCGGGCTCTGGGTCGCTGAGGATACCCACACGTGCATCGTGGAAGATATTAGAACAACAAGGAGTAAGAGTTGTTTTCTGAATTCGGGCATGGATCTGGTTGATTGACCTTGCTGGTCCTCAACGGATGAGTCCATGGCTCTTTTATATGGATCCGTTGGTTGATCTTGCTGATCTTCAATGGAGATTCCATCTTGATATGTGAATATATTGCCGGTTACTATATGAGCTAGGAACTATCGAAAAGGCCCCTGAGTGGACAGGTGGTGAGCGTTCTGGTTGCCA
This sequence comes from Cibotium barometz, assembly GCF_041138505.1. Lineage (NCBI taxonomy): Eukaryota > Viridiplantae > Streptophyta > Polypodiopsida > Cyatheales > Cibotiaceae > Cibotium > Cibotium barometz. The sequence goes on from NC_141077.1 coordinate 25,925,472, forward strand.
ATGATGCCATAGGTACACCAATGAAGGAATGATTGGAAATAAGGATTTAACCGGAGATTTTGAGGATTATGATCAGTGACACAATGTTTTTAAAGATAGCTGATTCTGTGAAAAAGACAATTTCATATTGGGTGTGTAAGTGGTATGACTAGTTTTAAGTTTGCATGAATATCCGTCTAGGGGGCCTGGGAACTCTTTTCCCTTGTACCCGGGACAAAACCTAACCAAATTCCTAATTGGATCCCATCACTACAGTGATTGGGCGGTTGGCTAACCCATGGGACTGTTGAGATATCGAGCTCATCTAGTGAGGTGGTGGAGACTGATGATGACCCGCCTGGGGGATAGGCCCCACACTTACACCACTGGCATGGTTGGTGAGATCATGGGTGATATGCGGCCAGTTAGATGACAGGCTGTGTGACAGCCATTCTAGAGACTGGCATAGTTATAGCGCCAGCTCATTTAGTTGGGTTCACACTATAGAGAACCCTAGTATGTATTTGGTTGAGTACCTTTTCATAGTGTGTACTCTTATCTTTGTATATGGTGTGTTGAGTGTTGTGTGAAGAGGAAGAAGATTTTCAGCCTCTCACCTTGTGCAGAGCCTAATTCATGCTAAGGGCTGGAGCTGCAAGCAAGAGAAGCACAGGAAGCAGTAGGAGGGTAAGAGCTTCATCTACTCTGCCCTATTTGTGTTGTCGACTATACCCTTGTCTCGGGAGCTCTACGGGAGGCATCGGCAAATGATCTCTGATTGAGGAGCTTTCTTCGCGGGAGTAAAGCTATAGGGCAACTATACAATCCTATCGGACCTCATTTTTAGGACCGAAATCGTGTTTCGGGTGCATCTTTTATATTTCTGAAAAAATTTGACTACATGGGAAGATACTGGACATCCTGAGAGGCTGGGGAGGAATCTTACATTCTACCCCACTTAAAAACGCGAGATGTCTTCATCTTGCAGGTGGAATATGATCTCTTTCATCTTCTTCTTCTTCTTCAATCACTTCCAGCGTTACTGCCTTGGAAGTGGACGGCCGATTTGGGAACAACTCTCTTTGACTTCCCCTATTCTGAGGTGGAGGTCTTGCATTACTTTGGATTGAAACTGCAGGTTGGATAGAGGGTCTACCTCTGGGATTTCCCTGATTTGGCAGATAGAACCCTGATTACTCTGGACGGAAGGGGCTGGAGTCTGGAATCTTGATCCCTGATTTTCTTGCCCTAAAAACCTTGATCCAAAAGGAGTTGGGCAATCCATGCTGCGATGTCCAAACCCTTGACATTTATAGCATTTCACTCTCTTGTTCAAGGGTGGAACTTCTGAAGTTGAAATCCAAGGGATTGAGTTTCGGGAAAAGGACATTTCTTCCATTCTGGAACTTCCCATATCCTGGGTTTGACCCAGATGTCTCTTAGGCAGAGGAAGGTTGGAATCATCTTCTGGGAATTGAAAGGTGATGGTGCTGGCTTTGGCAGGACTTTGACATCAAAGGCTTTGGCGAAATCCTTCGCCATCCGGCCATGGAAACTCGCTTGGCATTCTCACCAGGATATTCAAAGGTTCATTCAGTCCCCAAACGAACCTGGCCATCAGCTTTTCTTCATCTAGTGGAGGCGAGTATTTGAGGAGGAGGGCGAATGCTTGGTGATATGCTTCAATAGTTCTATTCCCCTAGGTTAACTCTAAGAATTCGCTCATCTTTGTTTCTAAAAAGCCAGGAGGACAGAACCTCGTCCTTAGGTAAATTTTAAGATCAATCCAGGTTTGGGTATTTCGGTCGAGATGGTTTGTCTCGCAGTGATTCTGCCACGTAACCCTGGCCGTTTCCACAATCTTTAACCTGGCGAGAGCCATCTTGCTTCTCTCATTGTAGCCAGTTACATCGAAATATTCCTCCATGGTTTCAATCCACTTTTCTACAACTTCACCTAACTGTTCCCCTTCACCCTTGAAGGGACTAGGCTGTAAACTATGAAGAGTTTTACGAACATCCAGGTCGAGCTCTTCTTCATCGAGTTGGGGGTTAACATTTCTACCACGACGACCTCGATCCATGTTCCTATCAATACGAAAATTCTTGTTAAGTCTCTTTATTTATGATTCAATCCGATTTTTGATTCAACTGATTCCGAGGTTCTCTAAATAGGTCGGCTCCCCACAGAATCAAGGGATAAAGATACTCATATAGAACGCATTATCAGTTATAACAATTCATTCAGAATATCTCATTCATATCTTTAACACAATAATGGTCCATCAGACTAAATTTTTTCCATCTGAACAGTCCTCCATGGGGATTTCAAATTTCCAGATTTTTAATTTATCATCCCTTAACTTGATTCACTGGACCTGCCAACACAATCCACTAATCTCATAGTGATTGGCTGAAGTCATTAACATCATTCCAGTTAAGAACATCATCACAGGGACTCGTCCCATTCATCCTCATTGCGGTTTCGTTCAGCTTATTATATTGCAACCAATTTCCAGGGATCATCATTTTTCAATCAGAATCCAAATCAACTCATCAGTTCACAACCAGAATTTAAAAATCATATCAACCACATTCAAATTAATCATCTGGATAGCATTAATGCTTATAATTTCAAGTCTTAGATTTACTCGTTTATACTGCCAGTAAAGAGCTGCAGTTATACCCTCCGTATATACGGGTAGTCATGGTTCTTGGAACTATAAGGTAAATACCATCATGTCTAGGTCTCAAGCAAGTCAGGGATTCCATACAATTGCGGTACTTCCATCTGAAGACCCAATTACTAATTTACGAATTTCAGTTTGAATATCAAATTGTATGAATTTTATCACACAGTTACAACCTTTTAGTGCTTCTTGATAAATTTTTGACATATTTGGCTTCTCGGTTGATCCTCATTAGCCAAATGGCTCTGATACCAACTGCAAGATTCCTAGAGAGCTATGGACTCATCAGTTGAGGACCAGCAAGGTCAATCAACCAGATCCATACTCGGTTTCAGAGAAAGCAACTCTTACTCCTTGTTCCAATATCTTCCACGATGCATGTGTGGGTATCTTCGGTGACCCAGAGCCCGAGCACCGTATGGTCAGCACCCTCTAGGATCCTTCGCAGGTCACCTAGCGCTTCACTCATAGGCCGCTTCCTTGGTCCCTCATCCACCGTACTACCGGAAGCTCACCATTTAAATCGAGCCGAGGCTTGTCAACCTCGGCCGACCTTGCTACGTGAGACGTCCTCCGTTGACTCTCCGTCAGCTGTTGCAACTTTATCAGGTAGGTCTCCACGACCACATTCTCAAGACAGTCAAAATGCTTCCCCAGCATTCTTGACATAAAACAGTCATTTACAAACAGTTCACAAATACAGTTTCTATAATGAACTCTCGTCTTTCCAGATTGTTCCACATCAATCCATATTACTTAACCCAAATCCAAATCATATGCGTATCCATTCTGAAAATCCACATCCATACATCCACATCCACATCCATAAACACATTCATACATCCACATCCACATCCACATTCATACATCCACATCCACATCCACATCCACATCCATACATCCACATTCACATCTACATCCATACATCCATTTTCACATCCAGATTCATACATCCACATCCACATCCACATCCACATTCATACATCCACATTCACATCCACATCCATACATCCACATCCACATTCACATCTACATCCATACATCCATTTTCACATCCACATTCATACATCCACATCCATACATCCACATCCATACTTATCACATACACATACATCTTTCCTTTCACATACATCCTTCACATACATACATCTCCATCCATTCTTCGTTCAATTTCACCTATCTGATTCATTTTACATCCTCATCTCCATCCATTCTTCGTTCAATTTCACCTATCTGATTCATTTCAAATCCTCATATCTGTTTATAGAATACAAGAGAATTCTTATTTTTGATATAAGATTTCTTTACGCATCTATTTATGCATAAATTCCATTTAAAGGAGAATAACACTTTCGAAATAAAAATCAATCTTTTATGCATCTTCCTATGCATAAATTCATTTTAAATGAGAATGACACTTTTGAATTAAAATTCAAATTTTTATGCATCTTCTTATGCATGAAATCAAAATTTATGAAAATAACTCTTTTGAACTAAAAATAGATTTCTTTATGCATCATTCTATGCATAAAATTAAAATTGATGAAAATAACTCTTTTGAAATAAAAATAGATTTCTTTATGCATCATTCTATGCATAAAAATCAAAATTGATGAGAATACACTTTTGGATTAAAATAAATTCTTTATGTATCTTTTCATGCATAAATCCAATTTAGTAGGAATTACACTTTTAGAATAAAAGAATTTCTCTTATGCATCTAATTTATGCATAAAATTCATTTATGATAAAAATCACGCTTTTAATATAAAAAAAATCTTTTATGCATATGTTTATGCATACAAATTATTTATGATAAAAATCACTCTTTTAATATAAAAGAATTTCTTTTATGCATCCATTTATGCATAAAAATCATTTATGAGGAAAATCACACTTTTAATATAAAAAATATCTTTTATGCATATGTTTATGCATACAAATCATTTATGATGAAAATCACTCTTTTAATATAAAAGAATTTCTTTTATGCATCCATTTATGCATAAAAATCAATTATGATGAAAATCACACTTTTATAATCAAAATAACAATTTCAATATGCTTCCTTCTATGCATAGAATTTAATTCTAAAGAATATAACACTTTTTTAATAAAATATATTTAGTATGCATTTTTCTATACTTAGGATGAAAAATAACACTTTAAGAATACATATACGATGGGAATTACTCTTTTTGAATTTAAAAAAAGTAAAACTTATTTTACATAATTTTAGAAAATTTCGGCATAACCTCCTTTGTATGGCTGACCATTTTTCAATTTTTAATTCTCTAAAATTAATTAGAAGTTCACTTAGAAGTTCACCAAGAGTATTTAAATCATTCTAATGTAAACATTTTCTACTTATCAAAAGAGAAACATTATGAAAAACTTGATTTTATCCATTAATCATTGATCTAGGATAAAGAATGGTTGGATTTACTAAAGAAGAGAGGGGAATGCCTTTTTTTCAATGAGGCATAACATCATAATCATTTTAGAGAAGACAAAAATCATAAAAACCATAAAATGAAATAAAAAAGAGAAGAATCTCCAACTTACAAGGAGAATTTGGGAGCTTTCCTTTGGCTTGATAGTTTGAGGGATCTACTCTTGTTTGAAACAAGAGTGGCCACCAATCTTTAGAAGAGGGAAAGGTCAAAAACTAATGAATTATGAGTAAATTCATAGTTTTTGGCTCTTGGGAGAAGCAGGGTAACAGTGCAAAAAAAACTATTAAGCTTCAACAAAGGGGAAGGCTTCTATTTATAGGAAAAAGTGAGCCTCTAACCAAGCAAACTGATTCTAGATTTTTCCAGATCAGTTTGGTCAAATTTTGACCATTTTTAGGTCAGTTTAGCTCACTTTTTGGATCTAGTTGAAACAGGAGAGAGGAAAGATAAAAATATCTCATTATTTGGGAGTTTAAAACTCTCCCACACAAGTGAAATAGGTGCCTCCTTTATGAGGGGAATTCCCCCATACTGAGGTGTCAAAAATGCATCATTTGTTCTAAATATCTCTCTTTTTTAACTATAACCTTGTCCTTAGTCAACTCTTCATCTTATGTGAGTATTTACTCATTTTTTGGGGGGATTTTCTTTATTTCTTCCATTTATCTCCTCCCTACATTTGGATGAATCTTATTGGTCCATAGGAACCTTAATTTAAAATTTCAAAAAAAAATCTTGACCCTTAGGATAAGGCCTCTTGAACAGATTATACTTGATTTCTAATGCACCTTCTGAAAATCTTTTTGAACTTCTATTTCGGGGGAACTTATTTTTATAAGAAGAGATATTTTTCCATCCAAAAATATTTAAAAACTGAATTACCAAAACTGGTAGAAACAAGATCTTTTATATTTTTGAAGAGAGATTTGACTACATGGGAAGATACTGGACATCCTGAGAGGCTGGGGAGGAATCTTACATTTGCCAGATGAGCTGAGAACTAAGCTGGATCCAAAAGCTGAAAAATGTGTGTTTATTGGGTATTCCCTTGAGTAAAAGGGATACAGGTGTTTTAACCTTGCTACAGGTGAGTTGAGGGTAAGCAGGGATGCTGTTTTTGATGAGATGAGCAGCTGGTATGCTGCTAAAAAAGAAGCTATTAGGGCTGATGTGAGTGGAAATGTGGTTGCACAGAATGCAAGTCAGCAATCACAATCTTTGAGTGGACCAGGAGAGTCCTCATCTAGTGGTTCAGTTGTGATAGACCATGGAGTGGCAGGCTGCGTCATAATACCAGTCTTGCAAATGTGATTAGTACATCACATAAAGGCAAAGAGAAAGTGATTGAGCCCCTTAGTATGCCTGACATTTTTGCAGGGCATTCTCATGTTGATGGAGAGTCTAGTGGCTCAGAGATGAGCCTTGATGAGGATCTTGGGATACCACGTATGAGAACACCTGGTGTAAAGAAGGCTATGGAAGCCATGAATGCAAAGCTGTGAAGATCTAGGAGAGTGAAGAATCATGTGCAGAGGTTTACCTATGATGGTTATGTGGCACATCACTATGCATACATGGCAAAAGTTGTACAGGTTATAGAGCCCACATGCATTGATGAGGCTGTTGGAAATGTGTGTTGGGAGAAAGCTATGGATGAGGAGATGGATGCACTATATGGAAATGAGACTTGGGATTTAGTGCAATTGCCTGAAGGCAAGAAAGCCATTGGATGCAAGTGGGTGTACAAAGTAAAACATAACAGTGATGGAAGCATAAGCAGGTACAAGGCTAGATTGGTAGCCAAAGGATATGCGTAGACATATGGCATTGATTATGAGGAAACTTTCAGCCCAGCTGCCAAGATGGTAACAGTGAGAGTTGTGATAGCAGTGGCTGCGTCAAAGCAATGGTCTTTACATTAGATGGATGTAAAGAATGCATTCTTGCATGGGGATTTGCAGAAAGAGGTGTATATGTTGCAGCCACCTGGTTATGAGGATGTGAGTCACCCCGAGCATGTTTACAGGTTGAAGAAAGCCTTGTATGGCTTGAAATAAGCACCAAGACCATGGTCTGACAAGATTTCTGAATTCTTGTCACTATTGGCTTTCATGTAGCCAATGTAGATTTCTCGCTGTATGTGAGACACAGTGATGGGTGAAAGCATGTATAGGTGGTACCAAAAAGGAGTGTCTTGGACACTCCTTTTAGCCACCCCTTTGGGAGGAGAAAGAGGCTTAAATTTAAAATAGAGGCGGGCTTGAAAATGCAACTGAGCATTCATTAAGGGAATGGCGTGCCCATTAAACGCTTCTGAATATTCTCTCTCCTCCACTCATCGTCCTGCAATCACTCTCTCTCTCTCACTCTCTCTCACTTTTTGCCTCTCTCTCTCTCTGCCATAGCATAGCCTCTGCTTCCCGCCTACACAAAAGGGCCTCTCTTCCCGCCTGAACGCAAGCTGTATGCAACTGTACTATCTCCCCCTCTCCCTCTCCCTCTCTCTCTCTCCATGAAGACTACAGTTATGCTTTAATGGTCTTCTTTGCAGTAACCTCAGCCTCCTAGCTCCCTCATAACTGGCTCCACATGGAGTCTCATAGTGTACAGAATGGCAATATAGGCTCTGTATATCGTCCCCCATTGTCTATCACACAACACATCCCGAGAGAACTTCTGCTAGGTCTTCGAAACTACTGGGTTACAAAGAAGAGGGAACAAAGAATTATTGAGAAGAGGATGGCACATATGCGTGAGGGACATTGATGAGTGAGAGGCAAAGAAAATTTGCAGAGTAGTTTCTTAGTGCTGGTGCAAACAAACAAACAGGCTTTCCGGGGCCTTCAAACAAAGATTTTACAACAGCTCCTCCGTAATCCAACGTTCTCAGTGTTGCAGCACACGTCAGAGACAGTTGAGAGACTCATTTTCTCTAACATTTGTCATACATTATTTGAGGTGAAGACACCCCATTCAAATAACGAGTTGTTTTTAAAGCGGGCTACTGTCGTGGCATGCCTCAAGGTGTTGACAATCAAATGAGTGGTAGAGAAGTTGCCAAGGCTTTAGGAGTTCATCGAAGGAATGTCATTGCTGCAACATGAAGCGGAGGAAGGGTCACTTCCCTTGGATTCTTGTCACCGTCAATTGCATAGGGCAAGCACCATCACCAGTGAAATCAGGGAAATCGTGTTTCAGTTTTGGTCGGTGGAAACTCGCATCTCCCCAAACAAGGAAGATGTTGTTCGAAAGAGGATAGGCAAGAGTGCGCATGTACTGCATCCAGTGCATCTACTCGATTTGCCTCAGGTATATCACTGTGTTGAGAGTGTGTTGTAAGAGCTACACAGTTGCTCGCATATGATTGATAGTGTATCCAGATATGCTCTTCTATACGATACTGATTTCTAAATGTCAGTGGTTTAGAGTGCTTGACAGTACTAAAATTTTGTATGATAGGGCATTAGAGTGCTTTACCATGCTTCCAAATGTTTGCAAGTGCCTCACAGTGCATTACAATGCTTAACCATGCACTATAGTGCTTTACGAAGCTTTACAATTGATTTCAAATGCTCCTGAGTGCATGGTGATTCCAAGAAATTCCAAGTCATGAGTGCATCTTAGTGCTTCTGAGCATTTTCAGACCACTTCTGAGTGCCCGGCCGACAGTGCACTATATTACTTAACCATGCTTTATAGTGCTTGACATACTTCTTCAAGTGATCACAAGTGCTTCTAAGTGGTTCATAGTGGTTCCAAGTAATTTTATGTCATTCCAAGTGCATCTAAATGTTTATGTGTGCTTCTAAGTGCCTTTTGTTGCTTCTGAGTGCTTAATAGTGCTTCAAAAAGCTGCCAGGTGCTTGAGAGTTCTTCCAAATGCTTCCAAGTGCTTATGCTCGTAATGGCTTAACAGAGCTTCAGAAGTGATAACAGGAGCTTCTAACTGCTTCTAACTACTTCTAACTGCTTCCAAGTGCATCTAAATGTTTCTGTGTGCTTCTAAGTGCCTTTTGTTGCTTCTGAGTGCTTAATAGTGCTTCAAAAAGCTGCCAGGTGCCTGAGAGTTCTTCCAAATGCTTCCAAGTGCTTCCAAGTGTTTAAGCTCGTAATGGCTTAACAGAGCTTAAGAAGTGAGCTTAAGAAGTGATAACAGGAGCTTCTAACTACTTCCAAGTGCTTGTAAGTTCTTCCAAGTGCATCTAAATGTTTCTGTGTGCTTCTAAGTGCCTTTTGTTACTTCTGAGTGCTTAATAGTGCTTCAAAAAGCTGCCAGGTGCCAGAGAGTTCTTCCAAATGCTTCTAAGTGCTTATGCTCGTAATGGCTTAACACAGCTTCAGAAGTGATAACAAGAGCTTCTAACTGCTTCCAAGTGCTTGTAAGTGCTTGTAAGTGCTTGTAAGTGCTTGCTAGGGCTTCTAAATGCTTGTAAGTGCTTGTAAGTGCTTGTAAGTGCTTGCTAGGGCTTCTAAATGCTTGCTAAGTGCTTGCTAGTGCTTCTAAGTGCTTGCAAGTGCTTGCTAGTGCTTCTAAGTGCTTGCAAGTGCTTCTAGTGCTTGCTAGTGCTTGCAAGTGCTTCTAGTGCTTGCTAGTGCTTCCATGTGCTTCTAAGTGCTTCCATGTGTTTCTAAGTGCTTGCTAGTGGTTCCAAGTGTTTGCTAGTGGTTCTAAGTGCTTCCAAGTGCTTCTAAGTGCTTGCTAGTGATTCCATGTGCCTCTAAGTGCTTCCATGTGCTTCTAAGTGCTTCCAAGTCCTTCCAAGTGCTTCCACATGCTTTACTTGCTTCTAAGTGTTTGCTAGTGTTTCCAATTGCTTCTAAGTGTTTCCTAGTGCTTCCAAGAAATTCCATGTTATTCCAAGTTCATCTAAATGGATCCTCAGGTTTCTAAGTACTTGCAGGTGCCTGAGAGTGCTTTATAGTGCCTTACAACCATTTACTAGTGCTGCCAAGTGTAGAAAGTGCTACTAAGTGCGTCTAAGAGCTTTACCCAATGAGTGTCATAGCTTTACACTGATTGAAAGTGTGTCATAATGCTTACCAATGCTATAGGTTGCTTCAGAATGATTTATAATGCTTGATAGTGTGTCTAAATTTGTCTTCTTTGTCACAGAGGGACTTCTATATGCGGTTCCAAGTGGCTCATCCTAACATAAGGATCTTCCTCAGATGTTTTGAGGGTCTAAAGCCAAGTTGAAGGATCGCAACACTTGTTGCTATGAATACCATGTGCAGCTTGTCTACTTCAAGGAAGCTCTTAATCAGATGAACCAGGGAAGATATGGGCTACATGGCCGTGCCTTGTTTGCAGTTCTCATGATGGAACAGCGCAGTGCGCGGCCTCCAATGCCACATTTCCAATCTTAATAGACATGTGGGAGTCTGTATTGTGCCCAAAACCCATTGACTGTGCTTATCACTGTAGACAATGTCTTTTGGGTACATGCAAACATTGTGGCATTAAACAGATCTCCTTGTGTCCACATGAAAAAAGCGATGACATCTCTATGATGATTGTCAAGCTTTTTGACGACGTTCCTACACAGGAAGTGGATGAGAATGGTCAAGCAAAAACTCGGAAAGATCTTGTTGTTCGCCAAGTCAGCTCGAGGACTTTCACTTCCTTGCTTCAAAGCAAATTGGGAAACTTCATCAAACACAATTATAAGTACAGATGGCAAGCTAAACAATTCAAAGAGTGTTTGGATAAATTTCTAGATGATGTAGTGGTGTCGGTAGTGGATTTTGCAGAGAATTACTCCTTTAAGGTGCAGAATGAAATTCAGTCAATGCATTGGTATTCAACTCAGGTGACAATCTTGGTCCACATTTCGTACCTGCGTGATGTGCTTGGTACCATTCGGAAGACAACCCATTTCTACATCTCTGATGATAAAATCCACGACACTTTGTTTGTGCAGCACTGCTTTATTTTGCACAATGAGTGGCTGAAAGCTCAAGGATGCAGTGTCAAGCGACACTGGGTGTGGTCTGATGGTGCTGCTTCACAATTCAAAGTAAGGCGCCCTTTCTATTTTGTAGCCCGATACTTCAATATGACAGGTATTGAGATGATGCACAGTTTCTTTGCATCCAGCCATGGAAAGGGCAAGCACGATGGGGCTGGTGCGGTGCTCAAAAGAGCTCTCACACAGGAGCAGCTGAAATATGACGGATGGGTGTTACATAACGCTTCAAGTGTGGTGGCATTCCTCAACGCAACCCTCAGGAAAGAATGTCCATTGACAGGGAAGAAAGTCGATCGTAGATTTTGTGAGGTTAAGCTCGGTGATGTGTAGACAGAGATAGAGAGTGGGATTGCATGCGGATCAAAGGGTCTCGATCCTTCCACTGTGTCAATGGCTACAGTCAATCAGATATGCACGGGCTACGGTGCAGACCATTGTCCTACTTTTGCCATGCGTGCATGAAAGGCCAATGGAGGAGATGTGTAAACAAGGACCACGTTGAGAGGTTGCAGTACTTGCGAATACAACCGACTGTCAATGTTCAAAACGATGGAGAAGCATCCAGCGATGATGAGTTACCAGGAGCCCCCATGTATGCTGGCCACCATGACGACCTAAGTGATGCCTTGATGGTTGGCCAAAACTTCGCACAGTGAATGCAGAAGAGCCAGGTGCAAACTTCTACATCTTGAAGTGCACTAAAACCAAGCGCTTGACCATCAAATCTGAAAGGGATGAATGGCATAACTGTATTCAAAAGAACTCATTTGTCGTTGAGGGACTCTTCTATGACAAGGTAAATGGCCAAGATGACACCTACGTTCTTTTGGATGACAAGTCCCCCTGCTTTTATCTACTCCCACCTGCTGCGATGCATCAGGTTTCCGATGTGCTCGGTAGAAGGTGAGCCTAATGTATATGAATTGTCAAATGATGTATTTGAACAAATCTATAATAGCATGCCCCCAGAGGAGAACTTGTAAGTTCTAACTTTCAAGCTAGCACAATGCGTCCTCCTAAGAAGCACTATTTCGCACGTTCAACTCTTTAACAGCACTTTCAGTAGTAGACAAGCACTTTAAGACCACTTGACAAGCACTTCTAGTACCTACACAAGCACTTCTAGGATCTACACAAGCACTTTCAGATTACTTGAAAAGCACTTTAAGTACCTAGACAAGCACTTTAAGTAACTAGACAAGCACTTTCAGACCACTTGACCAGCACTTCCCAAACAATTGAAGTTCCTACACAAGTACTTGACAAGCACTTTTGGAGGCCATATGGTAAGCACATGTCAGGTACTGAAAATGAACGAGGAATAGATGGAGATGTATGTATGTGAAAGAATGGATGTAGTTATATGTATGTGAAAGAATGGATGTAGATGTATGTATGTGAAGGATATATGTGAAAGGAAAGATGTATGTGGAAATGGATGTATGGATGTAGATATGGAATGTGGATGTGGATGTGGATGTATGAATGTGGAATGTGGATAAGAATATGGATGTGGATATGGATGTAAGAATGTGGAATGTGGATAAGAATATGGATGTGGATATGGATGTAAGAATGTGGATGTATGTGAATGTGAATGTGGATGTATGAATGTGAATGTGGATGAGAAAGTGGATGTATGGATGTGGGTGTGGATATGGATGTAAGTACCTAGACAAGCATTCCAGACCACTTGACAAGCGCTTTAAGCACCTTGACAAACACTTTCAGATTACCTGACCAGCAGTTAGCCAGCACTTTCTAGTACCTAGACAAGCACATGTTTAGTACTTTCAGACCACTTGAGAAATTCTTGTCAAGCACTTCAGTACACCTGGACAAGCACTTTTAGTATCTAGACAAGCACTTTCAAACCACTTGACAAGCACTTCAATAACTAGACAAGCACTTTCAAACCACTTGACAAGCACTTTCAAACCACTTGATCAGCACTTTTAAACCACTTGACAAGCACTTCAGTACCTAGACAAGCACTTTCAAACCATCACTTTCTTAAGAGTCCACCAATGCAACCACAGTATAAACTAAAGAAAATGACACCAGATCGACACAAAATCGTTCCAAGGTCAAAACCATCTTTGTTTGTATATATGTCAAGGAGTGTTCAAAGTTAGCCACACGATAAAGGCACGGTGTCAGAGCTCATTAAGCTATACAGTAAGGGCATGGTGTCATGGCAGTGAAGGGGCTACAGGAAGCCCTCTGTACAATGGAAAAAATGCTTGCAAAAGAACTTCTAATTTGTTGTTTTACTCTTTGGATGCTTATACTTTCTTTCTTTAGGATCCAGGTTGGGGGCTTCAATTTCTTTCATTTCCTCAACATTGTTCCGCACGATTCTCCAATTCGACCGTTGCAAGGCATCATCCCTGACATCAAAAGGGCACTCTCTGATAGTTTTTGCTCTATCAGCACTTTCTTCCCACTGCAACACAAAGTCAGCCACATCCTGTTTCAGAAAATTTTCCCATTGCCCTCAGTTTGCTTCTCCACTTCAGGAAGGATCATATAGCATGTAGGATCATTAGAGTACATTTTATACAATGAGTCATCTAGCACAAGTGTATTTGTCTTATTGAATTTCGAGAAAAGATGCCAGAAGGTATCCAGGTTTCTCAAGAACATTGGCCTAGGAGGAATATCTAAGCGCCAAGTGCAAACATGGCAAGCAGTTTGCGACAGCCATCCACTCATGCATTTCTTGACTTGAGGCAGACACTTATCTATGACTGTCTCCAATTCCCTGCCTCTGTGGGAGGTCCACACAAATACCTCTGCAACCTGACTCAACGCAAGTAAGAACACCTCTGCATCCTGCCGTACGTAATAGGTGATGTTCTCATTCTCACGGACTTTGCAAAAGTACAGCGTTGAGACATTTGGGGGAATCTCTGTCGTCCTGCGCTTATCGTGCATGCACAAAAGAACCTTGTTGAAGTCAACAACGACTGCCAGGTCTCGAGAGTCATTGAAGCATCGAAACTGATAGCGTGGAGGATAGTGCTCAATGTGCTCTACCTCATCAGTGGGGGTGGTAGGGTTTTCGAGCCAACAACTTGAATTTTAACTACATGCACAACAATTAAGATGGTCAGGACACGCACAGACACTGAGACAAAGGACTTATATATTATATTGCCGCAAAATAATGCGGCTTGCATGAGCAAAAAGCTACAAAGTTGCAAGAAGCTAAAGCTTCTTGCATGCTTGGGCTTTGGGGAAAACTGGGTTAGTACTTTTCTTGGGGTCCCAAAGAGGCCCATCCTCCACCTGCCTTTTCTTCTTCCGCAACTCTCCTGCAACAAATTGGAGGGTCTCTTCCATATCTGGGTCCAACTCCTCTTCAGTATGTACACCTTTGTCGACGCGGCTTGGCTCTCGAGTTGGAGCACTAACATGACTTAATGTCTTAATGACATCAGTACCTGGGATAGCAATAGGAAATCAAGTTAGGAGCACAGGTAGCTAATATGATCACAATGATCATGGATAATCATGTCTGAGGATAACATGTTACAGCAACCAAAATTACCTTGTGTGATCTCAGAACCAGGTGTCTCCCTCAGGATGCATCACCAAGCACATCAATTTTTTTAGCAGATAGACTACAACCACCCACCATGTTTTTGTATTTCATCATCAAGGCGTTGTGAGGTGAAAAAAAGAAGAAAAGACCACGCCTCTATAGCCCTTCACCTCCCAAACTTAGAAAATACTAACACAACGGAGGCACCACCAGCCACCGGCGGTCGGCTGGAACACTTCTCTCAGTTCACCACACCACCCACGCTAGAAAAACAGCACAAAACAGGGGCACCATAGACCAAGCAAACACCCAGCAATATATTCCCAATCACAACGCTTCATACAAGCTTCTCCCGACACAGAAGCCTTACTCACACAATCTTACCAACACTCAGGCCTGGATTTACTGCCAAGGGAATTCCACCACGGCCACACCACCTCAAGAATTATGACCTTGCGTCTGACGACCAAGCCTCTGCAACCACAAACACATCAACACTCTGACCTACTGCCAAGGATACACCACATCCTCAATCACCGTGAACCTCTCGCCTGCTTGCTGTGCCAATCACACCAGAAAGAACCCGACCACTCTCTCTTTAGAAGGCGCCCCACCAGCTAACCCTCAACTCTCTGCAGCCCATCACTTCTGCATGTGTCGCCAACAGCAGCTACACCAACATCTCTCTCTCTCTCTCTCTCTCTCTCTCTCTCTGTCTGTGCTGATCCTCTGCCAGCCACTTCCTCACTTCCTCTGTCACACAGGCAGCTTATCTGCAATGCTACCGGCCCCACCAGCCAAGCAGCAACACTTGTCTCTGTACAGCTTCCACGTTAAGCTCCTCTCACATCCAATCCCTGCTCTTCGCTTGTCCACACCTCTCCTAAACCCAACTCTTCATAGCAGCTTCCCAGTAGTCACCGTTCCTTTGTCTTGCATCCAGCTGCAGCCTACACCAACTGTTCGTAAGCCACTCTCTCTAGCCCATCGCCCCACGAGGCTTCAGCACCTGCTGCAGAGCAGCTCTCCCATCTAGGTGGCTCCCACAGCCTTCACCAGCCACTGCCCTGCATCCTCTTTGCCAGAGAAGCCCCCTGGCTCCACTCTTCAGCCCGTTAGCCCGTTAGCCTGACCACCAGCAGCTTCAAGCTCACCCCAAGGCGGCTTCTCTCAGCAGCCCGCCACACTCCAGTCTTCGCTGCTCTTCACGCAAGGGAGGCTCCCGTCAACACCAGCACGTCTCCCTTGGCTTCTCTCAGCAGCCCGCCACACTCCAGTCTTCGCTGCTCTTCACACAAGGGAGGCTCCCGTCAACACCAGCACGTCTCCCTTGGCTGACCACCTCCTCTGGCCACTTTCCAGAACACCTCGAAGGTGACAGCTCCCTCGCCTCTACGCTAAATGACCCGAGCCCCCTGCTCTGTCTTCTAGGCGACCTCCTCACAGCCGCCAGCCTTCCACACACGCTTCCCTCTCCTTTCTTCACGGCGAACCCCCACTGGTCGCGAGCCCTCCTGGGCATCCAGCCTCTCTCACGTCCACCAGCCACACGACTCTTCACTTAAGTGGCTCCCAAACACATCTCTCTCTGCCCACCTGACTTTAGTTCCTCTCTTTGGCGGCTCCCCAGTTGCCAGCTACTACTGCTGCATCACCAGGGTGGCCTTTTCTCACAGTCGCCAGCCAATCGGCGGCCTTCACCAAGGCGGCTCCCCGTCGCTCCACCAGCACCTCACCTTTGACGCCAAACTTGCGTCTCCACGCCAACCGAGAAGCCCCCAGCCTCTAGGCAGCCACACCACATCACCCACGGCTCTGTCCGCTCCAGGGCGCTTCAGGCTGCGCCTAGCCACACACCTCTTGCAGCTCTCTCCTGCGCCTGTGGGGCTGCACACGCCCGAAGAAGCCCATCTAGGCCACTCCTTTCTCTACAGCGCCTAGACCGTCATCCACTACTCGCCAGCCTTTCACATCAGACAGCTTCAAGCTTTCCTCTTCCTCTTGCACTACCAGCCGCCCTCGCTTTCCTTGCAGCTACAGACGACCACCACCTCAAGAGCCACAAACAGCAGCTCGACCACACTCTTGGGCCTTCTCCTCTCGCCAGCAGGAGCTGCAGCACCTTCGCTTCGTCCGAGAAGCCCCCAGCTCTCTACTAGGCGGCCTTCAACTCCCAACGTCGGCTCTCTCTCCGCTCCAGCGCTTCCGGCTGTGCCTAGCCACACACCACGACCACTTCACCTCTCCTGCACCTGTGGCTGCCCGTCAGCCCAGTCGACCAGCAGTAGCTGCCTCCTCTTGCCTACGTGCGTAGCCAACCGCAGCTCTTCAAAACCCAGGGCTCCAGTCACCGTCGCCGGCAGCTGCAGTAGCTCACCCCAAGGCGGCTCCCCTCGACGCCTTCGCTAGCTCGACCTGCGCACCCAGCTCCCTCTCGCTCTTTAGAATGACTAGAGCCGCCTTCTCACCAGAGGCGGCAACTTTTAACCTTACGACCCCGACTCCACCTCCACGATTCGCCAACCTTCTGGACTTCGAGCCGGCAAATACGTTGGCAACAAAAACAAGCAGCCAAGTGGCTTTCAATAAATTGGCCATGTGGATATTATTATTATTTTTTATGGCCACCCTCACTCCTTCCATTTCACACCAATGCTTTTGGCCACATCATCTTTAATTGCCCATGTCTCCACACACCTGAATATAGCTTCAAGTGCCCATTCATTTAAAGGGACACGGACACATTTCAAGCGGCCAAACAGCTGAAACCACCTGCAGAAGCTGACCTTACTCTGGACAGGCCTGCACAAGCCTAAAACAAAACCATCCATGCTGAACACTTGCCAAGGTATTCCATAGCAAAACTTTCACACAAGCCATGCATCCATATGTACACAGGCCCAGAACACCTCTCAGAAAAACGCCTGATAGCATCTAGGTCGAAGGGGGTGTCCACATCATGCATGGACGAGGTGGAAGCGGCTGGGTTCACCCCCTCGCCAGCCTCTGGCTCACATGAGACATAACAGACAATTACTGTACATATCAAAAGTAGCATGAATCCTGTCCTATGAAAGAGGCATGCCTTACCTATGGACTCCTCATATGCATTCCCAAGTGCCCACTACAAGTGGTATCTCCCATGAACAGTCCGGAACAATGCACTTGGGCTCAGTCGCACACAGACAATGGAAAAGCAAAAGGGGTGGTACTTGTGGGCACATGGCAGATATAATAAACGCCGGCCGCATGTTTGCTTGATAGAGCAGCTGGCCACAGGCCACACAAGATCCACCAATGAGGACAGTGTCAGCACCTAGGACAGACTTGGCAGGCGGGGTAGGCACTAGAAGGGCTCTCCCCTCTCTCTTCAAGAAAGTGCATGCCTCCTTCACGAAGGAGGTCTGTCTCCTCAGCTCACATAACACATGCTCCATTTCCTCAACCGAAGCCTGCACATAATGAAAAACAACCAGCCATCAGAACTTTCAAGCATGTGTAAGTGGTTTGAGCACCTGTCAGTGGTCTGTGCAGTGCCCTAAGGTCTAAGCAACACCAGTGAGTGGTCTAAGCACTTGCAAATGATGCAACCACTTGCAAGTGGCTCTTCCAAGTGTTCTAAGCACCTGTTAAAGGTCTTAGAAATTGTATGTGCTTTGTGCTTTTGCTAGTGTTTTAAGCACTTGCAAGTGGTATGAGCACTTGAAAGCGGTATGAACACTTGCAAGTGGTCTTGAACTTCACTAGTGGTCTAGGCACTTGCAAGTGGTACGAACACTTGCAAGTGGTCTTAGAACTTGCAAAAGGCATGAACACTTACAAGTGGCCTTAGCACTTGCAAGTGGTATGACCACTTGCAAGTGGTCTTAGCACCTTCAAGTGGTCTAAGCACTTGCAACAAGTGATATGAGCACTTGAAAGCGGTATGAACACTTGCAAGTGGTCTTAGCACCTTCAAGTGGTCTAAGCACTTACAAGTGGTATGAGCACTTGAAAGCGGTATGAACACTTGCAAGTGGTCTTGAACTTCGCTAGTGGCCTAGGCACTTGCAAGTGGTATGAACACTTGCAAGTGGTCTTAGAACTTGCAAAAGGCATGAACACTTACAAGTGGCCTTAGCACTTGCAAGTGGTATGACCACTTGCAAATGGTCTTAGCACCTTCAAGTGGTCTAAGCACTTGCAAGTGGTATGAGCATTTGAAATCAGTATGAACACTTGCAAGTGGTCTTGAACTTTGCTAGTGGCCTAGGCACTTGCAAGCGGTATGAACACTTGCAAGTGGTCTTAGAACTTGCAAAAGGCATGAACACTTACAAGTGGCCTTAGCACTTGCAAGTGGTATGACCACTTGCAAAAGGTATGACCACTTTGCAAGTGGTCTTAGCACCTTCAAGTTGTCTAAGCACTTGTTAACTACTTGCATGATTTCTATGCACTTGCTATAGTGATGTAAGCACTTACAGTGGTATAACACTTGCAAGTGGTCACAGCACTTGCAAGTGGTCTCAATACTTACAAGTGGTCTATGAACTCGATGACCTCTAAGCACTTGCAAGTGAAACAAGCACTTGCAAGTGGTGTAAATGTATGAGCACTTTCAAGTGCTTAAATCACTTGCAAGTGCATATATCACTTGCAAGTGCTTGGACCACTACTTAAAGTATAGAAAAATGCTTGAGTTTTCAAAAGTACCTGCATAGTGGACACCTCCTCCTTCATCTCGGCAGCAGCAGACGTCACAGCACCAGAAGCCACTGAGACCACCCTCTCCAGCACTCCTATCTCAGATTTCTTCTTCAGAATGAGAGCTTCATTTTCTAGGGGAGATGCTTTTAATATCTCCATGTCTGCTCTAAGTCTCTCCATCTCTACTATAATCGGGGCATAGGTCGAATAGGTGCCTTCGTTGCGTAGCCACAAATCCCTCTTCTCTGTTAAGACTAATTTAGCAGAACCAACCTTCGCTTCAGCAATATGGGCCTGCCCATCAAGATCTTCAACAATTCTACCTAACCATTCTATGTATAGGGGCTGGGATGCAACCTCAGTAGGTTTTGCAGGGTGAAGGGTGATTAGACACTGTCAAGGCGTAGGAGTCAATAGCATGCTCTGTTTGTCCATATAAGACAGAAACACCGTAATCAAACATGAACTTCCTCATTTTGCGATTCAAACCTCCCCGTTGAGCCTTCACATTCTCCAAGGCCATACCACCCACCACAGTCCATGCAATCTTGTGACTTTCGGGTTGAGCTTTAGCAGCTGCACAATTCTCAAAGGCAAACCCCCTAGCAAACTTTGTCATTAGTTTCCCATTAGAGGGGTAGCCTGGTACACTTTCTGATACAAAAGACGGCAAGCGTCGTATAGGTGATCTTGCACCATATGCAGACCTTTGTCTTCTCCTTTTCAAGAACTTTGAAGACAGTCAGCCACTCCTCAGGTGGCAAATCCTCGACCAAAGGGCAGCTTGCCCTCCATGCTCAAGCCGTACTCAGCATAAAACTCAGCTACTGAGTAGTAAAAACGGAGAGCTTTACGTACTCAGATGATGCTGTCAATAAAAGAACAAGCAAACGTTAGTTCTCAAGGGGAGCATGCATTGACAGGGAAACAATGTGCAAACAAAAGCCAATGGAGGAGATGTGTAAGAAGGATATGTGCATGCAGCAGACATGGAAGAGGAGCACAATACCTTTCCGAGCGGACTTTTCTATTGGGGGGCCGCATGTTGTCTGGGAAGCTTTAACTTGCTCTAGCATTGGTGAAGGGGTCTGCACGACTGAGTCAGCATCCGCAAACGGTCTCTTGCACCTCCTAGGGGGGGTGTTCTTCTTGGGGGTGGGATCACTCATCTCTGCGCACACGGCTGTGAAATGGTGAAACCGTGAGTGATGCAAGGCAGCAGAGGGATGAATGGGTAGGAAGCTCGCTTGGTGAGAGGGAATACAGGAATTGAGCAGAGAGAGAAGAGGAGTAGAGGGAGAAGGGGGCATGCGCGAGACAGGCCAAATCAATGCATGCTTAAAGGAGGGTGCACACGAGACAGGCCAAATCAATGCATGCTTAAAGGAGGGTGGCCCGTTTCCTTTTCATGATGGCCCACTATTTTCCATATTAAGAGAAGGGGGGCGCCAAATCATTGCATGCTTTGAAGAGGGGGGTCCAATTAATATTATGATGGCCCACTATTTTCCATATTACTAATTTTAAAAACACTAAACTTTTCTCCTTTTAGGGGCTATTGGTGGTACCACCAAAAGGTGAAAAAAGTGGTACCACCTATACATGCTTTCACCCTGATAGAGGGGTTGTGCTTGTTGTCATCTATGTAGATGGCTTGATCATTACGGGGGACCATGATGCAGAGATCTTTGATTCCACATGGTATTGGATTACTGCAGAGATAGTATGGCTTGGACATGTTGTCCAAGTATGGTATGATAGGCTGTAAGCCTATCTCAGTGCCATTGGATCATAATGGCAAGCTGAGTGCAGATTCAGGAGAGATTTTGGAGGATCCTACTATGTATAGGCGCATAGTAGGAAGCTTGATCTACATGACGATCACCAGGCTAGATTTGAGCTATGCTGTTAGGTTGGTGAGTTAGTTTATGCAGGTTCCTCGGAAGTCGCATTTGGATGCATTGAGACGCATACTGAGGTATGTGAGGTCTACTTTGCATTGTGGACTATTTTATGAAACTGGGAGACAGAGATATGTGTACATGGGTACACAGATGCTGATTGGGCTGGTAGTATCTTAGATAGAAGATCTACTAGTGGCTTCATGTTTTCTTTGGGGATGGTGCTGTGACTTGGAGCAACAAGAAGCAGCCTACGGTTGCTCTATCCAGTACTATAGAGGCCGAGTACAGAGGTGCTGTTATGGCAGCATGTGCGGTAGCTTGGTTGAGAAAGCTACTTATAGATTTGGGTCTATCAATGGATAGACAAGTTGTCATTTTCTGTGACAACATTAGTAGTATACAGTTG
This sequence comes from Cibotium barometz, assembly GCF_041138505.1. Taxonomy (NCBI): domain Eukaryota; kingdom Viridiplantae; phylum Streptophyta; class Polypodiopsida; order Cyatheales; family Cibotiaceae; genus Cibotium; species Cibotium barometz. The sequence goes on from NC_141077.1 coordinate 25,947,111, forward strand.
GTCAGGAACCCAGTTTTTCATGCTCGCACGAAGCATATAGAGGTCCACTACCATTTTGTCGTCAGAGAGAAGGTTTTGGCAGGAGACATTGACAGGAGACGTTGACCTTGTTTATGTCATGGGAATTTCTCTTTTATCATCAATATTTCTCATAATAAAATACCCATTAATTCAATATGCTAGGAATTTCTCTTTTCCCATCTAAATGATGGGATTCCAAAGGTCATAGGAATTCCTCTTTTACCATTTAAATATTTCTCATAGATAAAATAAATTTATCTAAAATTCATCTTTGAATCATTAATTCAATATGCTATGAATTTCTCTTTTCCCATCTAAAAGATGGAATTCCAAATGTCATAGGAATTCCTCATTTACCATTTAAATATTTCTCATAGATAAAATAACTTTATCTAAAATTCATCTTTGAATTTAAATAAAATACCCATTAATTTCAATATGCTAAAAATTACACTTTCCTCATTTAAATATTTGAATTCCAATATGGTGGGAATTCCTCTTTCATCATTTAAATTTATCTATGTAAAAAGATAAATTTAACTAAAATCCTTCTTTAATTTTTAAATAAAATATAAATTATTTTAGCATCACAAATTTTCTCTTACTTCATTGGAATCTTCATTGGAATACATGGATTTCCATTGTCATGGGGATTACTCTTTTAACATAAAAATAAATTACTAGAAATTTCTCTTTTTTCTAATTAACTATTTATGCCTAAACATAAAATTTAAATTTTCCATGATTGTAATGAGAACCATTCAATTAATCTAGGATGATTAATCCTAGAATATGGTAGGAATTCCTCTTTTCATATTATGAATGAAAATGATTTATGTGTTAATTTTTCAGAAATTTTACCATAGCTTCGTTTTTCTATTACTGATAATTCTCAATAATTTTAAAAACATAAAGCTTAGTAATATCATATGATAGAGTAACCATTAATTGGATCAATATCCAATTAGGGACTTGATTCCTAATTTTTTCATGAATTAAATAGCATAAAAGCATTAAAAATCCATTTATTTGGCCACAATTTGACAAGCATAGAAATTACTTTTAGATTAGAAAATTGCTTCATGAGAAGCTTCATTTGAATATAGAATAGGTCATAGGAATGACCATTCTTTGGGGGAGAGAGAGACATGCTTAAAAAAAACATTTAATTTTAAGCATAAATGAAAATTTATGTGTTTTATCACTACAATTCATTAAAGAACTTCAATTGTATTAAAAAGCCATTCAATTGAATGCTTCTCAAGCTTGAGACGGGTTGAGAAGAGAGAACCTTTTTGAGATAAAAAGAAAAAGACTATAAACCACACTTTACCTCCTAAGATTGCTTGATTCTTTAATCAAAGTAGAGGCCCCCAACCAATCAAAGTAGAGGCTCCCAACCAATCAATTGGTTGGGGGCCTCTTTAATCAAAGTAGAGGCCCCCAACCAATCAATTGGTTGGGGTATGTTGATGAAGACTCCAAGGAAGATTGAAGAGAGAGAGAAACTCCAATCTCTCCAATTTGTAGAGGATTTTTAGAGGATAATAGAAAATATTATTATTATTATGTTGATGAAGACTCCAAGGAAGATTGAAGAGAGAGAGAAACTCCAATCTCTCCAATTTGTAGAGGATTTTTAGAGGATAATAGAAAATATTATTATTTCAGTAAAATACTGGCATGGTATAGTTCTCATATTTTTTTACAAAGAGTTAAGGATCTATTTATAGGTGAGGGAGGCCTCTAACCAAATCCAACTAGTTTCTAGAATTTTCCAGGTTCAGTTTGGCTGAACCTGGAAATTTCCAGGTTCAGTTTGGCTGAATTTGGACAAGATTTGGACCTAGTTTGGCTCCCTTTTGATTTGGTTTGATCTAGGAGAGAGAAGAGATAAAAATATCACAATATTTTTGAGTTTAAAACTCCACCACACATGTGAAATAGGCGCCTCCTTGAAGAGCTCCCTTCTCCTTACCAAGGTGTCAAAATTGAATCATTATACCCAAAATATCTCATTTTTTAGTAATATTCATAGTTTTTACTAATAAACCTTGTCCTTAGTCAACTCTTGATCTTATATGAGTATTTACTCATTTTTTGGGGGTTTTTCTTTTAATTCTTCAATTTATCTCCTCCCTACATTTGGATTAATCTTATTGGTCCATAGAAACCTTAATTGGATGATAATCCAAAAAATTCTGAAAATCTGGACCCTTAGGCCAAGGTCATTTTTACCTATTTTCAATTAATTCCAATTGCACATTGGAAATTTTTTTTTGAATTTCTATTTTAGGGGAAACCATTTTAGACACTAGGAGGATTTTTATATCCAAAAATATCTCAATTTTGGATTACCTCTCTCTAGATATTTTCTCTCTCTAGATCAAAGGGTTAAGCAGAATCTTTCTTTTATTTCAAAGAGGGGAATAATTACAAGATCAGAAGGGGAGGTTCTTACACCTGCACACCTCAAAAGCTGGAGGGAGGAATCTTACATCCTACCCCACCTAAAATACGCGAGATGTCCTCATCTCGCAAATTTAGAGGACAACTCTTTTCCTTAAGATCCAACTGATTCTGGGGTTCCTTATAGTCAGGTAAACTCAACAAAATCCTGGGATAAAGATCCCTTATATAGAACTCATCATCAGATAACAATTCACTCAAATCATATCAGTCAAATCCTTATCACAAGAATGGTCCATTAGACCGAAATTTTCATCTGAACAATCCTCCATGGGAATTTTAAATTTTACAGATTTTTAATTTGACATCCCTTAACTTGATCCACTGGGTCAAGTGTTAACAACAGCAATCTGTCAGCACAATCCACTAATCTCATAGTGATTTGCTGAAGTCATTAACGTCATTCCAGTTACGAACATCATCACACAGAGACTCGTCCCATTCATTCTCATTGTGGTTTTGCTCAGCTTATTTCATTTCAACCAAAATTCAAGAATCATCATTTTTCAATCAGAATCCAAATCAACTCATCAGTTCTCAACCATAATTTTAAAATCATATCAACCACATTCGAATTCATCATCTGGATAGCATTTTTGCTTATAATTTCAAGTCTTAATTTTACTCGTATATACTGCCATTAAAGAGCTGCAGTTATACCCTCGGTATATACAGGTAGTCATGGTCCTTGGAATTACAAGGTAAATACCATCATGTCTAGGCCTCAAGCAAGTCAGGGATTCCATGCAATTGCGGTACTTCCATCTGAAGACCCAATTACTAATTTATGAATTTCAGTCTAGGCCTCAAGCAAGTCAGGGATTCCATGCAATTGTGGTACTTCCATCTGAAGACCCAATTACTAATTTATGAATTTCAGTCTGAATATCAATTTGTATGAATTTTCTCACACAATTACAACCTTTTACTACTACTTCATAAACTTTTGACATTTTTGGTTTCTCAGTTGATCCACTTTAGCCAATTTGCTCTAGGGCTGATGGAACTCCAACCTGAAGAAATCCCTGATGTTCGAGAAAAGGTTCTCAGGAACAGAACTCTGAGAGAATTCTTAGTCAAATGGAAGTTCTATCCTTTTGAAGAAGACGCCACCTGGGAGAAAGAAGCTAAACTGATGCAGGATTATTCCCAGTTTGTGAGATGAGGACATCTCACATTTTTTAAGTGGGAGAGAATGTAAGATTCCTCCCCAGCCCCTCAAGATGTCCAATATCTTCCCCTGTAATCAAATCCCCTTTTCAGAATAATAAAAGATCTTGTTTCTACCTGGAGAGCGAAAATGTTATAGAGAGAGGTAACTCAGTTTTTAGATATCTTTGGATGGAAAAATATCCTTTCTTATTAAAATAAATTCTCCCTGAAATAAAATTTTAAAAAGAATTTCCTAAGGTGCATTAGAAATAAATTATAATATGTTAAAAAGACCTTAGCCTAAGGGTCCAGATTTTTTGAAAATTTTAGATTAAGGTTATGAGGGGCCAATCAAATTAATCCAAATGTAGGAAGGAGATAAATTGAAGAAATAAAGAAAAACCCCCCAAAAAATGAGTAAATACTCACATAAGATGAAGAGTGGACTAAGGACCAAAGGAAATACTAAAATAAATAAATTTTGACACCTCAGAGTGGGGATTGCCCCTCATGAAGGAGGTGCCTTTTTCTCATCATTGCTTTCGATTTTAAATCAATAAAATGAGATATTTCATCTCTCCTCTCTCCTAATTCAAGTCTAGTCCCAAAAAGTAAGCTGAACTGACCCAAAAATGGTCAAAAATTGACCAAACTGATCTGGAAAATTCTAGAATCAGTTTGCTTGGTTTGAGGCTCACTTTTTCCTATAAAAAGAAGCCTCCCCCTTTGTAAAAGCTTAATAGTGTTTATGCACTGTTACTCTACTTCTCTCCCTAGAGCCAAAAACATTGAATTCACTTTCGATAATTCACTTGTTTTTGACTAATTCCTCTCCAAAGAATTGGTGGCCACTCTTGATCCAAACAAGAGTAGAACTCTCAATCCCTCAAGCCAAAGGAAAGCTCACAAAACTCCATGTAAGTTATTAATTCTACTTTCTTTAATTCTAATCTATGGTTTTCTGAATTCTTTGCTTTTTAAAGTGATTATGGATTATAAGCCTTGATGAAAAGGCTTCCCCCTTCTCTTTATTAAGAATTTCAGCCTTTCTTTATCCTAAAATGAGTAACAAATAAATTGAGTTAAACTTTTTCTATTGATTACTCTTTAGAAGTGAAAAATTGATTAGATTAGAGTGCTTTATTTCATCTTGAAAATTTTTTTAAAGTAAACTAAGAATGTAAAAATTAAGAAATGGTCAGCCATCCAAAGGAGGTTATGGCAAAATTTTCTTAAATTTTGTGGAAATAAGTTTTATCTTTATGTTATTCAAAAAGAATAATCCCCACTGTTTCTGCATTCTAAAAGAAATTCTTTTTATTTTAAAAGTGTTATTCCTATTTTATGCATAAATAGATGTATAAAAGAATTTTCTTTTATTATAAAAGTGTTATTTTCATTAGATTCAATTTCTATGCATAGAAAGATGCATATTGGATATTTTTTATTATTATAAAAGTGTTATTTTCAATAGATTCAATTTTTATGCATAGAAAGATGCATATTGGATATTTTTTATTATTATAAAAGTGTTATTTTCACTAGATTCAATTTCTATGCATAGAAAGATGCATATTGGATAATTTTTTATTATAAAAGTGTTATTTTTATTAGATTCAATTTCTATGCATAGAAAGATGCATATTGGATAGATTTTTATTATAAAGTGTTATTTTCATTAGATTCAATTTCTATGCATAGAAAGATGCATATTGGATATTTTTTATTATTATAAAAGTGTTATTTTCATTAGATTCAATTTCTATGCATAGAAAGATGCATATTGGATATTTTTTTATTATAAAAGTGTTATTTTCATTAGATTCAATTTCTATGCATAGAAAGATGCATATTGGATATTTTTTTAAATTATAAAAGTGTTATTCTCATTAGATTTAATTTCTATGCATAGAAAGATGCATAAAAGAATTTTTTATAATAAAAGTGTTATTTTTATTAGATTCAATTTCTATGCATAGAAAGATGCATATTGGATATTTTTTTATTATAAAAGTGTTATTTTCATTAGATTCAATTTCTATGGATAGAAAGATGCATGTTGGATAATTTTTTATTATAAAAGTGTTATTTTCATTAGATTCAATTTCTATGCATAGAAAGATGCATATTGGATATTTTTTTATTATAAAGTGTTATTTTCATTAGATTCAATTTCTATGCATAGAAAGATGCATATTGGATAATTTTTTTATTATAGAAGTGTTATTTTCATTAGATTCAATTTCTATGCATAGAAAGATGCATATTGGATAATTTTTATTATAAAAGTGTTATTTTCATAAGATTCAATTTCTATGCATAGAAAGATGCATATTGGATATATTTTTATTATAAAAGTGTTATTTTCATAAGATTCAATTTCTATGCATAGAAAGATGCATATTGGATAATTTTTTATTATAAAAGTGTTATTTTCATTAGATTCAATTTCTATGCATAGAAAGATGCATATTGGATATTTTTTAATTATAAAAGTGTTATTTTCATTAGATTTAATTTCTATGCATGGAAAGATGCTTATAAGAAATTTTTATTATAAAAGTATTATTTTCATTAGATTTAATTTCTATGCATGGAAAGATGCATAAAAGAAATTTTTATTATAAAAGTGTTATTTTCACTAGATTTAACTTCTATGCATGAAAAGATGCATAATAGAAATATTTTATTATGAAAGTGCTATTTTCATTGAATTCAATTTTTATGCATGGAAGGATGCATAACATAAATTCTTTTATTTTTAAAAGTGTTATGCCTATTAAATTGATTTTATGCATAAATAGATGCATAAAGAATTTTTATATCAAAATTAGAGTTCTCTTTAATTCTATGTTTAAATTCCATGAATATTGATAAATGAATAAGTAAATACTCTGAGAGAAATTTCTATCGTTCCATATTCACTCGGATTGTAATGAGAAAATTCAGAAAATCTATCGAAGTCGAAAATACAGATAAATGATTAATTTATTCCTCATCGGAATTCATATTAGTTTAGAAATCAATTAAGTGAATATTCAATGAATGAAATTCAATAAAATAGTAATTAAAATATCACCCCCTTTCGAGAAAGATAGTTCAGGAAGAACCCTACCAGACTCGAACCCAAAATCAGACTATGACGACCAAGACCAAACTCTTTCGTCAATTTCAAGGAAAGACGATGTGACCAGTTCAAGAAAATCCACTCAAATCTCCCACCAAATCTGAAACTAAGTTGGGACCCTTTGAATTGATATGAGGATCAAGGTTACAGAATTTGAGGAATTCTGTTTTGGAATTCAAATCTACGATCAAGAAGTTTTGGGGACGCGGATTTAAGATATACTCATTGTATTCAAAAGAAAATCAAAACTGGAAACTTGCATAGAAACCTTGTTTTCTTAAAGGACTGTCTTATGCCAAAATGCTGGAGGGAGCATTTGGTATATGTGTTTTTCTAAGGGAAGTTCAGTTGCCAACAGCTGGTGGTGGCGGGGAGTGTTCAAAGGACAGCTCACGCGACAAAGCCTGCCCAGGTCTTGACTAGCCTCGGTACAGTTAAAATGGTGCGCTTCCAGTGTACGATGGACGAGGGCCGACGAAGCGGTCCCTGAGTGAAGTGCCAGGACACCTAAGGAGAATCCTGGAGGGTTCTGGACCAGGCAATGCACGGGCTCGTGGTGCCATCGAGGACACCCATGCCTATGTCATGGAAGATATTGTATGATGGACCAATTTTTATTGTAATCTGTTTACTGGATCTCATTTGCTGACCAGTTGGTCTCAACGGAGTGTCCAGAGTGATACTGTTTTTGTTGAGAAATAAGGATTGGATGGAAACTTTCAGTTATGACATCTGTAACCAATAATTTTTTGTCAATGGATTGTTTTATAAGTTAAAGCTTAAAGAGGAGTGTGTGTGTATTTGTATTCTAAAGCAAAAGTTAAGAAAGGCATTCAATTATGGGTGAGTGAGTACTTATCTGGATCTACCAATTCCAGTGGTTGGGCGGTGGTTAACCCATGGGCTGGTAGACTGGAATTAGTAGAGTTTTAATAATAAAATTGACTAATAGAAATACGCTTAGAACTCGAGTAGTTAAATAAAAGCCTGAAGACTTCTCAAATGAATAGATCAAACGGTTGTGCCTGATTGAATTAGGAAAAAAGCATTGATTTCTTCAAGTTAAGTCTGTAATAGTTTCCTTCTATCTGGTTTAATCAGGTGAAGGTTAGTTTAGTCTCTTGACCCCGTTAGAAAAATCGTTTTAAGAAATTTCAAAAAGGTGGAATCTCCCCGTTTTTCGAGCAAGGGAAATTTTCTCGGTTTCGGTCTCGGAGAATGACCACCAGATTAGTCTCGTGCCCGGACATTCGAGGGCGAGGCCCCGAGTGGGAAACCCTACCCCGCGCTAGAGGAAGTTACTTCCGATGCTACCACCGGGAATCCGGTGCACAAAGGGGGCAGTGGGATCCCACAAAATTGATGATCAACTATAAATTCATAATGAATTGCATAGTAAAAAAATTCACTGCATGTAAAATTCAACTACAAAAATTAAAATTGCCCCCCTCGTAGATAGTTCAAAAAAGTGTAATTTTTTTTAAAACCAAAATAGGATTACATGATAAGCTTTACAATTTACATCCCAATTTTTTTTCAGTCTTTTGATAACTTCTTTTGAGGCCTTGGACCTTCTCTTGTTGAGGGGAAGAGTGCCCACCATGATGGAATCTACAATGCACGCGGCATCTCTCTCTCTCCTACACTTTCGGAGATGGCTATTGAGAAGGACCTTGGGAGCGTAGCCTCCTTGAAATGTTGCAAAAACAGTCGACTTGTGATGAGGATAATTTTCTCTGCATTCTTGGAGATGTTAGACAAGCATAACACTTTGAATAAGGCCTTGAGAGCCAAACGTTGGAATCCTCCCATAGGGCTACAAGCATTGTGGACAACCACAATGTCTTTTGTTGGAATATAGTCCATGGAATGGGCTAATGCAGAGTTAGTTCCAAAGGGATCCCTTGTGCCACCCTTACGATGTGCCCATGCATCCAACTCCATGACATGCTACATACAAACCACATTTTAGTCAATCATGCCATGAATAGGAGTAAACAACTAGGGATTATTAACTTACCGAGTGTAGTTCATCAGATGCTATCACATCTGGCTACTCGATGTTGATTGATGACGTGTGCTTTTCTAATTGTTGAGGAGGCGAATGCACCAAGCTGACTTGGGGCAAGCTAGCTTTTACTTCTTTGAATTCCTCCTTGGGCACCTGACCTTGCTCAGCTTCTTGTATTTTCCCTTGAACAAATTGGACACTCTCTAAAACCATACCATCAAAACTGGTACAAGTTGCTATGTCATGTATTGAGAGGATATGTTGTCAAGTGGAAAATCTAGCCCAATGGCAAGGAGAGACAAGCACTCATCTTGCTTTACTTTAAACATTTTTTCTAAGTCGTGCAAGAAGTGAAACTCCTATCCATCTACCACTACAGAGCTAAGCGTACTTAGTGCTAACTTGGACATATCTGGTGTTGCCCCTATCTCATCGGCCTCATCCGTGGGTGCATCCATATCCGCCATTGTTGATGACCCTTCTCCACTAGCCCGTGAGGTGGTACCTTGAGCTGTTCTACCTCTTCGTGTTGTTGAAGAAGAACCAAGGCCAGAGCTTGCTCCACCACGTGATCAAGGAGCTCGTGCTTTGGATCTACCTCCTTGCCCTTAACTAAATTGGCTAGGGCAATGTCACCAACCTCAACCTCATCATCGGAGTCTTCAACATGAGAATGAATGTTGAGATCCATGACAAAAAGTTGGTGCCGATGCTTCCCTTACCAAGGGAAGCCATTTCGTGTGGAAAGCACCTTGAAGTGCCCATTATCTTGTACTCATCTTGTATAGCTTGTTGACCTGCACAATCTCTTAGGATAGTTTGCATCGATTTTGTTGATGTAGCATAAAAGCTCACAAGGGACCCATAGAGTGTTACTGTCGGGGATGATAACAGAAAAGAGCTTTATGTATGTTTCCATGTACTCCAAGGTCTCCTTGTAGTCATGTTCAACAAAGAGGATAGTTGCTTCAAAGTCAATGGTGAGAGAGAAAATGTGAAATAACTCTTGCTGTGGCCAGCCCACTTAGTCCCCTCTAGGAATGCAAGAAATTTCTCATACACCATGGAATGATCCATTAAGATCAAGATGAGAGTGCAAGCCAAGATGTAGTGAATATATGCTAGCAAAGTGCACGAGATGCGAGTGATAGGTGATACAAATGACAAAAATGAGGGAGGTTCCCTATTTATAGAAAAAATCATGGTTCGAAATCGACAATTTCACACTTAACGAAAAAGGGCCGACCGCCCAAAATACTTTATTAAACATAGTCATTTTAATTATAATACTTAATCCAAGTACTATATTTAATCAAACGTATCCAAATAATAAGTTTGTACACTTATCCAAATTAAACTTATTGCGATCATTCAAACTTGATCCAAATAGTCCATGCCATTCATTACATTATCGTCGCGAGACCAAAAAGGGAAAAGTTGGATTACAACGAAAAACAATTATATTGACATTACCAATTACACTCCTAATTGCAATTCCACACCCCCGTTCCTCCAAGAATCATGAACCATCACTACTACACGATGCCTATGTTTCGATGACATTTTTCAATGCCTATCACGGCGTCGAAAGAAACGTCTATATAGGTGTCTATATAAACGTCGGAAATAACGCCTGAACAAACGTCGCTATATAAGGTGGAAAAATCATCGCTATAAACGTTGGAATTAAAATAGGGAATTTTTTTTTCTTTGTTTGTATCATTACCAATATATATGTTTCTTTTTCACTTTTAGTATATTAAAATACTTAAAAAATTAAATGAAACTAATAAATACATTACCATCAAATCATAACACATGTGTGAGATTATTTACATGCTGTTTACAAAATTAAAGTTGATCATTATCAACCCTGTCATCTTCAAAAAGATCATTAGCTCCAAAATATCTATTTCAAGGAAAATCCCTCCATCTTCAAACCGTTTGGAAATAGATGATGCATCTATGTCGGCCTATAAATCTTCTAGCTCTGCCTATGGTTCCTCATTTAATGTTGTTGGCTCTTCGTCAAGATCATCGTCTACTGTGTCTAAAACATTTCCTGTGTCTGATTGTTCGATCTCTATACTTTCGTCTAGCCCTTACTCTTGTTGTACTTCAACATGTAGTGGAACTTGATCTTGCTGGTGGCCTTCATCAATCTCTGCTTCATTTCCGTCTATTTCCATGTTTTTATATATTTGTTTATTACGTGGTGCCACTTGGATTACAAACCACCATCTTAGATCTCTTGGGTCCTCTTTAAAGATTATTTGCTCACAATGCTCTGGTAGTACAAATGTGTCTTTTTGGTCTGTCCATATCTTTGTGGAGTCCACTTGAACTAATCTGGATTTGTCTCTTCGTATGGTTGCATGTGCTCTTGTTGTGACTACCTTGAACCACTTAACATCAAAGATAAACATATGAAACTTTCTAAAGCGAACCTTGATGATATCTTGGATGGTTCCAAAGTAATCGAGCATGTTCACATCCATATTTGAATCACTTGCACTAGTCCTGATTTCTTGCTTAAATTTGCTTTAACACCACAATCCAATGTTGTTCTCTTCTTATCGATCCACTCCACTCCACTCGAAAATGGAGTCCATGTGACCATAGTGCCGCAAGTTTTCTATACTAAAAGAAAATAACACATCGTTAGATTATGGAGAAGTTATAAACAATATTTAAAAAACATGTGAACATATCGAGGCTTAGAATGAATGAAATCACCTACACGGTAGTCACAACCATATGAAAGCTCCTCTTCCTCATCCGTAATAACTTCATCACAAAGTTTTGCTTCTTGTAAGGTTTGTTGGAGTCATCTACTTGCTGGAAAGTCTGGAAGTATAATAAGTGATGAAGGGTATGGTTGGTGAGCCGTAGTCCCAACTCCTTTGAAAAGTTTGACGAGCTTGATTCCTTTCGTTCTTGATCTCTCCATACCGCTCAATCCACTTTTGCATACTCTTTGAGTTTAAGATGAAAAATTTATTGATCTTATCTCGTAAGGGCACAACTATGCTTCTCTCAATCCCTTGTCCTTGTGGTTGTTCTCCAACTACCCTATCATCATCTTCCGTTGACCACAATTTAGGCATTTCAGGGCCTACGGTACTAAGAAACTTTGTGATGTACATGAGGGATTCTTGCACAAGCCATACCATTAGCATACTTCCCTCTAGGCGAGCTCTTTGACTCATGAACCTCTAGGCGAGCTCTTTGACTCATGAACCTCTCCAAAAAGAACATCCAACGTGAATGGGTGACCCTTGCCACAGCCACCTCATCCACAACATGAACTAGAAGATGCATTTGTATGGTTAAGATATTAGTTGAGAGAAACTTCTCCACTAATGTAATTGCTTCTATGGCATTTAAGAGGGATACATCCAAAGTGTCTTTTCTTATCTCCTTCAATGAAATCCAACGGACCACGATGCCAATCTTGTATATTGTATCCCTTATGCTGTCGGCGAGGCAACCTTTTATGGCCACCACAGGCAAGAAAAATTGCAAGAACTTGTGCCAATCATGTGATTTTAAGCCGGAGTGCTCGTTATCCTTTGTAAACGCCCCCTTTAGGCAGTGCATACATCTAGTCGGAGTACGAAACTCCGAAATTCACTTCTTAACTTGAGATTTATCTTCTTTCGTCAATATCCAAGGAGCTTTAGGTAATAGCAACTTACCATCACTTCTGGTTCGGGGCCATAAGTGTCGCATACGATCACTTATTTGTAAATCCTCCCTTTGGCCCTTGCTCTTTATGACCCCATTAATAGTCTTCCAAAGCATTACGGCTATATTTTTAAAAATATGCATAGGGTCAAGCAAATGGTTAATTAGAAGACCTTCCCAATATGGTAGTCGGTAGAATATGGATAGCCACTTCATTCCAAGGGGTGGAGACCCTTTGTTGTCCAGGGAGTGGAGACCCAGCCTGGGTACTTTTGCAGGAACCCTTTCTCCTTGGACACCTTTCCTATATCTGGATTCTCCACACTATGGACATTGTTTGATACCTGCATGCTCGTGTCGATAAACAACACAATCATTTGGACAAGCGTGGTAGGAATTGTAGTCCATACCAATGGATTGTAATATGGATTTTGCACGCATACGGTCCGCAGGCATCTCTTTGCCTTCTGGCAATATTTGATCTCTCAATGACTTGTCAAATTCACAAACGATGATTTGAGAAAGGTAAAAGAAAGAGATTAAAAATGGAAAGGGTGATAAGTACTTACGCTTGATACGCTAGTATCGGACCATCCAAATATTGATTGCAAGTTTAGCATTGTGAGGCATGTATGCAAAACAGATATACATGCACCATGATATAGAGGCGTACGGGCCAGCCTATGCAACTCTTGCTCTTCTCTTGAGGTTTGCTCCGTACATCGATGGACACCGCCCATCTCCTACATTGTTTCTCGCTCGATATCCCTTGTGTCATGTAGGGTGTCTATCATGTCATCCATGTCTTGCTCCAAATACGTCAGAGAGTCCACCATAGTTTCTTCTTCACCATGAGGCTAATTAGTACTTGCTTGTGTTGTTATTCGTCTAGTACTCTGCTTGGGTTGAAGGTCTAAGTAATCGATCTGTTGCTCATTTTGAGGACACACATTCGCAACACCAAGTAATGCATTTAGATGCTCAACTGAAAATATACCGTTTTTCTTTACATGGTCGTTGCAAATTCTTCGTTGTTCTTCGAGAGATTTGGTACTTGCATCGATTGCAAGGGAACAAGCATTTCTCCTCTACGTTCGGGTGTCCCCCCGTTGTCGTGAAGTGTGCGGTACAGCCAGGAAAGTACGAAACTTCTAGCTGTGAGAGTGAATGTCAAATCCAACAAGGAATCTCACGTACAAAATTTCCTAAGGAGTATTGAACATCACTATTCCCAATGACAAATACATGTGTCAACTTGCCTCAATACATCCTTGAATTCATTCCGATGATTGCACAAATTTGCATGAAATCCTTTGAACCATTCACATGTGGGCATAACAGAGCCTTCCCATCTTTCCAATATACATGTGGCCAGTTACATCCATTACATCCAGTGCCCTCAAAACCATTATTTCGAAATGTACTTTATCACCTGAAAACCTGCCTTAATATACTAACATCTCACAAGTAAAATATAGCATTTGGCATAGCTTTAACATGCTCATGAGATTTAGAAAATTCCATGGCTTGAATTCCAAAAATCCGATCGAGTAGGAAGTAAAACCAACCTTTCGGAACCTTAATGTGCTTTTTATACTTTATTTCCACAATACTCCAAGTCACAAGATCTTCCCATTCCTCAAATCCTTTAAAGGTATGCTAAACATGCGATTTTTCCCATTCGTTGATTTATATATTCAAAGTAAAAAAAACCCACTTAACTGTGAGTAGAGATAGGTGAATTTTTCATCGATTTTCTTCTCTATTCCTCTGACGGCGGCTCGCTGCAGACCACGGAAGGCAAAATACAAGCATATAATGGAAACTTTATCATTGGATAGCTCTCATTTTCCTCTACAATTCTAACTCCTACACGCCATAAACAGAAGCACTCTCTTTGAAATTTTAGACTCTGGTTGGATGGACGCTGTTCCTCCTCCTCAGAATTTTCTTTTCCCAACTCTGCACTCGCCGTCTCTCTCCGGCCCTTTTTTCCTTTTCCCCCCGCGGCGAACTCGGCGCCTTACCACCTTTTTCCCACTACTGATGCGGGAGTTTCCTATTCCAAAAGCTGCGCTCCAGAATTTTCCAAATAAAAGAAATATTCTTCTCTCTTCCACGTGCGCTGCCATTCATTATATGTTTCTTCTAACCTTAGCATTAAGGTTATGCCACTCATTATATGTTTCTTCTAACCTTAGCATTAAGGTTAGAAGTCTCATTGTAAGACATAACCTTATATTCCCTTCTTTTTAACGGTCACAACAATTCCCTCAAGCACTTCAACATGGATCTTTGTATTTTTGTTGCTTCCAGAGGGTGTATAAAAAAATTTCTTGTCTGGCCTCCACATGACATACATTCACCCATAAGGCATTTTAGCCAATGATACTTTGAATTCTCTGCTTTGGCACAAACACAAGATTCCCAAGGCATTCTCACACCTATGAAGACACAAGCCCCATGTTTTTTATCTCCATATTTTCCCCACATTCAATGAACTCCTCGGCACTGTGATACTCATTAAATCTCCATTTCTCTTGATACCTTCATAGTTTATAAATCATCATGTCGGCCCATATGATTTATAGAATCCCCAATTGCTCATTCAAGTATTTCTCCATGCCTTCATAAATGCATTCCTTTGTGCATTGGTATGCCCTCATGCCATCATATATAACTGGATGCTTCTAATCTGCCCATGAGCTGTGAGTAACAGCAAAAACATCATCCTCCATACTCATATACAAAAAAACTCCTAAATCTGACTCAGCCTCAGCTTGTCTTATTGAACTTCATATACAATATGAACATATGTACATGGCATCATATAATGACTCGTCATGGCACTTAACCCATGCATCTGGATGTGTATTTGATGAACTCACATGCACGGTTTCACATCATAGACGTGCCATGGCACGACATCCACCCCCTCTAAACCTGCACATCCTCTGGTATGTGCCAAATCATCATCAAGGTCCACATATAGCTGAATGTCGTCTTCATCTTCAGCAGTTCCAGGAAGATTATCTTCTTCCTCTTCAATCATATCCATACTACCACTGTCAAACCTCTCATCCTGAATCTCTTGTGAATCAAAAGGATCACCATCATGCCTTCTTTTAAATATCTTGATTCTTTTGCCAGCCACAAGATTCTTTACTTCTGTTCCATCAAGTTCACACAGAGTATACGTAGCATTCCCATGCACATGCTTAACAATGTAAGGGCCAAACCATCTTTTTGCAAATTTTCTTTGAACAGTGAATTGGTTGTCAAGGCTACTATCATACATTAGAACCCAATCACCTTCTTCAATAGGTTTTGGCCGGAGTCTGTGTCTACTATCAAATCTTTCTTTATTTTTCAGCCTTGCATATGCTGTAGTATAGAACTTTGTACCCACATCATCAATGTCACTAATCATCTCTTCCTCATCTTCATACCTGGCTCGTGATAGCATATCTGCAACTGGATTATCTTTTCCCGCAATATGCTCAAACTCAGGATTTAGTGACTTGATATAAGCAATCCACCTAAGCATAGCAATATCTGGAGTGGTACAACTTGCTATCATCCCAAGAATGGCAAGCAATCAGTCTCCACAAGTACAGATGCCCCAATAAGATATTCTTTTTCACATTTTAGAGCAGTGACTATCCCCCATAATTCTCTCTTGATCTGTGGATACTTTCGCTGCCGAAAGCTTAATACCTTTGCTCCAAATCTAATTACATACCTATGATCATCCTCATCATCTTGCCCTACTGCCCATCCTATCCCAGTAGGACTAGTATCAACTGTAACAATCACAGGCCTGCCACACTCATAATCTGCCTTTCTCAAAATGGGTGATGATTGGAGCAAATATTTCAGCTTCCGCATAGCTTTAATATGTACTGCACTCCACAAAAATTTTTGATTTTTCCTCAAAAGCTGATAAAGAGGATCTGCTACATGTGCATAATGTGGGATCCAAATAACATAAAAGACGCATGCTCCAAGAAATCTCCTCAGCTCTGTAACATTAATGCATGTCTCTTTCATTCTTTGTATTGCATCTATTTTGGCTGGACAAGGACGGCGTCCACTAGTACTACAAAGATGTCCCACTATTAGCACTTCACCAACCCCAAACATTGATTTCTGCCCAGATAAAGTAAGATTCACTTCTTCAAGCCTGGATAGAATCATGTCACAATCCTTTATATGATTTGCCACAAACTTGCGGCACCCCTTTGAATCCAAATCCCCATCTTTGTCTTTCTCATCACAGCCCTTTATTGGCACATCATCCAAAAATGGCATAGTTTTCTGTGGTATGAAGTCTCGTAAGACTTTATTCATTCCATTCATCATATGTGCCACTGAGTTAGTGGCTCCCTGTGGTAAGGTACACATCCTTACTAATCCCAAAGGAGTTCTCATTGTGGTCAAGTCCCTGCTTTGTATATCCAGCTGGAACTGATCATATCCCGAATACAGATCACCCATAGAGTATATAGCTTTCCCTGCAAATGCTTCTGCAAACTCATCCACAATTGGACCTGCTCCCACATTCCTGATTGTGACTTTGTTTACAGGTTGCATGTCTTGAATAAAGCGCAATGTCCCATTTTTCTTTGGTACAGTAAACCATCTGTTGGAATATGGGGCACATGAAGGCTCCAAGATTCCCATCCTGATCTTTTCCTTTAGTAATTCCATCAACTTTGGCAAGAGAGCCTTTGGTACTGGAATTGGCCGCAGGTTCCAGGGCACATGTGGAACAGTAAAGATCACCATTGGTGCTGTTACACATGGATCAACACAGCCTATCTCATGCGGCTGAAAGGCAAAAGCTTTCCCATGTTTTACAAGCATCTCCTCAAAGCATTCCCTTTCAACTGGCAACAGAAAATCCCTCTCACCAATCTTCAGCTCTTTCAGAGTTTCTTGAGTAAATTTATGCCCAATTTTCTTCGGATCTCTAAGATTTGGCTGCATAGAAGCTTCATCTATCTTCTCCTTGCTTCCTGGTGGCAAGGGCAAGGCAACTGGTTTCACCTTCTTTGCAACCGTTTTGTACTTTGTATCAACATGAGCATCCGTCTCACAATTCATGTTTTTACATTCCACCCCCTCAAATTCCTGGATTATATCATACATCTCCACAGATGACACCTTTATCATTTCATTTCCACCCTGTAAGCATGCTCTTCCCATATCAAAAAGCACATCCATAGTATCTATAAATGACACCTCATCAAGCACCCCTGAAATAAACTCATTCTTCTCCAAAAGACCACACTGCTCAAAACTTTTTTGTTCATTTTGTATATGTTTTTGCATGCCACGCTTTAAATCCTTGCTTTTTACAAAAACCAGTGACCCATAGCTGGAGAATCCCTGAAAATTTGCTGAAAAACTATTTACATTGATTGAGTCCTGCGAGAACTCATTCCCCCTTGTACCATTGGAATCCCGCTTTACAATGGCACCTGGCCAAAATCCCTCATCTCCCTGTAATTCATGAACTCTCTGTTTATCTTTGGGAGTGACTGTGCCCGAAGAGATTCACGATTCCTTTCATGATTAATGCAAACTGTCAAAAACTGAACAGCTTTTTTGCCATCTTTACTCCTTATTCTTGCATAAGCTGAACCATCATCCAAAACCTTTGTTTCCATCCTTACAGCTGTAATGTAGGGTTGCCCAAGAATGAGGGGATACGATGACATCTCCTGAACAAAGAAATTCTGATCATCCTTCACATCCCCTATAGTTACCCTTACATTTGGACATGCTGCATAAAGCTCTCCAGATGAATTATTAGCTGCTTTAATCATCCACCCATGATCCACATCCATTGGCCACTTACATTTGTTGTAGAGATTTTTAGCCATAAGATTTATTTCAGACCCATGATCAATTAGAGCGACATACGGCTCTTCCAAATCACCTATCTTGACAAGGGTTTCAGTGGTTGCTCTTGCCCAATGACTCCTGGAGTAATGACTCTTTGTAAGAACTTCTTTTTCATCATCCTCTTCCACAAAACGCACTTGTCGTGCCCCATCAGCAGAGTGATTACATTCCACCACATTTTCTCTCTCTTCCTTTTTCTGTACCTGTACACCATGAGTCTTGGAAGTGCTTGCTTCCCCTTGTGATGGAATAGATTCAATTATGGACTGCCTTTTTCTTCGTATAATATCAATTATCTCATCATGAAATTCTTTCTTTGCAATCCCCAAGACTTCCCCTAGTGTGAATTCCACCCTGCTGTTTAGAATTCTCTCTTCAAGCACCTTTTTGAGATCTGTTGCAACTTCAATATCAGATTGAAGCTTGTAGAGTGGACTTTTCCCTTTACCCTTCTCCTTCATTTTTGCTGGCACTTCTTCCATTGAAACATCATGTGGAGGTCTGCTATGCTGTGGAGGCATATGTGATGGCCCAGGATCCTTCTTTTCACTTCCACGTGTAACTCTTTTTGATGGCCCTCCTTCCTCATTTTCCCTTTTTCGCTTCTCCTCTACCTGTGCCTCATTATTTTGGCATTTGGCAATATAGGCATGAATGGATAAAGAATCCACAGGCTCCTCCCAGCCAGTCTCAAGACGTATACAATCACCTGCCTCATGCAAAGCTTGCTTTGACACTTTCTTTGATGCAATTAATTCCATTGTTGATGGCCAAAAATTCTCATTCTCATAATCCTCATCATTCTCAAATCCCTGCTTTAATTGACCAACCTTTAATCCATAGGTTGCTGCCTCAACCATAGAAATGGCATGACTAGCAGCCATATCCTCTACTAGCTTTTTCATCCCTCCTTTCCCAAAGTTTGTACTCAATGGAAGACCAGTCTCTGTAAGATGGATTTTCCCATCTTTGAAGAACACAAGTTGATTTTTAAGAGCTTCTTTATAGCTGGTACAATCCTTCTTTGCATGCTCTGGGTCATCACACCATATGCATCTATATGTAAACCCTTCTTTGATTTGAGGCCTTTGCATAGAAGCCTGCCCCAATGGTAGACCTTTTTCTTCAATCCTGGACATCTTCAATTTTAAATCACGCATACCCTTGATAAGCTCATCCATCGGCCCATCTATCTTAGGAATTGTGGCAGCTGGCTTGGATAAATTCTCAGGGGTAACAGCAGCTATGGGGGTTGCAGAGCCCATCACCATTTTATCCCTCCTCCGCTGCCGCTTTGCTAACATAGTGACTGCATCCTCAACATCATTCCAATCACTCTTTAATCCTTGCTCTGTATTCTTATCCTCAAGGAGGATTTCCAATTTCTCCTGGAGATCTTTCCCAGCTGCTTGCAAGAAGAGCTCTGTCTTTTCTCTGTCCAAAGTTGCACGCTCTATTCTTGACAACTGGGCATAACGCTTCTCAAACTCCCTTAGCAATTCTGTGGCAGAAATTCCCATTTTAGGTTTTGTGACCCATTCTAAGAAAGTTCGTTTGGTCACTCGCTCAGAATCCTCCATGAAGTATTCATCCTTTAAGGCAAGCTTGAACTCTTCCCAATTTCTGCCACCCTGTGCTGTCTGCAATCCTTTTATGCGCTCTCTTATTTCAGGAACGCATACCAGCTCGAAACTTCGAACCATATCCTCCTCAGTCACCCTGTTTAGCTCCATCTCCTTTATATAATTGCGCAGATACTTTGTAATGTCCTTCCCATCAAATTGATCCACCTTTTTCACAATTGATTGTAAGGCTTTGGTCGTGGAAATCTGTCCCCTCTCAGCAGCTTGTTGCTGTTGCATGTACATGGTAAACATTTGAAACATCTGCATAACTCCAGGGTCAAAATGAACCCCCTGACCCTCAGAATTCTCAGCCATAGCTTCCTTGTATATTTCACCACACTCTCACCCCAGCAGTTTCACGTCGGGTTCACCAAAAACTGTCGTGAAGTGTGCGGTACAGCCAGGAAAGTACGAAACTTCTAGCTGTGAGAGTGAATGTCAAATCCAACAAGGAATCTCACGTACAAAATTTCCTAAGGAGTATTGAACATCACTATTCCCAATGACAAATACATGTGTCAACTTGCCTCAATACATCCTTGAATTCATTCCGATGATTGCACAAATTTGCATGAAATCCTTTGAACCATTCACATGTGGGCATAACAGAGCCTTCCCATCTTTCCAATATACATGTGGCCAGTTACATCCATTACATCCAGTGCCCTCAAAACCATTATTTCGAAATGTACTTTATCACCTGAAAACCTGCCTTAATATACTAACATCTCACAAGTAAAATATAGCATTTGGCATAGCTTTAACATGCTCATGAGATTTAGAAAATTCCATGGCTTGAATTCCAAAAATCCGATCGAGTAGGAAGTAAAACCAACCTTTCGGAACCTTAATGTGCTTTTTATACTTTATTTCCACAATACTCCAAGTCACAAGATCTTCCCATTCCTCAAATCCTTTAAAGGTATGCTAAACATGCGATTTTTCCCATTCGTTGATTTATATATTCAAAGTAAAAAAAACCCACTTAACTGTGAGTAGAGATAGGTGAATTTTTCATCGATTTTCTTCTCTATTCCTCTGACGGCGGCTCGCTGCAGACCACGGAAGGCAAAATACAAGCATATAATGGAAACTTTATCATTGGATAGCTCTCATTTTCCTCTACAATTCTAACTCCTACACGCCATAAACAGAAGCACTCTCTTTGAAATTTTAGACTCTGGTTGGATGGACGCTGTTCCTCCTCCTCAGAATTTTCTTTTCCCAACTCTGCACTCGCCGTCTCTCTCCGGCCCTTTTTTCCTTTTCCCCCCGCGGCGAACTCGGCGCCTTACCACCTTTTTCCCACTACTGATGCGGGAGTTTCCTATTCCAAAAGCTGCGCTCCAGAATTTTCCAAATAAAAGAAATATTCTTCTCTCTTCCACGTGCGCTGCCATTCATTATATGTTTCTTCTAACCTTAGCATTAAGGTTATGCCACTCATTATATGTTTCTTCTAACCTTAGCATTAAGGTTAGAAGTCTCATTGTAAGACATAACCTTATATTCCCTTCTTTTTAACGGTCACAACAATTCCCTCAAGCACTTCAACATGGATCTTTGTATTTTTGTTGCTTCCAGAGGGTGTATAAAAAAATTTCTTGTCTGGCCTCCACATGACATACATTCACCCATAAGGCATTTTAGCCAATGATACTTTGAATTCTCTGCTTTGGCACAAACACAAGATTCCCAAGGCATTCTCACACCTATGAAGACACAAGCCCCATGTTTTTTATCTCCATATTTTCCCCACATTCAATGAACTCCTCGGCACTGTGATACTCATTAAATCTCCATTTCTCTTGATACCTTCATAGTTTATAAATCATCATGTCGGCCCATATGATTTATAGAATCCCCAATTGCTCATTCAAGTATTTCTCCATGCCTTCATAAATGCATTCCTTTGTGCATTGGTATGCCCTCATGCCATCATATATAACTGGATGCTTCTAATCTGCCCATGAGCTCTGAGTAACAGCAAAAACATCATCCTCCATACTCATATACAAAAAAACTCCTAAATCTGACTCAGCCTCAGCTTGTCTTATTGAACTTCATATACAATATGAACATATGTACATGGCATCATATAATGACTCGTCATGGCACTTAACCCATGCATCTGGATGTGTATTTGATGAACTCACATGCACGGTTTCACATCATAGACGTGCCATGGCACGACACCGTGTTTGTAGTGTTCACACCATCCATGATTGTTAGCTTGTGTTTTTTGGGAGAGGAGGAATGGCCCTTTATATATGAGGCCATAGTTTAGTCGGCCAAAGTTTAAATTCTAATGGAAAATGTGTCGGGGTGGGAAATTTCAAAGATTGTATACACTTTTACAATATAATAATCTTTCACTTCGGTTGGAACATATGACGGAGATAACATCAGAAAAACCGTCGGAGATAACGTTGGTAATATTCTAGACATATATTTAGAAGCATATACCAATGGTTTTATGTATGCACGTACCGACGCTTTTAATGACTAAAACTATGACGTAATCTCCGACACAAATTTCAACACTGGAAAAATAAGAGAGCCAAAACGCGGACTCTGTTTTTCTTAATTTTGGTTTCCCCTCTTCCTTGATTGGTGATTATATCTTGCTTCTTCCTAATTTGCATGTCCTCTCTCTCTCTCCTACATCCCTACACTACTCTCCTACTCTAACATCTTGCTTCCTTCCTAATTTAAATGTTCTAATCTCTTATTTTTTGGGGTTTTTTTGTAGGTTTTTTGGACCTCCTTCCCCCCTCGGTGAGCTTATCTTGCTTCCTTCCTAATTTGCTTTCCTAATTTGCATGTCCTCTCTCTCTCTCTCTCTCTCTCTCTACATCCCTACTCTCTCTCTCTCTCTCTCTCTCTCTCTCTCTCTCTCTCTCTCTCTACATCCCTACACTCTCCTACTCTGCCTAGAGCAAACTATGTAAGAGTGTGTGAAAAAGAATATTCTACTGTCAAGAAGTGTCCTAGGGTTCTGTAACGTCCTCGCCCTAGCTGGCTCAAGGGGATCCTTTTGATAGGAAGCTAAGTCCCCTTTATCTTTGATTGACAACACCTCGATCTCTTGGAAAGATGAGGATACAATCAAACGAAGGGACCTAGCTCTATCTCGCAGGGGAAACGTAATTATTCTAAAAGGAATCTATTCCTCTGATCAATCGGCATTGATGAATGTGTGTGAGATCGAGGATGGAACAAGTCCACACTTTGTATATGGAAACCAATGCCTTTTTTCTCTTTTCTTTATGAGGCACGACCACTAGGTCATTCTCCTAAAACAGACTTTTTTGGGCACTATTCTATTATGGATCGTAAATAATAATTATGTTGGAAAGTTACCTGACTCATCGGGTCCACCCATCCATAGGATGGTGCCATAGGGGCATCCATCCATAGGATGGTGCCCCTATGGCACCATCCTATGCCATAGGGGCATCCATCCACCAACTTTCCACCCACGCACACTATCATTTTTGTTATCTAATTAGGTCCTACCACACTGTGAAACATATAAAAATAGGTTCTTTAATTATTTCCCATCAGTGATTCATTAAGACAGTTCTTCCAAAACAGTTGAAAACAAATGGATCTTCAAACATAGTCATAACATTATCACTTGCTCATTACATTATTCATGTGCTCCCAGGCAACCCTCGCACCAACATGGGCGACATCGTTCCTGCGGTAGCAATTATTCATGGAGGGGTCTAGAACTCTGAAAATCACTCACCTACTTGGTGAGGACTACTAAGTGGGTCCCCAGTTCCCTCATCCTCGGTGTGGTGGTGGTGTTTAAAACTCAGATCCTCCACTGAGTCCCACCTACCCCCTTGAGGGGTGTGCCTCTTAGCTAGCTTTTATTTGCACCACTTGCCCCTCGCACCCGGAAAAAGCAAGTAGTGCATCCATCTAGATGGGTCCAACTCCGCGAGCATCTAGTGGTTGTTCCCCCCCAAAGAGGGAGGATAGCTTTAGGGTGGAAACTGGCAACAACCGTAACGACCAATCAAACCTCATAAGATCGGCAATAACCGATTGATTGGTAACAACCAACAATCGAACAAGAGAAAATACAATTCCATCACATTCATAGTAAACAAGAGAAAACGGTCTTTTCAACTTGAGATTGTGATAAGACATTCTTTATTAAAGCATTTGCCATTGTTATATGCCCTTCTTGTTCTTTTTTTAGGCAAGTTTTTGTGTGAAAGATTCCTCTTTCCAGCTTTTGAGGTGTGCAGGTGTAAGAACCTACCCTTCTGATCTTGTAATTATTCCCCTCTTTGAAATAAAAGAAAGATTTTGTTTTACCATGTTTTGCCCTGGAGAGAGAAAATGTCTAGAGAGAGGTAATCCAAAATTGAGATATTTTTGGATACAAAAATCCTCCTAGTGTCTAAAATGGTTTCCCCTGAAACAGAAATTCAAAAAGAACTTTCCAATGTGCAATTTGAATTAATTGAAAATAGGTAAAAAGGACCTTAGCTTAAGGGTCTAGATTTTCAGAAATTTTTGGATTATGGTCCAATTAAGGTTTCTATGGACCAATAAGATTAATCCAAATGTAGGGAGGAGATAAATTGAAGAATTGAAAGAAAAACCCCAAAAAATGAGTAAATACTCACATAAGATGAAGAGTTGACTAAGGACAAGGTTTATTAGTAGAAAATTATGAATATTACTAAAAAATGAGATATTTTGGGTATAATGATTCAATTTTGACACCTTGGTAAGGAGAAGGGGGCTCTTCAATTAGGCGCCTATTTCACATGTGTGGTGGAGTTTTAAACTCAAAAATATTGTGATATTTTTATCTCTCCTCTCTCCTGGATCAAACCAAATCAAAAGGGAGCCAAATCTTGTCCAAATTCAGCCAAACTAAACCTGGAAAATTCTAGAAACTAGTTGGACTTGGTTAGAGGCCTCCCTCACCTATAAATAGATCCTTAGCGCTTTGTAAAAAAATATGAGAACTACACCATGCCAATATTATACTGAAATAATGATATTTTCTATTATCCTCTACAAATTGGAGAGATTGGAGTTTCTCTCTCTCTTCAATCTTCCTTGGAGTATTCATCATCATACGAAACCAATTGATTGGTTGGGGGCCTCTACTTTGATTAAAGAATCAAGCAATCTAGAAGGTAAAGTATGGTTTATGGTCTTTTTTTTAAATCTCCAAATGTTTCTCTCTTCTCAACCCCTCTCAAGCTTGAGAAGCATTCAATTGAATGGATTTTTAATACAATTGAAGTTCTTAATGAATTGTAGTGATAAAACACATAAATTTATATTTATACTTAAATTAAATATTTTTTTAAGCATGTCTCTCTCTCTCTCTCTCTCTCTCTCTCTCTCTCTCTCTCTCTCTCCCAAAGAATGGTCATTCCTATGACCTATTCTATATTCAAATGAAGCTTCTCTCATGAAGCAATTCTCTAATCTAAGAGTAATTTCTATGCTTGTCAAATTGAGGCCAAATAAGTGGATTTTTAATGCTTTTATGCTATTTAATTCATGGAAAAATTAGGAATCAAGTCCATAATTGGATATTGATCCAATTAATGGTTATTCTATCATATGATATTACTAAACTTTATGTTTTCAAAATTATTGAGAATTATCAGTAATAGTAGTGAAGCTATGGTAAAATTTTTGAAAGATTAACACATAAATCATTTTCATTCATAATATGAAAAGAGAAATTCCTACCATATTCTAGGATTAATCATCCTAGATTAATTGAATGATTCTCATTATAATGATGGAAAATTTGATTTTTATGTTTAGGCATAATGTAAGATTCCTCCCCCAAACCCCTTTTTGATGTCTAGTATATTTCCCTGTAATCAATCCCTCTTCAGAAATATAAAGACCTTGTTTCTATCTGTTTTAGCCTAGAGAGAGAAAAATATTCTAGAGAGAGAATATTCAGATTTTGAATATTTTTGGATAGAAAAATATCTCTTATAATTCAGATGAGTTCCCCTGAAACAGAAATTCAAAAAGAATTTTCCAATGTGCAATTGGAATTAATTGAAAATAGCTATAAAGAACCTTAGCCTAAGGGTCTAGATTTTCAGAAATCTTTAGACTATGGTCCAATTAAGGTTCCTATGGACCAATAGCATCAATCCATGTGTAGGAAGGAGATAAATCCAACTTGTAAAAAGAAAATACCCAAAAATGAGTAAATGCTCACATGAGGTGAAGAGTTGAAAATGTACAAGGTTTATTAGTAAAAAATTATGAACAATATTAAAAGTATGACATATGTAAGGAAGAGGAGTTCTTTAAAGGAGGTGCATATTTCACATAAGATGAAGAGTTGAAAATGTACAAGGTTTATTAGTAAAAAATTATGAGCAATATTAAAAGTATGACATATGTAAGGAAGAGGAGTTCTTTAAAGGAGGTGCATATTTCACATAAGATGAAGAGTTGAAAATGTACAAGGTTTATTAATAAAAAATTATGAGCAATATTAAAAGTATGACATATGTAAGGAAGGGGAGTTCTTTAAAGGAGGTGCATATTTCACATGCTTGAATGAGTTTTAAACTCATAAAAATTGAGATATTTCATCTCTCCTCTCTCCTCATTTAAGTCTAGTTCCAAAAAGTTAGCTTAACTGACCTAAAAATGGTCAAATATTGACCAAACTGATTTAGAAAATTCTAGAATCAGTTTGTTTGGTTAGGAGCTCAATTTTTCCTATAAATAGAAGCCTCCCCCTTGTTGAAAAATATATAGTGTTTATGCATCGTTACTCTACTCCACCTAAGCCAAGAACTGTGAATTCATTTAATAATTCACTAGTTTTTGGAGCTTCCCTCTTTCTTCAATCCCCATTAGTGGCTCCATCAACATACTTAACCAATTGATTGGTTGGGGGCCTCTACCGTGAACAAAGAATCAAGCAAGTTGTAAGGTAATTAGTGAATATTCATCTTTCTATAATTTCTCAATGTTTCTCTCTTCTCAACCCCTCTCAAGCTTGAGAAGTTTAATTGGTATGGTTTTTTTTAAATGCTATTGAAGTTTGAATAGTAGTGAAGAGTTACATAATTTAATAAATGCTATTGAAGTTAATTTTCATTTATGTTTAAATTCTAATGATTCTTATGTAAATTCTCTCTCTCACTCAAGAAATGGTCATACTCATGACCCGTTCTCAATCCAAATCAAGCTTTTCATAAAGCTTTTCCTTAACCCAAGATTAAACTATGCTTGAGGCCAAATTAATGGCTTTTTTTCCATGCTTTTAGTTTATGAATATTGATGATTCAATCCATTATGGATTAATAATTCAATTAGAGATCATTTTAATTATTTCCTTAATGATAAGCATTATCCCTTAGAAAAATTGAGATTTATCAATCATAGCAGCGGAGCTATGGCAAAATTTTTATAAAAATTATGCATAAAATAATCTCATTCAAAGCATAAAAAGAGGACTTCCTACCATATTCTAGGAATTATCATCCTAGATTAATTGAAAGAATTTCATTACAATCATGGAGAAATTAAATTTTAATATTAGGCATAATGGATAAATTTTTATATCAAAAGTGTTATTTTTACCATTTTTATTTCATGCATAGAAGTATGCATAATGGATAAATGTTTATATCAAAAGTGTTATTTTTACCATTTTTATTTCATGCATAGAAGTATGCATAATGGAAAAATTTTTATATCAAAAGTGTTACTTTTATCATATTGGATTTCATGCATAGAGGTATGCATAAAAGTTGATTATTTTATTATAAAAGTGTGACTTTTATCATAATTGAATTTCATGCATATAGGTATGCATAAAAGATATTCTTTTTATACTAAAAGTGTGATTTTCCTCATAAATGGATTTTATGCTTAACTTAGATGCATAAGAGAAATTTTTTTTTATTCTAAAAGTGTAATTCCTACCAAATTGAATTTATGCATAAGAAGATGCATAAAAGATTGATTTTTTAATTCAAAAGTGTCATTCTCATCTAAATTGAATTTATGTATAGAAAAATGCATAAAAGATTAAAATTTAATTCAAAAGTGTCATTTTCATTAAAAATGAATTTATGCATAGGAAGATGCATAAAAGATTGATTTTTACTTTGAAAGTATTAATCTCCTTAAATAGAATTTATTCATAAATAAATGTGTAAAGAAATCTTATATCAAATGTAAGAATTCTCTTGTATTCTATAAATAGATAAGAGATGTGATAGGATGTGATAAGAGGTGTGATAAGATGCTTATGAAATAAGTTAGGAGGTGATAAGAGATGTGATAAGAGGTGTGATAAGAGGTGATAAGATGCTTATGAAATAAGTTAGGAGGTGATAAGATGAATTAAGATGTGTATGGGGGGATGAGGTAAGAAGTGTATGTGATAGGATAAGATGTATATGGGTTGTGATAGGGTGAGAATGGATGTGATGTAAAAGATTAGATGTGAAGGTATATGGGGTTATATAAATGGGAATGTGGAAATGGATGTATGTATGTGGATGTGTGGATGTGGAGATGGGAGTGTGGATGTATGAACGTGAAAATGGATATATGCATGAAGATATATAGGCATAGATGTGAATGTGGATGTATAGATGTGAATGGATGTGGATGTATAGATGTGAATGGGAATATGGATGTGGATGTATGTGAATGTGGATGTAGATGTGGATGTATAGATGTGAATGTGGAATGTGGATGTGGATGTATGTGAATGTGAATGTAGATGTGGATGTATGTGAATGTGAATGTAGATGTGGATGTATAGATGTGAATGTGGAATGTGGATGTATAGATGTGGATGTATGGGAATGTGGATGTGGATGTATGTGAATGTGAATGTGGATGTGGATGTATGTATGTATGTGGATGTAGATGTGGATGTATGGATGTGTATGTATGAATGTGGATATGGGATGTGGATGTATAAATGAGGATGTGAAAATGGAGGTAAGCATGTAGATGTGGATGTATTGATGTGAATGTGGATGTGGATGTGGATGTATGGATGTGGATATGGATGTGTATGTATGAATGTGGATATGGGATGTGGATGTATAAATGAAGATGTGAAAATGGAGATAAGCATGTAGATGTGGATGTATGGATGTGAATGTGGATATGGATGTGGATATGGATGTGAATATATGATATGTGATGTGAAGGAATTTGAAGTGAAGAGATGGAAAATGAGGTGATTGGATGAGTACACATATAAATGGAATGTGGAATAAGTAATGTGGTTTAATGAGGAACAATGTGGAAAAATGAGAGTTAATATAGAAACTGTATTTGTAAACTATTTGTAAATGCTGTTTGTAAATGGCTGTTTTATGTCAAGAATGCTGGGGAAGCATTTTGACCGTCTTGTGATTAAGGTCGTGGAGACCTAACTGATAAAGTTGCAACTGCTGACGGAGAGTCAATGGAGGACGTCTCGCGTAGCAAGGTCGACCGAGGTCTTGACCAGCCTCGGTTCGATTAAAATGGTGAGCTTCCGGTACGGTGGATGAGGGACCAAGGAAGCGGCCTATGAGTGAAGCGCTAGGTCACCTGCGAAGGATCCTAGAGGGTGCTGACCATACGGTGCTCGGGCTCTGGGTCGCCTAGGATACCCACGCGTGCGTCGAGGAAGATATTGGAACAAGGAGTAAGAGTTGTTTTCTGGAATCGGGCATGGATCTGGTTGACTGACCTTGCTGGTCCTCAACGGATGAGTCCATGGCTCTTTTATATGGATCTGTTGGTTGATCTTGCTGATCTTCAACGAGAGTCCATCTTGACAAATGATTATATTGCCGAGTATTATGGGCTAGGAACTATGGAAACGGCCTCTGAGTGGACAGGTGGTGAGCGTTCTAGTTGCCAATGATGCCATAGATACTCTGATGATGAAGGAATGATGGAAAATTTGAGAATCAACTGGATAAATTGGGAGATTGTGATCAGTGGTACTATGGTTTCATTAAAGGATTGTTTTAAAGTTAGCTGATGCTAAGAAAAAGGCAATTTTCATATTGGGTGTGTAAGTGGTGTGGCTAGTTTTATGTTTGCATGAAATTCCGGCTAGGGGGCCTTGGAACTCTTTTCCTTGGTACCCGGGACAAAACCTAACCAAATTCCAAATTGGATCCCATCACTACAGTGGTTGGGCGGTTGGCTAACCCATGGGATCGGATGGGGTTAGGCTGGACTGATGGATCCGTAAATCGAGATTTAATTTCTATTATTACGATAGATGAAGTAAATCCCGGATAGAAATTGTTCTATGGATAGGAATCAACGGCTGTGCCTCTTGATGGGGAAAAAAGCGTTGATCCCAATGATCCAAGTGCAAGTTTCTTCCTTGATTTGACCAAGTATCTTTATAGATGCAGTCGAATCTGTTTGATCAGTAAGAGTTTTGACTACGTTAGAGTAAAAATTATCCTGGTGGAATCGCCCGTGCTTTCCGGATAAGGGAAGTTTTTCCGGGTCTGGTTTTGGAAAAACCGACGGATTAGTCTTTTGTCCGGATATCCGTGGACGAGGCCCCGAATGTGGGACCCCTGTCCCGCGCGAGAAGTGCTACTTCCGCTGCTAGTACCCGAATCCGTTGCTCGGTGGGAACAGGGGGATCTCACAGTTGGTATCAGAGCATTTGGTTAATAAAGATCAACTGAGAAGACAAATATGTCAAAAATTTATCAAGAAGCACAAAAAGGTTGTAATTGTGTGATATAATTCATACAATTTGATATTCAAATTGAAATTCGTAATTTGGTAATTGGGTCTTCAGATGGAAGTACCGCAATTATATAGAATCCTTGACTTGCTTGAGGCCTAGACATGATGGTATTTACCTTATAATTCCAAGGGTCGTGACTATCCGTATATACCGAGAGTATAACTGCAGCTCTTTACTGACAGTATATACGAGTAAATCTAAGACTTGAAATTATAAGCATTAATGCTATCCAGATGATGAATTTGAATGTGGTTGATATGATTTTTAATTCTGTTTGGGAACTGATGAATTGATTGGGATTCTGATTGAAAAATGATGATTTTTGAAATTTAGTTGAAATATAATAACTTGAGCAAAACCGCAATGAGGATGAATGGGACGAGTCCCTGTAATGATAAATGATGATAATGATTTCAACAAATCACTATGAGATTAGTGGATTGTGCTGTCAAAGTACTACTGTTAACACTTGACTCGGTATATCAAGTTAAGGGATGACAAATTGAAAACTTGCTTGACTGAAATTCCCGTGGAGGAATGTTCAGAAAGAAAAAATTTCGATCTGATGGACCATTATCGTGTTAAAGATATGAATGATATGATCTGAAATGAATTTATTTAATGATGAGTTCTATATAAGGGATATTTATCCCCGTATTCTGTTGGGTTGACCAGAATATAAGGAACCCTAGAATAAATTGGATCTTAAGAAAAAGAGTTGTCCTCTACTTGGCGAGATGAGGACATCTCACACTTTTTTAAGTGGGGTAGAATGTAAGATTCCTCCCCAGCCTTCGAGGTATACAGGAGTAAGAATCTCCCTTTCTGATCTTATAATTATTCCCTCTCTAAAATAAAAGAAAGTTCTGTTTAACAAAGGAAGACCCTTTTCCTAGAATACTTCTCAAGAGTCGCACCTGTTTTAAGGATTCAGAACAATGAGTTCAGAAGTGAGAATCGATGTTTTGGATATCAAGGTTTTGGTCTTCATTCGAGTACGGCCCAAAAGAAGTTCTTTATCTCTTGGGGAGTATATGAAGTTATTCCCCAGATATTGTGACTTAGCCTACAAGCTTCTTTTATCTCTTCATCTCAAAATTCTTAATGCCTTCTATAGAAAAATGTGTCAAACCCAAATCATGGAAAGACGGTAAAACTTCAGTGGCAAGTTACCGTTGGCTTCTAAGTTA
The DNA here is from genome assembly GCF_041138505.1 of Cibotium barometz. Lineage (NCBI taxonomy): Eukaryota > Viridiplantae > Streptophyta > Polypodiopsida > Cyatheales > Cibotiaceae > Cibotium > Cibotium barometz. The sequence continues at coordinate 25,979,068 of NC_141077.1, forward strand.
CGCTAGCTCCTTCCTTTATATAAGTCGTAACTTTTACTTGTCGCTCACAGTAATCTTACTTCCATCGATCTCCTTTCTTTCTTAATCTCCTTCATGGCTTGGCAACAAGAACTAGTTTTATCCCTAATGATTTCTCACCTTCAAGACGCAAGGGAGTCTGTGAAGAAAGATTTTATAGAGCAGTATGAGCGCTCACTTTTCCCTCACTTGGGAACTTCTGTAGCGCAGACAAAATGGCGGACCTATCAAGACATAACTAGGGTAACACCCTGGGGTCAGCAGCACTTCCGTAACAATGTCCGCTTGGCCATGGTTATTGAAGCTTTGGGTTTGGGTCCCCGATACTACTGCATCATGAGATCAAGACATCCTGGGTTTTCTGAGCGGGTCTTCTTACTGGCGTGTTTTCTTCCTCATGAGAAGATATGCCTTTACCCCGTTTTTGGCTTGCCTCTCAGAGGTCCTTTTGTTAGAACACCTCATTCCACTGAGATAGGCGCAGCAATAACCCACAGAATCATTCCCATAGATGAGTTACCTTATACTTGTGCAGCTTGTGAGTGCTGCTTTTGTGATCATATGATGGACGGGCTTATGGAAGTGTAAAGAGTTCTTCTATCTTTACTGTATAACTTCCGAGAATGAATAAAGTTTAAATCTTGTTCTTATCTTGAATCTTGCTCTCTTTGAGACTTTTTCTTGGTGGTTAATCTTGATTTAAATTTTTCTCTAAGTCTCATAATTCGTGCATCTTGCGAAATTATCCCAGTTTGCGAGATGAGGACATCTCGCGTTTTTTAAGTGGGGTAGAATGTAAGATTCCTCCCCCAAACCCCTTTTTGATGTCTAGTATCTTTCCCTGTAATCAATCCCTCTTCAGAAATATAAAGACCTTGTTTCTATCTGTTTTAGCCTAGAGAGAGAAAAATATTCTAGAGAGAGAATATTCAGATTTTGAATATTTTTGGATAGAAAAATATCTCTTATAATTCAGATGAGTTCCCCTGAAACAGAAATTCAAAAAGAAATTTCCAATGTGCAATTGGAATTAATTGAAAATAGCTATAAAGAACCTTAGCCTAAGGGTCTAGATTTTCAGAAATCTTTAGACTATGGTCCAATTAAGGTTCCTATGGACCAATAGCATCAATCCATGTGTAGGAAGGAGATAAATCCAACTTGTAAAAAGAAAATACCCAAAAATGAGTAAATGCTCACATGAGGTGAAGAGTTGAAAATGTACAAGGTTTATTAGTAAAAAATTATGAACAATATTAAAAGTATGACATATGTAAGGAAGAGGAGTTCTTTAAAGGAGGTGCATATTTCACATAAGATGAAGAGTTGAAAATGTACAAGGTTTATTAGTAAAAAATTATGAGCAATATTAAAAGTATGACATATGTAAGGAAGAGGAGTTCTTTAAAGGAGGTGCATATTTCACATAAGATGAAGAGTTGAAAATGTACAAGGTTTATTAATAAAAAATTATGAGCAATATTAAAAGTATGACATATGTAAGGAAGGGGAGTTCTTTAAAGGAGGTGCATATTTCACATGCTTGAATGAGTTTTAAACTCATAAAAATTGAGATATTTCATCTCTCCTCTCTCCTCATTTAAGTCTAGTTCCAAAAAGTTAGCTTAACTGACCTAAAAATGGTCAAATATTGACCAAACTGATTTAGAAAATTCTAGAATCAGTTTGTTTGGTTAGGAGCTCAATTTTTCCTATAAATAGAAGCCTCCCCCTTGTTGAAAAATATATAGTGTTTATGCATCGTTACTCTACTCCACCTAAGCCAAGAACTGTGAATTCATTTAATAATTCACTAGTTTTTGGAGCTTCCCTCTTTCTTCAATCCCCATTAGTGGCTCCATCAACATACTTAACCAATTGATTGGTTGGGGGCCTCTACCGTGAACAAAGAATCAAGCAAGTTGTAAGGTAATTAGTGAATATTCATCTTTCTATAATTTCTCAATGTTTCTCTCTTCTCAACCCCTCTCAAGCTTGAGAAGTTTAATTGGTATGGTTTTTTTTAAATGCTATTGAAGTTTGAATAGTAGTGAAGAGTTACATAATTTAATAAATGCTATTGAAGTTAATTTTCATTTATGTTTAAATTCTAATGATTCTTATGTAAATTCTCTCTCTCACTCAAGAAATGGTCATACTCATGACCCGTTCTCAATCCAAATCAAGCTTTTCATAAAGCTTTTCCTTAACCCAAGATTAAACTATGCTTGAGGCCAAATTAATGGCTTTTTTTCCATGCTTTTAGTTTATGAATATTGATGATTCAATCCATTATGGATTAATAATTCAATTAGAGATCATTTTAATTATTTCCTTAATGATAAGCATTATCCCTTAGAAAAATTGAGATTTATCAATCATAGCAGCGGAGCTATGGCAAAATTTTTATAAAAATTATGCATAAAATAATCTCATTCAAAGCATAAAAAGAGGACTTCCTACCATATTCTAGGAATTATCATCCTAGATTAATTGAAAGAATTTCATTACAATCATGGAGAAATTAAATTTTAATATTAGGCATAATGGATAAATTTTTATATCAAAAGTGTTATTTTTACCATTTTTATTTCATGCATAGAAGTATGCATAATGGATAAATTTTTATATCAAAAGTGTTATTTTTACCATTTTTATTTCATGCATAGAAGTATGCATAATGGAAAAATTTTTATATCAAAAGTGTTACTTTTATCATATTGGATTTCATGCATAGAGGTATGCATAAAAGTTGATTATTTTATTATAAAAGTGTGACTTTTATCATAATTGAATTTCATGCATATAGGTATGCATAAAAGATATTCTTTTTATACTAAAAGTGTGATTTTCCTCATAAATGGATTTTATGCTTAACTTAGATGCATAAGAGAAATTTTTTTTTATTCTAAAAGTGTAATTCCTACCAAATTGAATTTATGCATAAGAAGATGCATAAAAGATTGATTTTTTAATTCAAAAGTGTCATTCTCATCTAAATTGAATTTATGTATAGAAAAATGCATAAAAGATTAAAATTTAATTCAAAAGTGTCATTTTCATTAAAAATGAATTTATGCATAGGAAGATGCATAAAAGATTGATTTTTACTTTGAAAGTATTAATCTCCTTAAATAGAATTTATTCATAAATAAATGTGTAAAGAAATCTTATATCAAATGTAAGAATTCTCTTGTATTCTATAAATAGATAAGAGATGTGATAGGATGTGATAAGAGGTGTGATAAGATGCTTATGAAATAAGTTAGGAGGTGATAAGAGATGTGATAAGAGGTGTGATAAGAGGTGATAAGATGCTTATGAAATAAGTTAGGAGGTGATAAGATGAATTAAGATGTGTATGGGGGGATGAGGTAAGAAGTGTATGTGATAGGATAAGATGTATATGGGTTGTGATAGGGTGAGAATGGATGTGATGTAAAAGATTAGATGTGAAGGTATATGGGGTTATATAAATGGGAATGTGGAAATGGATGTATGTATGTGGATGTGTGGATGTGGAGATGGGAGTGTGGATGTATGAACGTGAAAATGGATATATGCATGAAGATATATAGGCATAGATGTGAATGTGGATGTATAGATGTGAATGGATGTGGATGTATAGATGTGAATGGGAATATGGATGTGGATGTATGTGAATGTGGATGTAGATGTGGATGTATAGATGTGAATGTGGAATGTGGATGTGGATGTATGTGAATGTGAATGTAGATGTGGATGTATGTGAATGTGAATGTAGATGTGGATGTATAGATGTGAATGTGGAATGTGGATGTATAGATGTGGATGTATGGGAATGTGGATGTGGATGTATGTGAATGTGAATGTGGATGTGGATGTATGTATGTATGTGGATGTAGATGTGGATGTATGGATGTGTATGTATGAATGTGGATATGGGATGTGGATGTATAAATGAGGATGTGAAAATGGAGGTAAGCATGTAGATGTGGATGTATGGATGTGAATGTGGATGTGGATGTGGATGTATGGATGTGGATATGGATGTGTATGTATGAATGTGGATATGGGATGTGGATGTATAAATGAAGATGTGAAAATGGAGATAAGCATGTAGATGTGGATGTATGGATGTGAATGTGGATATGGATGTGGATATGGATGTGAATATATGATATGTGATGTGAAGGAATTTGAAGTGAAGAGATGGAAAATGAGGTGATTGGATGAGTACACATATAAATGGAATGTGGAATAAGTAATGTGGTTTAATGAGGAACAATGTGGAAAAATGAGAGTTAATATAGAAACTGTATTTGTAAACTATTTGTAAATGCTGTTTGTAAATGGCTGTTTTATGTCAAGAATGCTGGGGAAGCATTTTGACCGTCTTGTGATTAAGGTCGTGGAGACCTAACTGATAAAGTTGCAACTGCTGACGGAGAGTCAATGGAGGACGTCTCGCGTAGCAAGGTCGACTGAGGTCTTGACCAGCCTCGGTTCGATTAAAATGGTGAGCTTCCGGTACGGTGGATGAGGGACCAAGGAAGCGGCCTATGAGTGAAGCGCTAGGTCACCTGCGAAGGATCCTAGAGGGTGCTGACCATACGGTGCTCGGGCTCTGGGTCGCCTAGGATACCCACGCGTGCGTCGAGGAAGATATTGGAACAAGGAGTAAGAGTTGTTTTCTGGAATCGGGCATGGATCTGGTTGACTGACCTTGCTGGTCCTCAACGGATGAGTCCATGGCTCTTTTATATGGATCTGTTGGTTGATCTTGCTGATCTTCAACGAGAGTCCATCTTGACAAATGATTATATTGCCGAGTATTATGGGCTAGGAACTATGGAAACGGCCTCTGAGTGGACAGGTGGTGAGCGTTCTAGTTGCCAATGATGCCATAGATACTCTGATGATGAAGGAATGATGGGAAATTTGAGAATCAACTGGATAAATTGGGAGATTGTGATCAGTGGTACTATGGTTTCATTAAAGGATTGTTTTAAAGTTAGCTGATGCTAAGAAAAAGGCAATTTTCATATTGGGTGTGTAAGTGGTGTGGCTAGTTTTATGTTTGCATGAAATTCCGGCTAGGGGGCCTTGGAACTCTTTTCCTTGGTACCCGGGACAAAACCTAACCAAATTCCAAATTGGATCCCATCACTACAGTGGTTGGGCGGTTGGCTAACCCATGGGATCGGATGGGGTTAGGCTGGACTGATGGATCCGTAAATCGAGATTTAATTTCTATTATTACGATAGATGAAGTAAATCCCGGATAGAAATTGTTCTATGGATAGGAATCAACGGCTGTGCCTCTTGATGGGGAAAAAAGCGTTGATCCCAATGATCCAAGTGCAAGTTTCTTCCTTGATTTGACCAAGTATCTTTATAGATGCAGTCGAATCTGTTTGATCAGTAAGAGTTTTGACTACGTTAGAGTAAAAATTATCCTGGTGGAATCGCCCGTGCTTTCCGGATAAGGGAAGTTTTTCCGGGTCTGGTTTTGGAAAAACCGACGGATTAGTCTTTTGTCCGGATATCCGTGGACGAGGCCCCGAATGTGGGACCCCTATCCCGCGCGAGAAGTGCTACTTCCGCTGCTAGTACCCGAATCCGTTGCTCGGTGGGAACAGGGGGATCTCACACATAAATAGTTAATTAGGAAAAAGAGAAATTTCTAGTAATTCATTTTTATGCTAAAAGAGTAATCCCCATGACAATGGAAATCCATGTATTCCAATGAAGTAAGAGGAAAATTGGGATGCTAAAATAATGTATATTCTATTTAAAAAATTAAAGAAGGATTTTAGTTAAATTTATCTTTTTGCATAGATAAATTTAAATGATGAAAGAGAAATTCCCACCATATTGGAATTCAAATATTTAAATGAGAAAAGTGTAATTTTTGAGATTAATGGATATTTTATTTAAATTCAAAGATAAATTTTAGATAAATTTATTTTATCTATGAGAAATATTTAAATGGTAAAAGAGGAATTCCTATGACATTTGGAATTCCATCATTTAGATGGAAAAAGATAAATTCCTAGCATATTGAAATTAATGGGTATTTTATTTAAATTCAAAGATAAATTTTAGATAAATTTATTTTATCTATGAGAAATATTTAAATGGTTAAAGAGGAATTCCTATGACATTTGGAGTTTTATCATTTAGATGGGAAAAGAGAAATTCTTAGCATATTGAATTAATGGGTATTTTATTATGAGAAATATTGATGATAAAAGAGAAATTCCCATGACATTGGAATGCAAATAATAATGCAAAAAAGAGGAATTCCCATGGTATTTGAGATCCAATAAATTAAATGGAAAGAAGAGAAATTTTTAGTATAATTCAATTTATGATTATTTTATCAAAAGTGGAAATATGGGTAGAATTGATTTCTGTAAATCCCATGAATTCTTTTATTCAAAAGAGGAATATTGAATATAATTCAATTGAGGAATTGAGAAGGAATATAGAAATAGTCGTTCGAGAAAAGGAGCCTTTAATTAGGCCAGAAATAGTCGTTCGAGAAAAGGAGCCTTTAATTAGGCCAAGCAATTGGTAGAAATGTAGAAAAAGTCCCATTATCAGTATCAACCTAGAAAAAGCTACTAAATGGGAATAGCATGTGAAATGGATGTGGATGTGTATGTGGAAGAATAAAATGTGGATGTGGATGTGTATGTGGAAGAATGGATGTGGATGTGTATGTGAAAGAATGGATGTGGATGTGTATGTGGAAGAATGGATGTGGATGTGTATGCCGAAGAATGGACGTGGATCTGTATGTGAAAGAATGGACGTGGATGTGTATGTGAAAGAATGGACATGGATGTGTATGTGGAAGAATAGATGTGGATGTGTATGTGAAAGAATGTGGATGTGTATGTGAAAGGATGTGATGTCGATGTGAGTGAATGGATGTGTATTGTGACGTGAATTAGGATGTGAATGAATGAGATGTGAGGTAAAATGAATAAGATGTGATGTGGTCTGAGTGGATGAGATGTGTGTGAATGTGATGTGGTCTGAATGGATGAGATGTGAATGAATGTGATGTGATAAGATGTGGATATGGGTAGATGCGAGTGGATGAGATCTGATGAGGATAAATTGAGGAAAGATGTGATGAGATGAAAATGATGTGATTGGATGAGAAATAGGAATACTTATGAAATGGTTGTGGAATTAAATAATGTGGGTTGATGTGGAGCAATGTGGAAAGACGAGAGTTCATTACAGAAATTGTATTTAAACTGTTTTTAAATGACTATTTTATGTCAAAAATGTTGGAGAAGAATTTTGAGTGTCTTGTGAATGAGGTCATGGAGACCTAATCTGATAAAGTTACAACAACTGAGGAGAGTCAATGGAGGACGTCTCGCGTAGCAAGGTCGGCCGAGGTCTTAACCAGCCTCGGTTCAATTAAAATGGTGAGCTTCCGGTACGGTGGACGAGGGACCAAGGAAGTGGCCTATGAGTGAAGCATTAGGTCACCTGTGAAGGATCCTAGAGGGTGCTGACCATACGGTGCTCGGGCTCTGGGTCGCCAAAGATACCCACACGTGCGTCGGGGAAGATATTGGAACAAGGAGTAAGAGTTGTTTTCTGAAACCGGGCATGAATCTGGTTGATTGACCTTGCTGGTCCTCAACGGATGAGTCCATGGCTCTTTTATATGGATCTGTTGGTTGATCTTGCCAATCTTCAACAGAGATTCTATCTTGATTTTTATAAGTGAATATATTGCCGGTTACTATGAGCTCGGAACTATCGAAAAGGCCCCTAAGTGGACAGGTGGTGAGCGTTCTAGTTGCCAATGATGCCATAGGTACACCGATGAAGGAATGATTGGAAATTAGGATTCAATCGGATATTTTGGAGGATTAAGATCAGTGACACTATGGTTTCATTAAATGATTGTTTTAAAGATTAACTAAATCTGTGAAAAAGGCAATTTCATATTGGGTGTGTAAGTGGTGTGACTGGCGTTAAATTTGCATGAATATTCGGCTAGGGGGCCTTGAGAACTCTTTTCCCTGGCACCCGAGACAAAACCTAACCAACTTCCTAATTGGATCCCATAACTACAGTGGTTGGGCGGTTGGCTAACCCATGGGACTGGATGGGGTTAGGCTGGACTGATGGATCCGTAAAATGAGACTCAATTCTGTTATAGTACGATAGATGAAGTAAATCCTGGATAGTAATTGTTCTATGGAAAAAGAATCAACGGCTATGCCTCTCGATGGGGAAAAAAGCGTTGGTTTCTATGATCCAAGGGCAAGTTTCTTCCTTGATCTGATCAAGTGACTCACAGGTTCGGTCGGATCAGTTTGGTCAGTGTAATGACCCTGACTACGTTAGAGTACAAATATCCTGGAGAAATTGCCCGTGCTTTCCGGTAGGGGAAAGTTTTTCCAAGTTTGGTTTTTCAAGAACCAAGGGATTAGTCTCTTGTCAGGATATCTATGGGTGAGGCCCCGAGTGAGGGATCCTGCCCCGCACAAGAAATGCTACTTCCGCTGCTAGCACCCCCGAATCCGTTGCGCGGAGGGGGCAGGGATCTTTCATTGTGTAGGACTTCCTAATCTTACTAGGTCGCATAATGCAATGGTCTATGCAAAACTTAAAGAGCGTTTCTAACCTCCTGGACAATATTGACAGTGGTGGCAGTGACTACACGGCAGCATTACTTGGTCCGGCAGAGATGTTGCTTGGTTCGGTGGAGACGTTGCTTGGTCCTGCGATGTTACTCGCATCCTTAACTCCGCATAATTACAACTCTTTTCTAAAAATGATGTGTGTGAGGACTCCACCAACGTCTAAGCATATGCACAAGTGAGAATGAAGATATATATATATACATCTCAAGGTCTAGAATCACCTTGAGGCTACTTGCTGCTTCTTATAGTTCTCCCTGTGTAGAGACCTTGACAGAACCATCAAATTGTTTTAGCCATAACTCTCTGATAAAAACTCAAAATATGGTCATGTAGCCAATCAAAAGCACTAGAAGGTATTTGGTCTACAAGCTTACGTGAGTAGAATAGGCAAAAACGTCTATATATAGCCGCAAATGCGCCATCTTTAGAAATACGTTGCTTTTCCACATTTTTAGTGTGCATGGACTCTAAATATGTAAAAGTGATCTAAATATAACCTCCTATCACCTAAATTCAAAATTCTATTTTTGGAGATAAATCTATTCTTATCTTTTTATTTCTTTTCAAATTTTTGGAACTAATATTTTTACTCTATCACTTTCTTAACGTTTCTAGCCTTATAGTCTCTCTCGAAGTGCACTCTCTTTCTTCTTGAAACCTATATTAAAAGAGAATTGTTACATGGCTTGGGAGGGATATTACCTTCTCACCCACTTAAAAGATTCGAGATTTCCTCATCTCGAGGTAATCTCTAAGTAAATCCTCCTCTCTCACAAAGTGGTGTCCCCACTGGGTAAAAATCTTCTTTTATCTAAACATTGTTCCTAAGAGTCTCTTCTTTTATGTGTCCAGCTCATTTTGTTAAGCTCCCAAAATGTCTTCATTATTCTAAAGTTAATTGGCCTTATTATCCTAAATTCATGCATCCATATACACTCTCATATGATATGAACCCATTCTTTATTATCCTTAAATCTACCTTACGAATTCCTTATTCCATATCCCCATGCAATATGGTACTTCATAAATTGTCATGGAAAAATGTAAGGGGATCAATCCTTTATACAATCTAGCCTATGACAGCAAGATGCATAACCTTAGCATCATCTCCTAGATCATCTCCTAGAGTACCTTACTCCACATGAATCTTGCGCCAATCAACTTCTATGTACTCATAGAAACACTTGTTTAATTTGGCTATCTTTAACCCATTACATGTATAATCTATATCAAAATTTCTAACTTAATCTCTTGTTCATAATCTCTATAATATTTTCTAACACAATCCCTATGTTAATCTCTAGCATACTCTCTAATATTCTTAATTAAACTTTGATTAAAGAATCAATGATCTTTAGCTTAATTCAAAACAATCACAACTTGGGTAACCATTTCCTAGTTTGGATATTCTAGGCTTCATACTGGCCTCATTCTTGCCTCTTGGATTGATATAGACCCATCCTATTGTATTTCCCCTTTCCATGATTTGGAAAGAGAAGAGTCCTTGGTTAGTTAGGGAAATCTTTTCTCATGCGGCCATTTTGTTTACACCTAAAGCATTTGCTCTCGTGGAAAAACTCATTGCGTTGTCTTATTCGTGATATATAGGTGAGGGAGAGCTCTTCTTTCTAATCTTGTTCTCTGGAAGATTGGTCTTTCTTCTGATCTCTAGCTAGGGATGATCTTGATAGGAAAGGGTAATTTTTCTCTTGATGACCTTGTTGTTGTTGGCATCTAAAACATCTTCTTTCTTGAAAAACACCATATTCATGAGTTTGGGAATCTCCCAAGTCCCATTTTTGTAATACTAAAAAGGTGGGACTCGGTAAACATGTCTATAAGTTTTTCAAAACCCTATCATGTGACCTATCATTGGAAAGTGCTTGAAAAATGGAATCTATTGAGCTTTATAGCGCACAATTTGGACAAATGGTGTTCAAGTTATGGCAAATCCAAAGTTTTGACCACATGTCCCAAACTTATGAGAAATTCCCATATTCTCCAATATGGTGTTGAAAGGTCTTGATGTGATGTTTACGAGTTGGAGATCTACTCTCTAACCCTGTTATCCCTATTTCTTGACCTTGATTTTGCTCTAGCTCACAATTCCTCTTAGCCAGGGGTGGGCTTGACATTTCTCTTGAATTAGGGGACCTCTTCCTAATTAACATGGAAGGACTCACATCCTTCTGGACACTTTTCATATAAAAAACTTTATCATAGTCTCTGGCCATAATTATGGCTTTTGAAATGGAGGATGGTTTTACATTCTGGATTAGTTTATTTAAAGGCGGATTAAGCTTCCAAATGAATTGATAGAGAAGAGTTACCTCATCCATATCTGGAGCAAATTGGAGAATTTTAACAAAAGTTTGGTGGTATTATTATAGGGTCTTCCTTTCTTGGGTTAGCTCCAAAAATTCATTCATATCCTCTCAAAATCCTAGAGGACAAAACCTTTCACGAAGATGTACCTTCTCATGACATTCCATGAATACTGATTCTGGTTCTAGTGGTTAGATTGACAATAGTTCTTCCAACTAATCCGAGCATTTCTCGCGATTTTTAAATAAGCAAGGGCAAACTTTCTTCTTTCATTGTATCCAGCTACATCAAAATACTCTACAAGTTCTTCTCCCAAATTCCTTCTTTGAATGGCTCCGGTTGGGCTCCATGAAGGACTTCTTTAATGACATTATCCAAGCTTTCTTGGTGAGAAACTTTCTCTTGCCTAAAAAATATCTAAGAAGTATCTCAAACTCAAACTCTCTTTCTTAAGGAAAGGTCTTTACTTAGTTCGCCTATATAAACTTCATGATATTTCCTATATGATCTAATAAGTATAACACTTAACATGGTTAACTACTGGGACACTCTCCATCCACTGATAAGTCTATTCATTTAAATCAACTCCTCCATAAAATCTGACCTCATATATTATAGGAAGAGTAATACTCTACTTAGATTGCTCTAATAGGCGGAAGCAATAATTATTCGTTATTTTCAACGATAGCTGACTAACAGTCTATCCTTCTAGTCATTCAGTCACACTGATTTCTTAATTAGATCACCCTATGTTTTTCCTCAAAAGGTTTCCTCCCCAATCTTATTTCTCAAATTTTATTGTACAAATATCTTGCGTGTATCCCCAAGATACAAGCACAATTTCATAGGATGCTTATCTCAACATGTGAGAATATTCAAATCACTTCTATGGCCACTAGAGATGATTGATTCGTCCTCATATGATAAACAATTACTTGTTTTAATCCCTTGACAAATAACCTTTGAAAAGCAAATCCTAGGAAGTAAGATTGGCTTTGATATCACTTGTAAGGTCCCCGCCCTAGCTGGCTCAAGGGGATCCTTTTGATAGGCAGCTAAGTCCCCTTTGTCTTCGATTGACGACACCTCGATCTCTTGGAAATATAAGGATACGAGTAAACGAATGGACCTAACTCTATCTCGTAGGGGAAATGTAATTATTCTAATAGGAATCTATTCCTCTGATCAATCGGCATTCAATGTGTGTGATCGAGGATGGAACAAGTCTGCACTTGGTATATGGAAACCAATGTCTTTTTCCTCTTTTCTTTATGAGGCATGGCCACTAGGTTGTTCTCCTAAAACGGACTTGTTTGGGCACTATTCTATTACGGATTGTAAATAATAATTATGTTGAAAAGTTACCAGACTCATCGGGTCCACCCATCCATAGGATGGTGCCATCGAGGTATCCATCCACCCACTTTCCACCCACGCACCCAATCATTTTTGTTATCTAATTAGGTCCTACCACACTGTGAAACATATAAAAATAGGTTCTTTAATTATTTCCCATCAGTGATTCATTAAGACAGTTCTTCCAAAACAGTTGAAAACAAATGGATCTTCAAACACAGTCATAACATTATCACTTGCTCATTACATTATTCACGTGCTCTGAGAGGCAACCCTCGCACCAACATGGGTGACTCGTTCGTGCGGTAGCAATTATTCATAGAGGGGTCTAGAACTCCGAACATCACTCACCCGACTCTACTAAGTGGGTCTCGAGTTCCCTCATCCTCGGCGTGGCGGTGACGTTTAAAACTCAGAGCCTCCACTGAGTCCCACCTACCCCCTCCGAGGGGTGTGCCCCTTAGCTAGATTTTATTTGCACCACTTGCCCCTCGCACCCGAAAGCAAGCAACTCATCCACCTAGATGGGTCCAACTCCGAGCATCTAGTGGGTTGTTCCCCCAAAGCCCTGGAGGATAGCTTTAGGGTGGACCGGCGATAACCGATCGATTGGTAACAACCAATCAAACCTCATAAGATCGGCGAAAACCGATCGATTGGTAACAATAAATCGAATAAGAGAAAATACAATTACATCACATTCATAGTAAACAAGAGAAAACAGTCTTGTCAACTTGAGATTGCGATAAGACATTCTTTATTAAACCATTTACCATTGTTATATGCCCTTCTTGTTCTTTTTTTAGGCAAGTTTTTATGTAGGACTTTCTAATCTTACTAGGTCGCGTAATGCAATGGTCTATGCAAAACTTAAAGAGCATTTCTAACTTGGACAATATTGATGGCGGTGGCAGTGCCTGCACGGTGGTGTTACTTGGTCCGGCAGAGACGTTGCTTGTGGTTGGGCGGAGATGTTGCTTGGTCCCGCGATGTTACTCGCATCCTTAACTCCGCACAATTACAACTCTTTGCGAAAAATGATATGTGTGAGGACTCCACCAGTGTCTAAGCATATGCACAAGTGAGAATGAAGATATATATATATATACATCTTAAGGTCTAGAATCACCTTGAGGCTACTTGCTACTTCTTATAGTTTTCCCTATGTAGAGACCCTGACAGAATCAGCAAATTGTTTTAGCCATAACTCTCTGATAAACTTAGAATATGGCCATGTAGCCAATGAAAAGAACCAGAAGGCATCTAGTCTACAAGTCAGCATAGATAGAATAGGCAAAAACGTGCAGGTTGGAAGGTCACAACAAAGATTAGAAGGTTGTAGGCCAGATAAGAGATGGATTAGAGAGGTTATAGCAAGATTAGTAGAGATATGGAAGCTTGCAAGACCGTTTGAAACTTGTTGCAAGATTAAGGAGAGATTAAAGACACAAGAGGATTGAAGAGAGATTGGCAAGCTTACAACAAAGATTAGAAGGTTGCAGGCAAGATTAGAGAGGGACTAGAGAGCTCTAGGACTAATGGTTTGCATGTGTAATTAGTTTAAGAGCATAGAAAGGGGCTAGGAAGCTTGGAGAATCCTTTTTTCACTATAGAATAGTATGGAAGCACTTTTTTGGGGATAAAATCACATTTTTGGAGGGATTTGTTTTTGATTTTTAGGGTTACTTTTTGGCCGTGCAGGTCTAGTGGGGCCCAAGGGAGACTTATCCTCTTCTTCTCTTCTCCTCTTGCTCTTCTTCTCTCTTCTACTTGTCATGTAATAAAATGTTGTTTACTATTAATTTAATGTTGTATACTCATTTTTAAAAAAATCTTGGTTTGATTTTATAGGGTCTCCTTCTATATTTTCAAGTGAAGACTTACAAGCCTTATATGGTAAGAGATCTCTGTCTTTTATATTGTGTTTTTTATCTTTTAATATTTTTATATGTTTTAGGATTTATTTATGTTTTAAGGTTTATGCATAAGGTTTAGCCTCATGCATAAGGCTTAGCCTCATACGTGAGGCTCATGTATTAACCTACTGCATATGGCTGAGGGGCTAATGCATGAGGCCTAAGCTTATGCATTATCACATATGGCTCATGGATTAGCCTAATGCATGAGGCTCATGCATTAGACTTATGCATAAGGCTCATATATTAGGCTTATTCATGAGGCATGAGACTCATGCATGCATAATGCACGAGGCTAATGCTTGCATAAGCTTCATGCATTATGCATAAAGGCTAGCATAGCCTTTATGCATAGAATATCATGCATAAGCCTCTATATAGAACTAATGAGGGATCTATGCATGAGCCTCTATGCATGAGCTTCTATGTATAGAGAGGCTTATGCATAGAGACTCATGAGTTTCTATGCATAGAATCTCATGCAAATGCCTCATGAGCTTCTATGCATAGAAGCTTATACAAATGCGTTCATGCATAGAGGCCTAAGTGCTTAGAAGCTCATCCATAGAGTCTTATGCATAGAGCCTTATGAGTTTCTATGCATATAGGCAAGCATTAGCATTATGTATTATTGACAAGTGTCATACATGCATGAGTCTCATGCCTAATGCATGAGGCATATGCATTATATGCGGCATGCATTATGCACGAGCCTAATGCATTATATTACCCATACATTATGTAATGATGAGCCTAATGCATATGGCCTCATGCATTAGCCTAATGTATGAGGCTTATGCATAAATGTTATGCTTAGGATAATGCTCCTGACATGTTGTAGTGTCTTTACTAATAAGTAAGGCATATTTAAGTTTATATTTTAGCTTAGTTAATATTTGAGATTTTTTATTTTTACAAGATATTTTCACAGAAGGTGAGATATTTTTACAAGATATTTTCACAAAAGGTGAGAAACCCTCTCCTCCACATAAGGTGAGTGACATTATCTCTCATTTTTTGCAATAAGCTTTATGATTGTGGTTTATGGTACATATGTTTGTTGTAGGTCTCCTTTTTTTTTGATCCAAAACCTTGCCCTTCCTATATATTCAGGTAAGCTCTAAACCCTAAACCCTTTCTATGAATTGTACACCCTTGGGTGCTATTAATGATACACCTTCGGATGTTATGGGATTTTTTTTTCCATGTTACTAGTATATGCATAAAGGGCTTTATGCATAAAGAGGCATCTATGCATAGAGGGCTCTATGCATAAAGAGGCCTCTATACTTAGAGGGCTCTATGCATAGAGATATTATGTATAAGAGGCCTATATGCATGCATATAGGAGCATACACATTGATCTAATATGCATGCATATGTATGCTCTATGTAGAGCATGCAAAGCTCTAAAATGCATGCATAGAGCTATGCTTCATGCATTTTTAGAGCATGCATAAGCATAGTACATATGCATGCATAGAGAATACATATGTTCTATGTATGCATATTAGAGCTTTGCATGCATAGAGAATATATATGTTATATGCATGCTCTATGTGTGCTTAGGGAATGCATAAGAGGCTGTATATCTATGCATTGCCTCTACTCTATGATTGTAGGTCTTCTTTATTTTGGTCATTATGTGTGCTTTATGAATGCACTAATATGCATACATATAACATGCAAAGCTCCAATAATATGCATGCTCTATGCTTTAATATACATGCTCTATATATGTCCTAATATGTATACATACAACATGCAAAGATCCAATAATATGGATGCTTAGAGAATGCATAAGAGGCTTCTATGCTTATGCCTTGCCTCTACTCTTTGATTTTATCTAACACCCTGGTGCATAGCTCTAATATGCATGCATAGAGAATACATATGTTATATGTATGCATATTAGAGCTATACATGCATAGAACATACATATGTATTTTCTATGCATGCATATGTATGTTGTGCATGCTCTATGTGTGCTCTAATATGCATTTATGCATATGTATGCTTTATGTATGCTCTATGTAGACTATGCATAAGAGTTTTAAGTATTTATATTTATGGATGGATGAATGGCAAACAACTTATTGCGTTATGGTATACGTGAAGGAGGAGTAGATATCCTAGCAGTCTTTGTAAGAGTATATTTGCTTGAACTGTATCTTATCGTTTAAGAAAAAAGGTTACCTTACAACAACATAACATCAATGTTCAATTTGTATATCTTTAGCTTGAAGCCATGGACTACCCCTTACGCACGATGAATATAATTTTACATTACAACGGGGCTTGGAAGCTCTCTTTGAAAGGGTGCAAGACGAAGGATGGATTGTTATCTCTAGAGGCCACGCTTAGCAAGCATGTCAAGTAAGTATCTTCCTAAAACCATAATCTCTTTGCTTTTTCAAAACTGAGTTTCAATTGTGTTAGTTTTGTTGTCTTTTAGGATCATGTTACTACAAATGATGATGCTCATGTGTATGCGGAAAGTAATGGAAATGTGAGAAGAGGGTGAAGTTGCAAGAGGCGATAATAATGAGAATGCGTGAGATGAGGACCTCGATACAACTGCTAACTCTATAGATTTTTATTATGCTTGATTTTGTATATGGCCATATGACCAAAGGCCTTACCATTAGACTTGTGTATAAATCTTTCAATTTAACGATAAAAGCCATTTTGTGTTTACTTATTTCTTTTATGTTTTCAAGTTTTGCTACATAATTACTATCTCTTATGTATTATTTTATATTTTCAAGTTTTACTATGTTACTATCTCTTTTGTATCCTCAAAAAATGTTGGGGCAAATTGGAGAATGTTGTAATGACTCCCTAGTCTACCCCACCTTTATTAAAATAGATTTTTGTTTTGCTACTAAGCAGTGAAATATCACTACCTAGTAGCGAAATATCGCTACTAGGGCCGACTTTCATCTCCCTGCTCGATTGGTAGGTCTTGCATATATCACTGCTATAATTGTTATTCACCAGCGATCCCGTGTAGTTGTAAAATAGCCCTGACGTTTTTCAAGACTTGCGGTTCTAAAAATGCTGCTATACCCTCATTCTGTTGTAGTGCGTGTTTCACATCAATACGGATTATAAGAACACATAATTCATGTTACGAAAAATATCCATGCAACCAAAGTGATAAAATTAGCCACTTCTTAAACTACATTAGAGTATATAATTCATTGTAACAAAAAGAAAAAGAAGACTTGCTCTAGCTCAAAAAAAAAAAGCTCCATACTGAATTTTGAAGTATATACGTTTATTTCAATTTTGATCATACCCAAATTTTGGAGTAGTTGATCTTTACCGAGAAATAGTTGATTGAAAACCATGTTTTATGTCTCCAAGGAGTATTGTTGATTTTGTTTTGTCAAAAATATTGATAAGGTTTTGAAATTATTAAAGGTATATATTTAAAGGATTGCCTTTTACGATACTAAAAAAAGCATATTACATATTGCCATATGAACCGAATACATCAATCATTCAGCACAGCTTGTGGGCGTACCCAGCTTTAATGTTCATAGAAAAGGTACAAATCACGATTAGGCAGAGTATTAATTAGTTGGATTAAAAGAGTATTAATTAGTTGGATTAAAAGAGTACAAGTGCACAACCGTAGACAATCGAATTAAGGGAAGTAGCTGCATGCAAAGGATCCAACAAGAAGCAGCCTTGATGAAGCAACATTCGGAGCAGGAGCAGGCGCAAGCACAGGAGGTTTGGTATTAACTTGACGTGGGGATGGAGGTGAATGATGAGCAGGTGGTGTCATTGAGCTTGGAACAGCTAGATTTGCAGAGGGTGATGGAGATGGAGGTGCAGGAGTAGGAGATGGTGAAGAAGGCTGACAGAGAAACAGCAGGAAGAGGAGAGCAAGAGCAAGAGCAAGAGTACGTTGCAAGACTGTATTATCACCACGCTACTCTCTATATTATACTCATCCTCATCAAGTCTTCTCACTCCATGGCACCGGGTCTTCCACGGCTCCCTTCTTGACGATGCGCACTGCCTTCAGCCCTCGTGGAGGAGGAGGACCGCCATCTTCTTGACTCCCAAGTCCACGGATAAATGCCACCCCACGCCAACATGTCCTCATCTGTCCCAAATCCTTAGATAAATTATACCCTATGTCAAGATGCTTTAATTATATGTCCTAGCCTTCAAAGGCTTCACACATACATAGGTTTACCTTAGCCTTATAACTTGTTCAATCTTCACCTACCCCAAAAAGAGAAAGGGAAAAAAAAAAGCCTTTTCAAATTTATGAAAGAAGCTTCAACCCATAGTGAAAGGGAAGGATTGATTTAATGCTCAAAAAATAATTCGCTAAACACTCCAAGTTCAAACCAACTCATTTTTCCAACCAATAAAAATTGATGGAATTTTGAAAGTTAGCACTCAAAAATATAAAAGGATATATTTTTTATGGGCATACATTGAAATTCAATATTGGGATAGCAAAAAATAATACACATAATGCTAACTAAAATATGTTATTATTTTTTTCCTTGGGAAAAAAGCATATATAGAATTTCAACTCGGATTTCCTTGATTCAATTGAGATATAAGGAACTATACAATGAACCATTTTGTGATGCTTTTACACTTGGAAAATTTTCTAGCATTGGCCATAAAGCCTCTTAGTTAGGAAAACTATTATCCTTGCTACTATACTCTCGCTATATCCGTGTCGCTAAATGCATTACTACTGCTGTCTCAAAAGCCTTGCTACTATACTCTTACTATATGTGTGGATGTACTTTTAGGAAGACCTACATACAACTTGCATTCAAAGGGTATTTAAAATTTAATTTTTTTGTGAATTTTGACTTAATAAAATGACCTCTTTTTCTTTATAAACTTAAGGGTTTTTTTTCAAAATACCACTTAAAACCCCCTTACATAATTTCTATAAATTTTTCTCAAAATCTTGGTTTAAGAAAATCTCTTCTAATGATCACACATAGTAGACTTACAATTTTTAAGTGAACCCCTCGAGATGCACTGCTAGTACTATAACGAAAGCCTTGCTCTAATAGCAAAGCTATAAAGAATTTATTTTTTTTTGGCTATCCCCAAAGTTAAAGGTTTTTACATGCTTAATTAGACCTTTTTTTCTATGGCTGGAAATGCGTCTACATGTAAAGTGGGCACTCTTTGTACAGATTCAAGGGGGGGGGGGGGAGGAGAGTAAAAAAAAAAAAAGAAGTTTCATGCATATATGGCTAAAAGAGGCATAAAAAATATCAATGTTTAGTGTGGAAGAACAAATGTCTCATAGAGATGGCACCTTGCATAGTCAAAGGCCAAGATTTTCCTCCTGTTTTGGTTGGAGATAGTTATGTGTGCCACTTATGAGCTAAAGAGATGCCCCACCAAGATTTGCCTCATGCTTTTTGGTTGGAGACAGTTATGTGTGCCACTTATGTATGCTAAATAGATACCCCACCAAGGCCTTGCAGACAATTATCTCTTTTGAAGCTTGCATCGGTAGGCCAAACCCTTTGTGGAGCCCTCTATGGCTCATTTGTATATTTTTGTTGTCTTACTTCTGCTCTTATGCTTGAGCAACAAGGCTATAAGTTGGATGACAAGACAATAAAATGAATTTTTGTGGGATAATACTACAGCTTAGAAAGCAAAGGGTTTAGACTCTACCATCTGGCCATAAGGTGGATTTGGTGAGTAGAGATGTTGTGTTGTTGAGAACTAAATTCCCAGCCCATGCTTTTAATGTTTCAAAGATGGATTGAAGAGAGAGAATTGTGATTTTGTAAAAGCACTTTCTTGGGTAACTGTGGCAACTAATATTTGGAATTTTGGAGGAGGGAATTAATCCTTCTTCTTCCATCGAGTTTGAGAAGGCTTGCTAGGAAAAAGCTTCACCGACCCCTTTGAAGGACGTATCAAGAGATGTCGGAGTAGGTAAAGTCACGCGTCGTCAAGAGCCGTGGAAGACCCGGCGTGGAGGGAGAAGAATCGATGATGATAAAAGGACGATGGTGAGGAGCCTGGTGATGATACAGCTTCTCAGCAAAAGCTTATACGTCTTGCAACATGATCTTGCAGCTCTTCCTGTTCCTGCTGCTTCTCCCTCAATCGTCTTCAGCCTCGCGGCATGTCCTCGGCCTCAACTCCACCCTCGCGAGCAATGAGACGCTCGTCTCTCAGAACGGGCTGTTCGTTCTGGGCTTCGCTGAGGTGGTCGCCAGCTCCGGCTCCTTCTACCTCGCCATCTGGTACCAAAGCGCCGGACAATCTAGTCCGTCCGACCTCCTCTGGACGGCCACCACACGCTCTGACGTAGGAAACGATGCCTTCCTGCAGCTGGACGCCTCCGGAGACCTCCTCCTCTTCGTTTCCCAACAGTACCACGACGCTATCACTTGGGCCACCCAAACACAGTACAAGGGCGTTTCCCGCGCTGAGCTCACAGACACAGGAAACCTTGTCCTCTACACTGCACACTCGCAGCCCGTTTGGCAGTCTTTCCAACACCCCACCAACACACTCCTGCCCGGCCAGTTCTTCTACACGGACAGTGTGCTGCAGAGCTGGGCGACGCCCACGAACCCTTTTCCGGGACCATTTCAGCTCATCCTGCAAGAAGATCAGAACCTGGTCGTATACGAAGACGCCTCCGCGCAGCAAAAGCCATGCTGGGCCAGTAACACCTACCGAACCGGCGGGCTCTCTGCAGGAACCGTCTATGCCGAGCTTGACTCAGAAGGCTCCTTCATAATCCATCATTATGATGATCAGATGCGCTCTTTCCAAAACGTGGTGTATAATACCTCAGATTATGGCAAAGCTCATGCTGAGAGGAGACTAACTCTTGATTCCGACGGCCGCCTGCGCGTGTACACAGTGAATGATGCTAACAAGGAATGGCGAACCGTGTGGAACAGTAGCAGCTCCTGCTCTTCGCCCTCGCCCTCGCCCTCGCCCTCGCCCTCGCCCTCGCCATCTCCTACTCCTGCGCCTCAATCTCCTCTAGCTGCTGTTCCCACAACCAGCTCAACGCCTCCAAGTGCAATGACACCACCTCCTCTATTATCTCCATCCCGGCCACCTCTGCAAGATAATACCAAATTTCCTGCGCCTGCTCCTGCTCCTGCTCCTGCTCCGAACAGTGTTGCTTCATTAAGCCTTTACCACCTCTACAAGGCCGCTTCTTGTTGGATCCTTTGCATACTACTTCCCTTAATCATCCACCTCGACCTGTGATGATCAAGTGTCTACGGTTATGCACTTACACGCTTTAATCCACCTCGTGGCATGTCTACGGCTATTGCATTTATACGCTTTAATCCAGCTAATACTCTGCCTAATTATATGTCCTTTTTTCTCTCGACAGCATAATAGTTCTATGTTTGTTGAACTTGCTAGACTGTTGAATGTCTTAGCTTGATTTTTCATTGCTTTCCTTATTTGGATCATGTCCAAGTGTACTACGAGTGTACTAGATAGTGAGGTATATTTCTAAAAAAAATTGTATCTATCCAAACAGGTTGAGTTTCCCACATACTGCAATCCTTTAAATACAAATAGAATATATCCCTTCAACAATCACAAAATGTTATCAATATAAACAAAATCAACAATCATCCTTGGATAAATGATTAAATTATTGTTTCCAAACAAATGGGTAGATGAGAGTATCTCCGAGTTAACATTCCCTCAAGATTAACACCAAAATAGGGGTATGACCAAAATTTAAAGAAATGTAATCCGGAGCTATATTTTTTTTTTGCTATAGCAAGTTTTTTTTCCTCCCCCTTTTTTTGTTACAAATGTTAAAAGAGTGAATGTGCTTGAATTATGTACTCCAATGTAACGTTGGCCCTATGAAGCCTGTCATCAAGAAGCTCATCGATGTGAGGGTTAGGGTACTTGTTCTTGACAGTGACTTGATTTAGCCCCGATAATCCATGCAGAGACCAACAGTGCTATCCTTCTTCTTTTGGAAAAGAAGGGGTGCTCCCTAAGGAGAGTTGCTAGGGCATACAAATCCTTGCTCAATGAGTTGGCAAAGTTGCTCCTTGAGCTCAATGGCTTCAAGGAGAGACATCTTATAGGGTCTCTTGGAGACAGGTTGAGCACCGCCAGGAATTAGCTTGATCTCATGGTCGACTTCTGAGGGGGTGGTAGTCCTATAAGCTCATCAAGAAACATGTTAGAGAATTCTTAGAGCCAAGAGCGTTCTGATTCTTTACTAGGTTTAGCAGCTTTGTTGAGCTTGACAAGGAAAACTTGTTGTCCGTTACTATCTCTTCTGTATTCTTTCAAAAAATATTGGGACAAATTGGAGAATGTTGTAATGACTCCCTAGTCTACCCCACCTTTTTAAAAATAGATTTCTGTTTTGCTACTGAGCAGTGAAATATCGCTACCTAGTAGCAAAATATTACTGTTGGGGCCGACTTTCGTCCTTGCTCGATTGGTAGGTCTTGCATATATCATTGCTATAATTGCTATTCACAAGCGATCCCGTGTAGCTTTGAAATAGCCCCAATATTTTTTAAGACTTGTAGTTATAAAAATGCTGCTATTTTTGCTGCAATATCCTCATTCTGTTGTAGTGCGTGTTTCGCATCGATACGGATTATGAGAACACATCATTGATGTCATGAAAAATATGCATGTAAGAAAACTCATCAAATTAGCCACTTCTTAAACTACATTAGAGTATATAATTGATTGTAACAAAAAAGAAAAAGAAGACTTGATCTAGCTCAAAAAAAGCTCCATACTGAATTTTGAAGTATATACAATTATTTCAATTTTGATCATACCCGCATTTTGGAATAAATTATGAGGAAATCGTTACCCATAAATATTTGATTGAAAACCATGTTTTATGCCTCCAAGGAGAATTATTGTTGATTTTGTTTTGTCAAAAATATTGATAAGGTTTTGAAATTATTGAAGGTATATATTTAAAGGATTGTCTTTTACGATACTAAAAAAAGCATATTACATATTGCCATATGAACCCCACTAACATGAATACATCAATCATCCAGCACAGCTTGTGGGCCTACGTTACATAGAAAAGGTACAAATCACGATTAGGCAGAGTATTAATTAGTTGGATTAAAAGAGTACAAGTGCACAACCGTAGATACTCGAATTAAGGGAAGTAGCTGCATGCAAAGGATCCAACAAGAAGCAGCCTTGATGAAGCAACATTCGGAGCAGGAGCAGGCGCAAGCACAGGAGGTTTGGTATTAACTTGACGTGGGGATGGAGGTGAATGATGAGCAGGTGGTGTCATTGAGCTTGGAACAGCTAGAGTTGCAGAGGGCACCTTCAGCCCTTGTGGAAGAGGAGGACCGCCATCTGCTTGACACCCAAGTCCACAGATAAATGCCACCCCACGCCAACATGTCTTCATCTGTCCCAAATCCTTAGAGAAATTATACCCTATGTCAAGATGCTTTAATTATATGTCCTAGCCTTCAAAGGCTTCACACATACATAGGTTTACCTTAGCCTATAACTTGTTCAATCTTCACCTACCCCAAAAAGAGAAAGGAAAAAAAAAAGCATTTTCAAATTTATGAAAGAAGTTTCAACCCATAGTGAATTGATGTTTAAATGCTCAAATAATAATTTGCTAAACACTCCAAGTTCAAACCAACTCCAAAGACTCCGATGTCCATAGACTCCAAAGACTCCATAGACTTCACTACCTTCTTCTTGACTCCGAAGTCCACAGACTCCAAAGACTTCTAGGACTTCCAAGTCCACAGACTCCAAAGACTTCTAGGACTTCTAGGACTTCCAAGTCCTTGATTAAATTACACCCTATGTCAAGATATAACTTGTTAAATCTTCACCTACCCCAAAAGAAACGAAAAAAAGTTTATGAAAGAAGGTTCAACCCATAGTGAAAGGGAAGGATTGATGTAATGCTCAAAAAATAATTTGCTAAACACTCCAAGTTCAAACTAACTCATTTTTTCCAACCAATAAAAATTGATGGAATTTTGAAAGCTAATCAAGATTTAGCACTAAAAAATACAGATAATGCCAACTAAAATATATGTTTTTTATACTTGAAAAAGGGCATACATTGAAATTCAACTTAGGGATAGCACAAAACAATACACATAATGCTAACTAAAATATATGATTCTTTTTTTCCTTGGGAAAAAGCATATGTAGAATTTGAACGAGGATTTCTTAGATTCAATTGAGATATAAAGAACTATACAATGAAGCTCTTTGTGATGTTTTTACACTTGAAAAATTTTCTAGCATTGGCCATAAAGCCTCTTGGTTAGCATAACTATTATAATACTTGGAAAATTTTCTAGCATTGGCCATAAAGCCTCTTGGTTAGCATAACTATTATCCTTGCTGCTATACTCTTGCTATATCCGTGTCGCTAAACGCATTGCTAATGTTGTATTAAAAGCCTTGCTACTATACTGTTGCTATATCTTTGTTTTGCTAATGCATTGCTTGGGGGTGTACTTCTAAGAAAACCTACGTACAACTTGTATTCAAAGGGTATTTAAAAATATATTTTTCTGTGTTCTCATAAGCCATCTGAAGCAAACACGTTAAGCCGTCAAAAACAGCAGACTTTTTAGTGACATGAATGTTCTCATAAGCCATGTGAATTAAGCAAACACATTAAGCCGTTAGTGATGCTCTCTCTCTCTCTCTCTCTCTCTCTCTCTCTCACACACACACACACACACACACACACACACACACACATCAGAGCAAAATCATGTTCCCACAACCAGCTCAACGCCTCCAAGTGCAATGACACCACCTCCTCAATTATCTCCATCCCGGCCACCTCTGCAAGATAATACCAAATTTCCTGCTCCTGCTCCTGCTCCTGCTCCGAACAAGGCCGCTTCTTTTTGGATCCTTTGCATACTACTTCCCTTAATCATCCACCTCGATCGACCTGTGATGATCAAGTGTCTACGGCTATGCATTTATACGCTTTAATCCAGCTAATACTCTGCCTAATTATATGTCCTTTTTCTCTCGACAGCATAATAGTTCTATGTTTGTTGAACTTACTAGACTGTTGAATGGTCTTTGCTTGATTTTTCATTAATTTCCTTATTTGGATCATGTCCGTACTAGTGAGGTATATTTAAAAAAAAATTGTATTTATCCAAACAGGTAGAGTTTCCCACATAGTGCAATCCTTTAAATACAAATAGAATATATCCCATCAACAATTACAAAATGTTATCAATATAAACAAAATCAACAATCATCCTTGGATAAATGATTAAAACATGGTTTCCAAACAAATGGATAGATGAGAATATCTCCCAGTTAACATTCCCTCAAGATTAACACCAAAATAGGGGTATGACCAAAATTTAAAGAAATTTAATCCGGAGCTATATTTTTTAATGCTATAGCAAGTTTTTTTCTCAGGTTTTTTTCCTCCCCCTTTTTTTGTTACAAATGTTAAAAGAGTGAATGTGCTTGAATTATGTACTCCAATGGAGGAAAAAACATTGGCCCCATGAAGCTTGTCAAGAAGCTCATTGATGCGAGGAATAGGGTACTTGTTCTTGATAGTGACTTGATTTAGCCCCGATAATCTATGTAGAGAGATGAAGAGTGCTATGCTTCTTCTTTTGGAAAAGAATAGGTGCTCCCCAAGCAGAGCTGCTAGGGCATACAAATCCTTGCTCAATGAGTTGGCAAAGTTGGTCTCCTTGATCTCAATGGCTTCAGGGAGAGACATCTTATAGGGTCTCTTGGGCACCACCAAGAAATTAGCTTTGTCTTCCCCTGAACTAGTACTACTTGGCTATGCTTATTTTTAAAAGTGATGCTCTCCTGGTTATAATGAATACTATCATTGTTTGTGTGACTAATCAGTCCACCATCCCAAGAATCCCATCATAAATGCCTAATGGTAGGACTCTAAAATGGCTAAGAGTTTTTTCACTACCCAATTCAAAATCAAGGTTTCCTACGGAGCGGTGAGATACTACTTCCTTTCCATTAGCTAGCTCTACAACCATTTTCCTAGTTGGTTGTTGATCCATGTTTAATTTTCATAGGCACCTTGCAGAAAGAAATGAATGGGTACTACCACAATCAATCAAAAGCTAGAATCGCTTACCATCATGAAAAGCTGGGGTTTGAATAACACCAAATTGCTGACCTTAGGACCTTGATGCTCTACCATTGCATGGATGGTGGCACACTCTTCTTCGGCCATTTCTAAAGTTGGTTCTTCATTTATAGCATAGGCATGGGCAAGTGCCCTCCTGCGGCCTCTGCCACATCCACCATCTCTTGCACCTTGGTGGATGGGGGTTCCACGACCCTGATTTGTTTGACCACTTTGAGAAAAAGATGTTGCGAGATTGGAAAATTTGGCTTTAAAGTGTCCGAGCTCATTGCAATGGAAACACAGAAGGACCTGCCTAGTAGTAGTATATGTGCAGGAACAAAGAGGTTGGTTGGCCGACCTCGCCTGTTGTTGGGAGAATTTGGCTGGGGCTTCTTGTTAGATTGGTACTTAGGGTTTGATTCAGGGTGAGATCTCTTCTAGGGCCTAGCTTTGCCAGACTTCAGCTCCTTTACAAGAGGTTTGGCTCTTATGAGAGCATCTTGCAATGTACTCGGCCTCATTGCTTCGAGGCGGGATTCCAAAAGTTCATTCAAGCCTTGGCAAAAGCGGGCTACCTTCTGAGTGGTAGTCATGGGTGGGACATATTTCGGGAAAGTGATGAACTTAGAGTAGTACTCCTCCAGAGTTAAGATGAGCCGCTTAAGCCTAAAGAACTCATTAATCTTGATAGACTCATGAGATGGGGGAAGATACCGCTCCTTTACAACTTGTTTTATGTCATCCCAGGTTTGGGAGTGTTTGGTAACTTCCTTATCATGGCACCATTGCTTCCACTAGAGCTTAGCATCCCCAGTGAGGCAAAACCGTGCCAGCGTGGATTGGTTTGCAACTCCAGTACTGGCGGCAGGGCTGAGAAGTAATCATCCATTTCTTCAATCCATATCTCGGCATCCTTCTCAATTTTTAAACCTTCCCCTTTAAGGAGGGAGGTTACATTTGTTTGAGTAGGAGTTTCTTCTCCTGTGTGTCTATGTATAGCGCATTGGGGGGAGGAAACTGATCGTTCCGGGCCATCATTGCAAGATTGAATTTAGGATCATGAGACTTATACTTTACACTATGCTCATGATATAAAAGTAAAACCTTGAAATCATTTTACTTCTCAACTCAAATATTTACAAAGATTGATTACAAGGATTTTAGACTAATGTATTTAGGCTTATTCACCATAAACGAGACTTCTAGGCTTCACTAGAGCATAAGACTCAAGCGGTTCACGTAGGTGAAATATGGGGGTTTCATTGTGGTTTCTAGGATATTGAAAACTAATGGTAGAGGGGAGGTAGAATATGGATTGTATTGCATTCCATAATAGCTACTGGTTCAATGGGTAAGACTTGCATTACTTGGTCATACACCCAACAGTTCTATGATATATGGTTTCCTTGTATGGTCATGTAATTGTCTGGCCTAGGGGTACCCATGGACCAGAATAAGCGAACCATCTTTAGCTTCTCGATCTGACAAAAAGGCTTCAAATCGATGGTGAGATTCCAAATTTTGTCTACTTGGATGATAAAGTATCTCGGCCCACGATTCCAAAAGTGGTCTCTATCCCACCCTCTTTGGATACGAGAGGGATGAGGGAGGGACAACTTCTCGAGTATTTTGCATCATATTGCAGAATTCAAAATTCAAGGAATGACAAGCTGTCTCAAAGATGCATTGGAAGACTAGAAATATGGAGTAAGCATCTTCCTCCTTCTACAATCATTCATTCTCACCAATCAAGTTGTACTAGTAAGGTATTTTATCAAGCAACATCTAAAAGGTAAAACATACACTTCAAAACAATCCTAAATAACAAATCCTAGGAACTAAAACTCTACTCTGATACCAGTTATCAGGTTCCCCAAAAGGGGAATCCTTAAGATAGTCTACTAAGTCAAAAAAAATTCCTATTCATTGACACCTCGACCGTGTAGGGATACGAGGATACGACTACTACTAGTAGGTAAGACCTAGTTCTATCCCACAGGGGGAGGATGGCCTCCTAAATGACTCTTAATATCGAATCACCAATAGAGTGATCGACCTTTCTTGGGAAACCTCTATTCTCTATTCCTAGAAAGCATCTCAAGAAGGTCGTATGTATGAAGACCATCACCAATTTTTTCCATTTGATCATGAGAAGTTTGTTCCATCTACAAAAGGAGTCCCCCCACATCCTCTAAGAGTAGGTGATTGGGAAGTATTGTGGTGAGGATCATCCCATACGCCACCATGGGAAATGACAACGTACTCAATCTTCTTTCACCTCCCGTCTGGTTGTGAGCAAGAGGGTAGATTGTGAATGTGCGTTTTTAGACTCCTTGTGTTCTTTGTTGCGATGTTTTCTCCTTTTCGCTTCCTTTTTTGGGGCGTTGTCATTTTCAGCTTCCCGCTTTTCAATGTGATGTGACCCTTGATTCATATCATGGTCGCTGTCTCAGCTTAATGGTATTAAAGTGTTCTCACTATCTTCCCATCTTACTGTTGTTTGCGAGTGGGGTTTTGATGATGTTGTGACACTTGTCCTCCATGCAGCTGCTTATGCCGTCCTTGTGGCCTTTTGAGTTGTTGACGTGGATCGGGCTGGCATACACTTGGTCACTTGCTTTTTTACTTTCTTGGCTTAGATTGGTTGTGGAGATCTAAGGTTTTGTGGTCTAGCCATCCTTTCATGGCTTTGTAGTCTTTTGAATTTTTTTGCATCCACCTCCACTGGTGAGATCATGCCATAGCATATGCTCTGAACCGGCTCCTGGTCTTCTACTTTTGCTTCTTCTGGTGTAATCACCACCGGGTGGCCTTTGTATTTTCTCATTCTGAAGCCATTTATTATCTTTGGAAAAGGTGTGCCATCTAAGTTTTCTAAGGTAAAGGCATTCTGGCTGATCGGGTCTTTCACTATGAATGGTCCAATCCATCGGATTTTGAATTTTTCGGGGTGAGCTCCTAGCTTGGAATTGTAGACTAATACAAGATACCTTTTCTCAAAAATCATGTGCTTGAGATGCCTATTAGTCCAAGCCTTTCTTCTCCGCTACACTATCTCCACCTTTAGAGAGTTGATTCTCCTTTCTTCCTGTATTCTGATCTCCCGCGATTCTTCCATTGGCAGCTTCTCTTGAATGACCACTCTTAGACTGGGTACCACAAATTTCATGGGCATAACTGCTTCCAGCCCATAGACTAGCTTGAATGGTGTTTGCTCAATTGAGACTTTGTAGCATGTGCATAATTCCTATAGGGCCGTGTCCAGCTTCTGGTCCCAATCATTTCTGTTAGCATTTATAATTTTCTTTAGAATCTTGGTTAGAACCTTGTTGGTTGATTTCGCCTGGCCGTTGTGGGTAGTAGGGTGAGGACTTCTTGTGAGATTGATCAGGTATCTCTCCATCAACCCTTTAATTACTTTGTTCATGAAATGCATGCCCTGGTCACTAACTATTTCCACCGGCAATCCATGCCTAGCAATGATGTCCTTGAAGAGGAACTTCACCACCTCTTCTGCGGAGTTGCTCTGCAACCGGAATCTTATTCTAGGAATTGATTGTGGAAAGATAGAGAATTAATTCAATCATAAAAACCATTGCTTGTAAGCTTCAACTAAATCAAAGCAATTGAAAAATTAAACACTTAAACAAAAATACTTAGCTCCAAAAAGACCATATTGGGTGCAATCTTCCCCCCTCTTGTGCGTGGCCTCTCCCCACACAAGAGTATTTCTTTATTAGCTTTCCTTTTCACCAAAATTAGGCCATAGCCCCCAAAATACAAGATGTGCTTTTTAGAGAGCACGGCACTCTTCTTTAACAAAAATAGAGTGTCAAATTGGGACTAGGGTAAAGCCATAAGCTTTAATAAATTCCACAAAAATAAATGTATCTTTCCTAAAGTTCAAAATGGAAAAATCATTTAATAAGGTTACAAGCTACTATGCTTGCCAAAAATGAAATGTGATGATCCAAGACATTTCTTCCAAAGTAAACTCTTCAATTCCCATAGTCTTCATCACCTGAAAATATAAGCCCAATTAATTATTAAATTAATCCCACAAATATTAAACAGGCACAAATCATCACCAACTCATGACTACCAGGCGTAAGTACCCCAGGAATCACCCTGCCATACAAACCTAACTGAAATAATCATAGGTGGCCTCAAACATACGTCATATACCGCACGTATTAATATTTATAGTGGTGTCACCCACGATATTAACCTAGCCGGCATGACGCAAGAGTAATCTAGGCGTCCCCAAATTACTCAAGAGGGGATAAATAATATTTTTCTAGAGGACTTAAAATATATTCTCATGACATGCTCTTTGTAGCTCTAGCTTCTGGCCACTTGGTACAATAGTTAGTAGCCATAATGATGTACTCACATCTGTTGATTTTTGTGGGTGGCTTAATTGGTCCCACGAAATCCAATCCCCCCTTCATGAATGGATATAGTGGCAGTATAGGTGAGATAGAAAATCTATTGGAATCTCTGGGTTGACCCATTCGCTGACAGACATCACAGTTCTTTGCTTCACTATTGGCATCCCTTATGATAATTGGCCAGCACAGGCCTGCTTGCAAAATTTTCTGTGTTGTTATTTCTCTGCCCATGTGTCCTCCGATGATCCCATAGTGCGCTTCTCTTAGTACGACTCGCTGCTCATGATCTGGGACACAACTGTATCGTAAAATTTGGTCTATGCCTCTCTTGTAGAGCTCCCTAGTGATCATGGTGAAATTTCTACTTCTTAAGGCAATTCTCTTTTTCTTGTCAGTGGTGTATCCTTTCGGAAAAGTCCCATCTTCCAGAAACTACATCATGTCATAATACCGATTTTCTTCCACTTCAACTACTGCTACTGTGAATAAGTTGGTGTCTGGGAGTTGATGTTCTACACCCCCCAAAGATGGTTCTTCGGAATCTAGTCTAGACAACAAAAAATCTGCCACTGTATTTTCTTTTCCGAGTGTGTGCTGGATGGTGAAATCAAATTCTTGAAGCAAGAGCATCCATCTTGCCATTTTTTCCACTAGAAAAGTTTTGCTCACTAGATAAATGAGTGTTTGATGGTCCACATGGAAAAAACAATTGTTTCCCAACAAGAGATATTGCCAAAACTTGTTCATAGAATAAATCATTGAAAGGGCTTCTTGTTCTATT
The DNA here is from genome assembly GCF_041138505.1 of Cibotium barometz. Lineage (NCBI taxonomy): Eukaryota > Viridiplantae > Streptophyta > Polypodiopsida > Cyatheales > Cibotiaceae > Cibotium > Cibotium barometz. Next base: position 26,010,654 of record NC_141077.1, read on the forward strand.
GTGCTATAGTTCCTTTCTACCCTTGTGAGGGCTTTGCTGGCATAATGGATGGGTTGCATATAACCTTTTTATTTTTCTTGCATCAGTGTGCTATCCACTGCTTTTGAAGCATCTACATAAACATGGAACATTGAATTCCATTCCACGTTGATCATCACCGATGCAAATGACACCATGCTTTTCAGCCAATGGAATGCCTTCTGACATTCCATACTTCATTCATACTTTGCATCCTTCTTGGTAAGTGCATATAATGGGTAAGCTACATGTGCTAGTTACTTCAAAAATCTTGCATGCCACAAGGAATGTTTCAAGCTGCTTAATGTTCTAGTGGGGAGTAGACATTTTGGATATGGCCTCCACCTTAGATGGATCTATAGCCAACACAATGTGTCCTAGCAATGTTCTGAATTTGACTGCAAAAGCACACTTAGTCGGATTTAACTTTAGCCTTGTATCTCTGCACCTCTGCAAACATAGTCTTAAATGATAGTTGTCTTTTCCTTTTCTCCGTATATGCTGAAATCATCCACAAAAGCTTTCATGAAGTCTATCATATAGTCATAGAAAATCTCATGCACCATTCTCTAGAAGGTGGCAGGTGCATTTTTCAAGCCAAACATCGTAACAGTTGCCACAAAGACACCCCATTCATTGATGAATGTGGTCTTCTCTCTGTCTTTTGGAGCCATTTTCACTTGGTTGTACGCTGAAGCCATCTAAAAATGAGTACATCTCCTTTCCGGCTACCTCATCCAACAAGGAGTCCATGAATGGAAGTGGAAAGGGATCTGAGTTAGTTGTTGTTGGTGCAGCATTCAGTTTGTGGAATAGTGCTAAATAATCCTACTCTTCTACTCTAATTTAATAATCTACACTCGCATTTCCAAACCAAGGCAAGATCGTCAAGACACATATAACACGTATACAAGATGCACAAAAGATGCAAGACATAGGCCGCACAAGTAAGAAAATCTTGATTTCATGCATTGATAATACAATTTGGTAATGGTAGCTTAACATCATAGTAAACAAAATAGAAAAAAACTTGAAGAGATGGGTATGTGGCCTCCTTCGTAATAGCACAATGCCCCTCTTTTCGTCTTGTTTACACCATGCCTCTGTCGTTTGAAGATGCCTTTTCAAAATTGTGTGTGGCCCTTAAGACCTCCTTTATCCCTTTCTTCTCTGAGCGTTTTATTTTGATACGCTATTTGCTATCTTTGATATTACATAACATTGATTGTGATGCTTTGTGCTACATAACTCATTCTTCCCATATGTAGGAGTGGGTGTGGAGATCAAAAGGTACACAAGGTCGTGGTACAAAATGGGGGCAGTGGTGAGGTATGAAAAAATAAAATTCTAACATGGCTATATTTTATTGTTGCACTTGTTTGTAAGATTAGTTGTGCTAATTACATGTATTCAACTCCATCTTAGGTACATAAGTTCCAAGAAGATCCATCCATCCACTATTGATGCATCTAGAGTAATGGTAGTGGAGGAAGTGTGCATGATTGAGATTGAGAAAAAATACCAAGAACTATCCTCACTAGTTAATTACATCTTGTGATACAATTGATAGATAGAGTGCTGGTGTGCAGTGTTGTGCATGCTCAATGGATGTTCTTCCTTGAGTGTTTCATGAAGACCTTGAAGGATTTTGTTAGACAAAGAGCTAGGCCAGAAGGAAGCATGCAATACTACAAGATAACCCATTTCTGACGTCTAGTTTTGACGGTGGGGGAATACCCATCAAAATAAATGTCAAAATGAAACGTCGAAATAATTGGCAAAAATAAATGTCAAAAATTGTGTCAAAATAAGGGTCAGTATAAGCATCAAAAAGCAAGTCGAAAATTAACTTTTTGCTTTTCTTTTTGTGACTTATTTAAGAAAATCAAGTGTGCAAAAAAAGAAAATATTGACAACAAAAAAGTATTGCTTGGTAAATAAAATTGAAATAAGATGTTATAGCTCATCATCATCGACTCTCTCATCCTCAGCTAGATCCATGGTTTCAAATACATCTATTGCTAGAAATACCTCTCCACTTGCATCTTTGTCATTGGGTGTAGCCTTCATATCGTCCTCTTCTATATTTGAGGCATTAGAGGTGGTGCTACATCATTTCTTGTTGGGTTTGCCTCCCTTTGTGGCCTTGCCTCTTGTAGTTCCTACTGATGATGTTGAAATATGGGGCAATCATTTGGTCTGTGGCTTAGACCATTGTAGTAGAAACAAGATCCCCTTGGGCTAAATCTTCCACCTCTCCTTCCATATGGTCTTTTGAGTTGAGGTCATGTGGCGACTTGGTTGATGGTGGCTGGTGCTTGCTATCTGTTACCTTTACACCACCCTTGGATTTCTGTTCTGGGTATTATAATAATACGTCTTTGTAGAGTGATTGTTCTTCCCCCACAGATAGTGCATACTTGCTGAGTGTTTCTTAACTGGCACTCCTCTTTCATGTGCACTTGATTGTTTCACCTCATGCACCAGACATTTGGTGTGAGTCTGGATCCTGTGTGTCCTCCAGCAATCTTGGCTAGGGTAGCCCTTAGTTCTTTTTGAACCTTTCCTTCCTGCCTTTCTGTTTCTGGGGCTTTCGCTCTTTGGCCTCCAAAAATCTTAGCTAGGGCAGCCCTTATTCTTTTTGAACCTTTTCTGCCTACTTTCTACCTTTCTTTTTCTAGGGCTTTCGCTCTTCGGCATCTGACTCCTGACTGGACTCTAACTCTCAGGTATCTTCTCCAGAATCCGATTGTGAGGTTTCTTCCTCTTTCTTCTTCGTTTTGTCCTTCTTTTTCTTGGAGTCTTTGATTGTTTGCTTTAGGACCCCTTCAGCTCTGGAGGGGGGTGCTCTACTAAGAAACCCTATGTATAATGCATTTTGAGGGGTATTTAAAAAACCCCTTACCCGTGAAATTTTCATGAATAAAATGACCCCTTTTTCTTATGGACTTACGAGTTTTTTTTAAAAAATTGATTTAAAAAAACCCTTCTGTAAATGTATTTCTATAAATTTACCTTAAAATTTTGAATTAAAAAGCCCCTTCCTTTGAACTCACATTATATAGTTACATATTTTTAGATGAACCCCCTAACGGCAGCTCTTGCCCCACTACTTGTTTGAATGTAAGGGCGTCCAGGTTGTATAAGGCTACTGCCGTCTAGAGATTTTCCCTCAGTCCTCTCACAAACCATTGGATTAGCGTGGCTAGAGCAGGATGGTTGGGCTGGTCCATGTGCATCAGCAGTGCTCGGAATGCATAGTCTTATGTTGGCCTCTTTTTTTACGTCATCTCTGCTGCAACATTTCTATCACCTCTATTATGGTCACATCTTTCCTAAATCTTTTCAAGAAATCCTTCTTCAATTCTTCAAATGTTTGGAAGTTCTCCAGACCATATTGGGCATACCATATGGTGGCTTTGCCACCTAGCATTGTCGCAAAGTACTTTGTCTTTTGCAGCAAAACAATGGAGCTCTGGTGTGGCAAGGAACATGGTTTCAAAGGTAAATATGTGGGCATCTGGATCCTCCTCATTCTTTCCCTTAAATTTAGGATACTTGAGGGACTTCCTTCCAACAAATGCCAGTTCTTCTCCTTCTTGAGCTTCCTGCCTCCTGTTTGGTGGCTCCTAGTGATCTTCTTCCTAATTTCGTAATGGTTCCGAAATCTATCTTTCCAGCTACCATGGAATCGTGGATGGTGCAATTGTCCTTCTTATTCTACAGCTTCAGCCTGTCTATGGTGATACTGCATTGCCTTGTTTGATCTCTCTTCATTCTCCATGCATTTTCCATTGTACTCTTATGACTCTCTAGTGAACATTCGTGATGCTAGTTAGTGTGCACTTTCTTTCTAGACTTCTTTCAACTAGCTTACCCTACTGTGCAGGACTAACCTAAACTATCCTCTATCTTTCTACTCCCTTACCTAGCATACCATTTCCCAGCAGGATCACCAAAATTGTTGATGTCTGATCAAGACTCGGCACTTACATGGTTCCGAAACACCTAGTTGGCTCTCCGAATGAGCGATGACTAATACAACTGTGCCCAATGCGGTAAACTAATGCTAGTGCATTGCACCATGGGTTCGTCGAAGCGACAAGAGTTGGTCATAATGATAGTGGAGAGGTTAGTTCCTACATTTGAAATGATTCCTGACGTGGCTCTCCTGATCCTGTTTCTAGATAGGAGTCACATCCAAATAGGAATGACTTTGGATCCACATTTGAGTTAGAAGACATGTCAAGATAGGAAAGCGCTTAATATAGACTAGCAATCAGATAGACTTGTATAATACAAAATAGATAATTTCACATACGAATCACTATATCACTAGCGTGAAGGCTTAGCCCAATAGTGCAATGTAGTAGCATACTCAGTTGTCACTCTCTCTTCTCTATCCCATATCTCTCAACCCTTGGATAGTTCCCCTTACTTCCTTTTCATCTACCCAGCTTACTACCCATTGACAAGATTAGCTACAAAGTTGTTACAAGAAAGAATATTCCATCCCAAGATTTTGTTGCCCAACGAATATACTAGGCGACGAGCGACGAGTGGATGGCTGCCAACATAGAGTATCTCTCTCAAGTGGATCCTACAATGCCACAATTGTGGAGTAATGAGGATGATGAGTGCATGGTGTCCCATGTACCATAAGGCAAAGAAAGAGAAAGGAGAATGTACACATCAATGTTGAAGAAGGTCAATACATTTTGTATTCTTAATAGTGAGGTTATGAAGAGGTGGATGGCAAGGTATGAATAAGAGGTGAGAAGAAATAGATATGGGGTGATAAGTTATATATATTTTATTATTTAAAATTATATATTTTATTTCTCTAAATTGCTAAATTAACTTTTTCAAAAATATGTTTTTGAAAAAAAAATGGGGAGGTGGGAAGGAGGTGCCATGTGTCACATGTGTGTATGACACATGGCATTTTCTTGACATGTGCCACTATTATGGGTGGCTGATTTGGCGATTCCATGATGTGGCATGTCAAGTGCAAGGTGGCATGCAAAGGTGGCATTAATGATGAGTAGGATGATGAGGTGGGGAGTCAACTAGGTTGGCCATGTTGACATGGAGGGTGGAGGTGGCAAGGTGAGGTGGCAAGCTGCTTATGTGGATCCTCTCTCGAAGCTGATGTGGGCATAAAGTGGCATGCATATATAAGATGTGTGCCTACCCAAGCCTCACACATGGAGTGATATCTAGGATTTGAATTTTACTAAGCCTAGATTTCCAAACCTAACTAGGATTGGTTTTAGACTTGAAAAGGCGAGAGTTGACACCATCTGGGAATTTTCACTTGGGAGGATTGAAAATGGACCTTCCCATACTCAAATTAAGCCAATTTTTTTAAAATAAATTCATGGCAACAAGTAATTGATCCCTAGAGTTTTTAGATTGAAAGATTCAATATTTGATTTTGTAGAATTAAATTACAATTGATTTAATGGGCCTCTAATAGTCATAACAAATTTTCCAAAGTAAATCTATAAAAATCCAACCGTTAGATTTGTAATTTTACCTTATACCCACATTCTACTAATCTTTCCCAATATAATCATCACTAGATCCATACAAATTGAGCATTTTAAATGGTAGATGTGGTGGGAGGACAAAATAGTATGTTTTTTTAACAATTCTAATACTTTTTAAATAATATAGAAAATAGTAGAACACATCAAAAATTACTTGATAAATAAAGTTAAGCTCTATGTTATTTGAATTTGTGACATGCAAAGTGGGAACATCATATGAGTAATAATGTAAAAGTTATAGGCAATTTACTCACATTCAGTGTACCTATCTAAACCTCCGACAGGGCCTATATACAATTTTGGTTCCCAAAGAAAAGGGGATTTGCAATTATTGGATATTCGATCAGATTATAGTTCTAGGTGCCTTTGAATATGATGTTTCATTAGAAGATGTTGAAGTGAAACTCCTTGGCTAACTAGAAGAGATTGGCTATTCTTCTTCAAAAAATGCATGTTTTCAGGCTAAAGCCAAGGGTGCCCACTAAGTGAAACTAGATAACCTCATCTTGCAACTGCCGAGGTATCATCAAGGCATGCAAAATGTATATTGCACAAAGAGCTACAAGGAAAAAAGTGACTCTAACATGTAAGTGGCCTCTATCAAGTAAACCTTAAAAAATTATAGTTAGTTATTAAAGTTTGCAAGATTTTATCATGTGAGAAACAATCACAACAAAGCCATTTGGAAATTCTATGTTAGTTTATGTCTCATATCGCATTGTTGTGATCTCTCCTTGATTGATTTGATTTTGTGATATTTTACAACATTAGTTCATTTTTCCAGAGTTACAGATTAATGCTAATTGAGCATTTAGGTTTGGAAGATACTCTTAAAGCAAAAAAATGACCACAACAACGTGATATGGGTCATCCTATGCTGGATTATGTCCCATTTTGTGTTGTTCTGGTCATGGGCACCTAGTGCAAGATAGCATCAAAGTAAAAAATGACCACAACAATGCGATAAGGGACATCCTATGTTGGAATATGTCCCATATCACGTTGTTTTGATCATTCTGGGTGGTGCAAGGTACTCTTAAAGAAAAAAAAACGACCACAACAACACGATATCGAACATCCTATGTTAGCTTATGCCCCATATCGTGTTGTTTTGGTCGTTTTGGGTGCTTGATGCAAAATACTCTCAATGCAAAAAATATGTGGGACATCTTATGCTAACTTTTGTTCCAGATCGTGTTGGTCTAGTCCTTTTGTTCCAGATCGTGTTGTTCTAGTTCTTTTGGTGGGTGGGGCATTTTTATCCATGTCTATTTTCACCATATTTCTTCTTTACTTGGTCATTAAAGCTTTATGCTCCTTCACTAAACATTATGAGATGGATTGCTTTAATAAAAAAAATATCTAAAGAAAAATCCATCACATCTAGAGAGCACATGTGTTGAAGCATAAATTATAGTAATCCAATAAGATTAGTATTATAAATCATGTTATTATGATTCAATTTTGATTTCTACTCATAGTCTCTCCTTAATGCAATATGATATGATTTCTAAGACTCTAAGATTGTATGATATTTCTCCAATAATTTTTGTGATTCAAATTTGGTGTTTTTGACATCGCAGACGCGTCCGACACGCCTCAAAACCCCAAGAATGACTCTTGGATCACTACATTCTGATGCTGAAAAAACGAGGAGATATGGCAAAAATAGACATGGAACAAGAATGACCACTACAATGCGATATGGGGCATTCTTAATTCAAGAATGCCCCATATCGCATTGTAGTGGTCATTCTTGTTCCATGTCTATTTTTGCCATACCTCAATTTAAGAATGCCCCGTATCGCGTTGTAGTGGTCATTCTTGTTCCATGTCTATTTTTGCCATATCTCCTCATTCTTCCGGCATCGGAATGCAGTGATCCAAGAGTTGTTCTTGGGGTTTTGAGGCATGCCGGACGCGTGTGTGATGTCAAAAACACCAAATTTCAATCACAAAAACCATTGGAGCAACATCATATAGTCTTAGAGTCTCTTGTACTCTTATCTTGAATGCAATATTATATTTTTGGAGCAGTTCTTTAATTATTAATTGACATTTCAATGCATTCAAGCACTAAAATGACAAAAATGAGGTTATTCCAAAATGGCCATAATGACACGATATGAGATATTAGATCCCATGGATGTCCCATATCTCATTGTTATGGTCATTTTTATATAGCAATAATTATCATAAGATAAAGGGTTAAAAGGTGGTTTCTTCAATGTAAATGGATTTTTAAAAGAGTGGTCTACATTCCTTTCAAATGATTGTACTCCAACTCAGCTCTACAAAATTTAAGTCTTTTACAACTTTGGTTGATTTGCTTAGTGCAATGTAATAGACAAGTGCCAATCCTTGGTGACCATCTCCAACGTATCTGATTGATGAGGTCAAATTAGAGAATGGAGGTATGAAGGACTCTAGAGGATTCATTGGATAAGAAATCCTTGGTGACCATCTCCAACATATCTGATTCATGAGGTCAAATTAGAGAATGGAGGTATGAAGGACTCTAGAGGATTCATTGGATAAGAAATCCTTGGTGACCATCTGCAATATATCTAATCAATGAGATCGATTAGAGAATAGAGGAATAAATGAGTCTAGACAATTTAGTAGATACATAGATCCATCACACCAAAGGTCTATATACTTTGAACCTAAAACTCTTATTTCATTCTTTTCTCTTGAATGGATTGAAATGTGCTTATTTATTTTCTTCAAAGGGAGCATAATCTTCTTAAAGATCAATATGTATATGATATGGCTTCCTTTTCTCTCCCATGGAAACTTGATCAAATATGCAAGTAAGTGTAAAATGGAATGAGGATTTAATGGACATCAATATTAGTGTGTTAGGCTAAATGATAAAATTGCAATAGAATTGAGGAGAGAAAAATCACTTAAACAGAAATGCTTTACTAAAGAGGGAAAACTCTTTTCATATAGTGCATTGATTGAGAGCTCGTTATTCCTTGGATATTTATTGTATACAAGGAACATTCTACAATAATAGAATATTCTCTTTTATTCTCAAGCATTGAAAAACACGCCGTCAAAGTAAGGACCAACTTGTTGATTATCTCTCTCTATAAAAACACACAAAAATGAGTCAAAATTTCTTCATTTTTCCTTTTTTTGACTCACAAAAAATAGGATGATGTGGATTATCTTACAGGGCCTAAAAATGAGTCTCGTTTTCCCCTAATGATAAGCCTTATGCATAAAGCTCTATGTGTAGGTATTATGCATAAAGATATGGGACATTATTACATAGGCCATCTAGAATGCTAGTTAAGTTAAGTTAGGAGTGGTTATCCCACGAGTAAGTGGTTATAGTGTAGGGGGAGCCCTTGACCTTTTCACTATACTTCTCTGTAAAAGAGAAGTTGTCTTTGGATTTATTAGTGGAGAGCATGTGGAAAGTGCTCAGAATCTATCATCTAAAAGGGGCACTGTTCACCCTGCTTGTCTAAGCACTATTGTAGAACATCTCAACAATGTTTTAATATAATTGTCGAAATAAGAATCAATATACCAATTGTAAAAGTGTCATTATTATCAACATCGATATACCAGTCCTAATAAGTGTCATTGTCAACATCGAAACCGGCATCCCAATAAGCATTGAAAAAGGGGTCAAAAAATAACTTTTGCTTTCGTCGGTTTTAGCACCGTGTATTTTGACACACTATCGACATGTATTTTGACACGCATATTGACGGTTCTATATCGACTCTTTTTTTGACGTGCATATCAATGCTTTTGGGGAGTTTTTACATGTTCAAATCCATGAAAAAAAACGTTGAAAATCAACCTGCCTATAATAGTGATTGACAGAGTGCAGGTTAGTACAAGAAGTATGTGTCTACATTTCAGAGTGTAGGTGTTCGATCGAGACCCAGCACTTGCGTGGTTCCAAACCACCTAGTCGGCTCCGCGGATAAGCAACGACTAATACAACTGTGCCCAATGTGATAATCTAATGCTAGTTTTTTACATCATCGATCTACCAAAGTTATGTGAGTTAGTCATGAGAGCACAAAGATAACGTGGCTATTGATCCTTCCAGATAGGAGTCATGTTTGGATAGGAATGACTCTGGATCCAAATTCCAATTAGAAAACATGTCCGTATAGGAAAATTGTTAACATAGGCTTGCACAGTACATAATAGAGAATTGCACAGATGAATCACTGTATCACTAGCGTGAAGGCTTAGCCCAACAATACAATGTAGTAGCACACTAAGTCTTCACTCTCTACTCTATTATCTATCCCGTATATCTCAACCTTGAGATAGTTCCCCTTACTTCCTTTTCATCTGCCTGGGTACTACCAGTTGGCAAGATCAGTTAAAGTTGTTACAAGAAATAAGATTCCAACCCAAGATTTTGTTGCCCAATCGATACACTAGGCAACGAGGTTGGCAGCAAAGCTAGGCAACTGCCTCAATGGCTAGATGGCCGCCAACACCTAGCAATCATGGTGGACGCTACACTATCAGGCAAAGCCCACAATAACTTATTGTCATTGCTATCCAATTTGAAGGAGCTCAAACCCTGAAGTTTTGAGTGACGACCTTCGCTTGGTGGAGACATCACTGGATGACCCTGGCCTTCATCATATGTAACCAGAACCACTTCCTTTTGTATTCGGAATTCGGATCTGAACTCTACAATCCAAACATCTAAGGCCTGATCCAGCCCCCTTCTTTTGGTTCTCCATCCATGGAAAATCCTCCTGAAACAAACTTGATGGGCTTGTCTTGATCATATCTGGGCTCGTAATCCCTCTTCCTGTTACTTATCTAGGCGTTATTATACATCAATGGGCTTGACATCTGGATACCTTTTCCTAGCCCTTTCCATTGCATCGATGGCCATCCTTGTTGCAAAAGCGTGTGGCTCTATTTGCTTTAAAGTAATGGCCGCATCCTCGAATACAGTCTATTCAGGCTCTCTTGGTCTTCTTCTTCCACCCTAACTCCATTTCCACCCATATGGTGGTCTTCTTGTTGGTTTTGATATAGATTTTTTCCTCTCTCTTTCTGCCAGGTAACTTTTTTGGCAAGGGGCACTGGCAGTCATGCTCGGTGCATGAGATGTTGCCTCCTCACCAAGATCCTTGCGTCACGAGATCCCGCCAATTCCCCGCACTCCTTGGGATCCACACGAGGGGCTTATTTTTGGTGTTGGCTCTTCTGTTTGGGATCTGCTTTGCCCTTGTTTCTCTTCCTAAGATGTGTCCAACTAGTTCATAAATTCTATAAATTCCTGGTTAGAAGCCTGAATTGAGCTTCGCATCATATGGTTGAGGGCTACCTCTTTCCAGACTGTGCTCTTTTTTCCCCTCTCTACATGGAGTCTTTGCTACAGTGCTTCTTTTTCCCTTTTCTCCTTTTTGATGCATCCTTGGAAGTCTTCAATTCCGTGCTTTTGCAGCATGAGCTTTATTCATGGCCTCCACATGTTCGTGCCTTTTCTTGACTTCGGCCTTGGATGTATTCATCTCCTTTGCATGTGTTCTTCTCATGGCATCCAATTGATCTTGTATGTTCTTTAGATTCGTATGGGTTGTTGTCAGAGTAACATTCAACTCATTCACCATCAATTTTGTTCTTTTACTCTTGTATTCTTGGTAGGGGTTGTAGATTCTAACTCCTTCTTGAGGGCCTTTATGGTCAACCCATCCTACCTTTGTTGCTCCATGAATTCCTCCACCAGACCATCTAGTTCTTTGATTTGGGACCTAAGAGCATCCTCATCATCATTGGCCCTTTCTTCTAGCTTCTTTGTGGGCTACCCAAGCATGCTCTCACAACTCATCATTGAGGACTATGTCCATTGAAGACCCCTTGTATAGTACCAGCTCCTTGCCCTTCCCCTCAAACTACTCAAGTTTGGTTTCTTCCCATCACCCTTCAGAAGAGTGAATAGGTGTTTCTAGACCTCTACTTCACTCTTGAGCTGCTCGATCTCCTTATGGTGTTCTTCTTTGCTTGCACCTTCCTCGTGTGCTATCTCCTTCCTCCTTCCCCCCTTGGCTATGTTCAAAGTTCCCACAACACTTATTGGCTCTGGTCTTGTCAGTTTTGGTATATATTTTTAATTAAATCCCTTATTTTCTAGTATTGTTATATCATTGTTAAGTGATTGTTTTAACGAACACTGTGTAAGGTCTCTAATTAAGGAATTGGTTTATATATGTCACACAGTGTGGTAGGACTAATTATAAAATAAAATTGACGTGTGAGTTGGGTGAAGAGTGGGAGGATGGAATGCCCTGACGGCACCATCCTATGGATGGGTGAATCCGCTTAGTCGGGTAGCTTTCCAACAAATTAATTGGAAAGTTCTATGTTAGGTAAGTAGGTTCCTAGGCAACCCTACTCTAGAGGATCACGCCAATGGTTGTGCCTCACGTAGATGGGAAAAAAAGCATTGTTTCTAGGAATCAAGAATAGAATTTGCCCAAGTTAAGACCAATCACTCTATGGGTGATTTGATTTTAAGAGTCATTTAGGAGACTGTTTGGGACATCATAGCATAGCGGAGGCTACACTCCAACCCACACGCTTGTCAATCCGTGAATGCAACCCGGTTAGCGCATAGAGGCTATCCCGAATGGGAGAAGATGAGTTAACCACACACTAATGACTTCTAGTCCTACTCAATCCTTCTTCAACACTCAAGCAATCAATCTTACATAATCAAAGCATCAAGATTATGCTACACTTAAGCACATAAATGCAACTTATGCAAAGAATCTAACATGCAAAGAGCTATCACACAAGCCTCAACTACACATCATTTCATGCACAAGCTCCATCACATGCACTCTACAACTCACAAATCAAAACATCATTAAGAAATCTAGATTAGCAAGTGTGTAGACCAAAACCTCATATCATTGAAAATGTAGAGAATAGAGAGTACAAGATTGAAGCAAGAATGGAGATGGAGAGCCTTGGGAGGGCACATGAGAAGGAGCTATGGAGCAAGCTCTCTCTATGAGCCTCTCAACCAAATGACCAAAGAGTCCTCTCTAGCTCTCAAATGGGCCACCTTTTATACAAAAATTCTAGAACTCCCAAAAGTTCCCATGTGGGATTATTGTCAAGCCCTCTCCCACATTCATCTACAACTTGGAACTCTTTTCAAGAGCCCTAAGTGTCTTTTTTGTTGCATCCTTGTATTGATCTTCATTCGCATAGTCTGGGTTTACCAAGTCTCTACACATATTTGAATTGTCGTAGTCAACAACCCTCACAGGAGCAGTCCCTGGAGCAGGAGGTTGAGCACCAAGAACAGGTCGTGCTTGCTCTTGTGCCATAGGTGGCTTACGTTCAAAATTAGTATACTGTTGATACATTTGTGGAGCCACTCCACCCCTTGGCTGCTCACGTTCCTGTCTCATTCTCGCAATGCGAGTACAATCCTATGTGGTGTGGGTAAAGTTCCAAGCACAGGCTTGGCACCACTTTTTTGTGGGTTGGTTTGTGACTAGAGGAGAAAAGGTATTACAATCCTCTGTTTTATGGTTACCGCCACATGCTCCACAAAGATGAGGACCTGTAGGAAGTACACTCCTCATTCTCTGCTGCTGTTGTTGTGGCTGCATGGGTGGACGATAGGTCTGTCCCAATCTCCTTAGTACTAGGTTAGCTATCTGGTCTGGATTTACTAGCGTGCTAGCCCTGAACTTTGGTCATCACCCCACTGATCTCTAGGTTTCACCTTTGGGCCAGACCCATCTTGGAACTTGAAGTTATCGGTGAAATCCATAGCATCATGGCAACACTCATTAAAATTTGTATGTTTCTTCGCATAGAGATGTGTATGTAATGTTGAATTTTTGAGTCCTTTTAAGAAGAGAGAAATTAATCGACTTTGGGCGGGCTTCTCATCTTCTGGGCAACGATTAATGTACTGCTTCATTCTATTTACACAGTCTCTAACACTCTCATTCTCGCCTTGCTTGAAAGAGTAGATGTGTGCTACCGTGTCATGTTGAATTCCCATCAGGGAAAAAGCAGCAATGAATCTCTCTTCCAAAACTCGTAAAGAAGATTTGTCTGAAGCCTCTAATGCCTGAAACCAAGCCAGGGCTTTTCCCTCAAGAGTGAGTCCAAATCCTTCAATTTGAGTATGCTTATCAGCCACTTGCTCAGCTCGAACTGCTCGCCTAAATGCTGCTACATGGTCGTATGGATCTCCCGACCCTTCATACTTCTTTACCAGTTTCTGAAGAGTTGATGGCCTTACTTGTCTTGAATACTCATCATAGGGCCTACGGCCTCTCACTCTCAGTGGGAATTGTTCCTGTCTTTGGAAAGATGGTCCACATGTTTCCAAAATTGGTGTGGGTACCCTATTACCAGCCTCACCAAACCCCTCCAAAGATCTTGTCACCCGCATTTCAGGAGGTGCATTAATGGGAGGCCGAGTTGGCTCCCCTACCCTCTGATTGTTATAGTGAGAAAGATGTTGGTGTGGTGTGACCTGTGGTCGCACATTTGGTGTAGGACGATATCTTGGTGCTAGAGTTGGGCTACTAGCAGTGGTCCACTTAGATGTTGAAGGTCCCTCTCTAGTGAACTCTCATAGGGGAGGAGCAACAGTTTCTCCAAGAAAGGCTGTCTCTCCTGGTTTGGCTGTATTTGTTGAGAACACTTCCATGAATAATGGTTGTCCTTTCCACGTGAGTTCCCGAATCTCTTTCCAATCTAAGGTTCGGTATTCATTGGCCCATTTATCAATTATTCTGTTCATGTGTCCTGCAAGCTTCTCAACTACCACCACATGAGCTAGAGGAAGATCCAGCTGTGGCAATCTAGTTGTGGCATAATATCCCTCTAACGAGTCCTTATAGACCTCTTGAAGTGGGTCATCCTGTAAGACCTTTGTCACTGGAATTTATCGTACAAACTCCCATTGGCTTTCAGCCCCCTGATCCATTTTACTCTTGCCTTTCCTATCCCTTTCCAAATTTAGATCTACAAGAAGTAAATCATCTATGGATGGCTTTGAGGACTGGGCATTGGATGGTCCAGGCATGTCCGGCTCAATGAGCCTGTCATCTCTAGACTCCCTTGCTCTGGAAAGTTCTGATAAGTCTAAGAACTCGGTTTTAGAGAGCTCCCCTAATTTGTCTACCTTTTCTGGATGGTAGGTGACTTCGTAGCGAACACCATCTCCACCCATGTACATGTTACCCTGGTCATTGACTAGAGGTGCTCTATCAAGTTCTGAGAAAATGTCTGCGATCTTAACAAGATACCGTTGTTGTGGGTCCCTAAAGATCTCAGCTCCTTGAGCATTTGTGTAGACATATTGGAGTCTCACATTGAGTGTTAACCCCATGGTGTCGGCTTCAAATGGATTAAAGGATCTTGAGGGTGTCCTATTTGGGGCTACGGGATGACTATTTGTCGGCCCTAGATTGTCCATGGACAATGAACTAGTTGTTCTAGAGGAAAGGGTATCGGATTGGGATTCAGAAAGGGTTTCAGTAATATCTGCCAAATTTCCTACCGATTGGGTCCCACTTTCCTGCGTAGGTACTCTAGAAGGTGCCCTAGGCCCTATGGCAGAATCTACAAGACGTCCCGACCGCATGTACATAAGGTCAAATTTTTTTGGTTTTTTATGTGTTTTTGTTTTGTTTTGTTTTGTTTTGTTTTTTTAAAATAATATATATATATATATGTATATATATATATATTTTTTAATCTACCTAATCACTAAATGCAACTAAAAGGAGTATGTGTGGCGTAACTATCTATCCTATTTTTTTAAATGATTTTATGTTTTTATTTTTTTTATTTTTTTAAATTATAAAAATTATGAATCCCACTAACAAAATACTAATTATGCACAAAATTACAAAAATTAAAAAATGCAGGTTACACTAATTATGCAAAAGAATGAAGAATTGTAAAATATGCAAAAAAATAGACTCCTAAAAAATACTTAATTTATAATTTTTTTAATATAAATTTTCTTTTGTTTTCTTTTGTTTTTTTCTCCTTTTGTTTTGTTTTGTTTTTTTTTTTGGGTTTGTTTGTTTGTTTGTTTGTTTGTTTTTTTTAAACTAATGAATTTCGTGCCTAATTACAAAAAATATGAATTTACTAATTATGCATTCAATTACAAAAATAAAAAATGCACGCTACTTTAGTTATGCAAAAATTTAAATAATGAACAATGGATTCAAAAAAATAAAAATTATTTTTTTCTTTTTAAAAAAAAAAATAAAAAATAAAAAATAAATAAATTTATTATTTTATGGGTTTTTTTCTTTCTTTTTTTTTCTTTTTTCTTTCTTTTTTTAAAATCTCTTTTTCTCTTTTTTTTTAAAAAAAAAAATTATATTTTTTTGTTTTTTATATTTATTATTATTATTTTTTATTTAAGAATAAGAAAAAACATAAAAAATTAAATAAAAGAAAAAAATAAAAAATAAAAAAAATAAAAAGTGCACTTACCTTATCCGCCACCGCTTGCAGGCTCCCGAATTCTGCGCTGGATTCTTCGCTGGCACACACGCTTGCGTTCAATGCGGCCTCCACGCGCTTCTTCCACCGCCGTCTGCACCTTCTCCTCCTTTGCTTGTAGCTCCTTGCTTTCAGTCACCTCGTCTGCTCTGCAGCCAGCTGCTGCTGTGCTGGCTTCGCAAACAGCAGCCCGTCGCCTAAGCTCCCGCCCTTCGCCAACTGTAGCCGCCTTCACACCGGCCTTCGCCTACAACTGCCACTCCACGCGCCTCAACGTCACCGCCGTTGTTGCTTCTGTTTAACGGCCGGCTTCTGCCGCCTAGGCCTCATACGCTGCTGCGCCTCCAACTCTTGTTGGCCTCATGCGCTGCTTTCTCTTCCTTTGCAGGCGACGCTTTCTCTTCCCACTGCAGAGCTCGCTTCAGTTGCAGCAGTCGGCCGTCTACTCCACTGTAGACGCCTCCACCCGTTTGCTGTCGTCTGCAGGCTACGCCCACTGTAGGCGCACGATGCAGACGTAAGAAATCATATATATATATATATATATATATATATATATATATTAAAAAACCGCCTTAGTCTCCTTTCAACCGGCCGCCCACACTGCATGTATATATATATATATATATATATATATATGCTTCGATTTATATGTTGAGTGTTGTAGCAATGTAGTAAGCACCAAAATTTAAAGGTGATTTCGACTCTTTGCTGCGTTTATGGAGATGCCTCCCCACACGATAACAACACAACAAAACAATAAAAGAAAGGTCGCCTCCAACACTTCCTATCTACCACTCGCCAACCCCGTCAAAAAATACAAAAACTTGAAGTACTTAAATCTGATTAGTGGCGGGATTTCTCTACCGCAATGAGGTTTTAATTAATTTTGTTTTTTTTTGCTTCTAATCAAAAAGCGAAAACACTCAAGGCGCCCTTGAGATCACACACTCAATGCCCTTGCAAACTCTACTCTAATCTATCCTAATCCACGATTTTGCAATCAATGGAGCACTTAGTAAGAAGTAATGGTTAACACCCTTCACTAACTTAGGTGTGCGTTCCCCGGCAGCGGCGCCATTGTTTGGGACATCATAGCATAGCGGAGGCTACACTCCAACCCACACACTTGTCAATCCGTGAATGCAACCCGGTTAGCGCATAGAGGCTATCCCGAATGGGAGAAGATGAGTTAACCACACACTAATGACTTCTAGTCCTACTCAATCCTTCTTCAACACTCAAGCAATCAATCTTACATAATCAAAGCATCAAGATTATGCTACACTTAAGCACACAAATGCAACTTATGCAAAGAATCTAACATGCAAAGAGCTATCACACAAGCCTCAACTACACATCATTTCATGCACAAGCTCCATCACATGCACTCTACAACTCACAAATCAAAACATCATTAAGAAATCTAGATTAGCAAGTGTGTAGACCAAAACCTCATATCATTGAAAATGTAGAGAATAGAGAGTACAAGATTGAAGCAAGAATGGAGATGGAGAGCCTTGGGAGGGCACATGAGAAGGAGCTATGGAGCAAGCTCTCTCTATGAGCCTCTCAACCAAATGACCAAAGAGTCCTCTCTAGCTCTCAAATGGGCCACCTTTTATACAAAAATTCTAGAACTCCCAAAAGTTCCCATGTGGGATTATTGTCAAGCCCTCTCCCACATTCATCTACAACTTGGAACTCTTTTCAAGAGCCCTAAGTGTCTTTTTTGTTGCATCCTTGTATTGATCTTCATTCGCATACAACAGAGACCATGCTTCCCCTATAGGATAGAACTAGGTCTTACCTATTATTCATATCCTCGCATCTTTACACGGTCGAGGTGTCAACGCATAGGAAGTTTTTTCTTTTGTTAGACTTAGTAAACTATCTTAAGGTTTTCCCATTTAAGGTTGGGGGACCTTACACACGTTTAATTTACACTCTATGTGTTTTTTCTTATAAGGTTATGTTTCACCAGATATAAATGATAAGAAATTGTGGTATGTCATATAAGTCTCTCCTCATTCAAAAAGTATTTTTCAAGATAGGGATGTTGAAGAGCTCATGGATAAAGTGGCTAGTCGAAAATGAACATGCGGAGGGTCAAGTACAAGATGAAGCACACAAGATACCACTAACTAATCAAGATGAAGGTGTCCCTATCCGAGATGATGAGGAAGCGATTGAATCCGAGATGATGAGGAAGTGATTGAATCCAAGATGATGAGGAAGCGATTGAATCCGAGCATAATGATAATGATAATGATGATGTCAAGTCCACTAGCAGTGGGAGAGATCTTTTTGTTAGTCTTGCAATGGGACATATAGATCTTGAGATAGACCAATTAGCATGTATAGATTTGATGGAACATGTAGCCGATGTTGAGCTTACCCTAATATATTAATCAATTTTTCAAATTTTCAATCTTAATAAGTTTTTTTTGTGATATTGTATTATAAAAAAACTTCTCAAGGGGATATTGTGAGCTCTCTAAAATTTTGGAATTTTTTTTCACATTACGTGGCTATACATGCAGCTATAACCTCTTGTATAGCCACGTACATAGCCGCGCGAGGCTATAGTGGCACACATAGCTACACACTAGAATTGCACACCCTATAGGTAGCTATGCCGGGTCCCCTTTCACTACTATCCCTATGTAGCTATGCTCCCCTTCTCTTGATCTGCTTCTTGGATCCTTTGCATGCTACTTCCCTTAATCATCCACCTTGTTTGATGATCAAGTTTCTACAATTGTGCACTCATACTCTTTTAATATAACTAATACTCTACTGAATCATTTGTATTTTTTCTGTAAGACAACATAGGAATTCTAATTTTATGTTTTTTGAACTACATAGAAGTTACTCTATTGAATGGTCCTAGCTTGATTTTTCATTACTGTCATTATTTGGGTCATGTCTTGAGTGATCAAAGGTAACACTAAAGTTGGGGGTACCACAAGCTAGTTATTCCTCCCTAAGTGTGCTTACTTGGATGATTGATTTGATACATTCATGCTAGTGGAAACAACACATGGGTGGGTTTACATTTGACGTGATATAATGATCAATATGTTTTCTTTAAATACAAATAGGTAGAGCTTCCCATACATAGTCCTTAAAATACAAACATAATATCTTCATAAAACTACTTGAGTACCTCCATAACATGCACCTTTGCTTAATGTTTTTACTTTAATATGGCTCATGAGAACATTTATGCCATTAAAAATATCCATGTTAGCAAGTGATAAAATGAACTAATTTTAAACCTACATTAGAGTACATAATTCAAGCACATTCACTCTTTTAACATTTGTAACAAAAAAAGGGAAAAAAGTTATAGCGCACAAAATATAGCTCCACATTAAATTTTTGTAAATTTTGGTCATACCTCTATTTGGGGTTAATCTTGAGGGAATGTTAACCCCATGAAACATTCACATTTACCCACTTGTTTTAAAACCATGTTTTGAGTCTTCGAGTATGATTGTTGAGTATGGAGAACATTTTGTATGTTTATCCAAGAAATATGGATATATTATTAAATTATGTATTTTTTACATTCCAAGAAATAAACATTGATATTACATGATGGCGAGAAAACAAGCACAATTGAATATTAGGAGTTACATGTGAGGGTGGCATGGAGAGAGCCTGGTGGATTTAAGACACGTGAATGTAGGCATATGTAAAGCATATCATTCCCATGTAAGAGATTCCTCTCCATGCACTTAATCAACAAAAGTAGGAAGGACAAGGAGTAAATGGGTCTGTATAGAGGGGTGAAAGCATGATAAGGTGGACTGAAAACCTGTGTCCTGGACAATGGTTTACTGATCGTGAAACACTTTTACGTAGAGTTAGAGAGTTAAAATATGGTTTTTTAATCTCACATTTATTATATCTAAAAGGCACTAGATAAATTTCTAAATACATCTTATGATGATATTAAATCCACTAATATTGGTAGAGGAGGATATGGAGGTCATGTGTGCTTGTAGAGGAGGCCATGCTAAGAAATTCTACTGAACGTGTATCCACACCACTAACCCTTTTTTCTAGTATGTTGTAAAATTTCTTGGAAAAATATATGAATTAATGCATGTGGAAAATTATAGATCGGCATGTTTAACTTAGAGGTTTTAGCTCGGTAAATGCGCATACGCATTCCCATCATGAGGTATACTCTACCCATCTTCACTATTTTTTTGCCCATCATCCATGTTATTTGAGTGCCAATTGGGTCCACTATGTGGGCAACTGTTCACCTTCAACCTGTCATGCAACCATATTCTCTAATGGTTGTATGCCAGGTGGCTCATCCGATGGATTTACATGCAGCCCATCATGAGTTATACTTTGCCCATCTTCACTATTTGGCTGCCCATCATCATGCTGTGAATCATTCACCATTTGCACATGCTCTTACTCACCATCATGCTTCTTGTAATCTTTATTCTTGCTAGATTCTGCACCCTTTCCAACATTGTCTCTCCCTTTGCACCCAAGTCATCATCTTCTGCATGGTCCTCTCCATCATTTGGTGAATGCTTCCCCTCACATAGGAACCTCATAGATTTCTTGATTCTCTTTACCTTCAGTAGAGAAACCTTCTTGGTAGAATCAAGTAGTTCATGTTTATCATGCATGTTTTTATCTGGCATAGTATCAGCTTGTTGTTTGGAGTTGCTAGAAAGGGATTATGAAACATACCAGGCACAATATTACAACATCAACGTACAAAGAAAAACATGATACTTAAATTATGATGCCTTACCAACAGAGATATCACAGTCCTTATCCAATTTTCTTGTTTTTAATTGGCTGACTTCAACTACATCCAAAATCAACTACATCCAAAATCTCAGAGACGATGAAGTGGAAAGAAATGCATACATGAATGCACAACAAAATCACAATCACATAACATGGTAGCTGTTAGGCAAAATCAACTACTTCGACCTCAACTACATCCAAAATCAAAGAGACGATGAAGTGGAAAAAAATGCATACATGAATGCACGACAAAATCGCAATCACATAACATGGTAGCTGTTAGGTAAAATTTTGCAAAGGTGTTTTGGGACACATGGCATGCAGAAAAACTTTGCCCTGAATGCCCTAGCAGATGTACAGAGTGGGTGGTTTTATGTTTTTTTATTACGAGCTCTTGGTGATGCCTCCACGTGAAAATATTATGGGAATCCCAAATGTGATGATGGCTGGTCGATCTGGGGCTGATTCTGGATGCAGTCCATGATGGCGCTCCATTTTTAGCAAGCATGTGATGATGATCGACAGTGCATGGCACCGAGTGCAATAGACATGTTTTGGAAAATTATGGTGTAGCTAATGAAGAATGGGTGGGCTGACGATGGCAAAAGGGTAGCTCTTGTATTTGTTTTGGAAAGTCGTGGGCGCCGCACATAAAGGTGAGGCACGAGGGATCGTAGAGGGGCCCTCTTGGTATCGTGGACATGAGCATGATGGCCACCTTTCGAGATACTAACGTCCAGGCCCTTCGAGACGCCCCATGGCCGGCAAAAAAGTTGACTTCCAGGTCCCCGCTATTCTGACGGCAGCTTCGCCAAGTGCAAGAGAGACCGCCGCTGGATGCAGTGAAGTGAAGGGTTGCGTTGGTTTTGGTGGGCTGCTGCGGTGGCTGGTAGTGACGGAAAGAGAGAGTTTTTCTATGGAGGGTTGCGCTCTCATTGCAGGAGCAGAGGGTTGCCTTCAGTTGAAGGGCTTGCTTTGACGTGGGCGCGGCGACTACAAGCGAGGAGAGAGGGTGGCTGGGTTTTTGCTTGTGTGGCTGGCGATGTAGTGGCGGGTTCTTCCAGAATAAAGAGTTGGTAGCAAAGTAGAGAAAGTGGTGTTATTCCAACGTGTCCTCTGGTAACGGTGATTGTTGGAGAGGGCCGCCTGGTACGCTGCCGAAATAGTAGAGAAGAGGGCGAGTTCGTCAAATGTAGTGTGGCCAGTAAAAGTGAAGAGGTTGGTGCCGGCAGTAGAGAGGACGTGGGTCGACAGCAGTAGAGAAGAGGTGGCGGCTGGTAGATAGCGAAGGGAGAGAGCAGAGTGAAGAAGAAGCTAAGCGTCGACTGCAGGCCAAAACAGTAGAGAAGGGGAGAGGTAGGTGTCGACTGCAGCGAAGCCAAAAAGGTGGTGGCATCCACTGCAACAAAAGTGAAGAAAGAGAGGTGAAGACGATGGCAATTAGTTTGCTACGGTTGGTGTCTGAGGCCAGCTCATGGGTTGAGGTGATGGTGTTCTGAGAAGAGGTGAGAGGGGGATTAGCAAAGATGAAGCAGGGACAACCTTGTGAGTATACACCTTGTGTTGATGTGGAAGTGTCGTGTATGTGAGATGGTTGTGTGAGGAAAAGCTTCTGTGTCGGAAGAAGCTGTATGGAAGTGTTCACTGGGAATTCAGGGATGAATGATACTGGTGATGTATCTGGTTATGGTTGTGTGTTGGTATCCTGTGTGTGTTGATTTGCAGGAGAAGGCGTGATTGACGTGTTTGGTGGTGTAGTCCACAGGTTTACACTCTCACAGCGCACTTTGTGCCAGCCTTCGATTACCTCGTCATGCACACAGTGAAAGTGTATGTGTTTGCTGGTGTTTACTTTGACTATGGTGCCCCTGTTTTGGCTGTTCTTCTGGTGTGGGTGGTGTGGTGAATTGTGTGAGAAGTGTTCCAGCCAGTGTACTGGTGGTGCCCCAGGCTCGTGGTGTTTTCCAAGGCTGTTGGATGGACAGCTATAGAGGCAGGTGATTCCATGTCCGAAAATTCCAACAGTAGCCCTAGTATAAACTTTGTCCTTTGTAAAATAGCTTGCTTGCAACTACCCATAATGCAACTCCCAACAGAAGCACACATGTGAACAAAGCAAAGAAAGTGGTAACAGTGGCCACAAGGCAATGAAAAAATGTCTAGTGCATCCATTGTGAAGCCAAATCCACATCCCCCACATGCCCATGTAATATTCACATCATTGCAAACATCAGGGATGGCTGGTGGGTATAAAGAAACCATATGTGGAGCCTTAACTGACATAGTAGCAATCAAAGATGCACAAAATGCTTGCCCTGCAACTAGTGCACCTCTGTAATCCTCCCCGGCCATTTTTAATGTAGCGTGCACACAAATCAATAAAGACAAGAGATTGACATTGTATCCAATAACATAAATGACTCTTGTATATAGCATTGCAAATTGATGTATTATGTTGTGGTTCATAACACTTACAAGGCTATATAGCACATGGGTGTGCTAAATATGTATGGGAATGGTATATAGCAGTTCATCATTGCAAGCCAGGAAACAAATAATCATATATTTTAGTTAGCATTATGTGTATTTTTTAGTGCTATCATTAGGAAAAATTTAGTGCCATGTCATCACTTTGCTATAAAAAAGGGGATCGTGGGTGAACCTTATGTTTCTTATATTGAAACCTCCACATGTAACATATTGTTTGGAAGTCCTTAAAAAGTAGAGTTTAAATCTACCACCTTCGATAAATTTGAAGTCGATATCATCAAGTTATGCCTTTCCCACTAAAAGATAGATTCTAGCGATTGTGACATCCATGCTATATAGATGTCACAATCGTTGGGAATCAACCTTTTAGTAGAGAAGGCATAACCTGAGTATATCAACTCCAAATTTGTTGGAGGTGATAGATTTAGAATGGGGTTTCCAATGGTATGTCACGTGTGGGGATTTTGACATAAGATTCATATGGTTCACCACGGCCCCCTTTTTTCTTACAAGAAGGTGATGACAATATGGCTCTTCCTAAAGAGCCCTCTCTTAGGGGGTTCACCTCTAAGAAATTTTATGTATCACATGCATTGAAGGGGTATTTAAAAAACCCCTTACACTTACATACTTTTATGAATAAAATGACCCCTTTTTCTTCATAAACTTGCATTGTTTTTTTCAAAATTGGTTTAAAAAACCCCTCTTGTAAATGTAAATTTGTAACTTTTTTGAATTAATATACCCCTCCTGATGAACTCACATGCTACACTTACATATTTCTAGGTGATCCCCTCGAGAGCCCTCTTTGCATCCAATTTTCGCCTAATGCCTCGAGTTGATTTTTTTGATATATGCCCTTTTTCAAGTAATGAAATCATATATTTTACTTGGAATTATCTATATTTTTGAATGCTTAATCCTGATTAGCTTTCAAAATCCCGTCAATTTCTATTGGTTGGAAAAATGCGCTGGTTTGAACTTGAAGTGTTTAGCAAATTATTGTTCGAGGATTACATGAGTACTTGTCTTTCACTACGGATTGAAGAGCAACTTGTAAATTGTTGAGGAGGAAAGTAATACTTCTTTCATAAACTTGAGGAGCCTTTTTTTTTCCCTTTTTTGTTTTTGTTTTTGGGGTAGGTATAGGCTTGTATGGGTGAAGCCTTTGACGGCTAGGACATATAATTAAGGCATCGTGACAAAGGGTGTAATTTATCAAAGGACTTGGGACTAGTCCTTGGAGCCTGACGGATGAAGACACGGTGGCGTAGGGTGGCATTTATCTGTGGACTTGAGAGTCAAGAAGATGGCGGTCCTCCTCCTCCTCCTCCTCCTTCTCCTCCACAAGTGGGCATCGTCAAGAAGGGGAGCCGTGGAAGACCCGGCGCCTTGGAGTGTAGGACAGAAGAAGACATGTTGGCGTAGGGTGGCTCCTCCTCCTCCACGAGGGCTGAAGGTAGTCAAGAAGGGGAGCCGTGGAAGACCCGGCGCCGTGGAGCGAGAAGACTTGATTGATTATAAAAGGATGAATATATTCTGTGGAGAGAGCAGCTTGGTGAATAATACAGTCTTCAGCTCTTATCATTATCATGGCGGCGACAGCGTCCTCTTGCAACCTGCTCTTGCTCTTGCTCGTCCTGCTGCTTCTCTCCCAGCCTTCCTCACCATCTCCTCCTCCTCCTGCTGCTGCATCTCCTCGTTCTCCATCGCCCTCTTCATCTCCATCACCACCTCCAACCCCAATGACACCACCGCCACCCTCCTCGCCTGCTCCTGCTCCCAATGTCGCTTCATCAATCCTTCATCCCCACCTCTACAAGGCTTGCATCCTTTGCATGCTGCTCCCCTTAATCATCCGCCTCCTGTGATACGATCGACTCGCCTACGTTTATGCTCTTTTAACCCAGCTAATACTCTGCCTAATCATGATTTGTACCGTTTCGACGTTGATCTATGTATTGGTTTCACACGGCATGCTTTTTTTTTTAAAGTATCGTAAATCGTTCCCACATACAATGCTTTAAATACAAAACGTTTTCAATATTCTAGACAAAACAATTCAACATGGTTTTCAATCAAATATTTATCGGTAAAGATTCCCCTATAATTCACCCCAAAATCGAGGTATGACCAAAATTTAAATAAATGTACACCTCAAAATTCAGTACGGAGCTTTTTCTGAGCTACATCAAGTTTTTTTTCCCCTTTTTTTATTACATTGAATTGTATACTCTAATATAGTTTAAAAAGTGGTTAATTTTATCAATTTGCTTGCATGGATATTCTTTATGACATGAATGTTGTGTTCTCATAAGCTGTATTATAAAGTCCTCAAACGTTAGAGACATCAACAAAAGCAAACTTTGTAGTGATAGTCAGTCACTCTCTCTCTCTCATTCTCTCATATTAGACCATTAGTGTGAAATCAAGCATTAATGAGCATCAACAAAAGGAAACTTTGTAGTGATACTCTCTCTCTCTCTCTCTCTCTCTCTCTTATACTCGACCATTAGTGTGAAATCAAGCATTAAAGAGGCATGTAAGAAATAGGTATATAAATTGGTATAAAATAAAGCATTAAAGAGACACGTAATTGAAAGATTTATATATATGTGTGTGTAGCCCTTTACTAAAAAGCAATCCGATTTTTTAACTACTTCAATTAAAAGATTATAATGTAAAAGTTGACTCGGCATAACAATGAAGTCCTAATAAATGTCAAGTCCTAGTTATACATGACCAAATGGTATTGGCCAAGGCAGGAAGTGATTTATCCACCACCATTCTCATGATCCAAAAGATTTAGAGGAACTTGGTAAAACAAAGCAATGAGAGCATTCATCTTTTTATTGCCCTAGATAATTCATCCAACAACATAAAGATTAGTCTTCTAAACCAAAGTCATGTTTGTGATGATTCTAAGATACTTCTTGATGTTAGAGTGGAGACAAAGGTACGAACACGCACAAACATATGCAACACACAAGGAGAGACAGTGAGAAGGACAACACGATGAGAATGAGTGAAGTATAGGTGAAAGAAGTACAAGTGAAGCGGTACGATAAGGTCACTTACACACACTCATAAGAGTATATACACATTCTCGAGAAAAAAAGCCTCCTAAAAGGAGGAAAAAAGTGCCCTTGCCCACATCCACACATCACTACCATATGAATAGCTATAAATTTGGAGTGGAGACAAAGGTAGCAACACACACACACATGCAGCAAGCAAGGAGGGATAGAGAGAAGCATAACACTCGAAGTAGATTGAGGAAAATGAGTGAAGGACAAGTGAAGTGACGTGATAAGATCACTTATACATACTCATGAGAGTGTGTATACAGGCTCAGGAAAAAAACATCCTAAGGAGGGAGAAAGTGTCTTTGGGCCATTATTAGCCTAGGTCCACATGTGGTTGAATCCCCTCTATAGTGATGATGTGACCATGGCTCCGATAATGAAGTCATCTCATCTAATATGATCTTATCTATTCAGTCCCAACTGTCGGATTCATTATCACCCGATTTATCGAAACGAACAGAAGGGGAAACTATTGATCATGCACTCAAATGGTTCAACCTATTTCGTCTAATCTGCATGAATCTGCAACATTACTATTAACTCATTCAGATAGACTTTTTAATTCTATTTCAGATCTGAAAAGATTACTGTCGAAGTTGAACTCATCCCCTCGTGAAACGAAAGATTCGTTTCTATCTTCGTGCAGTAGCAATGGGATTTTTTTGGAAAAAACGTTGATAGACTCTAATCCATTGGCGGATTGGCGACCCCGACCTCGTCCTAAGAATCTGGGATTGCCATGTACATGGATCATGTGGTTGATCAATCCCCAAATGGTAATAAGCCCACAAAAAGCTTCTAACTTCTCTCTTAAGAGAGTGCCTTCATGAACGTACCTACCACATTGTCTTATGCACGGACACAACTCTCTTGCAATGAGCCTCTCCCTAACCTAATGATAATACACCTTAATGTGTTTTCTGCAATCATCAAACACTAGGTTCCTCGTAAACGATGGCCAATGCACTTTGGACTGTCGGTGAAGATGGAGGTGGGAGACTGATGTCCACCACCAACAAGATCTACCAAAAGGCGTTTGCGCTATACACAGTCCATAATCGATGTAAAATTTTCCATGTACTTAGATTCACATCTCAAAGTGGCCACCGTTGGTGGCTACTTGTTAGCTGCTTGCTGATTGCTGATTGCTGCTTGTTGCTGATTGCTTGTGTTGTCTTAGCACGATGAAAATGCAAGCTTGTTGATTGCTTGTGTTGCTGATTGTCGGTTGCTTTTGCTGATTGCTTGCATTGTCATCAACGACGACCAAAAAATAATTCTTACTTCTCTTTACATAGAGGATATACTCTTAGTTGGACTGTTGTAAAAAACCATTTGCAACCAAGTATGTATTTCTCTTCTCACATCATGCTACGGGGGAGCTTGCTTAAGGCCATATAAAACTTTTCTTAACCATCATATTTTAGACTAAGTGTGTCCCTTTTGCACAAAACCATGGACCTCCTCATGTAGATGACCATGTTTAAGAAAGCAATCTTGATATCCAACTGATGAACCCATACATGCTACATTGGATTTTAGTCGTACAAGACATGAGGGCAAAGGTGTCATCATAATATATTCCCTTCTCCTAACCTAAAACCTTTGCAACAAGCTTGCCTTGTACGGTTAACATTGCCATAAAGCCACTTTGTACCAATGGCCTTTTTACCAAATCTACCAAATACCAAGTGCCATTGGCTTGCATCCACCAGTGATCATTTTCATGTGCTTCCTCATTTAAGGAAACAAGTTCCATCTCTTTGAGTTTTGCTTTCCCAAGAATGGGGAGAGATCCTTGGTTATTTTGGGCAATCTTCCCTTAGATGGCCCCACCGTTGGCACCTGAGAAGCACGTACATTTATGAAAAAGTAGGCTACGTCACTCCCCATGCCTACTCTTGAAGGGTACTTATGGGGGCGAGTTCTTCCTTTGAATCTGGTTATATAGAGAATGGTATCCCTCTTAGGTATGATCCTAGTTAGCTGGGGCAATTCTTCATCTGAACGTGTCCCATTATTGACATTTAAAGCATCTATTTTCTCTTAAAAAAATTTGATGCATTGTTCAGGAGTAAAAGAGGACACATTTATAATAGATGCTTGAGAAAAAATCATCCTCTTTGATTTAGTTGTCCATGATTCCTTATTTTATGGTTCAGTTCACTATTCCTTTTAGTCACGAGTGTTGTAGATGTACTGCCGATAGGGAACCCTTTTTTGGAAGAAGGGGTTGTGTCCTTTTGAATAGCTTCTAGAATCAAAATAATTTTGGCAAATCATCCTTCCATAATCATGGCTTCAAAGATAGAGGATGTTTTTTGCATTCTTGAGTAGGTTATTCAAAGGAAGGAGAAGGGTCGTCTCATCCATCATCAGGGAAAATTGGAGAGGTTTAGCAAAGGCTTGGTGGTATTCTAGGCTAGGGTCTTCCCATCTTGGGTTAACTCCAAAAATTCATTCGGAGGACAAAATCTTTCACGAAGGTATCCTTTTATGGTACACCAAGATAACTGATTCTGGTTCTAGTGATTGGACTGACAGTAGTTCTTCCAACTAGTTTAGGCATTCCCTACGATTTGGATGCAAGTGAGGGAAAACTTGATTCTTTCACTATATATATGCAAATACTCATCTATCCAAGTCTCTACTTCTTGATGCAAATTCTCTTCTTCTCCCTTAAAGAGTTTTGGTTGGGTTTTGTGAAGGGCTTATTTAATATCATTATCCCCCAAAGTTTCTTGGTGGTAAGACATTTTCTCTTGTCTGAAAAATATCATTATCCCCCAAAGTTTCTTGGTAAGACATTTTCTCTTGTCTGAAAAATATCCCCAAAAAATATCTATTTGACTTAGACTCTCTTAAGAAAAGAAAAATATTTTTATTCATTTGGTCTATTCTCACACATAAGTATGGTAACTTCATGAGATCATCTATCTCCAGTATAGCGCTTATTATTTAGATAGGGCACTCTCCCTCCATTGATAATTCTAATTCTTAGAATCAACTCCTCCAAAAGACCTAGTCTCACATTTTAGAGGGAGAATAATACTCTTTTTAAAGTAATCTAATGGACTGAAGTAAGCAATAATTCATAATCATCTTCAAGGTCTATTGACCGATTAACTTAACTTATTCTCTTGGTCATGGGTATGTCAATCTAAAATTACTATCTCAATAAAATCATGAAAGGGTAAACTTTCAAGTCTCCCACGGTTAAAGTAATACTCAAGATCTTTTTGTTTAACTATTTTTTTGGGGTAGTTGAGTCACTACCCTTTCAAGACACAACCTTCAAAAAAAAAATGAACCTCTTTCTTCTTTGGATTCTCAATCTATTTTTGTTCAAGCAAGATCAAGAGGATTAAACAAACTTCAAAAGGAGATTAAATCTCAAGTATTAATTATTTTATTAATAGTTTTAAAGAAAATAATTCAACTTTTCTTATCATAAGACTACCATGCCTGTAAAGCTCAAAACTATCTACTTATCATGGTTTGTCATTTATTTCTTAAGATTTTCTTCCAAGATACTAAAGATTGCTTGTCATAGTATGTGGGATACCAACACCCAATGCACTCAATAATTACACATTCAAGAGTAAAACATCATCATCTCGGATACCAACACCCAATGCATTTGAGAATTACACATTCAAGAGTTCAACATCATCATCTAGAATACCAACACCGAGGCTCTTGGGATACCAACATTCAAGAGTACAACATCATCACCCCAATGCATTTGAGAATTACACATTCAAGAGTTCAACATCATCATCATTTGGGATACTAAAACCTAGGCTCTTGGCATACCAACCCCTAGGCATCTGGGATACCAACACCTAGGCTCTTGGGATACCAACACCTAGGCATCTGGGATACCAACATCTAGCATTTGGGATACTAGCACCTAGCATCTAGGATACCTACACCAAGGGATCTCGAGATTTACATACCTAGGGGTTTATTTACCCTCTTGATTAGTGCTTCTCTTCATAAAATCTATTCATAAACCTTAGTTTCCTTTTATATTTTCCTAGTTCTAGGGAATCTTAGTAGTTTTGGTGGACATTGAAGGTTGATGTGCAAATTTTGGTGCAATGTTTTACCAATTTAGTGTAGTTGAAGCTTATATACAGATTTTTGTGTAGCATAGTTTTGTAGTAGATTTGAGTAGTCTAGGTGGACTGCAATGTCCTATTGAGGAATGTTATGCAAATTATTGTGCACTTTACAATTTAATTATATATCTATATAGAGATTACTGTGCAGAACCAAATTTCAAGGATATTGATACAAAATTGTATAGTTTACAAGATTAAGTGCAAAAATCAACGAATCTTGGTGCACACTTGAGTAGTGAGTGATTCTTGATTAAAACTTTCCTAATCTTAATCATTTCTCAGAAGAATTATGTTTCTTTAAGATAAAATTATTGAAACTATAAGAAATCAAGAAATGTTACAAAGTTTGACACAAGATAAACACGAATATAGTGTTCTTGCTGAATTTGATGCAAGTAAACAAGATTATTAAATCTTATTGGAAGTAATGCAAGATTATTAAATCTTATTGGAAGTAATGCAAGATTATTGCACACTTGGTGTTTGAAGTGATCACGATAATGTTTTGACTAGGAGAGTTTACAGCATGATCTATGCTAATCAATATGATCAATGAGTTTGGATGAAGTTTGATCTCTTGTCAAGAAACATTTAATAGAGACACATTTGTAGAAAGCAAGATACAAACAATTTAGAAGATTTTAGCAACAAATTTTAGTGCCCTACTGGGAATCAAACCCAGTCCACTGATGTAAGCTAGTGTGCACCATAGAGCACAAGGTTCCTAACCTACAAACTAGCATTAGTAAGATTGTTTAGATGGAAAATACATTGAGAATGCAAGACGTATATATAGTAAAAAAAACAAGGTGTTAGTTACAGTGGGAGAAGAGAAAAGTAAAGCATCAAACATTAAATTGATAAAACTTGCATAAAATAGAGTATAAAACTAGTTCAAGCAACATTACCAAAACAAATCCTGCATATAACAAAAACAGAGCAAAGAAGCAAAGCATCACAGAGAATAATTTTTTAGTTTACGCTTAACACTGGCTCAACATAGAATGTAAGAGTGATGAGACAACTATTTGAAACATGTATGTATACAAGGGTGCAAGGTTCTTGTTGATGCAAGATAAATTAGTATGGCAACAAACTTTTAAAACACTAGAAGATCAAAAGGTATATACACTATGCAAGAAAGCTTGACAAACACATATTTGAGATAAGGTTTCATAGCAGAGACTTCTCAAGGCTAGAATCTATGGATGCCACATGCAAATTTTGATCAAGGGTTTGGTGAAACCCTATGGGTATGGCTTATAAGTCGTGGTGGCAAAGTTTCTAGGCAAATATAAACAGTGCTATACATGCTAGCCATAGCCTTATTTTTTAACCCTTGAGAAATACAAGAAATAGCAGCAGTCAAACAAAGAGCTGAAGATATTTGAAGGTGTCAAAGATCTAGATTACAAAGTCAATATAGAGGTAAAGTCTTTGACTAAGGCCTTCAACTGTGCAAGATCTCCAGATTCATTGGTGGTCTTGATGTGCAAGCATGCCTTTGATGCTCGGTATTAGAAAGTGGACGATAAATTGTACATTGCACAACAGCCATCTCTATTTAAGGCAAGGTTCATGGCACTCATAGGAAACAAAGTCCCCTTTGGGATGGTCATCACACAGCCTCAACATACCTTGTGTTTCTCTTGGCTGGCTTCCCCAATTGTGTTGGGGCATTGTAGTCTAGTATTTTCAACGAAAGGCCATCGAAACCTTTGGATGGTCATCACACAGCCTCAACATACCTTGCTTGGTTGGCTTCACCAATTGTGTTACGGAATTGAAGTCTAGTATTTTCAACCAAAGGCCATGCGAAATTGTCATCGAAACACCCTCTCTTAGACTAAAGGGGTAGCTGCACACAGAATCAGCAGCTTTTGACCATAGACCCTTGCTTGCACCATATGCCGCCTCTTTGAAGCCAGCGCAACACACAAGGCCATCAAGCAATCGCACCATAGCGCATGGTGCACAATAGCATCAACATTAGCAAAGGCTTCATCAAGCTTAGCATTAAGCTCTCAGCCACTAGCACAATAGCATCAACATTGTTACTATAAATTTAAAAAAAAATGAGAAGTGGGTAGGCTCTCACCTCTTAGCCATTAGAGGAGAAGAGCACACAAAGCTCTTATGAATGAGCTTTCAGCCTTCAACACTATGGTGGGCCCCTAGCACTTGAGGAGAGAAGAGAGGAGGAAAACAGAGAAGAAGGAAATTTAAACTTGTGACTTTTAATCCTTTTAGGGTTTCACACCCTCTCTTCTCAAAAGTTGATGCCCACTTGGCCACTCAAGCTTTTGTCACTTGTGTGCCTAAACCTTGTGGCCTTGTCCATTCACACTTTGCTTTTATTTATTTCACATTTTTGACATCTATGTATCCATCTGGGAACAAATGGACCAATAGAAAATAGTTCTAGTGGACTGCAAGCCATGATAAATTGAAGGGTTTCATAAAAATGCGCTGAGCATTGGTTCTTGGTAATCATGACTATTTAAGAAGTGAAGGGAGGGCGAGTAACCCCACATACCACTATAGTGAATTTCCTCTTCACACACCTTGTGTGTTGTGAGATATTACTTGTTAGTCTTGATCACATATCATGTTTCACACGCCTACATACTCGGGGGGTGTACTACTAAGAAACCCTATATATCACATGCGTTCAAGAGGTATTAAAAAAAACCTCGTACTTAAGAAATTTTTATGAATAAAATGACCCCTTTTTCCAACTCATGGTTCTACAAATGCTGAGCATGAACAACTTCTACCAACTCATTGTATTCATTCTCCTTTGTTAGACAGTCGACCATTTAACTGCTTGATCTAAGCTTCTTTCATCATCAGCATCCTTTGTGAAGATATCCAAATGCTTTGCACCAGACTAGCAAGCCTTGTTGTGTAACCAAGCAAGCCAACATTGCCCTCACAAAAATATTTGACCAAAGAAATTAGGCCTGAAAATTTAGGTGCTTGTTGGGTCAAGGGATCGGGTGGGTACAAATTGATCCTTCCACCCATATATCAACATGCTTTCTCCCTAATTCCCTAGCTTGTTGCATTACATACGGGTTGACCTTAGAAGCCTCTGTTCTCTTATATAGAGAGGAGCATACTCATCATCCACGGCCATATGTATAAATCGCTTCTTGGAATTATTTCTGATATTCTACAAACTACACAACAATACTAAAATTAAAATTAACCCCTTTCTTTGCAAAAATATATTGTGCAGTAAAACATTGTCATTAATTTCAACGTTTCAAATAACATAAAAATTAATGCCCTCTAAACATGCCGATACCTCCATGCTTGAGCAACTCTTCTTAATGTCCTTCTTGATGTAATAACACTTCCTAGTAGCAAAATAAACGGGTATAGAAAATCAATGAAGGCAAATATGACTTTTTGGTTCCACTTGAAGGCACCAGAAAGCCAAATCTCTCTTCATTGTTGTCCATGCAAAAATAGGATGTGATGAAAGAGGAGATTTAGGTGAAACCTTAGAGGCTTCCTTGAGAGATCAAAGATTTTAATGGAGGGAAATTGAAACAAAGAAGAGTGGCTATTGAATGAGGAAAACTCGCCCAATGACAACCACCATAACTTCATGAAATGCGTTAGAATAGAACTTAAGCGTGTTTAATTATGCTAAAAAAAAGGAACTTCTCAAAATACTAAGTTTAATTCAAGATATATTTGAGTTCTTTTTAAAAAGACCACTATTTCCAATCAACATCTTCTAATTTCATGTTGTACCTATGGAAGAAATAAACTATGTCAGAAATATCCTCATACTTGTTTTCTTACTTTATAGAGCACTAGCTTTTCACATTTATGAATTTTCACTCGCACACTCATGACAGTGGTATGGATGGTTTTGGGGCCACACGCGCGAGGATCCAACTACTGGAGACTGGGTCAAGTTTGTTGGCTGCGGGGAAGGTATTCTAGAGTCTTCTTGAGTTGGGGGCTCTCTTTCAAGCTTAGATTGGTAATTCTTAAATTCTTCAAGAAATAGATCAAGATAATTTAGTAAAAAGGTAGAAATCCCCAGACCTTTTTGTATATGTATATGTATATAGATGTATATGTATATGTATGTGTATATGCATATGTATATTTATATGTATGTAGGTATGTATCTATGTATCTATGTATATGTATGTGTATGTATATGTATGTAGGTATATGTATCTATTTACATGTATGTGTATGTAGGTATGTATATATCAAAACTTAACAACGTTTCTTTAAAATCTGATATGCCAAACCTTAAATGTAACATGAACTATGTATGTATGTATGTACAAATTTGCAAAAAATTTGGACAGCATCTCCTTTGCATTTTCTAGAAAATCTCAAAATAAACTTCAAAACTTAATAATGTTTCTTTAAAATCTAACATGCCAAATCTTAAATGTAACATGAACTTTGTATGTATGTAGGAATTTAGTATATAATTTAGTGTATGTATGTAGGTATGTATTTATGTATGCATATGTATATGTACATATATGTTTACATATGTATTTGTATATGTATATATCTATATGTATATGCATATGGATAGTTTATATACATTTATATGTATGTATAGGTATGTATTTGCATAGGTAGGAAGGTTTACATATACATTTACATGCGTATAATTCAGTAGAAAGCAAAAAAGTACCTTTGTCTAGGAGCTCCTCACTTGGAGGCACATGATTTAGAGGATAGTCCAACCACCAAGGACATCTCTTATATTCCCAATCAGAAACCCCTCTCTCAACCCATTCCTTCGGGTACATTGTTTCCGAGGAATTTGGATCTACCCATTCTTTGATTGCTTCCGTCTCTTCATCCATTAGACCTTGGCCAATGAGTAGCTGCACCCACCTACATATTCAAAATAAAACAAACAGCACTAAAATATTTTTTTTAATGCGTATATGTATTTTCTGTAAAAATAGAATGGCATTAGAAGATATATACCTGTAGACAACCCTCTTTGCGGCATTCTCCACCTTAGGTTGCTTTTGGCCTTCCTTCACTTTTCCAATCTTTGCCCACACCTCATGGAAGGCCCATGGTATGTGTTTTGATCGCTCCTCTTGCACCCATTGCATAAATGGTGGGATGTAGATAACATCATCATATACCAATAAATCCTCCAAAATAGAGTCCGCCTCCCCTATTAGCTCTTCCCAATACAACTCTTTCTTCATATGCAGCAACGTCTTTTTGTTATCCCCAAACATCTCCGAAATTACCTTGTCCTTTGCCCTCCCGATCATAAGCATTTGAAGCAATTCCGTCTTCCTATTTCAGCTCAGCATCATACCAAAGCCATAAGAGATTAGATGTTAAGGTTAGTTTATGTTAAGGGAGGTTTATTGACATGTGACATACCTTTGAGTTTTGCCACCCTAGAGGCTGCGTTTGTCGGTAGTTGACCCGCATAAGGACACGTCCGGTATCTCTTGCAAGCCATACTAATCGACAATTAAGGACTGATTTGCGACATTCGATTCCTCGACAATGGATACATTCAGGTCTGCGCTCACGCAGACCATCCCCAGGCTCTGCCG
The DNA here is from genome assembly GCF_041138505.1 of Cibotium barometz. Lineage (NCBI taxonomy): Eukaryota > Viridiplantae > Streptophyta > Polypodiopsida > Cyatheales > Cibotiaceae > Cibotium > Cibotium barometz. The sequence continues at coordinate 26,046,797 of NC_141077.1, forward strand.
GGAGCCTGGGGTGGCTGCGCTTGAACAACTTCACCCCACAATCTACTGACCCTCTGTTTCTACCCATCTCCTTGCACCTCCTTTGCTTCTGGGGTTTTTTCTACTTGCGTCAATCTTCGTTTGGCTTATGAGAGTAGCCCTTTGTTTCCCCACCTCCGGAGTACCATGGCAGCCACTCCTTCTCTGACCAAGGTTGCCCTCTTTTGTCTATTTTTAGAATCCTCCTATCATCCTCAATTGCCACCCTGGAGGAGGCTATGTTTGTCGGTAGTTGACCCGCATAAGGACAGGTCCGGTATCTCTTGCAAGCCATACTAATTGGCAATTAAGGACTGATTTGCGACATTCGATTCCTCGGCAATGGATACATTCAGATCGAGTTTGACTCAGCCGCCCTTGCGGACAGAGTTCTGCAGTTGAGTTTTTATCACAGTACACAATGCACATGGAAACTTCACCAAATGGCACCATGGCTTCATGCTCGCCTCTGATTCGCTTGCCTATGTGTCGTCTTTCCAATGACTGTCTACTTTCTGGGCCTTCTAAAGGAGTATCACTTGTTTCTCCCAGTGATAGTTGGAACCTTGGCCAGGTCATAGAGAGATCCCCTGGACAATGGCAGCTACGGTGGGCTAGGTTGCAAGCCTTCTGTCCATCCAGATAATTATCCCTCCAGCCACTCCAGGCTCTGTCGGGGAGCCTGGAGTGGCTGGAGCAACAGGGGCAAGGGGAGAGATGTGCAGTCTTTTATATGTGTTTTAAGGCATTATGTCTATAGTTGTCAAATTCAATCCAGATACTAAGCTTGCAAGCATGTGTATATTCTTCAAACTCTATGTTTTTTTCTTATTCTCACAAGGTAATCATCAATACAACTAATCCCAATGTAATCCCAATGTGCATGTATGGATATAAAATGATTGTAAATCTAAGCTCCATAAAGATTCTATTTTCTAGGATCGTAGCACTCTGTGAACTCAAATCATGACAATCCCACTCAACTCAGTGATTCCACTCAGCTTAACAATCCTACTCTTGGACAATTTCACTCGACTGATCTGATGAGATCCCGAGGGATTCACTAACAGGCCCCTATTTAAGCTTATAAGGATACCTTTAAAAATGAATGTCACCCCCCTTCCTTGGTACCCATATTTGACTCTTCCCTTGGTAGTATCCCTCGGCTACTATAGGTGGAGGATGGAGATGAGGCGATGGTGAGGGGGAGGAGGCCTCTTGTCCTAGCCCTTTCTTGGCCTCTTGGATCTCTATTAGCTGCCTTTGTAGGTTTTCCACTTGATTGGCTTATGCTCTCCTCAAGATTGTGCAGTTCTTCCTATAGTGGTTCTTGCTAGCTCCTCAATTCTTCTGTGACTTTGTGCTCTAAGAACATGCCACATCTTTTTTCCTTATGATTGTTTGTAGTTTGGACATTTATTTGGGGACATTTGTCATGCATTTATTCAAGTAATCTAATACTCCCTACATCCAGTCCAATTCTATGGTTTCCAAAAAACTAGATGGGCCTGGCACTATTGGGGCTGGTTTGGGCATGGTGGATCCAACACAGTGGGGCCCATTAGTTGATGATGGGTGAATGTTTCTTTCCTAGAGGTTTCTTTGAATAAGGCCTATAGTTATTACGGCCCGATCTTGGTTTTGGTATCATGCCTTGTGAGCTTACTGATCTACTCTTTGAAGTTGTGTGCTAGCCTCTAGAGCTTTCACCATCTTGAATGTTTTCTTAGACATGTAGTAAGGTTTGTGTGTGAGGTTGATGTTTTCCTATAGACATGAAGTAGGGTTTGTGTGTGAGGTTGATGTTTTCCTATAGACATGAAGTAGGGTTTATGTGTGAGGTTGATCATCTCTATCTATCATTCAGCTCAAACTGTTTGCTACTCATACTCTTTGAAGTTGTGTGCTAGCCTCTAGAGCTTTCACCATCTTGAATGTTTTCTTAGACATGTAGTAAGGTTTGTGTGTGAGGTTGATGTTTTCCTATAGACATGAAGTAGGGTTTATGTGTGAGGTTGATCATCTCTATCTATCATTCAGCTCAAACTGTTTGCTACTCATATTCAGGGCAAAAGAGAGACGGATGGCTCCAAGAAAAGCAGGAAAACAACAGGCAAAGACTAAGAAAGGTATATGATGTGAATAGCCAAGATTCTAATGAGATTGTGTTTTAATGTTTTTAGATATGCTTACTTGGGCTTAGTGTGTGTGTCTTATAGACAAAAGGGGATACTCACTTAGATCTGGGCGTGTTTGTTTGACTCTTAGCGAGGAAGCTCAATCACGGACACCTATGTCCTCGCATGTATCTCCTGTTAGAGAGGAAACAGAAGCGCATAATCCTCTTGTTCATGAGGAAGAAGCGCTTGTGTTGGAGAACGAAATTGGCTCAATGAGCTCACCTCCTCCAACTCACACGGAGATGCCTGAATCAAGGGGAGACTTTCTTAAGGCAAAAAACCCTTATTAAAGTCTACGCAAATGAGGGGGGGGAATTGTGAGATGTCCTTAAGGGCAAAAACGTGGAGGAGGGCTGAGAGGGCTGCTGTAAGTCTATTCACACGGGGGGGAGAAGAGTTAAGGACACTGCCTGTAACGAAGAGGGGGATGGAGGAAATTTAGCTTATCTGAAAAGAGGCAAATGAGGGGGTGTGAGAGGGGCGGCTGTACTGCAGCAAGTACGTCACACAGGGACGGACAGCGGCATGGACGACGGTACAACAGGGCATACGCAGCACAGAGATGCGTGCCGTCTGTGGAGCACCCTGGGGGTTTATATAGCTGAGGGGTGAGGGTACGGGCACTGCACAAAGCAAAGACGAAAGGACGGTGTACCTTCAAAGGCTATGGATCAGTGGCCTGCATGGGTCTAGGGGAAAGGTACGGTGTCGGCGGTTGTCCAGGAAAGGAGTGGTACGCATGTTCCTTATCTGGTTTGGGGCAGCATGGGTGTCCACGTAAGGGTACGTGTGGACCACATAGTGGGCGGCCGTCCTTTGGTTCTTGGGCGGCCATCGTACGGGCATCCTAGTAAGTGTGTATGGACCAAATTTTTGGAGCGGGGTACCCAAATTTGGGACGTCCGCCTCGATTTACGTGCCGACCCGCCCGGGGGGCGATTTTTTTTTTTTTTTTGTCCGAGAGGTTCTCCTGGTCGTAGGGGTTCAGACCGTTCGTCAATCGGACGCCCGGTCGTGCATTTATTAAGGTTTAAAGGTCGCCGTTTTTTAACTAAAATGACTGAAATTTGCGTATAGGCTTGATCCGGTGTCCGTTTTGGATGCTGTAAAATCCTATATTAGGGTAAAATCGCACGCAGATTCCAAATTTGGGCTCAGAATTTGAAGATTCTAAGTAGAAATGACTCAAATAATAAAATCATTGATTTTTATACCATAAAAACTCATAATTACATGGACATTTCTTTATTAGTGAAGATGGGTATGTTACATCCTTCCCCCCTTAAAGAAATCGAGATGTCCTCATCTCGTCATGAATTCGGGATAATCCTTTAAGAGTGTAGCTTCATCCTCCCAAGTTGCATCCTCTTCAGGGTAATCTTTCCACTGTACTAGATGTTCTACAAGAGTTCTATTTCGGAGTTGCCTTTCCCTAGAATCTATGATGCTACTGGGCTGTAATTCAAGGACTCCTTGAGTAGGGATTACAACTTGTTCATCATCAAGAATATGATCGAGACTGGGGACATATGGTTTTAACAAACTTACATGAAATACATTATGGACTTTGATATGGGAGTTGGAGTTTATAGGCACTTTTACCTAGACACTTGATAACTGTATAAGGACCACAATACCTAGGGCTGAGCTTCTTATATTTTCCAAGTGATAGAGAACTTCGTTTGGGTCGCACTCGTAGAAGAACTCTCTCTCCTTCCTTGAAGATCCTTTCAGACCTCGTGTTGTCAGCATAATGCTTTTGTCGATCTTGGGCAGCTTTAATATCCTTTTGGATTGCCTTGGTTTGTTCATCCATTTCTTCGAGCATTTTCCTGGATGCCTCAATTATTCTTGACAGAGACTTGATTTAGCCCTTGATAATCTATGGAGAGGCAGAGAGTTCCGTCCTTCTTTTTTTGGAAAAGAACAGGTGCTCCCCAAGGAGAGCTACTGGGGTGTACAAATCCTTGTTCAATGAGTTGGGAAAGTTGCTCCTTAAGTTCAATGGCTTCAGGAAGGGACATTTTATAGGGAGTTTTTGAGACGGGTTGAGCTCCAGGGATCACCTCGATTTCATGATCAACTTCTCGAGGAGGCGGTAACCCTGTACGCTCATCAGGGAAGATGTCAGAGAATTCTTGGAGCCAAGAGGGTTCTGTCTCCATACTAGGTTCAATGACTTTGTTGAGTTTGACTAAGAAAACTTGCTGACCCTTACGTGTTCCCTTGAGAAGATGTTTTGCCTTGACTACCCTAGATTTAGGTTTTCCTGTTATCCCCTGAACATATGTTACTTGGCTATCCCCTGAACATATGTTACTTGGCCATGCTCATTTTCAAAAGTGATACTCCCCTGGTTACAATGAATGCTAGCTTTGTTTGCAATCAACCAATCCATCCCAAGGATTCCATCATAAATTCCTAATGGCAAGACTCTAAAGTGACCATGAGTTTGCTCTTTACCCAGCTCAAAATCAAGGTTTCCTATAGACTTGCGAGATATTACTTCTTTCTCACTGGCTAACTCTACAATCATTCTTCTGGCTGTTTTTGACCCAAGTTTAATTTTTGCAAACACCTAGGAGAAAGGAATGAATGGGTACTGCCACAATCAATCAAAAGCTAAAATGGCTTACCGTGATGAGTGGCGGGGGTTTGGATTACACCAAATTGTTTATTCGGACCTTGGTGTTCTACTACCGCATGGACGGTGGCGCGCTCTTCTTCAGCCGTTTCCAAGGTCGGTTCTTCACTTATAACACAGGTAGTCCTAGCAACTGCTCCTCCGCGGCCTCTTCTACGGCCACTGCCTCTTGCACCTTGGTGGATAGGGGTTCCACGGCCTTGATTTCCTCTGCTACCTTGGGAAAATGATGTTGCCATCTTGGGACAGTTGGCTCTAAAGTGTCCCAGCTCATTGCACTCAAAACACAGAGGGCCTTCTTTGGAAGAAGCAGCATACGAGCGGGGGACAAAAGAGTTGCCTTGTCGCCCTCTGTTGTAGTAGGGAAAATTCTATTGGGGTTTCTTGTAGGGTTGATCTTTAAGATTGGCCTCAGGGTAAGATCTCTTTTGATTCTTCGGTTTGTTAGCCTTCATTTCTTTCACAAGGGGCTTTCCTCATATGAGAGCATCCTATAATGTGCTTGGCCTCATTGCTTCAAGGCGGGAATCTAAGGGTTCATTTAGCCCTTGGCAGAAACGAGCCACTTGTTGGGAAGTAGTCATAGCTGGGGCATACTTCCGAAGGGTGATAAATTTGGACTAGTAGTCATAGCTAGGGCATACTTCCGAAGGGTGATAAATTTGGACTAGTAGTCATAGCTGGGGAATACTTCCGAAGGGTGATAAATTTGGACTAGTAGTTCTCAAGAGTTAAGCTGCACTGCTTAAGACTAAAAAATTCATTCATCTTTATGGATTCATGGGATGGGGGAAGATATATTTCCTTCACTGCCTGCTTGATGTCTTTCCACGTTTGAGAATGCTCGGTGACTTCCTTGTCACGGCACCACTGTTTCCACCAGAGTCTAGCATCTCCGATGAGGCGAAACTGTGCGAGCATAGAATGATTTGCTACTCCAGTACCGGCAACAGAGAAATAATCGTCCATCGCCTCAATCCAGACTTCAGCATCCTTCTCAACCTTTGAACCTTCTCCTTTAAAGGAGGGAGGTTGCATTTGCTTGAGCAGGAGATTCTTCTCCTGGATATTGGTGTAAAGCGCATTAGGAAGTGGAGGGTGGTCATCCTGGCCACCATCATTGTAAAAACAATTTTAAGATTACAAGATTCATATTTGCACAACGCTTATTTTTGGAGAGTAAAACATTGAAATTATTTTATTTTCAAATATTTACAAGGACAAGTTTTTTTTTATAACAAAGATCTGAGACTAATATAATTAGTCTTATTTGACATCAAGGGAAATTCCTAGGCTTGACTATGACATAAGGGTAGAGCGGTCCACATAGGTGAAATATGGGGGTTCCGCTATAGTTTCTAAGACTCTTAAAAACTGATGGTAAGGGTGGTAGACTCTGGATTGGGGTAGATCCCAACACAGCTACTCTATCAGCAGGTAAGATCTGCATCACTTGGTCATACACCCAATGATCTTGAGGTATGCGAACCCCATCTATAGTCACCGAGGTGTCGGCCCTGGGGGTACTGACGAACCAAAATAAACGCATCATCTTCAACTTTTCAATCCAACGAATCCGCTTAAGGTCGGTGGTGAGGTTCCCAATTTGATCTACTCGCGGATGAAGAAGTATCTCGGCCCACGACTCCAGAAATCTCTACTCCATCCTCTTTGAATACGAGAGAAATGAGGGAGGGACATCTTTTCTAATATCTGCATCATGGTGTCGTGGAACTCGAAATTTGAAGAGTGACTAGCAGTCTCGAAGATGCATTGGAAAACTAGAAACTTGGAGTAGGCATCTTCCTCTTCCTACAATCATTCAAACATCAATTCAACTTATTTGCTTTAGTAGGATGTTTTTATTAATTAGCATTATGTTAGGTAAAACATTCATTACAAAACAGTCCTTAAATGGAAATTCCTAGGAGCTAAACTCGGCTCTGATACCAATTGTAAGGTTCCTCCCTTCTAAATGGAAATTCCTAGGAGCTAAACTCGGCTCTGATACCAATTGTAAGGTTCCTTCCTTCTAAAATGGGGGAAACACTTAAGATAGTCCACTAAGTCTTATCTTGGGAAAAATTTCCTATTCATCGACACCTTGACCATGTAGAGATTCAAGGATACGATTCATAGGTATGACCTAGCTCTATCCCGCACAGCAGGGGGAGCGTGATTTTCTAAACATCAAATCACCCATAGGGCAATTGATCATAAATTGGGCAACTACTAGACTTGATTTCTAGAGACAACGCTTTTTTCCTCATCTTATGCAAGGCACAGCCGCCGCCGGCTGGCCTAGTCTTCTAGAATAGAGTTGCCCAAGAACCTAATTATCTAGCGTAGGGCTTTCACTTAATCTGTTGGAAAGCTACCTGACTAATCGGGTCCACCCGTCCATAGGATGGTGCCGTCGGGGCATTCCATCCTCCCACTTTCCACCCTACTCACGCATCAATTTGTTTTCTAATTAATCCTACCACACTGTTTGACATAAATAAACATATTCCTTAATTAAGGTCCTTTTTCACAAGGTTTGTTAAAACAGCCTTTTTACACAATACAATCATGCCAAAGACAAGATATATTTATATAAAAAGTTTTTACATGAATCAATTCCATACAAGCCAAACCGGCTCTCTTATTCTTATACTGTCGACGATCTAGAATTCGGCCTTCCAGCCTCTACATGCTGGGCAAAACCCTACGGGACCATACACCTCATCGTCGGCCGCTGGCGAGGACTCAAGCCGGCCTGTCGCCCTCTCAGGCTCCATCGCTTGATCCTCCCGCCCCTCAGAGGGATGTCTGCACACTAGTTTGGGCTTATTTACCGCACTAGCCTGGGCCCTCAGAACTAGGCAGCCTCATAATCTCTCGCCTCAATTGGCGATCCTTATTCTCCCCATGGTATGAGAGATACCTTGGGTCATTCCCGGGTTTTGCTAACGACGCCGCCCGGCTACACAAGCACGGAACGGAGTTAGCATTGAAGCCAAAAAAAATCTTGATTTCTAAAGATAACAACTTCAATGCAATTTATTAAATATAGCATTCACAATTCGTGAAGATAACAATTTCAACGCAATTTATCGAATACAGCATCACATAATTCGTAACTTCATACAATTTTTATGTCGTCATTTTAAAAGGAAAAGATACCATTCATTAACACTTATGTAAGGAAAATCTCTTCTTTTAAAAATTAACCAAGCTAACCTGGCCACCATTTCCTTGAGGAGCTTCAAAAGGGAGGGTTGGAGCCGCATTGGGAGCATCTTCCCTAATCTTGTTATTGCGCGCTCCTCTTGAGGCAATATTTTGATGTCTCCGAGAAGAGGCCATCTTAGGCGTCGCCTTGTAGAGCTCGCTGCTACGATCGAAACGCTTCAGTCGGATCTGAATTCTGAGTTTATTTGCTCACCGTATGAGCAAAAGAGTATGACGCATGAACCCTTTCTTAAGGCAAAAAACCCTTATTAAAGTCTACGCAAATGAGGGGGGGGGGGATTGTGAGATGTCCTTAAGGGCAAAAACGTGGAGGAGGGCTGAGAGGGCTGCTGTAAGTCTATTCACACGGGGGGAGAAGAGTTAAGGACACTGCCTCTAATGAAGAGGGGGATGGAGGAAATTTAGCTTATCTGAAAAGAGGCAAATGAGGGGGTGTGAGAGGGGCGGCTGTACTGCAGCAAATACGTCACACAGGGACGGACAGCGGCACGGACGACGGTACAACAGGGCATACGCAGCACAGAGATGCGTGCCGTCTGTGGAGCACCCCGAGGGTTTATATAGCTGAGGGGTGAGGGTACGGGCACTGCACAAAGCAAGGACGAAAGGACGGTGTACCTTCAAAGGCTATGGATCAGTGGCCTGCATGGGTCTAGGGGAAAGGTACGGTGTCGGTTGTCCAGGAAAGGAGTGGTACGCATGTTCCTTATCTGGTCTAGGACAGCATGGGTGTCCACGTAAGGGTACGTGTGGACCACATAGTGGGCGGCCATCCTTTGGTTCTTGGGCGGCCATCGTACGGGCGTCCTAGTAAGTGTGTACGGACCAAATTTTTGGGACGGGGCACCCAAATTTGGGGCGTCCGCCTCGATTTGCGTGCCGGACCGCTCCGGGGGGCAAAATTTTTTTTTTTGTCCGGGAGGTTCTCCTGGTCGTAGGGGTTTAGACCGTTCGTCAATCGGACGCCCGGTCGTGCATTTATTAAGGTTTAAAGGTCGCCGTTTTTTAACTAAAATGACTGAAATTTGCGTATAGGCTTGATCCGGTGTCTGTTTTGGATGCTGTAAAATCCTATATTAGGGTAAAATCGCATGCAGATTCCTAATTTGGGCTCAGAATTTGAAGATTCTAAGTAGAAATGACTCAAATAATAAAATCATTGATTTTTATACCATAAAAACTCATAATTACATGGACATTTCTTTATTAGTGAAGATGGGTATGTTACAGAGAGAGAGAGAGAGAGAGAGAGAGAGAGAGAGAGAGAGAGAGAGAGAATATGTGATGCACAACAAAGAGAAAACTCATGCTCTTTTAAAACTTTTTTAAACATTTAGGCTCAAAAGAGAGAGAGAATATAGTTTAGTCTAGGTATTTATATATTGATGTATATATATATATATATGTGTGTGTGTGTCTAGGTATTTATTAGGTTACACACACACACACACACATATTAAGCTATATGTATTTTAATAAATGTGTGTTTGTAGCCGAATAGATATATAGTCTAATATATCTATTAGTGTGTGTGTGTGTGTGTGTGTGTGTGTAGCCTAATAGATATATAGTCTAATATATCTATATATCCTAAAATAGATAAAAGGCTAGTCTCTTTGTAAATACACACACACACACACTAAAATATATATATCCTAATAGATTCTTAGCCTAAAATATATACAATATAATATATAAATATAAAATATATATATCCTAATAGATTCTTAGCCTAAAATATATACAATATAATATATAAATATAATATATTTATATATTATATTGTATATATTTTAGGCTAAGAATCTATTAGGATATATATATTTTAGTGTGTGTGTGTGTGTATTTACAAAGAGACTAGCCTTTTATAAAAATAATACTTACCAATAAATGTATATATTTATATATATATTTTTTATATATTTATAGATATATATATATTTATAGATATATATATATTTGTATATTTTTTATAAAAAAAAAATTTATCGTGACCATTCTCAATCGTGATTGCTCCACCTTGTTTTATCATTTCAACCGCCTTCATTCTCAATCGTGATTGCTCCACCTTGTATTATCATTTCAATCGCCTTCATTCTCAATCGTGATTGCTCCACCTAGATACCTGATCTTCTATTTTTATTTCATAAAGTCCCACCTGTTCCTTTGTTTTTATATTTTCATTTCACATTTTCATCTCTCCTGTCCTTTCTGCATCTTCGTATTGCCTTCCCTATGGATCACATTGTCACCTTTGAGTGGGAGCTTGTTGATGGCTGCAGCAAAAAATCTCAAACTTTAATACTTCTCCACTAGACCACGCTTGTCAGTCATGGATATCTAAAAGGGTTTCTGCCTTTATCACACGCCCTTTCTGGAGTGAAAGATACTAGGACTAATGGAAGCCTACAGGAAATCATCGCTCATTTTATGATATGGAGGGCAATAAAAACTACCTCGTAAATATTACTCGAAGAAAAACATATATGCTACAATGTAGTCCTCTCTGTGTAGCTGATAGTCTTGATTCTAGTGCTAATTACATTGCCCAAGATGTCCGACATTTGGAGACTTTAGTGGATAAAGAATTAGGGACACAAGACACCCATGTTCATATCTCGAGCTCCTCCTCTGAGAGTGACTTGAATGGCTCAGCATCTGTTTTGCAACCAGGTGAAGGCACGGGCAATCCAAAAGGTTCAAAGCACAATATCTCTGAAGATGAATGTATTGCTTCAGAGAGTATACTTTCAGTTCTTCATAAAGAAGGAGGAACCTTCTCTTCTACATTCATTGTTGGAAAAAGTTACTCGAGTCATCCAAGTCCAGGAGGTGCCAAGACATTATGATGGTGATTCCATCCTAGAGTTTCCACTAACATATGGCAAAATAGGAAATATGGATGGAATGGAGCAAAAATATGATGGTCACCTATGGACACGTCGAGTAACATCAAACATGTCTGTAAGTTATACTGTGCGTATTAGCTATTATGTTGGTACTTTGGAGTGCCATAGGCTCAGCTGTCCTTTTTACTTGAACAATAAAAGGTATAACAACACCTTCTTTCATGGACATCTGACAAAAAAGATTGAAGTTGGATGAGAAAACTAAAATAGTTTGTCACTTTTGTCGCAAAACTGCACATTGTGTGCAAGCGTGTAGATGTGTTGTGTATTACGTAATGCCTCGTGACACAACTATTACAAGAATGATGCTCCACACCGGGTTGCATGAACATCCAGTTCAGCCAGGAACTTCAAGGTCAATGTTGGAGCGCGTGAAAATGTTTGTTTCTCAATTGTTGAAAGCCCAGAGAAGTGTAGGTCCTCGAAAAATACAGATGGATATTGTGAAGGATATGTTGTTTTTCTCCATGATGAATCAAAATGATGAGCTACCTACAAGTATTGGGGATCATGAGCTCTGCAATTTTTTGGAGGAGTTGAGTCCTCTTCTGGAAAACCAGAGGTGAGTATTCATTCTGTAACTTAATTATATTTGGATGTATTTTTCTACATTCGGTCCTTTCTTTATTGTGAAATTATGTTTTTTAGGTTTAGACAAATTGTATCCCAGGAGAAAAGAAAATTGAAACCGGCAGGAGAGGACTTTGATAGCATCCTTCTTATACAGAGAAGATCTCACTATTCATTTATACAAGGTAGCCGTTTCCCAAGACAAGGTGGCCCTGATGACAAATGTTATGTCTTTAAGATGTCTTTGCAAGGACCAGCATCAGGCATGGACTTGGTGAATCGCATGCGGTGTGATAGTGGAGGTGACTTGTCAAAGTCTTGGGTTTTGTTTGATCACACTCATCGAGTTTTTGGTTGGTCAACAATGGCTTGTTATGTTTACGACCCAAGGTGAGACTACGTACTTCAATTTTTTCCTTTCTTTCATTTACCTTGAATGATAGCTGATTGAAAAAAATTCTCTCCAAAATCCTATAGTGTTCAAGACCTGTTGACAATTGCCACATGCGAAATGAAGGAGGAGGATACAAAAAGCCAAGTACTATTTCGAGAAATGCTGAATAGCACAATGGAGCAATGCCATTATGCACCCGCACACTTCTATGGGTTTATGGCTGATGACACAGGGTCAAATTGGTGTGCAATTAGGATCGTTTTCAATGGGGGTCCACACAACATTATGGAGGACAGGGAGTGAACGTGCTTATTCCATTGGAAACAAAGTTTGATGAAGCATGCTAAACAATGATGCTAAACAATGCATAAAGGCAGAAAGTCAACAACACCATATTGACTTGTGTGAAGAATGGAGATTGGCAACCAATAAGGAGTCAGCTTTCTTAAAAAGTAAAGAGATTCGTGAGTGGTGGAGAAATGGACATGTTCATGAGGGAAAACTATCAGTAATGGATACGTGGATGAGTTGGTGGGAAGTACGAATAGCACATTGGGGCAACCTCATGTCAAGGGTGAGAAATTTTATGGAGAAATGATATGTTGTATGGATGTATTTGCATTGGAGTCAATTTTGTGAATTCATGTATGAAACCTCTTGTGTGCAGGTGGTCTTAAGCTCGGTGGATTTAGCACAAACCCCTCGAACAAACTTATCTGAAAGTGTACATGGGAGTTGGCTTGCTGGTGAAGGATACAAGGAAAAGGTTAGCTTGTATGATGCGTGCATTTCAGATATGGCAAACGCTTTACTACAAAGTGCAAAGCAATATGCATATCAGATGGGGAAGCACAAAGGTGAGGGACCAAGCTTGAGCAAGTTGCTGGACAGGGTGGCAACAAGGTCAAGACCGACACCACCACAAGTGGCTCGCATGGTCCATGAAACAGTAGCTAATACTCCTATGTATGAGGAATCAAGGCCTCTACATGGAGATAAGGAGACTATTCAACGGAAGAGGGTGAGGACAACGGAAGTAGACCAATGCTCACATCATCCAGGTTATGTCATGCAGAGAGCAGACATCGTCAAAACCGGGGAACAGCAAGAAGAGTAAGTTTTGGAGATAGATCTAGAACAAATAGTGTAGCAAGTCACGCTTCAAGGGGAGGACCAAAAAGTCCAATGACTGGAGGAAATAGAGATGTCAGACATGAAGAGCCTAAACAACATTATGGCATAATGAGCGGAGGAAAAATGCATGTAAAGGAAGAGGCCGTTGGACGCACAATGTGGGCCATTAGACGAACCCCATTGAACTCAAAAGTCAAATGTTTGGGAGGTATTGATGGAAGATTTAAGTGCAACTCATACATACAGAGAAGCTCTATTGGAGTTGTTGCCCCTAGCTTCTACTCAGAGCGACGACATCCTAGTCTGGGAGGGCCAAAGGCTCAAATGATGTGGTTTTGTCCTTCAGATGTTTCACACACATGGCATGTAGATCCAAACATAATATACAAGCCATCATACCCAGATATGTGGAAAGTGGATGTTGGGACCAATATAACCAGCCAAGAGGTAGAGAAATTAGTAAAGGCAGGGTTCAAGTTAGTAGATGTTACTCATGAAGAACCTTTTGTGTCAGGGGTGGGGGAAACGTCCACACAAGCAACGGGCAACAAAGAAAGTGACAAGAGGCCACATGATGCTACACAGAATACAAAGAGATCCACCAAGTGGCGGCATTGGATTTCCAAAGAAGCAGAAAAGAGGATTGGTAGTGCCGAGGCCATGACAGCGACATTCCTTAATGAGAGTGCAATGCAGCCGTCCCCCTACTCTATTTTTCATTTGGCATGTGAGAGTGGAGAGAGGACTATTTTATACACATCAAGGTACAACCTTGTGTACATGTCTTGATTTCATGCAAAGAGAATCTAGAGGAAATTCTTATGTTGCATATAAGCATATCTATTTTGTGTTCTTACGAGTTTTAGGATTACATAAGAATGAGGATATGGTAATGCATCAACCGACACTATCACCCACAGGAAGTGGGAAATATACTATCACGTCCTCAAAGCAAGGATGTTTGTGCCTATACTTAAGCTTTAATCAAGCCTCTCATGTTCGTGCCTACTTAAGCTTGTAAGGAAATGTGAAGTCAATCTTTTTGTAAGAAAATTTGAACCCAATATTTTTGTCTTGCTTTGGGATTAAGTATACTGTCACGTACTCTAAAGTCTTATTGTAGGTAGCTTGCGACGCTATGGTAAAGGAGTTGTACCAACCATAAATCTTCTTGTAAGGAAATGTGAACTCAATCTTTTTGTAAGAAAATATGAGCCGGGTATACTTGTTTTTACTTGTGTTGAAATAAATATTGGAAGAAAGGTACATAGATAGGTATGTTTGTGCCTATATTTAAATTTCTTTGAGATAAAATGTGTGTTTATATGTAGGAAGGTAGGTAGGTAGGTATGTAGGTAGGTATGTATGCATGCATGTATATGTTTGGGAGTATGCATGCATGCATGTATGTATGTATTGTACAAATGTGTGTATATATGTATGTATGTATATATGTAGGAAGGTAGGTAGGTAGGTAGGTGTGTTTGAGAATATGCATGTATATATGTATGTATGTATGTGAATGTATTTATTTCTCTTTCATAAATACTTACTATATAAAAGCTCACCAAAATGTATCATTTTTCTTACAAGCTCTCATAAAACTATCTTATCTCCAAAAAGCTCGCCAAATAAAGCTCGCAAAAAATCAAACTTGCCAACTTCTGCATATTCATTGCTAGACATAAGTTTGAGAAGAAAAAGGGCATAAAATCAATCTCAATGCCTATATTGAACTTTCCCTCTTGCGCTATCTAGACGTGATTCCATAAAGTGAAGTGAAACTTGATAAGGATGATTAAAATAATATTGTTTACATTCTTTGTAAAATGTAAGTGATCTATTTCGATTACTAGGAATACAATGCCCATGGCCACTTATTCTCAAGAATTTACTACATTCTCTGCCATTGTAGCATAATGCAATGCATATCTTAATAAAAGGCAATTTGTACAAGATATTTAAAAAAACCTTTTTTATATATAAGGTTTTAAAATTTGATACAAGTATATATCCACAAACGTGACAAGCATAATATGTATCTCTTTGTCTACTAAGAGAATAAGCCTTATGTGCTTTTGGGTTGAAACTACTCCTGAGCTCTCTTTCATGCTCTCTATGCTCAGCTCTCTCATGAGCTCACCAAAGATGTGCTATGGTGAATGATGAGATCAGAAATCTTACAAGGTATTGCTCCCAGGAGAGAGTATGGAGAGCAGGGTTCACTATCTTAGGTGAAGTAATAATAAGACGTCGAGGAATGAAATAATTAAGCACTCTATAACTATGTTTGAGTGATCTCTGGCGGTTCACATAATGAGGATACTGGCAAAGTCACACTACCATATTCAGATGAAGAAACAATATCATGGCTAGACATTTGTTTTCATGACACATCTCACCATCACATTCAAAAATCCAAATGGAATGGTCCGTGCTCCACCTATGTCTCTACTCCTCATAATTAGGGATGTACAATCAAACAAAGTGTTCCTCTAAGTGCAACCTCACAATTCCACCTTATGTCAAGGAGAGGTGGTCAAAAATAGATGCTATCATACCATTCTTCTACGATAATCCAGGAGTCCCTGAGAGACGGGGCTCAATCATCAACTATTGCTCTATTGCTAGCCCCATCTAAAAAAAGAACCCCCAATCAATATTGCAAGTATCTATTTCAAAAACCCTAGCAAAACAAAATCGCTCTCTCATATAGTTTAGCAGTCTAAGTTGTTCCTTAAGCTCAACTGTTTCTAGGATAGCCATTTCGTAAGCTCTTTTTACTCCTGGCACTAAAAGGCTCAGCTCCTAGCACTAACTTAATCTCATGATCTAGTTCCCTTAGTGGTGTCATCTCAATTAGTTCTTTGAAAATATATCAGCACACTCACTAAGACAACTGGGTTTGTATGACCATGATCCTTTTCCTATAAAATTTAGTTTCACTAAATAGATCTGCTCTCCTTTCCTGAGTCTTTTTGTAACATACCCGTCTTCATTAATAAAGAAATGTCCATGTAATAGATTAATATCTGAGTTTTTATGGTATAAAAATCAATGATTTTATTAAATGAGCCATTTCTACTTAGAATCTTCAAATTCAGAGCCCAAATTTAGAATTTGTGCATGATTTTACTCTAATATAGGATTTTATAGCATCCAAAACGGACACTGGATCAAGCTTATACGTGACTTTTGGTTATTTTTACTTTAAAAACGATGACCTTTAAACCTTAATAAATGCATGACACTAGGCGTCCGATTCTACACCCCAACGACCAGGGGAGAATCCCGGACAAAAACAAATTTTGCCCCCCGGGCGGCTATCCGACACACAAATCAAGGCTGGCATCACAAATTTGGGGACCTCACCCCAAAAAAGAACCGTACACACTCACCAGGGTGCCCGTACAATGGTCGCACAAGAACCAAAGGTCGGCCACCCACTGTGTGGTCCACACGCAACGCTATGTGGACACCCATGCTGCCTCTGACCAAATAAGGTACATGTGTCACTCCTTTCCCTGTTAACGCTGCCACCGTACATTTCCCCCAGGCCCATGCAGACCACTGATCCACATCCTTTAACGGAACACCGTTCTTTCAACCGTACTTTGCGCAATGCCCACACCCGTAGCCTATACTCTGCAAAAGCCCGTGTCTTTGTCTGTACAGCCCTTCTGTCCCTGCACAGTGTACTTGCTGCAGTACAGTCGTCCCTTGCTACTGCCTCTCTCAACAGCCCCTCATCTGCCACTTTTCAGATAAGCCAACTATCAGCAAGCCCACCCTTGTAAGGAGTCAGTGTCCTTAACTCTTCTCTCTCTCTCTCTCTCTCTCTCTCCCCCCCCACCAGTGTGAAGAAACTTACAACAGCACCCCTCTTCCCTCAGCAAAATGTTTTTGCCTTCTCCTTAAGCACATCTCACAATTCCCCCCCCCCCCCTATTTGCGTGGACTTTAGCAGAGGTTTTCTACCTTAGAGAGGGTTCGTGGGCTATGGTTTTTTGCTCATATAGTGAGCAAATGATCTCGGAATCGAGATCTCTGACTGAAGCATTATGACCGCGATAGCGAGCACTACAAGGCAATGTCCAAGATGTCCCCATCTCGAAAACGCTAAAATATTACCTCGGGAGAAAGACCATGCAACAATTAGATTAGAGAAGATGCTCCTAATGCAGCTCCAACCCTCCCGTTACAAGCTCCTCAAGGAAATGGTGGCCAGGTTAGCTTGGTTATCTTTTAAAAAAGAGTTTTTCTTTAATATTAATGTCAATAAATGAAGAAAGAAGATGTGTATCTTTTCTTTTGAAAATTTTTTATGAAGCTACAATTTGAAGTGATGCTGTATTCAATGATTTGTATTGAAATTGTTATCTTTAAGAGAAAGAGTGCAAGTTTTTCTTGGCTTCGACGCTAACTCCGTTCCATGTTTGTGCAGCCGGGCGACGTCATTAGCAAAGCTCGAGATTGGCCCAAGGTATCCCTCATACCATTGGGAGAATAAGGTTTGCCGATTGAGGCGAGAGATTGTGATGGTGTCTAGTTCTAAGGGCCCAGGCTAGTGCGGTGAATAAGCCCACCCTAATGCGTAGACATCCCTCTGAGGGGTGGGAGGATCGAGCGATGGAGCCTGAGAGGACGACAGGCCAGCTTGAGTCCTCGCGAGCGGCCGACGACGAGGTGTATGGTCCCATACGGTTTTGCCCATCATGTAGAGTCTGGAAGGCCAAATTCTAGATCATCGGCAGTATAAAGGAAAAGAATAATACTAGTAGTTGCCCAAATTATGATCAATTACCCTATGGGTGATTTGATTTTTTGAAGATCACGCTCCCCCTGCTACTACGGGATAGGACTAGGTCTTACCTATGACTCATATCCTTGAATCTTTGCATGGTCAAGGTGTCAATGAGTAGGAAATTTTCTCCAAGTTAAGACTCAGTGGACTATCTTAAGTGTTTCCCCTATTTTTTGTAAGGGGGAAACCTTACAATTGGTATCAGAGCCGATCTTAGCTCCTGGGACTTGCCATTTAAGGACTATTTTGCAATGTATGTTTTACCTAATATAATGCTAATTAATAAAAACATCTTACTAAACAAGTTGAATTGATGTTTGAATGATTGTAGGAAGAGGAAGATGCCTACTTGAAGTTTCTAGTTTTCCAATGCATCTTCGAGACTGCTATAGTCACTCCTCAAATTTTGAGTTCGGTGATACCATGGTGCAGATACTAGAGAAGATGTCCCTCCCCCATTTCTCTCGTATCAAAAGACGATGGGGTAGAGATTTCTAGAGTTGCGGGCTGAGATATTTCTTCATCCGAGCGGATCGAATTGGAAACCTTACCACCAACCTAAAGCGGATTCGTTGGATTGAAAAGTTGAAGATGGTCCATTTATTTTGGTTTGTCGCAGCAGGCTCGACACCTCTATGAGTATAGATGGGATTCGCTGGGTGTATGACCCCAGTGATGCAGATCTTACCTCTCGCCGACAGAGTAGCTGTGTTGGGACCTACCCCAATCCAGAGTCTACCACCCTTACCATCAGTTTTTCGAGTCTTAGAAACTACAGCGGAACCCCCATACTTCACCTATGTGGACCGCTCTACCCTTATGTCATAGTTAAGCTTAGAAATTTCCCTTGATGGCAAATAAGACTAATTATATTAGTCTTAGATCTTTGTAGTAAAACTTGTCCTTGTAAATATTTGGAAATAAAATGATATCAATGTTTTACTCTATTAAAAAAAAAGAGCTTAAGCGTTGTGCAAGTATGAGTCTTGTAATATTAAAATTATTTTTACAATAATGGCCAAGACAATTCGCCTCCACTTCCCAATGCGCTTTACACCGATATCCAAGAGAAGAAGCTCTTGCTCAAGCAAATGCAACCTCCCTCCTTTAAAGGAGAAGGTTCAAAGATTGAGAAGGATGTTAAGTCTAGATTGAAGCGATGGTGGACGATTATTTCTCTATTGTCAGTGTACTGGAGCAGCAAATCGTCTGTGCTTGCACGGTTTTGCCTCATTGGAGATGCTAAACTTTGGTGGAAATAGTGGTGCCGTGACAAGGGAGTCACCAAGCATTCTCAAACGTGGGAAGACATCAAGCAGGCTGTGAAGGAAAGATATCTTCCCCCATCCCATGAATCCATAAAGATGAATGAGTTTTTTAGTCTTAGGCAGTGCAGCTTAACTCTTGAGGACTACTATTCCAAATTTATCACTCTTCGGAAGTATGCCCCAGCTATGACTACTTCCCAGTAACAAGTGGCTTGTTTCTGCCAAGGGTTAAATGAACCCTTAGATTCCCGCCTTGAAGCAATGAGGCCAAGCACGTTACAGGATGCGTGACGAGTGAAGATTAATGCAAGGATACAACAAAAAGATGCAAGCAGGAAAACAAGTGACATTCTTATTTAGGGCTCTTGTAAAGAGTTCCAAGTTGTAGATGAGTGTGGGAGTGGGCTTAAGAATAATCCCACATGGGAAGTTTTGGGAGTTTTAGAGTTTTTGTATAAAAAGTGGCTCATTTGAGAGCTTATGTACACTTTGGGCTAAGTTCATGCAAGAGCTCCTTTGAGAGAGCTACTCTCCCTCTTCTCCATAGAGGTGAAGACTCTTCTCTCACCCCATCTACATCTTTGTATGAGATAAATCTCTTCATTGAATCAATAGCAATGTCATGAGTCTTTCTCATCCTCTTCTCTAATCATTTTACTCTTATGCATGCTTTTAGGATTTCATTTTTGAGTATGTGGGCTGATTTGAAGCTTTCATGGAAGCTTGATGCTTGATTGTGTGCATGCTTGTAGGAAGATATGAGTGGAGTGAGGTCTTTCTCTTTGCTTGAGTGCATAGTGACTGTGTTTCTCTTGCTTATATTTGTGAATGAATGGGTGTGTAGGAATGAGGACAAGTTGAGCTTGTGTGTGTGCTTAGTCTAGTGTCATGTGATGGTAGCCATAAGCATTCTCTTCATCAAATGGATAAGCTTTTGTGCACCGGTACGGGTTGAATCCCTAGCTCCGAAAGGGATGCAAATCCCATTGGAATTGAGCTACACGTGGATCATACTACTCTTGCTACAAGTGAGAGAGTTTTCCGTCTCTCCATTGGCGCCGTTTGCCGGGGAGAAGACTCAAATCCGGTTGAGAGTGTGTGGAAACCACCACTATTTCCTCTTTTGGTTGCAAAACCATTGAGTGATTAGGTTAAGTTCGGGTGTGCGATCCCGGTGTGAGTGGATAAGGTTAGGATAAGAAAAAAACCATTGAGTGGTTGAGGTTTCTCCCCCATTGTTTTTTATGTTTTATTGCTTTTATGCTTTTTCAAGTACCGTTCATTATGCTTACCTTCATTGTTTTTTGTCATTTCATGCTTTCATGCTTTTTGCTAACATGTAATTAGTAAAATAAAAAATAAAAAAAGTGAAGTGGCCGCTGCTGTGGCCAATGCAGGCGAAGAAGGCCTAGGCCGTGTGGGAGGCGTGAAGGAGAGCCTGGCTGTGAACGTGGCCGCCTGGCTGTGAACGTGGCCGCCTGGCTGTGAACCTGGCCGAAGATAAAAGCAAAAGTGGCCGCTGGCTGTGAAGGCGGTGGCGAAGGAGCAAGGCACAAGAGGCGACTCAGGTGAAGTGGCCTTCGCAGTGGCCGTAGAAGAGGTGACCGCGAGAAGGTGCTTAGGCGGCTGGCTGCAGGCGAAGAGGTGGCCGCGTGGAGGTAACTGACCGGCAAGTTGACAGTCGTCAAGGCCGTGTGGAAGCGTGGAGGCGACTGGCCACGGCGAGAAGGTGCTTAGGCGGCGGCAGTTGTGAAAGAGCAGAGGAGAGGCAGTTGCGAAGCCAAAGGCCTGCTGCTGCAGCTGAAAGCGAAGAAGAAGGCCAGAAGGCGAGTTGACTGGCCGGGCCACAACTGAAAACGAAGGCCGCTGAAGGCCACGAAAGCAAAGGCCAGCAGTGGTGGCCGTTGAAGAGGAGACAATCGGAGGTGTGGGAGGCCCAGGCGACCTGCGACGGCGGGTGAGGTGGACGAAGCGGCGGCTGCTGCTGTAGAGCGGCCCGCAAGAAGGCAGGGCGGGGAGGTCCAGGCATTGTTGATGGTGGCGGGCTGAAGCAAACGAAGGCGGCTGGCTGAAGCAAACGAAGGCGGCGGCGGCTGGAGCTGGCGAAGGACCAAGGCCCAGGCGACTTAGGCGGTGAGTGGCTAGCCGGGGTGGTGAGAGCTTGGAAGAGAAGGCTGCTCTGCAGAAGAAGGCGATGGCTGTGGAGGAAGCGAGTAGCAGAGCGGAGAAGGTGTTGAAGGCGGTGAAGACGAAGCACGCGAAGGCGGCCGCAGCGGCGCATGATCCGGAGCTGATAAGGAATATAAGGTTAGTGATTTTTTTTTATTTTTTTATTTTTATTTATTTTTTAATTATTTATTTTTTAATTTCCTTGTTCTTTGCATTTTTTTTGAAAAAAATTTAAAAAAATTTTAAAAAAAAGAGAGAGAAAAGAAAAGAAAAAAATAATTAAAAAATAAAAATAAAAAATAAAAAAATAAAAAAAATATAAATTATGTGTTTTTTTAAGGAGTCCATATTCTTTGCATATTCTGTAATTTTTTATTTTTTAATTTTTTTTTGTAATTTTTTGCATAATTAGTGTAACTTGCATTTTTTTAAATTTTTATAATTTTGTGCATAATTAGTATTTTTGTGTAATTAGAAAATATATATATATATATATTTGTAAAAAAAACCAAAACAAAAAAAACCAAAAAAAATTGACCTTATGCACTTGCGGTTGGGACGTCATATAGACACTGCCATAGGGCCTAAGGCACCTTCTAGAGTATCTATGCAAGAAAGTGGGACCCAATCGGTAGGAAATTTAGCAGATATTGCTGAAACCTTTTCCGAATCCCAATTTGATACCCTTTCCAAAACAACTAGCTCATTGTCCATGGACAATCTAGGGCCCTCAAATAGTCATCCCTTAGCCCCAAATAGGACACCCACAAGATCTTTTAATCCATAAGTTCAATGGCTTCAGGGAGGGACATTTTATAGGGCGTTTTTGAGATGGGTTAAGCTGCAGGGATCACCTCGATTTCATGATCGACTTCTCGAGGAGGTGATAGTCCTGTAAACTCGTTAGGGAAGATGTCAGAGATTTCTTGGAGCCAAGAGGGTTCTGTCTCCTTACTAGGTTCAATGGCTTTGTTGAGCTTGACTAAGAAAACTTGCTGACCCTTACATGCTCCCTTGAAAAGATGTTTTGCCTTGACTACCCTAGATTTAGGTTTTCCTGTTTTCCCCTGAACGGATACTACTTGGCCATGCTCATTTTCAAAAGTTATACTCCCCTAGTTACAGTGAATGCTAGCTTTGTTTGCAATTAACCAGTCCATCCCAGGGACTCCATCATAAATTCCTAATGGCAAGACTCTAAAGTGGCCATGAGTTTGCTCATTACCCAGCTCAAAATCAAGGTTTCCTACAGAGTGGCAAGATACTACTTCTTTCCCACTAGCTAACTCTACAATCATTCTTCTAGATGTTTTAATTTTTATAAACACCTAGGAGAAAGAAATGAATGGGTACTGCCACAATCAATCAAAAGCTAGAATGGCTTATCGTGATGAGTGGCTAGGGTTTGGATTACACCAAATTGTTTATTCGGACCAGGTGGTCATAGCAACTGCTCCTCCGCCGCCGCAGCCTCTACCATGTCCACCGCCTCTTGCACCTTGGTGGATAGGGGTTCCACGGCCTTGATTTCCTCTCCACCTTGGGGAAATGATGTTGCCAGCTTGGGAAAGTTGGCCCTAAAGTGTCCCAACTCATTGCATTCAAAACACAGAGGGCCTTCTCTACAAGAAGCAGCATACAAGTGGGGGACAAAAGAGTTGCTTTGCCGCCCTCTGTTATTGTAGTAGGGGAAATTCTGTTGGGGTTTCTTGTAGGGCTGATCTTTATGATTTGCCTCAGGGTAAGATCTCTTTTGAGGCTTAGCTTTGTTAGCCCTCATTTCTTTCACAAGGGGCTGGAGAGACGGAAAACTCTCTCACTTGTAGCAAGAGTAGTATGATCCACGTGTAGCTCAATTCCAATGGGATTTGCATCCCTTTCGGAGCTAGGGATTCAACTCGTACCGATGCACAAAAGCTTATCCATTTGATGGAGAGAATGCTTATGGAGCAACTTTCCCAACTCATTGAGCAAGGATTCATATGCCCCAGTAGCTCTCCTTGGGGTCCACCTGTTCTTTTCCAAAAGAAGAAAGACGGAGCACAAAAGAGTATGGCTCACTTCTCAAAATTTTTCTTTTCATATATCAAGGACAGCTCTCATTCAAAATTAAATAATAAGTATCCTATCCCTCGCATCGATGAGCTTCTTGACAGGCTTCATGAGGCCAAAGTTTTCTCAAAAATAGATTTAAGGTCTGGTTACTATCAGATCAGAGTCAAGGAAGTAGATATACCCAAGACAGCCTTCAATACCCGTTATGGCCACTATGAGTTTACTGTAATGTCATTCGGGTTGACCAATGCTCCTGCAACCTTCAACTGCCTAATGCAAGATATATTCCGTCCTTACTTGGATGAATTTATGCTTGTTTTTTTTTATGACATCTTAATCTACTCCGAATCAATGGAAGCACATGAGGAGCATGTGCGTAGGGTTCTGCAATTACCACGCAAACATAAACTCTATGCCTACTAGAAGAGCAAATGTACTTTCTTTACTCATCAAATTGAGTATCTTGGGTTCATCGTCTCCAAAGATGGCATCTCAGTAGACCCGCCAAGGTCAAAGATATACTGGAGTGGCCATCCCATAAATCAGTTTGTGAAGTTCATGGGTTTTTGGGAATCACAGGGTGGTATAGGATTTTTATCAAAGATTATGCCTTGGTAGTGTGGTTGCCAATCCACCAAAACAGTTTTAATCAACTCAAGGTCATTATTACTTCTGCCCCAGTCCTGAAACTTCCTGATTTCACCAAGGAATTTGAAGTGGTTACTAATGCCAGTAGTCTAGTACTTGGTGTGGTGTCTTAGGCCAAGAAGGAAGACCAATCGCTTATACTTCCCGCAAGCTAAAGCAATATGAAGCAAATTATGCCACCCTTGATTTGGAGCTCTTAGCAGTTGTTCATTGTCTCAAATTATGGAGACATTATCTCTTGGGGGGTAAATTCTGAAGTGGATCTTGACCCAGCCTAACCTCCTCAGCATGTGGCAAAGGAGATGGATTGAAATTCTACAAGAATATAACTTTGACATCAAATTTTGCTCTGGGAAAGATAATGTGGTAGCAGATGCACTTAGCCTCTTAAGTGCAATTTCAATGCCAAATGATCCCATGCTGGTCAAGGTGAAAGAAGTCTCATCTCATGATCCAGATTATTAGAGGATGGTGAAGTTAGTAGAAGAAGGGGGAAATTCAGAGAAAGAGAAGAATCTAATCAAGGGGGGATACTCCACTCATGAAGGAAGCCTCTACTTCAATCACAGGCTGTGTATCCCTAAGGAAGCCTCTACTTCAATCACACAGGCTATGTATCCCTAAGGATCCTGCTTTAAAGAAACTAATCCTCCATGAAGCTCATGATAGTCCTGCTATGCAGGACACCCAAGCTATGCAAAAGCATTAAATGTCGTAAGAAGGAGCTTTCATTGGGCAAGCTTGAAAAATGATGTCCTTCGGTACTTGAATCAATGTCTCTCATGCTACCAAAGGATCAAAGCTGAAAGGGTCAAGATGTCTGTGAAACTTCAACCCTTGGATATTCCCCAAATGAAGTGGGAGTGCATTAGTATGGATTTTGTCACAAGTCTCCCCACTGTACAAGTAGGATATTCTGGTAGTAGTGGACTTACTTACCAAAGTAGTTGGAGAGACGGAAAACTCTCTCACTTGAAGCAAGAGTAGTATGATCCACGTGTAGCTCAATCCAATGGGATTTGCATCCCTTTCGGAGCTAGGGATTCAACCCGTACCGGTGCACAAAAGCTTATCCATTTGATGGAGAGAATGCTTATGACTTCCATCACATGACACTAGACTAAGCACACACACAAGCTCAACTTGCCCTCATTCTTACACACCCATTCATTCACAAATACAAGCAAGAGGAACACAATCACTATGCACTCAAGCAAAGAGAAAGGCCTCACTCCACTCCTATCTTCCTACAAGCATGCACACACTCAAGCATCAATCCATGAAAGCTTCAAATCAGCCCACATACATAAAAATGAAATACTAAAAGCATGCATAAGAGTAAAATGATTAGAGAAGAGGATGAGAAAGACTCATAACATTGCTATTGATTCAATGAAGAGATTTATCTCATACAAAGATGTAGATGGGGTGAGAGAAGAGTCTTCACCTCTATGGAGAAGAGGGAGAGTAGCTCTCTCAAAGGAGCTCTTGCATGAACTTAGCCCAAAGTGTACATAAGCTCTCAAATGAGCCACTTTTTATACAAAAACTCTAAAACTCCCAAAACTTCCCATGTGGGATTATTCTTAAGCCCACTCCCACACTCATCTACAACTTGGAACTCTTTACAAGAGCCCTAAATAAGAATGTCACTTGTTTTCCTGCTTGCATCTTTTTGTTGCATTCTTGCATTGATCTCCACTCGTCACGCAACACTCAACACTCCCCCCTTCCTATTTTGCGCACGTCCTCGAGCGCGGTAGAAGCAAAAGCTGCAAAAAACAATGGATACAAGTAAAGCTTTTTATTGAAGAAAAGAAAAGAAAAAAGCCAGCAATGACAATCTCACACGTGAGCATACAAGTGAAAGGCTGATTAGCGTTTTAAAGAGTGCTAAAAGAGGTGAGTAAAGACTAGTCAAAGTGAGACTAAGTGGTAGATAGTGCTATGCAAAGGCAAGTGTGCTTGCACACCACAGGTTATGACCGCAGTCTCAATGTCCTACAAGTATTTAAGTTATTCCTAAGTGGCAAACCTACTCCTAAATATGAGCAATGGTGATTGGACCTCTTCTTTTTTTTTTCTTTTTTTTTTTTGGTGTGTGTGTAAAAGATGATAAAGAGGAAGGTTCCATCCCAATGAGACCCGAGCAATGGCCAAGAGACCTCCGCCAAGAGAATCTAAAGGTCGCTAAGTATCTCAAGGGCGATAGACCCTTTTCTTTCTTTTTGACATAAGGAGTATCCCATGAAGATGAGGGCATCGGTCTCGAGGGCCCATAATGTACCCCAGAGTCCTACCAACATCTATCAAGGCGATAGAGTCCTTGAAGGTCTTTTTCTGAATCTTTTAGATGTCAGTGTTCACCCCACGGAAACCAAGGCATCGGCCCCAAGGTGCTAAGACAACCCCAGGTCCTACCAAGCATTCCACATGGCTGTAGACACGTCATGTCTCGATTCACTTGTATATATTTTTTAGGGCAAGATTTTCGTAAATTTTTTATTAGTCCTAGCACCTAGCCCATACCTAAGAGGTAGCTACCACTAGGGATAACTAATACACTTTTATTAGTCCTAGCACCTAGCCCATACCTAAGAGGTAGCTACCACTAGGGATAACTAATACACTTTGAGAGCATAAGAACTTGGCATACTTCGTTGGTATATATCGTACACCGTCTTCAAATAGAAATACCTTCTACTAAGTCCTCTAAGAATCTAGAAATCACTCACCACATTTTAACAACTAATTTAAAACTTAAACCAGCCAACTGTGTGTGAACATGCAAACAATATATCCAAAAGTTAAAAGCACATGAAGAACAAAAGATTATGATTTGAATACACCTGTTGTAGTGCTCGTTGATGTTGTGCGTTTGCATTGATGCATTGCTGATGTTGTGCAGATTGCTTCTCTTTGCTCTTTGTAGGCATTGCATGTCTCCCCCCTTCCTAATTTGCGTGCACGGCAGGTGGACTATTGGGGCGTGTTTGTATGCTCTTGTTTAGCTGAGATCTCTGCAAAATGTTTATTAACAAACAAGAAAAGAAAAGAAAGGAATAAAATTTGTTATTGGTGTCAATCACCGAATATAGCCGAGGGAAAAAACCCAGTGGGAGAAAAGTGCCCTGGCTTGTTGATCTTATTGTGGAGTTGATAAGCTTACCCTTGTATTGGTGGTGAAGATCATCTAAAAAGGAACACAATCCTCTAAAGGCATAAGGAACCACATTAGTAAATGTGAGACTATTCAAACACTGATCTACCAAAGAGCTTCAATTGTAGTGTTAATGCCTTATCTTTGGTTTTGGGTATGTCCTTCTTAAGAGGTGGGAAGGTTAGCAATTGTCGAGGAATTTGAGCAAGATAAGAGGATTAAGGCATTGAAGTGCTAGAATCTATGCTCAAAGGAGACTCATGTAAAGTTGGATTTGTCTTAGGTACATAAGTTGATGGTGGAATTGTGTAACAAGGAGAAATTGGGACAATTGGTGATTCAATACATGTTTTGGGAAGATCAACACAAGGAGATTTGTAGGTGCTATCACAACCACCTATCCTATCTTGAAGAGGTTGTGTTGATTTCCTTTGCACCCACTGATATAGAAAACCAAGGGTGGCTTTTGGAATCTTACTGATACACTCTTTTACCTCTAGCAAACCATGGTATTTGGAAAGCCAAATTGTTGTTGCACCCTCATAGTAGCCTTGTGCTTTAAGAACATGCTTTGGGATCCAACGAGTAACAATCTGAGGTTTAAGCTTGGAAAAGATGTGCTTTTTAGGAGGCTTAGCAACTAGGCTAGATGGTACAAGTTTGTACGCATCTTTGGGTAGCCAAATTGATAATTCCTTCTTGCCTGGCCTTCTTTGAGCACTGACTAGAGTAGTTGGAACATGCCAGCCATGGCCCTCACTTGAGGACTCATCGATTATCCACATCATTTGTGTTGGAGCTTCAAGAGCAGATTTTGAAAGTGGGTTGTGTAAGGTAGAAACACTACCCTTTTAACATGATAAAGCTCGTGGAGTAGCGAATCCCAATACGCAATCAGAATCAATTTGTAATTTATATTGTCTATTCTTCCAATCTAAAGAACAATTGGTAGCACTTAACCATGATCGATCGAGAATAGCCTCTACCACTGCCTTGGACTTACTTGCCACATGAAAGGGAACTGACATCTGGTGATCCTGAATGGACATCATAATGACACATTTTCCCTCTATAGGGTTATCTTCACCTGAGAAGCTTCGTAAGTCAATAGGAATGTGCACAAGTGTTGGTTGTCCCAAGACTATCCATGTGTCAAACGAGAGAACATTATAATCTGCACTAGAGTCAATTAAGGCAGAGACAAAGTAGGTAGTCTCATGAAGATGAAGACACACTTGAATATTGAAAGGATCGACATATTGTTCATCAGTAGCCAACTGTAAGGCCAACATAGAAGCCTTGCGATGCTCCTTGGCTTTTGCAACTCTAGCTTTAGCCTCTTCTTGAGCCTGACGTTTAAGTAGGTCATGTGCTTCTTTCCGTGTTTGTGCAGCATGCATTTGTTGAAGCATGGCTTTAGTTAATGGTTCATTGTATTTCTTGAGACGACTTCCATTAATGAAGTTAGTCACCTTCTAGTGTCTCTAAACGCACTGCACCACTTGGAGTAAGCTCATTAATCACAAACGGTCCTAGGCCACATTTCTTGAGCTTTCTCTTATGCTTCTTACAGCATTTACGTTTTGGTCGGCTTTGAGGGATCTCTACTTGAACCTCCCTTCCTCTCAAGAGTAGGCGTGCCTTTCCTAAATCTTCCTCAAGGATTATGACAATGTAACTCTTGAGCCCTCAGATGAAGCAGAATCAAACTCATCTATTGGAGACCTTGTTACATCACGATATGAGTGATTCTTTAGGTTGACCCTTGTGATGACAGAATCATGTCGGAGGTACAAATAATTGTATCCCCAATCTTGAATCATTTGAAATTGTCGCATGAATGGTCTACCTAATATCACTTCATAGTTTGGATGTTTTCCAAAATCCACTACTACAAAGGAAGCTTCCATCTGCTAGCTGCAAGCGCATCCTGGTACTCCTAATAGCTGGTTTGCCCCACTTTTCCCAAATGAACCTTGTCACAATGCCCACTCCTGCACCACTATCAAGTATTGCAGTTGAAGCTACTTTTCGCACTTTTAATGGGAGGGTAGCATTTCCCTGATCGTCCTCACAAAATTTTCCTACTTTGTTGATAGGAACTGGCATAACATGCTGTCTCAGGGTGTATAGTACAATGATGGTGACCCTTTTGTAGCAATACCTGCTCTGACAAACATGTGGCAATATCATTCCACCACTCAGGTCGAGCTTTATCAAATCAAGCAAAGATAAGGTACAAGCCACTGGTGCTGACAAAATAGCTTGCACGATACCCATATCCATCTCCTTTGCCAACCTTCTATGCATGGAGGGTATCCTCAAGGTTTGAGAACAGTTCTCATATTCTCCCAAATATGATGGTAAGGTTTTCATTGTATGCTTACTTCTAGGAGAAACAATTGTTTGAACTTCTTCCTGGATGCTTGGGCGTCTAAAGTTGTTTTCTGTGCTCCTGGTAAAATCCACCTCAGAGAATGGAGGTGAAATAATAGAGGACATATTCTCATTAACTTTCTCATGAACTTCTGCCCACATCTCATTTGCCATGTCCTCGTTAGCATCAATAACTTCATCATTGCATGGGAAGGCAAGGCTAGGTGGTGGCAGAATACCTTCTTTCAATGGGGTGTCAATTGGTGCAGACCTCTCGCTATGAGATTGTGAGATGAGCTCACTTTTCATTTCCGAACTTGATGACACTTCTGGTATGGTTTCTAATGTTGGCTTAAGAGAGGTTGGGCCCCGAGGGATAGGTGGAGGTGGGCCCTCAAGTATTGATTGAGCTTCCCTAATGAGTTGCTGATGTACAGCTAGATTGATCTTCTCCTCACGAGGGTTTGGGTATTCTTGAAGCTTCTTGGGTAGCTCAGATAAAGCTGCAATGCGACTTCTATGAGCATCAATGATGGCATCTAGAGTCTCATTCACCTTATCCACAAAAACAGAACCCCCAGAACTATCCTCGGTCGTACTAGCCTCATCTTGTTTAGCACTAGGCCCAGGTTGAGGTTGATGCTCCTCATGCACTTCTTGGGATGTAAAAGCTTGATCCCTCATGTTTTGTTTCGAGGCTTCTTGAGAACTAGTGGATGCACTTTTAGTTCGCTTATTGCGGTTCTTTTTCCTCCTAGTGGTCCTTTTTCTATTAGAATGTAGGGTCTTGTCCACTAGATTTGCCTTTGCATCCCTAGTTGGAGGTGTCTCATCAGTCTGCATTTCGGCATTTCGTGTCTATGATCTAGTCATGACTCTAAGTGGCACGACATCCTCATTCTCTAATGAAGGTGGCGATGGAACTGCTCCTACAAGGTTGAGTGAGACCTTTGGTTGAGAGGTGCCTTCCTCATGTGGTTTCAGCCAAACAATCCTTTGGGAAGTGTTCTACACAACACCCTAGACAATATCTTTCAATTGGTGGAAACTATGGTACTGTTGTATTGGATCGAGCTGCTTGCCTTGAGTGATGTGGACAATCACGAGCCCAATGGGTTTCTCCGCACTCATAAAGGGGCCCATTAGTTTGGCTTCTACTTTCCTTTGCTGCCATTGACCTGAGGGGCTTGGAGTCCTAGGTTGGTAGCCGCCTAGCAACATCAAAGAATTTTGTTCCCTTGGTTGAACCTCTAGTGCCTGGCTTGGATATGCGGGACTGTCAAAGAGATTTTCCTTGAATGAATATGATTCATATTCCTCCTCCTCATAGCCTGGGTTTACCAAGTCTCTACACATATTTGAATTGTCGTAGTCAACAACCCTCACAGGAGCAGTCCCAGGAGCAGGAGGTTGAGCATCAAGAACAGGTCGTGCTTGCTCTTGTGCCATCGGTGGCTTACGTTCAAAATTAGTATACTGTTGATGCATTTGTGAAGTCACTCCACCCCTTTGCTGCTCACGCTCCTGTCTCATTCTTGCAATGCGAGTACATTCCTGTGTGGTGTGGATAAAGTTCCAAGCACAGGCCTGGCACCACTTCTTTGTGGGTTGGTTTGTGACTAGAGGAGAAAAGGTATTACATTCTTCGGTGTTATGGTTACCACCACATGCTCCACAAAGATGAGGACCTGTAGGTAGTACACTCCTCATTCGCTACTACTGTTGTTGTGGCTGCATGGGTGGGCGATAGGTTTGTCCCAATCTCCTTAGTACTAGGTTAGCTATCTGGTCTGGATTTACTAGCGCACTAGACCCTGAACTTTGGTCATCACCCCACTGATCTCTAGGTTTCACCTCAGGGCCAGAACCATCTTGGAATTTGAAGTTATCGGTGAAATCCATAGCATCATAGCAACACTCATTGAAATGTGTATGCTTCTTTGCATAGAGATGTGTATGCAGTGTTGAATTTTTGAGTCCTTTTAAGAAGAGAGAAATTAATCGACTCTAGGTGGGCTTCTCATCCTTTGGGCAACGATTAATGTACTGCTTCATCCTATTTACACAGTCTCTAACATTCTCAGTCTCGCCTTGCTTGAAAGAGTAGATGTTTGCTACCGTGTCATGTTGAATCCCCATCAAGGAAAAAGAAACAATGAATCTCTCTTCCAGAACTCGTAAAGAAGATTTGTCTAAAGCCTCTAGTGCCTGAAACCAAGCAATGGCCTTTCCCTCAAGAGTGAGCCCAAATCCTTCAATTTGAGTATGCTTGTCAGTCACTTGCTCAGCTCGAACTGCTTGCCTAAATGCTGCTACGTGGTCATATGGATCTCCTGACCCTTCGTACTTCTTTACCAGTTTTTGAAGAGTTGATGGCCTTACTTGTCTTGAATACTCATCATAGGGCCTACGGCCTCTCACTCTCAGTGGGAATTATTCCTCTCTTTGGTAAGATGGTCCACATGCATCCCAAATTGGTGTGGGTCCCCTATTACCTGCCTCACCAACCCCCTCCAAAGATCTTGTTACCCGCATTTCAGGAGGTGCATTTATGGGAGGCCGAGTTGGCTCCCCTACCCTCTGATTGTCATACTGAGAGAAACATTGTTGTGGTGTGATCTGTGGTCGCACTTTTGGTGTAGGATAATGTCTTGGTGCTAGAGTTGGGCTACTTGCAGTGGTCCACTTTGATGTTGAGGGTCCCTCTCTAGTGAACTCTCGTAGGGGAGGAGCAACAATTTCTCCAAGAAAGGTTGTCTCTCCTGGTTTAGCTGTATTTCTTGAGAACACTTCCATGAATAATGGTCGTCCTTTCCACGTGAGCTCCCGAATCTCCTTCCAATCTAAGGTTCGGTATTCATTGGCCCATTTATCAACGATTCAGTTCATGTGTCCTGCAAGCTTCTCGACTACCACCACAAGTGCTAGAGGAAGATCTAGCTCTGGCAATCTAGTTGTGGCATAATATCCTTCTAAAGAGTCCTTATAGACTTCTTGAAGTGGGTCATCCTGTAAGACCTTTGTCACTGGAATTCGTCGTACAAACTCCCATTGGTTCTCAGCCCCCTGATCCATTTTGCTCTTGCCTTTCCTATCCCTTTCCAAATTTAGATCTACAAGAAGTAAATCATCTATGGATGGCTTTGAGGACTGGGCATTAGATGGTCCAAGCATGTCCGGCTCAATGAGCCAATCATCTCTAGACTCTCTTGCTCTGGAAAGCTTTGATAAGTCTAAGAACTCACTTTTAGAGAGCTCCCCTAATTTGTCTACATTCTGTGGATGATCGGTGACTTCGTAGTAGCGAACACCATCTCCACCTATGTACATGTTACCCTGGTCATTGACTAGAGGTGCGCTATCAAGTTCTGAGAAAAAGTCTGCGATCTTAACAAGATATTGTTGTTGTGGATCCCTAAAGATCTCAGCTCCTTGAGCATTCGTGTAGACATATTGAAGTCTCACATTGAGTGTTAACCCCATGGTGTCGGCTTCAAATGGATTAAAAGATCTTGTGGGTGTCCTATTTGGGGCTAAGGGATGACTATTTGACGGCCCTAGATTGTCCATGGACAATGAGCTAGTTGTTCTGGAAAGGGTATCAGATTGGGATTCAGAAAAGGTTTCAGCAATATCTGCCAAATTTCCTACCGATTGGGTCCCACTTTCCTGCGTAGGTACTCTAGAAGGTGCCCTAGGCCCTATGGCAGTGTCTATATGACGTCCCGACCGCAAGTGCATAAGGTCAAATTTTAAGGTTTGTTTTGTTTTTTTTTTGTTTTTGTTTTGTTTTTGTTTTTTTTATTTTTTTAAATATATATATATATTTATGTATATATATATATATATATATATATATATATATATATATATATATATATTTAACCCTACCTAACCACTAAATGCAACTAACATGATTACGTGTGTAACTATCTATTTTTTTAATTTTTTTTTCTTTTTTATACTAATTACACAAAAATACTAATTATGCACAAAATTACAAAAAATTAAAAAAATACAAGTTACACTAATTATGTAAAAAATTATAGAAATTTTAAAAAAATAAAAAATTACAAAATATGCAAAAAATATGGACTCCTAAAAAAAATGTGGACTCCTAAAATTACAAAAAAAATATTATTTTATATATATATATTTTTCCTTTCTTTTCTTTCTTTTCTCCTTTTTTTATTTTTTTAAATTATTTTTAATTTTTTATTTTTTTAATTCTTTTTTTCAAAAAAATACACAAACAAGGAAATTAAAAAAATTAAAAAAAAGTAAAAAAATAAAAAGATACTAACCTTATCTTCGTTATCAGCTCCGAATCGTGCGCCGGCTCCGCACGTGCCTCCTCGCCGCTTTCGTCTGCCTACAGCCAGCTGTCTCTCCCTTCACAGCCAGCTGTCTCTCCCTTCACAGCCAGCAGTTGCTTCAACGCCGGCCAGTTTTGCTGAAGCCTTTCTTCTTCGCTCGCCTTCTTTTCCACTTCTCCGCCTCTGCTTCTCAGCTGCAGGCGCCTGCGCTTCTTCGCTTCCTCCTTGCTACAGCCACCGTCTACAGCCGACCACTTCCTATTCTACGGCCAGCCCTTCAGCACCCCGCCTCCCCTCTGCTCTTTCTTCTGCAGCCACCGCCTACAGCTTTCTTTTGCTTTCGCTGATGCCTGCTGCGCCCTGCCGACCACCTTAGCCTGACGCCTTCTACACCGGCCTCTCCTCGCCTTCCACACGGCCTCCTACGGCAAGCTCACCACCGCCCTTCTCGCCTCTTAGCCGCCTTCGCCCGTCTGCTTGCGCTCTTCGCTAGCCCAGCCACACGGCTCACCTTTCGCTTCTTTTGATGCAGCCTTCAACGGCCTCCGTTTGCCTCACAGCCGCCTTCAACGCTTGCTTGCTTTCACTGACGCCTGCTGCGCCCCGCCGACCACCTTAGCCTGACGCCTTCTTCGTCTCCTTCTTTTGCTGCCTCTCGCCGGCCAGCTGCCTCCGCGGCCAGCCTTCGGCCACCTCTCTCGCAGGTTGCCTGCGCTTCTTTTATTTCTTTTATTATTTTTTACTAATTACATGTTAGCGAAATGCATGAAAGCATGAAATGACAAAAAACAATGAAGGTAAGCATAATGAACGGTACTTGAAAAAGCATAAAAGCAATAAAACATAAAAAACAATGCGGGAGAAACCTCAACAGCTCAATGGGTTTTTCTTATCCTAACCTTATCCACTCACACCGGGATCGCACACCCGAACTTAACCTAATCACTCAATGGTTTTGCAACCAAAAGAGGAAATAGTGGTGGTTTCCACACACTCTCAACTGGATTTGAGTCTTCTCCCCGGCAGTGGCGCCAATGGAGAGACGGAAAACTCTCTCACTTGTAGCAAGAGTAGTATGATCCACGTGTAGCTCAATCCAATGGGATTTGCATCCCTTTCGGAGCTAGGGATTCAACCCGTACCGGTGCACAAAAGCTTATCCATTTGATGGAGAGAATGCTTATGGCTACCACCACATGACACTAGACTAGGCACACACACAAGCTCAACTTGCCCTCATTCCTACACACCCATTCATTCACAAATACAAGCAAGAGGAACACAATCCCTATGCACACAAGCAAAGAGAAAGACCTCACTCCACTCCTATCTTCCTACAAGCATGCACACACTCAAGCATCAAGCTTCCATGAAAGCTTCAAATCAGCCCACATACATAAAAATGAAATACTAAAAGCATGCATAAGAGTAAAATGATTAGAGAAGAGGATGAGAAAGACTCATGACATTGCTATTGATTCAATGAAGAGATTTATCTCATACAAAGATGTAGATGGGGTGAGAGAAGAGTCTTCACCTCTATGGAGAAGAGGGAGAGTAGCTCTCTCAAAGGAGCTCTTGCATGAACTTAGCCCAAAGTGTACATAAGCTCTCAAATGAGCCACTTTTTATACAAAAACTCTAAAACTCCCAAAACTTCCCATGTGGGATTATTCTTAAGCCCACTCCCACACTCATCTACAACTTGGAACTCTTTACAAGAGCCCTAAATAAGAATGTCACTTGTTTTCCTACTTGCATCTTTTTGTTGCATTCTTGCATTGATCTCCACTCGTCACGCAATAGTAGCTCACCTTATACCAGCAAAGAAGACCTTCAAAGCTTTTGATGTTGCTCGAATATTCATCAAGGAAGTCTTCAAACTTCATGGTCTTCCAAAGAGGATAGTAAAGTGACCGGGATTTTGACTTCACTTCAAAGTTTTGGCAGTCCCTTTTTCAAGCCTTGGGCACTCAACTTTGCTTTAGCACAGCTTATCATCCAGACACTGATGGCCAGTCTGAGAGAGTCAATCAGGTAATTGAAGACATTCTCAGAGCATATTGTGGACGAGAACCAAGAATATGGATTCAATACCTTCCTCTAGAATTAGCCTACAATACATCTTATCATCAAAGCATAGGAATGTCACCATTCAAAGCACACTATGGGCAATAATGCTTTGAATGTCACCATTCAAAGCACACTATGGGCAATAATGCTTATCTCCTCTAAATTTCTCTGATCCGACCATAAGAGTTGAGGCATCCAGGAAAATTCTCGAAGAGATGGAGGAACAGACCAAGGCAATCCAAAAGGATATTAAAGCTGCTCAAGATCGGCAAAAGCATTATGCTGACACCAAGAGGTCTAAAAGGATCTTCAAGGAAGGGGACAAAGTTCTTCTATGAGTACGACCCAAACGAAGTTCTCTATCACTTGGGAAATATAAGAAGCTCAGCCCTAGGTATTGTGGTCCCTATACAGTTATCAAGTTTCTAGGTAAAAGTGCCTATAAACTCCAGCTCCCAGCCCATATCAAAGTCCACAATGTATTTCATGTAAGTTTGTTAAAACCTTATGTACCCAGTCTCAATCATATTCTTGATGAACAAGTTGTAATCCCTACTCAAGGAGTCCTTGAATAGGGCCATAGATTCTAGAGAAAGGCACCATCCTATGGACGGGGGGGACCCAATTAGTCAGGTAGCTTTCCAATAGATTAAGTGAAAGCCCTATGCTAGATAAATAGGTTCTCGGGCAATTCTATTCTAGAAGACTAGGCCAACGGCTGTGCCTTACATGGATGAGGAAAAAAGCATTGTCTCTAGGAATCAAGACTAGTAGTTGCCCAAATTATGATCAATTACCCTATGGGTGATTTGATTTTTAGAAGATCACGCTTCCCCCTGCGGGATAGGACTAGGTCTTACCTATGAATCGTATCCTGGAATCTCTGCATGGTTAAGGTGTCGATGAGTAGGAAATTTTCTCCAGACTTAGTGGACTATCTTAAGTGTTTCCCCTATTTTGAAATAGGGGAACCTTACACTTTTCAACATATTGGATGGCTTTATAAGTTTGAGGGTTGGAGATGTGGTTACTCAAATTCCTTGGACCTTGTCTCCATGAAGATCTAGAAAAGAGATAGTCCCCTTATGGCAATGGATATCTACCTGATTCCTACTGAGCCAATACATTATTCCATTGTAGATCCCTAGTGACAAGATCTTAAACTTACATTGAGTCATATTGCCATTCAGAGAGAACTCTAGGTTATCAGTCTTGTGGTGGTGAGTGAGCAGTACCTTCCCACTGTCCTCAACTTGCATTAGTATACACATCTTTTTTAACTATCTGTAACTTCCCACAAGCATCTAGGCGACATGAAGGAATAAGTACTTCCAGAATCAGCAAGAATTTTGAATTCCTTACCTCAAAATTTTCTTAGTGGAAAATTGCTGATTCTCGCCTTGATGTTCAATAATTGCATGAATTTTACCTTTATCCTTTTCTTCTATATCTACCATAGTAACGACTCTGGAAGCGATAGGTGGAACTGCATAGTTTTTCCATTAATTTCCTTTATTCTAGGGTACAAGCGTCTAGAAAATTTGGACTGAGGGAGAAGATTTCTGATTGCTTTGTATAGATGTTGCAAGTTAGTAACGTGGTCCAACAATATTTGTGAGGAAAAAGTAACAACTAATGCATTGGGAAATAGATTCATAGTAGGTCCTGGCTATTAGCATCAAAAACATCTTCTCTCCTTCCTTAGCTGCTATGTTGCTGGAATAATCTTTTTGGGAGATTCAAATCTTCTTTTCTAGGTGGCACCCCTTGGGATCCTTGGCTTGTTTCTTAGATTCTGCCTCTCTTTGACCTAGAAAGATTGTGATTTCTCCCCTAACTTGTAGGGTTCTTTCACCCTGGAGGAGGGAGATCCCATTGACCTATTATTTGGGGAGGAAAAGCTCTCAAAAAATCCTCGGCCATGCATACTGCTTTGGCAATTAAGTTGGGTTTTACATTCTGGAACAAGATGTCCAATGGAGGATCTAATTTCCTAATGAATCTGTTCAAGAGAGTAGTCTCATCCATAGAAGGAGAAAAACACATGAAATTCACATACGCTTGGTGGTAAGCCTCAATATGCTTTCCTTTTTGAGAAAACTCTAAGAATTCATTCATTCGATCATCTTCATATCCTGATAGACAAAGTCTTCTATATAGGTAAGTTTTAATGTCTTCCCATCTCAATTCATCTTGATCATCAAGATGATTTAATTCAACATGGTTCTTCCATCCAGCTTTGGCAACACTTGCAATTTTCAACCGAGCAAGTGCCAATTTGATGTGCTCATTGTATCCACCAACAATATGAAAATATTCATCCATGGCATCTGCCCAACTCTGGATAGAATCTGCTACCTTCACCACCACTGAAAAATCCAAGTTGAGAGTTATGCAAGGCTTCACAGATGTCACCGTCAAGTTCTTCTACTTGTACATGGTGAGAGAAGACTTGCCCATGCATGACATGGTGATTTTCATAAAGCAATGTCACTTTTGATTTAGTTACCACTCAAAAAAGTTCTTAATATTCAACAATATCTTTATTTTTTATAAGAAATCCTGATCACATCTTCTTAGAATATTCATTCCCTTAAAGGAGGAAATTTCTATATGGCCCGACTTTTACAAATTTTCTATATGGAAGGTACAAGCTTAATTCTCAACAAGGTTGAATACGGGTCTAAGGTATAAAGGCTGCTAATTCCTTAGATATGATACTCCTTAGCTGGTCCCAGCTTCTCCATAATCATTGCTAAACATAAGTTTGAGAAGAAAAAGGGCATAAAATCAATCTCAATGCCTATACTGAACTTTCCCTCTTGCAAAATATCTAGACATGATTCTATAAAAGTGAAGCTTGATAAGGATGATTAAAATAATACTATTTATAGTCTTTGTAAAATGCAAGTGCTCTATTTTGATTGTTGGCCAAGTGTTGGAATGTAATGCCCATGGCTGCTTGTTCTCAATAATTTACTACATTATGTGCCATTGCAGAGCATAATGCAATGCATATCTTAATAAAAGACAATTTGTACAAGATAGGGAAAAAAACATCTTTTATATGTAAGGTTTTAAAATTTGATACAAGTATATATCCATAAAATGGACAAGCATAATCTGTATCTCCTCCTCTACT
The DNA here is from genome assembly GCF_041138505.1 of Cibotium barometz. Taxonomy (NCBI): domain Eukaryota; kingdom Viridiplantae; phylum Streptophyta; class Polypodiopsida; order Cyatheales; family Cibotiaceae; genus Cibotium; species Cibotium barometz. Next base: position 26,085,891 of record NC_141077.1, read on the forward strand.
TGAATAAGCCTTCTGTGCTTTTTGGGTCAAGACTACTCCTCAGCTCTCTTTCGTGCTCTATGCTTAACTCTCTCATGAGCTCACCTAAGATGTGCTATGGTGAATGATGAGCTCAAAAATCTTGCAAGGTACTGCTCCCAAGAGAGTAGGGTTTGCTATCTTAGGTGAAGTAATAATGAGATGTCTAGGAATGAAAGAAGTGAGCGCTCTATAACTATGTCTGAGTGATCTCCTTTGGTGGTTCGCATAATGAGGATACGGGCAAAGTCACACTACCATATTAAGATGAAACAATATCATGGCTAGACATATGTTTTAATAAAACATCTCACCGTCACATTCAAAAATCCAAATGGTATGGTTCATGCTCCACCTATGTCTCTACTCGTCATAATTAGGGGTGTATAGTCGAACAAAGTGTTCCTCTAAGCGCAACCTCACAATTCCACCTTGTGTCAAGGAGAGGTGGTTAAAAATAGACGTATCGTTCTTCTACGATAATTCAAGAATCCCTAAGAGATGGGGGTGAGTCATCAAATATTGTTGCTGGGCCCCATCTGAAGAAAAAGAACTCTCAGTCAATATTACAAGTCTCTATTTCAAAAACCCTAGCAAAAACAACCGTGCTCTTATACAATTACTCATTATCTATAGTGGAAGATTGGGTAGAGTAGTCTCACTCAGGGCCTCAACATAACACATTTGGCTACTCCAGTAGTTTTATCTCGTAACTATTGACGTAAGCTTATCATTGAGAAATGAGTGTCTGATTCCTCCAAGGGTCGTCCCTCTATAATTCTCACAAATGGAAGACATATCAGTGGCGAACCATATCACATCCCATTCCTCGATTATGGAGAAGACAATTCTACCTGGCCAATACTGATTTTAATAAACAATCCCGCTTTTTCCAAGTGCATCTAAGTTCACAATGATTTTGATCTCAATTTTCCCTTCTTTTTGGAAAGAACCCGCAACTCGGGTCTACCTTGCCTCTCGCTTTCTAGTGGTTTAATCCTTTTTCAACTCTAGTTTTTCACGTTGAAATCTTTAAGGATGAGAGGATAAAATTTTCTATTTTAGCAAGTAATTTCGCAAATCATGATGTGATTTTAGGGACTTTTTGTCAACATGAAAATCTCTTGTTTTTCACGGTCATGACTCCCAAGCATTAAAAAGGAGAAATTGATTTTGAAGGTCCAATTCCTAATTTAACCTATGTATAAGGTACAGTTTGAGTCTTTTGACTAACGGCTAAGTCAATAAGATTTTTAGCAAGGCTCACACAACAATACCTTTATTTTGTTTTTATGAAAAAAGCCAAAAAAAACCCACATTGGTTTTTCACGTGAAAGGTAGTGTTGTAAAGTTTTAAAAAAAATTGATTGGAATGGTTTTCTCCAAGTTACCCAAGTACTCACACACCAATATTTCCACCAAAAACAATAAAAAATTAGACATCTACCACACTATCCATCTCTGTATAGCAACCTTATCCACTCACTACTTCATACCCAACCTCAACAAAACTGAAAATATGGATTGTCAGCATGCAAGGAAGGAGCAAAGCACTCAAAAGGAAATGGAAGAAGCAAGATTAGCTCCTTGGCAGAGTTGGACCAAAAAAAAAAAATTGGACCATTTTTCCTCTCTCAAGAACTCTCCCATTGTAGCAAATAGTGAAATAGATGCTTTTGACTTAGGATCACTTTGACCTCCAAGCACTATTACTGCGAGCTCCAATCCCTTGAATCTCCTCCTTATTGTCACCTCCAAGAAGTTGGCTTCACTTCCCTGTTAAGGATTCACCTCTCTTACTTTTACTCACCTCCAAGAAGTTGGCTTCACTTCCCTATAAGGACTCACCTCTCTTACTTTTACTCACTCTCACATAATAAGAAAAAGGCACATTCACCAAGAATCATACTCTCTACTATCTCTCTATATCACACAAGATTAAAGCATCTCTTACTTTTACTCACTCTCACATAATAAGAAAAAGGCACATTCACCAAGAATCATACTCTCTACTATCTCTCTATATCACACAAGATTAAAGCATTGTTCAAACACAAACACATGCAAATACTTTTCATTTTGAGCCCCAAAAATGCTCAAGTAGAGAACCCTCATAAATCTAGGTAGAGAACCCTCAGGTAGAGAACCCTCATAAATCTAGGTAAAAACATAGAACTCAATTTGGATGTAGCCGAGCAGAGGACCCATGTCAACAATTACATGTGAAAACCACATATTCACTATGCATACAAACTTGTCACATATTGTATGTGAAAAATGCATACTGACTATCCATTCAAACTTTCAACATTTGTTGCATGTGCAACTATAGTGGGGATAAATTTGCATATGCATAGGAGATTATTTAATATAAGCATTGATAAAATGGAGTTGGCCCATTTTTCTCAAGTGAATGGGAGCTTATACAGATAATGAGAGTTAAAACTTAATTTTTATCATTTCCTATCACATCCCAAGATAGAATAATTTGCTATCATGCTATCTCAATGACACGCTATCTCGAAGGTGTGGTTTTTATGAAAAGATCTGGCTATTATTCTTTGCCTTTGCATTCCAGACAACTTGCTACTAGTGCACATTTTCAGCCTCATATAGAGTCCTATAATAGCAGATCTTCCACTGCTCTCTTATTGTTGTTCTTAGAGTGCTCTGTAATCTTTCTCTCTACACCATAATGTGGTTGTCCTTGCATGACCACCTCTAAAAATCCAGAATGTTTCTTCTCTATGTTCATGCTAATGATGCACTACTGCTCTCTACAGAAGACCCCTCTGACCTTGGTTAGTGTGCAATGCTTCTACTATGGGTTTACGTGTGCCTTGCTCTGCTAAGTTTCCATCTAGATTTAATGCTTTGGCCACCTCCTCTTTCTTTTCTTTACCATGATCGCTAGCTACTAAGATTGCCTTGTATTCACAATAGCCCTTGTCCTCCTATAGCCACCATGACTTTCTAATGTCACCCCTTTGTTTCTTCTTCCACACTCTTATTGCTTCTCTCTCAATAGTATCTTGCTTTTAATTGAATCAATGATATGCCCTCCATTGGACAACTCTTACTCTTTTTCTATCTACCAATTGGTAGTCCTTAGCTTCCAATGCCTATAATCATCAGTGTCCCACTTCTAGGTTTACACAACCAATAAGAGGTCTATTAGTGAGCTCCCCATTGTGCTCATAACTTGCATGTTGTTCTTCTTTCCTTGGAGCATGTTTAAGGGTGATTTCACAAGTTTCTTTGAGAAACCAAAGGTATATCATATCATGGAACCCATCAATGGCTCCCACATATCTTGCTCATCATTCATGAGAAACTGAACTAGCACATCCCTCTTTTTCATGTGCTCAAACATGGATTGTTTATCCCCTTCATTGAAAAGATGCAGGGGGGAAGAGAGCTTGAGCTCTTGCAAGCACACACACACACTCACAAAACCCTAATAGAGAACACACAAGGTGAGAGGCTGAAAATCTTCTTCTTCTCTACTCAACACTCAACACACCATATACAAGAATAAGAGTACACAATAATATGAAAGGTACTCAACCAATACATACACGGGTTCTCTATAGTGTGAACCCGACTAAATGAGCTGGCGCTATAACTGTGCCAGTCTCTAGAATGGCTGTCACACAGCCTGTCATCCCACTGGCCGCATATCACCCAAGATCTCACCAACCATGCCAGTGGTGTAAGTGTGGGGCCTATCCCCCAGGCGGGTCATCAGTGTCCACCGCCTCACTAGACGAGCTCGATATCTCAACACTCCCCCTCGAGCTCAACTCCATCTCATGCACACCAAGCGAAGCCCTGAATCGACGGAGCTTCTCTGTACCCAATGCTTTGGTGAAGATGTCAGCTACCTAATCCTCTGTGCTGACATAAACAAGGTCAAGATCTCCTGCCAAGACCTTCTCTCTGACGAAGTGGTAGTGGACCTCTATGTGCTTCGTACGAGCATGAAAGACTGGGTTCCTGGCCAACTGTATACTGCTAATGTTGTCACAGAAAATGACAACTTGTCTATCCAGTGATAGACCCAAATCTGCAAGTAGCTTTCTCAACCAAGCTACCTCACATGCTGCCATAGCAGCTCCTCTGTACTCGGCCTCTGTACTCGATAGAGAAACCGTAGGCTGCTTCTTGCTGCTCCAAGTCACAGCAGCACTCCCCAAGGAAAACATGAATCCACTGGTAGATCTTCTGTCTGAGATACTACCAGCCCAATCAGCATCTGTGTACCCATGTACACATATCTCTGTCCCAGTCTCATAGAATAGTCCACAATGCAAAGTAGACTTCACATACCTCAGTATGCATCTCACTGCATCCAAATGCAGTTTCCGTGGAACCTGCATAAACTGACTCACCAACCCAACAGCATAGCTCAAATCTGGTCTGGTGATCGTCATGTAGATCAAACTTCCTACTATGCTCCTGTACATAGTAGGATCCTCCAAGATCTCTCCTGAATCTGCACTTAACTTGCCATTCTGATCCAATGGCATAGAAATAGGCTTACAGCCTGTCATACCATACTTGGACAACATGTCCAAGCCATACTGTCTCTGCAGTAATCCAATACCATGTGGTGACCTAATCACCTCAATGCCCAAGAAATATCTGAGTTCCCCCAGATCCTTCATCTCGAACTTCTGTCTAAGCAAGATCTTTACATCAAAGATCTCTACATCATGGTCCCCCGTAATGATCAAGTCATCTACATAGATGACAACAAGCACAACCCCTCTATCACCATGTCTCACATACAATGAGAAATCTGCATTGGCTACATGAAAGCCAATAGTGACAAGATATTCAGAAATCTTGTCAGACCATGCTCTTGGTGCTTGCTTTAAGCCATACAAGGCTTTCTTCAACCTGCAAACATGCTCGGGGTGACCCACATCCTCATAACCAGGTGGCTGCAACATATACACCTCTTCTTGCAAATCCCCATGCAAGAATGCATTCTTTACATCCATCTGATGTAAAGACCATTGCTTTGACGCAGCCACTGCTATCACAACTCTCACCGTTGCCATCTTGGCAACTGGGCTGAAAGTTTCCTCATAATCAATCCCATATGTCTGCGCATATCCTTTGGCTACCAATCTAGCCTTGTACTTGTTTATGCTTCCATCACTGTTATGTTTAACTTTGTACACCCACTTGCATCCAATGGCTTTCTTGCCTTCTGGCAATTGCACTAAATCCCAAGTTTCATTTCCATATAGTGCATCCATCTCCTCATCCATAGCTTTCTCCCAACACACATTTCCAATAGCCTCATCAATGCATGTGGGCTCAACAACCTGCACAACCTTTGCCATATATGCATAGTGATGTGCCACATAACCATCATATGTAAATCTCTGCATAGGGTTCTTCACTCTCCCTGATCTTCGCAGCTTTTCATTCATGGCTTCCATAGCCTTCTTTACACCAGGTGTTCTCATAGCTGGGATCCCAAGCTCCTCATCAAGGCTCATATCTGAGCCACTAGACTCTCCATCAACATGAGAATGCCCTGCAGAAATGTCAGGCATACCAAGGGGCTCAACCACTTTCTCTTTTCCTTTTCGTGATGTAGTAATCACATTTGCAGGACTGGTATTATGACGCAGCCTGCCACTCCATGGTCTATCAACAGACCCACTAGATGAGGACTCTCCTGGTCCACTCAAAGACTGTGATTGCTGACCTGCATTCTCTGCAACCACACTTCCACTCACATCAGCCCCAACAGCTTCTTTTTCAGCAGCATACCAGCTGCTCATCTCATCAAAGACAACATCCCTGCTTACCCTCAACTCACGTGTAGCAGGGTTATAACACCTGTACCCCTTTTGCTCAAGGGAGTATCCAATAAACACACATTTTTCAGCTTTCGGATCCAGCTTAGTTCTCAGCTCATCTGGCACATGCACATATGCAATGCATCCAAAAACTTTCAGATGAGACAAATCTGGTTTTCTGCCAGTAAACTTCTCCTCTGGAGTTACATCATGTATGGCTGCAGTTGGAGTCCTGTTCATGATGTATACTGCTGTAGAAACAGCCTCAGCCCAATAGCAATGCGGCATATTCTTCTCTTCCATCAATGCTCGCGCAATCTCAGCAATGTGCCTGTTTTTCCGCTCAGCAACTCCATTTTGCTGCGGAGTGTATCTGCATGTATACTGTCTCCGAATACCATTCTTCTTCAAATATTCAGAGAACTCATTGGAGAAGTACTCTCCCCCTCCATCTGACCTTAGGCACTTTACATATTTTCCTGTTTGCTTTTCAACCAAAAACCTGAAGTTCTGAAAGTGAGTGAACACCTCACTCTTCTCCTTCATGAAATATACCCACACTTTCCTCGTGTGGTCATCAATGAAAGTCACATAATACCTACAGCCTCCCATAGATATGGTCTTCGTAGGACCCCATACATCTGAATGCACAATATCTAGTGCATTTCTGCTCACATACCTGCTACGTGGAAACACATGCTTTGTTTGCTTCCCAAATTGACATGCTTCACATATTTTCTGCATACCTTCCACTTTAAATTTTGGCAGCCCTGTCACAATTCCTTTTGTCTGCATAGACTTCAATCTCTGCACATTTACATGTCCAATTCTTTTATGCCATATGTCTGTGTCTGCAACAACTGCTGAACCATTTGCAAACATCGTAGCACTCATTTCAGGCATGTCTACATCCAACGTAAACATTCTGCCCACTCTGTTGCCTTTTGCAACCAACCTGCACTTGTCTTTGAAATCTTCAACATAACACCCATCAGGGTTAAACCGAACCTGCAAACCCTGCTCAATCATCTGGCCAACTGAAACCAGATTCTTTGTTATGTTTGGTACATGAAGTACATCTACAAGGTACTTCACTTTGCCATCCTGCATAGACAATGGCACATCTCCAACGTGGGCAATTGGATGAGCAGTGTCATCCCCTGTTTCCACAAAACCTGGTCTTTCCGGGTTTTTCATCTCCTTGAACCATTCTCCATGACTCGTCATGTGGTTCGAAGCGCATGAATCCACATACCATACATTATCTTTTTGTGCTGCATCAACATTTTCAGACATGGCATTCACGACATGCTGCATAACAAACAACCTTTCATTATCCTCATTATTTCTGCTTGAGGATGCATAGTTGTTTTGCTGCACTTTCCCATTTTGCATGTCAGCCTGCTTTTTATAACATTCTGCCTGCACATGTCCAGGCTTACCACAATAATAGCATTCACGTGCATCATTATATTGCCTTTGCCAATTTCCACGGCGTCTTTGACTCCCCCTGCCTCTGAATTTGCCTCTTCCACCTGCGTGTTGTTGTTGTTGATTTTGGGACTGTTGTTGCTGCTGCTGCTGCTGCTGACCATAATTCTGATTACTTGTTCGGCCACCTCCTTGACCGCGTCCACGGCCTCCTCTACCTCGTCCTCTTCCTGAACTCGTGTAGAAGGCCTGTTGCTCTGAACTGTTTTTGCTTTGTGAAGACTGTTGGTCTTCACCCAAGTTCTTCTCTTCGATAATCAGCATAGACACCAAATCTATAAAGTTGGGAATGTTTTCCCGAGTCTGAATAGACGTCTTAAACGCCTTGTATTGTGGCCCGAGACCACGTAGACAGACTTCCACCTTGTCATCATCATCTACTAACACACCAATAGATGCAAGGGATTCCACAATACCCTTTATCTTCAATGCATAGTCATTCACAGACATGCTCTTTTTCTCCACAGTATGAAGCTCATTCTTCAACTGTATCTTACGTGCCTTGGTATTTGTTTCATAAAGCTTTACCAAGGTGTCCCACGCCTCCTTGGGGGACTTGGCATCCTGAATGTGCCCAATCATGGTGTCCTGTATACTAATGGAAAGCCAATACATTACTTTCCTGGCTCCTTGGTTCCAGTCTTTAAACTCTTTCACATCTGCAGCAGTCGGATTTATATCCGGTATCTCCGGTGCCTCTTCATGCTCACCTTCTATGTAGTCCCAATAGCCTTTTCCCATTAGGAAATTCGTCAACCTGAACCTCCAAGCATGGAAGTTATTCTTATCCAGCTTCTCAGCCACAATCTGTGTTATGCCATCATTAGACATCTTGCCAAACACACAATTTCACCAGAAACTGCACTCTGGTTTTTCTGCACAACCTACAGTATTTTCTGCACAGCGGTACTGGAGTACTCAAATGTCACAACCAGTGACTTCAATGTCCATACATACATCCAATGGCAACTGTAGACCTCTTTGCAGCACCCACAGTGTCTGCACAGTCAATCTGTCTTCCTGCAGTTCTTAAAACAGAGTTCTGCAGAGAATCGATGACTTACCCGTAGTGCTCGAAATCGCCTGCTTTCTGAAAAACGGCGGTCCAGACGCGCCCGAAACGCGTTTTCGGCCCAAAAATTGCAGTCCAAAGGATTGTATAGTTGCCCTATAGCTTCACTCCCGCGAAGAAAGCTCCTCAATCAGAGACCGTTTGCCGGTGCCTCCCGTAGAGCTCCCGACAAGGGTGTAGTCACCAACACAAATAGGGAAGAGTAGTTGCAGCTCTTACCCTCGTACCGCTTCCTGTGGTTCTCTTGCTTGCAGCTCAGCCCTTAGCACGAACCAGGCTCTGATACCATGAAAAGATGCAGGGGGGAAGAGAGCTTGAGCTCTTGCAAGCACACACACACACTCACAAAACCCTAATAGAGAACACACAAGGTGAGAGGCTGAAAATCTTCTTCTTCTCTACTCAACACTCAACACACCATATACAAGAATAAGAGTACACAATAATATGAAAGGTACTCAACCAATACATACACGGGTTCTCTATAGTGTGAACCCGACTAAATGAGCTGGCGCTATAACTGTGCCAGTCTCTAGAATGGCTGTCACACAGCCTGTCATCCCACTGGCCGCATATCACCCAAGATCTCACCAACCATGCCAGTGGTGTAAGTGTGGGGCCTATCCCCCAGGCGGGTCATCAGTGTCCACCGCCTCACTAGACGAGCTCGATATCTCAACATTCATGAAAAATCTACCTCTTCATGTTTCTTCCCAAATGCAAAGAACCATGGGATTCACATATCTTATCACTTAGTAAATGCTCTTCACATTGAGCATTATCTATGCTCAAGAGGACTCCTTATGAGAGGTAAAATAATCATAAATCTAATCTTTCTTGAGGGATAATCTTCTTGGCACCTTCATTATTGACGATGTAGAGTCCAAAATCTTTATGTTGCTGAAATCTACATTTATTTAGTCCTTGGTCAGCTTCAAGAGACCTCCAATCCTTCCATTAACCATTGAACAAGACAATCTCATAAATAATCTCTCCCTAAGATAATGAGTGTGCTAGTTTTTCACAATCAAAGAACCAAATATATAAAACCATAATCAAATGAACTAATCACAACAAATCTAATCTAAGTTCTCTACCAAATCCTAAGGACCTAGCATGGCTCTGATACCATGTTGACAATCTAAGGTGCTAGGGATAGGCTTGGTGGAGTGATACACACAATGAGAGATTGTCAACATGGCTCTGATACCATGTTGACAATCTAAGGTGCTAGGGATAGGCTTGGTGGAGTGATACACACAATGAGAGATATAAGATTGGGGAGGCGGCTCAAAATAATTAAGATAATCCATGATTAAGAAATGTGGACACCAATAAGAACACTCAACAATAATGTATTTCAATAGCTTGTTTCAACCATATAAAGTGAGAGACTTCTAATATAGATAGCCTCAAGCACAATATCCTTGACATGTGGCACTATGATTGTTTATTGCTTATCACATCTTCCACAAACTTTAAAGAACTTCAGACTTTCTGACAGACTATTTGACAAACTAAATGACAGCACTAGTGACAAATAGAGTGACAACTAGATTGACAAATAGATTGACAAATAGATTGACAAACTGCATCTTGCATTCAGAAAATCCGCCCATAACCACATAGAAAATCTGCCTAGAAACATCTTCATCTTTGTCTTCTTCCCTTAACCACCAAGAACTACCCTCTATATAAAGACTCCCACGAGTTCTAACTTCCATCTAGATTCCAAAAGACACTTCACATTACATTCGATTATGACAAACTTAAAGACAAAAAAGTAGACAAAAAGAGCATCTAATTTTTAGCCTTAAACACTTGTTGGCACAGCTCGGTGTGTCAGGACTATGGTCCTACGGAAGTCGAACCCTAGCATAAGTTAATAGCTTTCGGAGTCTCGAGAGTATTATTAGTGCTAGCGGGGTTCAGGGGTTAATGGGCGTTAGGGTTTGGTCCATGTGTGTACACATCTAAGTTAGCACGGCTCTTAAGTAAGATGGGCGGCCGGGCTAGGAGGTGTGGACACAGGCCAGGGTTTTGGTATAAAACCCAACGAGAAAACCCTAACTCGTCATTATATGGTTGGGAGGTGAACCGACTTCCACCCTCTCTTCTTCTCCACGCCTAGGCTATGGCGGCTTGAGGAAGACGCAGCCGTAGCGGAGGCGTTACACTGGTATCAGAGCTAGCGGCGATCGGCGTGACCTGCACGAGAAAAAGAGCTCAACGCTGCAGTAAAAGAAACGAGCGCCGCCGCCCGTACGGTGACCTGCACGAGCGCAGCCTACACGCCGCCACCTACCCGTCGTCCGTACGGCCTTAGCAGACGGCCAGCACAGCGGACGCCTAAGGCGGCGAAGGCAGACCGGCAGTCCTCGAAGGCGATCGGTGAGCGATCGTTGGCGCGCCGTTGGCGAGCGCGCGAGAATTCTCCCTTACTTGAGTGGCACAAGGGGGAGGCTTCACCATCCAAGGAGTGGGGTTTTGAACCCACAACCTCAAGCTCCAAGGCAAGTGTGCTAGCCACTTCACCTTTTCACTTGTGTTGTTCTTCTCTTCAAAAGAGCTCTACTTATTCTTTCAAGGAAGGACACAAACTACAAGGAAAGTGACCTTTTCACCTTCAACTTTCCTTCTTTCAATTTGTGAGAGGAGTTTTCTATGCTCCAAGTTTGGAAGTTTTTGGTGGAAGGATCTTCAACGACATGCTACATGCAACACACTTTTTTGCATGCATGTGTTGATTGACGACTCAAGTGGTGATTTCTTCTCGATTTTCGTGCATGCAAGAGGAATTCTTCTACGACGCTTCAATTGGAGTTCGCTTTTGAAGGTAATCCGTTCTCTATTTGTAAGCACGTGCATACCATGGCCTCAGCGGAACCGTCTCATGTTCACTTCGATTTTGAGAATGATATGCATGATGTTAGTGAGGCACACCCTTTGGGTGGTGGTGTGGGTGATTCGCGACAGGCCGTTGCGCCTGATCGGGATGACAACATGACCGATGCCGAAGGGGGTGCGAGTCCAATAGATGATTATGGTTTGGTAGACACGGTAGAGTTTGGGCATCTCACTTCAAGGGTAGTTGCACTTGAGCGCACTATAACAAATGTCAATACCAATCTCACAAACATGAGCACGCTTTTTACTGAATTTATGGCACGTTTTGCAAGTGGATCGACGGCAAGTGGAGGGCCTATTCCGATAGTTATGCCTCCTCTTGTTCCAAATCCTATAGTAGAATCTATTGCACCATCTGCAACGCAGGAAGGGGCTATGTTGAAAAACGTGAAGCCGCCTGTGTTTAAGGGAGAGGAGCGCGATCGTAACAAGGATGCGGTCCATACATTTTTACACAAGTGGACGGACTTGCATCGCTTACGCCGCACTCCCGCTGCTGTTATGGTCACTGAGACGAGTCTCACACTTGAAGGTAAAGCCTACAAGTGGTGGATGAGTCTACCTATTGAAACTCGCCCTAAGACTTGGGAGGAGTTTGCGACAGCATTTAAAAAGGAGTTCTTACCACAAAACGAGAAAGATCGGAGTTGGACAGCCTGGGACAAGTGCAAGATGGAAGGTCTTACACTTAATCAGTATGTGTCCAAATACCGTGAAGTCATTCTCAAGCTAGATGGTTTGGACGACTTTCAAAAGGTTCGTGGGTTTGTTAGAGGCCTTGATAAAGAATATCAAGCAAAGGTTAAAACCCAATATCCTAAAACTTTGGAAGCGGCTATCCAAAGTGCCCTTATCTTTGATGACACCATGGATAAGAAGGGCATGGATAGACCGGCCAAATTCAATGGCTCGCAATTTAATGCTAATAAGCGTAAACTTGCCAGCAATTCTACTGAAAACACAAAGAAGTCTAAAGGGTCAAGTGGTCCGTTGTCTTCACAAGACTTTGAACGGGCCAAGAAGGAGAAACTATGTTATCATTGCTTAGGTAGTGATCATGAGAAGAAAAATTGTCCACAGTTGCCTCGCAAGAATAAGGATAAGGAGAAGGTCAAGGAGAAGGCTGTACACATGGTGCAAACACTTCCCTTGGATGCTGATCCTAAGTATTCTGCGGTAGAGGTTTCGCACACTGCCGAGATGCATGAGTGTAATCTCACTGCATCTATGTGGCAAGAGACAGTTGGACCACATGATTTGGTCCGTATGCATGGCTCCATTTATGGTCATCGAGTACGTATTCTCATTGATGATGGTGCCACGCACAATTTTTTGAACTATGCATTAGTTAAGAAATTAAAGTTGCCGGAGACAAAGAGTTCTCATCGTTATGTGGTGTCCACCATTCAGGGGGATGATCACGATGTGTGGGATACTCTAGTACGGCAAGTGCCTATGTTTGTGCAAGAACACACTATGGTTCTTGACTTCCAAGTGATGAATATGTCTCGTGCGGATGTCATCTTAGGACGGGAGTGGTTATATGGGTTAGTGTCATCACTCAAAAGGAGTTATGAACATAATACGTTTACGTTTGAGGCCAATGGTAAGCATGTTTTACTTATTGGGGAACGTGATGTACCCCCAACACCACTAATATGTAATGCCGAACTCTCTTTTTTGGAGCATAGTAATCAAATAGAAGAAGTCTATTTTTGTTATTCTGTGTCTCAAACTAGTGGGTTTGATGTGCATGATGTTTCTTCTTCAAATGAATCTTCCTCAGCGATGCCTTCTTTCTCTTTACCTTCTTCTAAAATCTCTTTAAATAATCTTAAGCAACCAGTTAATGCTTTGTCTTTGCAACAACTGTTACAAGAATTTAAAGATATTTTTCCTAATGAATTACCAGAGGGTTTGCCACCCGAACGAGCTTTGCCTCATCGCATTGATGTCGTTCCGGGCACCAAACCAATTAGTAAGCCGTCGTACAGGCTTAGTGCGACTGAAGCAGCTGAGGTGGAACGTCAGCTTGCTGACTACCTTAGTAAGGGCTTCATTCGCCATAGTGCTTCACCATGGGCATCGCCCATTCTTTTGGTGAAGAAAAAGGATGGATCCATGCGCATGTGTGTGGATTATCGCTCCTTGAATGCGGTAACCATTAAGAACAAATACCTGCTACCTAAGATAGATGAGTTGTTTGATCAACTCAACGGTGCGAAGTATTTTTCTAAAATTGATTTACGTTCAGGATATCATCAAGTGCGTATTAACGCTGATGATATAACCAAGACTGCGTTCCGAACTCGCTTTGGACACTATGAGTTTTTGGTTATGCCGTTTGGGCTTACTAATGCCCCGGCAACGTTTATGACGCTTATGGATAGCGTACTAAGGCTGTACTTAGGCAAATTTGTCATTGTCTTTCTTGATGACATTTTGGTCTATAGTTCGACTTTAGAAGAGCATTTGGAACACTTACGAAAAGTTTTTCAGTTACTACGCGAGAATGCACTTTACGCGAAAGAAAGTAAGTGTGAATTTCTCAAGGATAGCATACAATACCTAGGTCATGTAATTTCTGCAGACGGAATTGCTATGGATGCTAGTAAGGTTGATGCTATTATGCGATGGCCAACACCTCGAAGTAAGGAAGAACTTCAAATCTTCTTGGGAATGACAGGATTTTATCGCAAATATGTGAACGGTTATGCAAAGATTGCCGCTCCCATGACTGATCAATTGAAAGGTGCGGCAATTACCTTTCAATGGCGTGAGGAGCAACAACGTAGCTTTGATAAGCTTAAAGTTGCTTTGGCTACAGCTCCCATCTTGGCAATTGTGGATCCTCAAAAACCATTTGTGATTGAAACGGATGCCAGTGCTAAGGCAGTGGGTGCGGTTCTCATTCAAGATGGTCATCCTGTTGCCTATGAGAGCAAGAAGCTCAATCGTGCTCAACAAAACTACTCAGCTTACGAGCGTGAGCTCTTTGCCATCATATATGCCTTACGAAAATGGCGACATTACTTATATGGTGCACAATTCGAGCTTGTTTTTGATCACGAAAGCATAAAGTGGTTTATGAACCAAACAGATTTGCAGGGTCGAAAGGCCAGATGGGCTGAGATCCTTCAGGAGTATGATTGCAAACTACGCTATCGCAAAGGACGTTACAATATTGTAGCTGATGCCTTGAGTCGTATGCCGGAGATTAATTCGCTGCTACTCACAGAGTTGAAAAGCGAATTGTTAGAATCTTTACGAGGCAAATGCAAGCAGGATTCAACATACTCAAAGGTGTGGAATCATGTTCAAATGAGGGATCCCTCTCACTCAAACGGTAGTGTTTCCAGTTCTTCCACACATGGTTCTTCTTTATCACAAGATGAACTACAGCGATGGAAAAACTTTTCCATCGATGATGGATACTTACTCCACAAGGGGAGAGTTTGTGTTCCATTGGACTTAGACACTAGGCGCCAAATTCTTTTTGAGTGTCATGATAGTCCAAGTGCAGGTCATGCGGGCATTCGCAAAACGTATGCTCTCGTAAGAAAGCATTTCTATTGGCCTGGACTTCACAAGGATGTTACTGACTATGTTCTGCAGTGTCAGAAGTGTCAAGTGAACAAAGCAGAACGTCTTAAAGCTGGCGGGTTACTGCATCCATTAGAGATTCCTGACGGAAAGTGGGAAAGTATCTCTATGGATTTTATAACGGGCTTGCCCACAACGAATCGTGGACATGATGCCATTTGGGTAATCGTGGATCGATTAACCAAGCTTTGTCGGTTTGTGCCTACTAAGAAAACAGTTACAACTCCAGAATTGGGATGCCTTTTCGTGGAGAATGTTTACCGACTTTATGGCTTACCATCCAATATTGTCAGTGATCGCGATCGCAAGTTTAATAGCCATTTTTGGCGAGCAGTATTCAGTAAGTTGGGTACTATGTTGAACCTTAGTACAGCTGATCATCCGCAGACAGATGGTCAGACTGAACGGGTTAATCAAGTGCTGGAAGATATGCTTCGGGCATATGTCAGCAAAAAACAATCTGATTGGGAGTCTTATTTGCCTATTCTTGAGTTTGCTTACAATAGTGCAAAGCATGTCTCGACAGGCTTTAGCCCTTTCATGTTGATGTATGGTTTTCAGCCACGTTCACCAGTGTCGATGGGACTGGCGAATGAGAAAATCAGTCAGGTTAAGGATTTTATCCAAGACCATATGGATATGTTGCGCCTTGCACGATTAAATGTTCGTCAAGCGCAAGATCGTTACAAGAAGTTTGCGGACCAGAAACGTAGGCCACTTCACTTTCAAGAAGGTGATTGGGTGTTTCTGAAGGTACCAGAAAACTCCATCAGTTTAAAAACGGGTCCCGTACCAAAATTGTCGCCCCGATTTTGTGGACCGTTTAAGATACTCAAGAAGGTGGGCCCAGTAGCCTATAAACTTGAGTTACCAGCACATTCCAAGGTTCATCCCATCTTTCACGTAAGCCGTTTGAGGAAATGCCTTATGGGTCATGAAAGGCCGGTGGATGATTCTTTCTTGGTAGAATATGTGGAACCCCCAATACTGCCTCATGAACCAGAAAGAGTATTGGATTATCACATGTTACGTACTCGCCACCAAGTTCGGAAACAAGCTCTTATCAAGTGGAAGGACCGTCCAGAGGAAGGCTCCACTTGGGAAAACATTAGTGTGATGAGGAAACGTTTCCCCACTTTTGTTTTCGAGGACGAAAACTCTTTTTGAAGGGGGGAGTAATGTCAGGACTATGGTCCTACGGAAGTCGAACCCTAGCATAAGTTAATAGCTTTCGGAGTCTCGAGAGTATTATTAGTGCTAGCGGGGTTCAGGGGTTAATGGGCGTTAGGGTTTGGTCCATGTGTGTACACATCTAAGTTAGCATGGCTCTTAAGTAAGATGGGCGGCCGGGCTAGGAGGTGTGGACACAGGCCAGGGTTTTGGTATAAAACCCAACGAGAAAACCCTAACTCGTCATTATATGGTTGGGAGGTGAACCGACTTCCACCCTCTCTTCTTCTCCACGCCTAGGCTATGGCGGCTTGAGGAAGACGCAGCCATAGCGGAGGCGTTACACGGTGGCTTGAGCCAAAGGCTGACATCGGATCCACAATCCCTTGATCCGGATTATTTTCCGCCTTATCCTTCTCAGTACTTGCATCTTGAACTGTCACTTCAACTTCCAACCTCTTTGTCTTCTCAGCTTTTGGCTCTGCTTCTAGAAGAGCAATAGTATTCACCTGAAGCTCATCCTGCTTGTCTGCCTTTGCTTTAAGTCCTGATTCTTCCCCCTCAAACTCCAACTGCACCACATTGACATTTCGCTCCGCTTCCAACTGCTGCTGCAAATCTGCCACAAACCGCTTCAACTCCTCATTTTCATTTCAAACACGCTTATCACCTGCAACTTCAAACCACATTTTGAATTTGTCAATGGGCTCCCCCAAATGTTCTTCAAACATTCAGCTGGCATGACTCCATAATTTTTGAGTATATTGCTGCACCTCTTTCTTCAACTCTTCTAAATCCGCCTCAGCCACCAGCACACCTGTAAAAACGGATTTCCCCTCCAAGGCTGCTTTCTCCATACTGATCAACGGAGTCAATCTGTTCATCAGAAAATTATTATTCGACATAAGCTCCACAATCCGGTCTTCAAATGACTTGAACTGCACATCAATAGCCATTTTTAAGCCATCTGCCCAACTTCCAAATTCCATAGCTGCTTGCAACACTTCTTCCATCTTCCCTTGCATCTTGCCTTGCATCTGCTCATTTAGTTTTGACAATTCTTGCTCAAGCTGAGCCTTTCCTTTTCCTGCTACTTCCAACTAATCCTTAAGAAATTGAATCTGCCTTTCTAATACTCCCAGCTGCTCTGAATTCACTTTTTGACCCTCCAAAGACAAGCATTGCCTCTTGATTATTGATAAATCTGCCTAACTCCGCCAGGCTATTGATAGCCTCGTTTGCAGTGAATACCCCAGGCAAATTGACACTAACCCAACTCTGTGACATCAGAGGCTTGGACACAGATTGAAATGGCTTCTGTTCTCCCGACTTTTCCCCCAACTTTTGCGGAATGAAAGTGAAAGTCTTGGCCTTTGACCCTACATGAGGCACATTTGGCAAAGAAGAAAACAATGTAGACGTACTTGCTCCCCCTTGGGCTACCGCATCACTACACTCCGGAGTCACCCAAGTTATGCGATTTGCTGGCTTCTGCTTCGAACCCGATGGAGATCCATACTCCATCTTCCACTTCTGTGCCTCCTTCGACAGCGTTATCACCGGTCCCACAAGTACCTGCAACACATGACTGAAAATACCCCCCAAATATGGGACAAGCTTTGTCAGGGACGGTGATCTCCTCTTATCTTTGATCTCTGCAATCTGCAGTCTCTCAAAAAGAAATGAGGCCTAGTCAATGTGAACCCCACGCTCTGCATTCCATAACGGCGCAAATGCCTCTTTTGACATGTATGCTGTCTTTGCCAGCAGCAAACAGATTTTATCCAAGTACCAAAATAGATGCTTCCTTCTCACTTTTTCTGCATTCCTCACCATATAATAGCCCCTGGTGCCCTGTGGCGGCCCAAACTCCCCTTTCATGATAGAATTTGTAATCTTCTTCAGCTTTGCACCCTGTTGATTTGGCAACTTAAACACCTCAGTCACTAATTGTGGCGTCACCTCTTTGTCATCAGTGATGTAGCCCCTGTTTTCTCTCAAATGCTGCATCTGCTACTCTGCATAAGGATTTTGCTGCCATGCAGACCACGGCAACTGTGCATACTCAAACAATCCAATCCGCTTTAGCCAAACCTTTGTTTCATCTTCATGCAAATCAATACCTTCATCTGACTCCGTGTTGCCACTCTGAGCTTCTGATACATTGTCGGCTTCATCATCATCTTCGATCACCTGCATAGCAACCCGCGGCATCTGACTCCGTGTTGCCACTCTGAGCTTCTGATACATTGTCGGCTTCATCATCATCTTCGATCACCTTCTGCGGCTTCATCATCATCTTCGATCACCTGCACAGCAACCCGCGGCATCTTCAATTCCTCCAAAGCTACCTTCATCCAACGCGTCTGCGGCATAAGATCACTCCCCTGCTCCTGCCGGCGGCTGCATAAAGACTTTCTTCCTCAAACTCTCAGAGAACATCTTGAAAAAGACACAGAAAACCCTCAAAAACACCAAGCTTCCACACACTTTGATTTGGACCAGTCGGGCATGTCGACCCCTCGCAGGTTTATCATGGTGCTCCTTCTCAAAAAACGCACCCCATGCAAATTTCTCAAAAGGTGTGCCTAAAATCTGTCTCACACATGGCACCACTCTTTTCTTAACTTGAGTGCAAAGATTCCCTCGAAAAAATTTATTCTCCTCATTTTGACTTCCATTTTGGCTATCCCTTTGACAAAATATCTGACAACCACATTGTCTATCCAAAAACTTCTTTCCCACAAACATTCCGATTCCGCTTCGGCCTGCCATCAAATTCCCCTGGAAACCTGGTTGCCAAATTACTTTCCTCCTCACTAATTCTACTCCGATTTCTAATTCAACTTCCACATACCTCACAGCAATGTCTTCAGCCTTATTAATCATCCATCTTGGAATTTCAGAAATCTTTCCACCATAAAACTTCTTCAGTCGGAATCCATTTACTGGCTTAGGGATAGGAGTTCCAAACACATCTATCAATCTAAAAGTTCCTTGCCCCAATTCTTTCACAATCTGATATGGACCAAAATACCTAAGCTTCAACTTTCTCAGGTGTGGCCCTAGTTTCGAATTATACATCATCACCCAATCACCTTTCTGAAAAATTTTGAATTTGACCTGCCTTGTCATCCATGCTTGCCTTCTGTTTTGACTTACTTTCACCACATAAGCACTATAAATTCTATCTTCTTCCAACTTTAACAATTCCTGCTGCCTATGCATCACTGAATCTTCAGGGCTCAATCTATGCTGAACTGCAAGCCTCAAGCTAGATATCACATATTCCATAGGGACAACTGCCTCAATCCCATAAACTAGCTTAAAAGGTGTCATGCCTGTTGCCACTTTGTATGCAGTCCTGAATGACCACAATGCTGAATCCAATTTCTCATCCCAATCTGCCCTGTTTTCAGAAACAATCTTCTTCAAAATCCTCATTAGCACCTTATTTGTGCTTTTCGCCTACCCATCTTGCGGATGATACGGGGTAGATTTCTTATGAAGAATCATGTGCTTGGATGTCAATTCCTTAATGACTGAATTTAGAAAATGGACACCTTGATCAGACACCAATTCTATCGGACACCCAAATCTGGTCATCATTTTGTACAGGAACCTAGCCACACTAGCTGCCTTGTTATCCTTCAAAGCCACTGCCTCCACCCATTTGGTGGCATAATCTGTTGCAACCAGGATGTACCTTGCTCCTGTTCTTCTGGATTTTGGCTTAATCAACCCAACAAAATCAAGACCCCATTTTTGAAACGGTTCAAGGGGTAATATCGGATGATCCTGCATCCGATCCATGGATGTTGGTTGGCCCATCTTCTGGCATTGCACACATTCTCTTGCAAATGAATAAGCGTCCCTCAGCAATAATGGCCACCAAAGTCCAGCTTGCATAATCTTCCTACCAGTAATCTCTCCCGAAAAATGACCTCCAACTACACCAAAATGTGCTTCTTGTAAAACTACCTTCTTTTCTTCATCTGGCACACATCGCCGAATGATCTGATCTGCTCCTCTTCTATACAAAGATCCGACAATTATCAAAAATGGTCTGCTCCTTAGAACAAACTTCTTCCTCTGATCAGCTGTCATGTTGGAAGGTAATACCCCATCTGTCAAAAACTGAACCATTTGGTCATACCAGTTGTCATATGCTTGACCTTGAACCTGAAACAATTCCGCATCTGGCAATTCATCAGACACCCCTAGTGTATCCGAGACATTTTCTAGCCTGCTCAAATAATCCGCCACTGCATGCTGATTTCCAGGTGTATGTACTATAGTGTAATCAAATTCCTGCAACAAAAGCATCCATCTCGCAAGCTTTCCTTCCAGCTTTGGTTTATTTACCAAAAACAATAGAGCTTGATGATCCACATGAAAAACAACTTTGTTTCCCAACAAATAATGCCTGAATTTTTCCAATGCAAAAATCATTCCCCTAGCTTCTCGCTCTGTGACAGTGTAATTCCTCTCCGCTGGATTTAGCATTCTACTTGCATAGTACACTGGTCTAAACCATCCTGGAACCTTCTCTTGCATCAAAACAGCTCTGACTGCCATATCCGACGCATCCACATAAATATGAAAAGGTAACTCCCAATTTGGTGGTTGAAGGATAGGGGAAACTACCAACATTTTCTTGATAATCTGCCAAATATCTCAGATAACGGCTATGCCATTTAGTTTGACCAAGAAATCGCATAACTGCCTTCAAATTATTCGGTGCTATTGCCCTCTGAATTGCACTAATCTTGTCAGCATCAATTGACATCCCTTCCTTGGATATGATGTGACCAAGTAGCTTTCCTTTTTGAACTGCAATAGCACATTTGTGCGGGTTTAAAGCCATTCTAAACATCCTGCACCTCTCCAAACATTTCCTTAAATGCTCCAAATGTTTAATCTTCTCCCCAAAAACTGAAAAATCATCCATGAAAATCCGCATAAATTCTATCAAATATGGTTCAAAAGTTTTGAAAGCTGCTTTTGAAAATGAAGGTGGTCCATTCTTCAAACCAAAGCTCATCACTATATAAGCAAATGCTCCCGACTCAGTAATAAAAGCTATCTTCTCAATGTCCTCTTCTGCCATTGGAATCTGATTATAGCCAGAAAATCCATCAAGAAAGCTATACATCTCATGCCCTGCAACATCATCCAAAACTGAATCAATGAATGGCAATGGAAATGGATCTGCAATGGTTGCTGCATTCAACTTTCTGTAATCCACACAAACTCGGATTTTCCCTAACTTCTTTGGCACCACCACAATTGGGGACAACCACTCTGCTTTATCCACTGGTATGATAAATCCAACATTGAGAAGTTTATCCAACTCTTCCTTCACCTGTTTGGCGTAATTCAGATTCATTCGGTACCGTTGCTGAATCACAGGCACCGCATCCTCCATTAAATTTATATGATGCCTATACACCTGAGGATCCATACCCTTCAAATCAAAATAATCCCAAGCAAACACATCCATGAATTCCTGCAACAACACCTTTAAATTGTCCTTGAAATCATCATCCAGGTTAACACTCACTTTGACAACCTTCGGATTCTCCACAGATCCCAAATTTAAATCCTGCAAATCATCTTCCTTCACTCTGGAAACCTTCTTCATCAATTTATCATACAAGAACTCTGCTCTGATTATTGCCTCCTTAGGCGCGATCTCTGCAGCATCATCAACTTCTTCCACCTTGTCACCATCATCAGTTTTTTCTTCCTTTATCTGCGGAATCGGTTCGGAAGTACTGTCGACTATTGGACAAAATACATCCTCCTAAATCAGATAATCAACATATCTGTCAAGAATCCGTTCCACATCCACTTCAAAAATAGGAACCACTGTTGGATTGGCTGCCAAAAAATTATCTTCCTCATCATCCTCAACTTCTTTCGCCAAACTAATTGGTTGTGCCATCATTGGCTTCACTGCCCTTGACAGCTCCTGCTTAGATCCCATTGGTATTGTAATCACTTTCTTACCCTTCTTCAATGTGACCACATTCTTCTCCCAATCCTGCTTGAGCTTTGTTGTTCTAAACCACGGCCTTCCTAACAGCATTGAATATGCATTTGCATCATCCTTCATCCGCAAAACAACAAAGTTAACTGGAAACTGCAAACCTTGTATGATAAGAGATTGTTTCCTCGACGTCCCAATAGGTTGAACCCGGCTTTGATCCGCCATGCGTACCTGAAATGGTGCTGGCTCAAGATGAACATTCTTCATCTTCAAAAACTCCAATTCTGACAAAATATTGACTCCAGATCCGCCATCCAAAAAAACTGTTGAAAATCTCCGATCATCAAAATCCAGCTGAACTATGGGAACACTGAAATCCACATCTTTCAGGACTAATCTGATGACTGCCCACACTTTGATTCAACACAGCCCTGATTCCTGACACCTTCAACTTCCTCATAGCCGAATAAACTTGATCCCTAAACATCGGAACAAATGAAAGCAACTGATCCAATGTAAAACTGATAGGACTATTCAACAACTCTTGAAACAATGCTTCTGACTTATCCTCCTTATGCTCCTCCTTATCCAAGGATTTCTTCTTTCTCTTCTGCATTTCCTCTTTCTGTTGAACATCCAAAATTCCTTCAGTTACTTCTTCACAAACATCCTTCTGTTCCTCCCAATCCAATGGAGACTTTAGCTTTGCTTTGGAACGTGTAACTGCCAAAACTTCTGAATCCTGTACAACACACTCCGAACAGTCACATGTTATTCCACATTCCGCCATTACTCCACTTGCTCTTGCTTCCAAACAAACATCCACATTCACCATATTACTTTGAGGAGGTTTATTCACTTCCGCCTGCTGTGCTGCACAGGTGGCGCAGGTAACTGAGGTAGTTGTTGAGGAGGTCTTGGTTGATTCCACCCCTAGTGAAGTCCAGTTCTGCTGATTCCAGCCTTGCTAATTCCAATTCGGGGATGGCTGCCAATTTTGCTATTGTGACCATCCCTGTTGTTGATTCCAATTTCTTCCCCATGATGGCCGAAAATTTTGCCATCCACCAAATCTTTATCTTCCTCCTTGATTAAAATTTCCTCTAAATGGTGGTCTCCCTGATGGTCTCCAATTCGGATAGGGTTGCTGCGGCCTCTGCCATCCTTGATTTCCAAATGATCTCTGCTCATCCGAAGTTTCCAGAAAAATGCCATGAGACTGTGTCATATTTTGCTGCATCTTTTGTTGTATTCTCTCAGGAGTTACCCCCCTAAAGCTAGGATTATACCAGCAATCCGTTGTCTTGTGACCATCTTTGACACAAATGTCACAGTGCTCTATCTTCTTTTCTAACTCCTTTTGAAGTCCCATGTCTTTCAACTTCTTTTCCACAGCCTTCTCCACTGACACCTCCTTAGTCTTTTCCTTTGACTTCTTACTTGACTTCCTCTTTTGTTTCTTCCTCTTGTGCTCTTCATCCTCTGACTCTGAACCACTACTAGAATCATCATCACTGCCTGAACTTGAATCCGTATCAGAATCCGTATCCGAATCCGACTCCGAATCCTCATCCGTACTGTCATCACTTGACTTCTTCCTCTTTTTCTCCTTCTTCTTCTTCTTCCTCTTTGAATGCCTTTTTCCAGAGCTCAAACCTGATAAACCAAACCTTTTCTTCGCTCGAGTTGCAGTATTAATGAGTTCATTCATTCCTCCCGCAACATCAACACCAGCGACTGCATTTCGCAACTCCTTTCTGAGGCCTTTAACATAATATGCTGCCAACATCTCATCAGTGCGCCTTTCTTGAGGAGTGAGCCTTCTCACATACCGATTGAACCTCTGTGTATAATCTTCCACAAACATCCTCTTTTGCTTTACTGCTTTAAGTTTTGTCAACACATCATTGGCGGTCTTTTCCACCCAAAACCAATTCAAAAATGCAATCCTCAATGCAACATAATCTGCAAAATGTTGTGGCACAAAATTGCTAAACCATTGCATAGCTTTCCCCTCAAATGTTGCCTCAAACTGGCGCATTTTGGCTTGCGCATCATATACTCCGGCAAATCCTCTAGCCTGCCACATCGAGTCTCAAATTGAGCTACGTGACAATCAGGGTCTTCTTTTGACTTTCCTGAAAAGCTTCCGAATTTGACACGCAAATCTGCTCTAGCCGCTGCTGCCATGTTAAAAGGTCTATTTGGGGGTACCTGCCTGTTGGTTCTCCTATTCGGTAACGGATTGAATTGCAACCGTCTTCGACGCAATAATGCCTGTTGTATTACTACTGTTGCTAATACATGTGGAAATCCTCTTGCTAATCTTGGAGTTGCTGCCCCTGAATTTACCACCGCATTCTCTGAATCCTCATCAGAACTATCTGTTGACATTCCACTGTCATCACCTTCATGCAACCATCGTTGATGTTGGTCATCTCCCCAATGCTGCAAACCCAAATGCCTTGCTCTTGACCTTGTAAAATAGAAATGAGATGATTCCCCTGAATCCTCCAGAGCGAACTCAAACCCCCGCCACTATTAATGCATGAATGAAAAAAATTCTAACCGTTGCCTACATGAATCTCTTCATCTTCCAGCACTCACCATTAACAGAAGAATGTAAGCCCGCGCATGAAATTCATCACAAACATCGTGATCACCAAGTGTTTATTGCTTATCACATCTTCCACAAACTTTAAAGAACTTCAGACTTTCTGACAGACTATTTGACAAACTAAATGACAGCATTGGTGACAAACAGAGTGACAACTAGATTGACAAATAGATTGACAAATTGCATCTTGCATTCAGAAAATCCGCCCATAACCACACAGAAAATCCGCCTAGAAACATCTTCATCTTTGTCTTCTTCCCTTAACCACCAAGAACTACCCCATATATAAAGACTCCCATGACTTCTAACTTCCATCCAGATTCCAAAAGACACTTCACATTACATCCGATTATGACAAACTTAAAGACAAAAAAGTAGACAAAAAGAGCATCTAATTTTCAGCCTTAAACAATGATCCTTACCAACTTTACACCATGTGTTCACACCACTCTCTTCACGTTTCCAAATACCTTGCCACACTCAACTTGTTTTTCACGCACATAATTTAGCATGTGTCACGTGCACAAATGTGTGTCTCAACACCACTCACCTTTCCCTTACCTGATTTGCCATGTCTGGGAGCTTCTCTTTACTTCCTAATGGTGGCTGAAAAATGCACCTTCTTTCTTTCTCCCTAGTGATAGCTTTTAATCATTCCCAAGTCTCTCTTTTGATGCCTATTGCCTCCTACCAGTACTCCCACTCTTGGGTCCTTTTGGAGCTATTATTGGAGCAAGAGGACTATTTATTATCTCCCAAAATCAAGCTCTATGCACTAAAAGAAAAAATTTGGTTTCCATTTATTTTTTAGCATTTAATATTAATTAAGCTTTCCCTAGGGTTTGATTATGGAGTGTTGGCTTAGAATTGGTTAAAGGACTTGGACAACTAATGAGCAAGACAAGCTTATCAACCTGCAGACTCATGAGACAAGAGACTCGTATTTGAAGTGTCAACTTGAGGACTGAGAAAGTTTTGCTCGCATTTGCAGTGGTTTACTTAGCATTGGACACAACATATGTGATGCATGGTTGATTGCCCATGTTTTTTGTTTAAATACTATATTCATTGGATTTCATTGTTTTTGAAGTCTGTGAAGCTTCCTCATAGATTATTATTGTACCAAACGGATATCGCCCAAGTGGGGGATCACATTACAAAGATGGACGATCGAGACCTTGACCCATCTCGATGAACGTGGGTCTCCTGTAGATGCAATTTGTGTGATGGATAAAAGGTGGCACGGTTGGTATGAGAATCGACCTGAGTGACGATTTCTGTAAGAACTTTGGTTGCTTTAGATGAAATTTGTGTGATGGATAAAGGGCGGCTCTAATTGTACTGGGCCATGGTTGCTATGAGAACTGATTCGAGTGACAGTTGCTGTAAGAACTTTGGTGTGTTGGTTGGTCCAAGCGTTCATGCCTTGGAAGTGATACGGTTGTTAGAACTGACTCAGTATGGCTATTCACAACATCAATACTAGGTGTGAGACATATGGGCTCCTCACTGGTGGCTTAGTGGTCTTGGAGTGTTCAAGCTCATCAATAGTGTATATTTTTCCAATCTAAGGATCGTAGTTGTAGAGTTAGAGATTTTATGGACATGATATTTTGATGTTATACTATATCTTTTTAGATACAAATAATGAATGCTTTTCATAGTGTGCGCGTGTGTGTGTACACTTTGTTTTCTTGTTTGTCGTTAGTGTGTGTGCATATAACAAGAAGGAGTATGAATTACAGGTGTGTGAGTTCACACCGGATCCAAAAGTCTAGTGGTTGGGAGGGTGGCTAGACCCATGGTGTTAGTGGGGCTAGGTTGTACCCTTGGAGATGGTCTAAGTTAAAAAAGGATTAAACTAGTGGAAAACAGGAGGCAGGGTGGACCTAAGTTGCGGGGTGCTGTCTAAAAAGAAGGAAAATTTGAGATCAAAATCATTGTGAACTTAGACGCACTCAGGAAAAGCAGGATTGTTTATTAAAACCAATGTTACCCAGGTATAACTATCTGTTCCATAATCGGGGGGGATGGGACGTCGGTGATGGTTCCCTAAGCCACTGACATGCCTTCTATTTGTGAGAATTATAGAGGGACAACCCTTGGAGGAATCACACTCATTCTCAATGATAAGCTTATGCCAACAATTACGAGATAAACCTGCTAGAGTAGCCAAACATCAAGATATTGTTGTGTTAAGGCCTTAAGTGAGACTACTCTAGTCTTTCGCTATAGATAATGAGTAACTGTAAGAGCTAGGGGATCCTCACACTAGTAAGGTGTTTGGAGTTTTATACTGCTTGTGCAATAAGCTTTTGTTATCCTTATCAATATCTATAACTTTTCTTTGATTATTTCTATAAGGTTTCTTAATGTCAATGAGTTATAAAATCTTGAATATGGGTGTCTATTAACTTTTAGTTTTCCAAATTTGATGCATAAATTCGATTTTCTTTTCTACATCTTTATCATTTTTATGTTAAATTTTTTATTTCTATCCTAATGTGTTTATATTTAAAGTATCTGGCTAATCTGGCTAGGTAGTACTATGGGCAAAATAGGACAACTTGGGGTAAAACTACCCTAATTTGTCCCAAAAAACCTTTTCTATCAACGTCGGTTAGGTTGGTATAGAGGTCGATATTTTTGTGAGTACTTATTTCAATAAAACATCAATACTCGATGCATATACCAATGTTTTGGTCAAAGCTAGTATCGGTATTAAGTCATATAAACATATCTAAGTATTTAGACGATTATACCGACAGGTCCGTACCAATGATACCGACACTAAGGACAATTGCCATAAATATTTGAAAGGGATTCATGAGTTTCATGCATGGCAAGGAGATGGCCACTTTGAGAGGAATCAATGGTTCAAAGTTAACACTCATTAATGGCACACAACTCAAGAGAGAATTGAAAAAAGTGGGCCAGATATATGTTTTACACATTTGCAATGATGTTGTCAATGCAAAGAATGAGCAAGTTATGGATAGTGATATGGCAAAGCTTTTAGAACAGTATCGAGATGTGTTTGACATGTCAAAGTGTCTACTGTTAAAGAGAGAAGTGGACCATGCTATTGAGCTTGAGCCAAATGCAAAGGCCGTGAACAAACCACCATATTGGCTTTCAAATTGTAGGATCCCTGTTCCCACCGAACAACAGATTCAGGATACTAGCAGCGGAAGTAGCACTTCTCGCGCGGGACAGGGGTCCCACATTCGCGGGGCCTCACCCACGGATATCCGGATAAGAGACTAATCCGTCGGTTGTTCCAAAACCAAACCCGAAAAAACTTCCTTTACCGGAAAACACGGGCGATTCCTCCAGGATAACTTTTTACTCTAATGTAGTCAAGATCATTTCTGATCGAGCTGATCTAATTACATCTATAAGATACTTGGTCAGATTAAGGAAGAAACTTGCACTTGGATCATTGGGATCAGCGCTTTTTTCCCCATTCAAGAGGCACAGCCGTTGATTCTTATCCATAGAACAGTTACTATCCGGAATTTATTTTATCTATCGTAAAAACAAAAGTTTGAGTCTCGATTTACGGATCCATCAGTCCAGCCTAACCCCATCTAGTCCCATGGGTTAGCCAACCGCCCAACCACTGTAGTGATGGGATCTAATTAAGAATTTGGTTAGGTTTTGTCTCGGGTACCAAGGAAAAGAGTTCCAAGGCCCCCTAGCCGGATGTTCATGCAAAATAAAACTAGTCACACCACTCACACACCCAATATGAAATTGCCTTTTTCACAGATTCAACCAGTTTAAAACAATCCTTTAGTAAAACCATAGTATCACTGATCACAATCTTCCAATTTATCCAATTGATTCTTAATTTCCCATCATTCCTTCATCAGAGTATCTATGGCATCATTGGCAACTAGAACGCTCAGGAGCCGTTTCGATAGTTCCTAGCCCAGGATACTTGGCAATATAATCACTTATCAAGATGGACTCTCGTTGAAGATCAGCAAGATCAACCAACAGATCCATATAAAGAGCCATGGACTCATCCATTGAAGACCAACAAGGTCAATCAACCAGATCCATGCCCGATTTCAGAAAACAACTCCAACTCTGTTCCAATATCTTCCTCGACGCACGCGTGGGTATCCTAGGCGACCCAGAGCCCGAGCACCGTATGGTCAGCACCCTCTAGGATCCTTCGCAGGTGACCTAGCGCTTCACGCATAGGCCGCTTCCTTGGCCCCTTATCCACCGTACCGGAAGCTCACCATTTTAATCGCACCGAGGCTGGTCAAGACCTCGGCCGACCTTGCTACGCGAGACGTCCTTCATTGACTCCCCGTCAGTGGTTGCAACTTTACCATCACGACCTTAATCACAAGACGGTCAAAATACTCCCCCCAGCATTCTTGACATAAAACAATCATTTACAAACAGCATTTACAAACAATTTACAATACAATTTCTATTTTAACTTTCATTTTTCCACATTATCCCTCATCAATCTACATTACTTATTCCATATTCCCTTTATATGTATACTCATCCCATCACATCATTTCCATCTCATCACTTCAGATTCCCTCACATCACATATCGTATATTCACATCCATACATCCACATCTATATGCGTACATTCACATCTACATGCATACATCTACATCTCTATGCATACATCCACATCCACATCCACATTCACATTCACCTCCATACATCTGCATCTATATACATACACCCACCTCCACATTCACATCCACATCTATACATCTACATCTACACCTCTACATCCACATCTACATCTATACACCTACATCTACATGCATACACCCACATCTCCATTCACATCTACATCTACATGCATCCATCCACCTCCACATCCACATCTACATCTATACATCTACATCTACATGCATACATCCATATCTCCATTCCCATCTACATCTATACATCTACATCTACATGCATCCATCCACCTCCACATCCACATCTACATCTATACATCTACATCTACATGTATACATCCACATCTCCATTCACATCTACATCTATACATCTACATCTACATGCATCCATCCACCTCCACATCCACATCTACATCTATACATCTACATCTACATGCATACATCCACATCTACATGCATACATCCACATCCACATCCACATCTATACATCTACATCTACATGCATACATCTACATCTCCATTCACATCCACATCTATACATCTACATCTACATGCATCCATCCACATCTCTATTTACATCCTCATCTATACATCTACTTCTACATGCATACATCCACATCTCCATGCATACATCCACCTCCACATTCACACTCACATCCATACATCTACATCTACATGCAAACATCCACATCTCCATGCATAATAAAATTCTTTTAATTAATCTAGGATAATAGTTCCTAGAATATGGTAGAATATGGTAGGAAGTCCTCTTTTTATGAAATTATTTTATGCGTAATTTCTATAAAAATTTTGCCATAGCTCCGCTACTATGACTGATAAATCTCAATTTTTTCTAAGGGATAAGGCTCATTATTAAAGAAATAATTAGAATGGTCTCTAATTGGATCATCAATCCATAATGGTCTCTAATTGGATCATTAAGAAAATAATTAGAATGGTCTCTAATTGGATCATCAATCCATAATGGATTGAGTCATCAATATACATAAACTAAAAGCATAGAAAAAAAACCATTAATTTGGCCTCAAGCATAGTTTAATCTTGGATTAAGGAAAAGCCTTATGAAAAGCTTCATTTGGATTGAAAAGGGTCATGAGTATGACCATTTCTTAAGTGAGAGAGAGAGAAAAACCATTAGAATTAAATATAAATAGAATTTTATGTAATTCTTTACTATCATTACTTAATTAACTTCAATAGCATTTCAAAAACCATACCAATTAAGCTTCTCAAGCTTGAGAGGGGTTGAGAAGAGAGAATCATTGAGAAATTATAGAAAGATCAAAATTCACTATACTTACCTTACAATTTACTTGATTCTTTATTCACGGTAGAGGCCCCCAACCAATCAATTGGTTAAGTATGTTGATGGAGCCACCAATGGGGATTGAAGAAAGAGAGAAGTGTCAAAAACTAGTGAATTATTAAAGAATTCACAGTTCTTGGCTTAGGTGAAGTAGAGTAACAAAGCATAAGACACTATATATTTTTCAACAAGGGGAGGCTTCTATTTATAGGAAAATTTGAGCTCCTAACCAAACAAACTGATTCTAGAATTTTCCAAGTCAGTTTGGTCATTTTTTGACCATTTTTAGGTCAGTTAAGCTAACTTTTTGGAACTAGACTTGAATGAGGAGAGAGGAGAGATGAAATATCTCAATTTTTTATGAGTTTAAAACTCATTCAAGCATGTGAAATATGCACCTCCTTTAAAGAACTCTCCTTCCTTACATATGTGTCATAGTTTTTTTACTAATAAACCTTGTACATTTTCAACTCTTCATCTTATGTGAAATATCCACCTCCTTTAAAGAACTCCCCTTCCTTACATATGTGTTTTTTTACTAATAAACCTTGTACATTTTCAACTCTTCATCTTATGTGAGCATTTACTCCTTTTTGGATACCCAAAATATCTCATATTTTTAATATTGCTCATAGTTTTTTTACTAATAAACCTTGTACATTTTCAACTCTTCACCTTATGTGAAATATGCACCTCCTTTAAAGAACTCCTCTTCCTTACATATGTATCATAGTTTTTTTTTTACTAATAAACCTTGTACATTTTCAACTCTTCATCTTATGTGAAATATACACCTCCTTTAAAGAACTCCCCTTCCTTACATATGTGTTTTTTTACTAATAAACCTTGTACATTTTCAACTCTTCATCTTATGTGAGCATTTACTCATTTTTGGGTATCTTCTTTTTACAAATTGGATTTATCTCCTCCCTACACATGTATTGATGCTATTGGCCCATAGGAACCTTAATTGGACCATAGTCTAAAGATTTCTGAAAATCTAGACCCTTAGACTAAGGTTCTTTATACCTATTTCCAATTAATTCCAATTGCACATTGGAAAATTCTTTTTGAATTTCTGTTTCAGGGGAACTTATTTTAATAAGATGAGTTATTTTTCTATCCAAAAATATTCATAATCTGAATATTCTCTCTCTAGAATATTTTCTCTCTCTTGGTTAAAACAGTTAGAAACAAGATCTTTATATTTCTGAAGAGGGATTGATTACAGGGGGATATGCTAGACATCAAAAAGGGGTTGGGGGAGGAATCTTACACAAATATTGAGAAAGATGAAGTGGCCAAGCAAGTACAAGAGTTATTTGACATGGGTTGGGGCAAACCTAGTCATTCTCCATTTGCATAACTACTCCTACTAGTGAAGAAGAAAGATGGTACTTTCCACATGTGTGTTCATGTTAAAACCCTAAGATCTCTCTAGATAATTGTTATGCATAAACATGCATAAATCAGGCATAAACTCATCCACCCGTCCACCCCCGAGCCGAAGGGATACACATGAAATATAATGAAATACATCATACCTTTACCTTGATGTCCCATACCATCAAGAGATATAACTCCAATCCAATAGCATGTAGCTAAAGTGTGAAATGGTAGGTGAGTAGATATGATCCTCTACACAAGAGACCATAGCCTAATCCTCCAAGCCTCCCTTGAGTAGTGTGCCCCATGCCCCTATTATTTATATAGGAGGGCCCTCAAGTGACTCTTGACTCTCCATTTCCCATGTGTGGCCCTTGGATGCCTGACCCTAATCTTAACCCTTAAGGTTAGTCCTAACCCATGCTCCACTAGAGCTTGTTCCCATGCTCCCATGCTCCACTAGAGCTTGTTCCCATGCTCCCATGCTCACAAGCCTAATGTGGGTTAGCCTCCTAGTATATGCACTCATAAAATGTGCATATAACATACTTCCCCTCTCTCAAAACATTGCACTCTTGCAATGAAAAGAAGGAGAACTGCACTGAACAATATCAACTGACTTCCAAGTCGAATCCTCTATTTCCCTATCTTTCCACCTAATTTTAACCTCAGGGATTAGTCAACTACAAAGTTTCCTTTCCCTGAATTCAAGTACCTTATCAGGTTCATGTGGAAGATACGATAATTCTTCGACTTTAACGAGTTCTTGAGGAGTAATTGTGTTATCCTCACCTCCCAGTTTCCCTTTCAATCTATTGATATGAAAGACTGGATGAACTCTAACATGTGGAGGCAGTTTAAGTTCATACGCAACCATGCCAATCTGATGTATAAATCGAAATGGACCACAATAACTAGGAGATAAATTCAAGCATTTTCCTTTTGACAAAGTCTGAAAATCTTTAGGAACTTTTAAATAAACCAACAGTCCTGGTTCAAAAGACCAAATTGAGCGTCCTCTATCAGCATAGAACCGTGCCCTATCCTGAGCACTCCTGATAGAATCCCGAGCTTTGGTCAGCATTTCCTACATATCATCATGCAAGAAATTCCTCGATGCATCAAGCTCTATGTCCTTAAGACCGACATCAATAGGTGCCTTGGGTGGATACCCATACATAAGCATGAACGGAAACCAATAGCCGTATGTTTAAAACTGTTATAGGCAAATTTCATCATTGGAAGATATTTTTCCAATTTGATGCTTTTCCATAGACAT
This sequence comes from Cibotium barometz, assembly GCF_041138505.1. NCBI lineage: Eukaryota > Viridiplantae > Streptophyta > Polypodiopsida > Cyatheales > Cibotiaceae > Cibotium > Cibotium barometz. The sequence goes on from NC_141077.1 coordinate 26,119,240, forward strand.
ATGCATGAAGCATATCCTCTACAATCTGATTCATACGCTTTGTTTGCCCATCAGACTACTGCGGATAATCAGAGGAATTCATACTCAAAGTAGTTTCCTCGTTGTAAACCATTCGGAATAAAAGTAGGAAAACATGGCATTATAACAGCAGGAACCAGGGATTCATCGGCGCCCCTGATGTACCCACATCTGCACATGGAATTATCGGTGTCCTGAGTTACCCATATCGACATAGAGAGTCATCAACGTCTCGATGAGTCACATATGTCCATCCGTAAACCATCAGGTTGGCTGTATAAATCACCACCTAAAGTACAGAACTAGAGAAAGAAATGCCAACAAAGAAAAGATCCAAATTTCCTTAATCTGAACACAACAAGATAAACTCGTTGAACTCTAAAGAAAGAGATTTCAACAAGTGAAAGTGCCGATGAGATTACACTCATCAATACATGCAGGCTATAGATAAAATAAGTTTATCTAGAGAGAATGCCTACACTATAACTTCTAGTAAATTCAAAAAATGAGATTGTCTTTGAATGTTGGAGGTCAACATGCCAAGTGATGTAAGTAAAGCAACAATCCTGAGCCCAAATTATCCCATAAGATAATATATGTGAGGGATCGCTAGTATGATAATTATCCCATACCACCATGATACCACCCATACATACCTTAACAATTTGAAACTCCCTAGTATGCCTTCTAGGAAATATGAATAAAATCTTGTATAAAAGGAATAAAATGGCCTTATCCCAGACTTTCACATACTAAAACCTGTCTCTATATACCTAAGACTACATCAAGGAATAACTCTTTTCGAGTACATCATTAGAAAAGAATTTGAATTATTGGCGTCTTTCTAATGATAACTACCCAAAACACAATAAAGTTAGGGTAAAAAAATAACTCACCTAGATATATAAGCAACTAGGTATCCAAGTTGCAATATATACAAAAGTACAAGGAACATAGTCCAAAATTAGGTGCAAAAAACGAAGGCAAATGCTACCTTCAAAGCACATGATATTATCCAAAAAGATCAAAAGATCCTTATAAAACCATGGATAAAAGCATAGAAGCTCCTCAAATCCATGAAAACCATAGTTGATCATAAAAACCAATGCATACCATCTAATGGTCCTTAATCATGCCAAAAGAAGCATTAAAATTGGTGGCCAACTCATCAATCCGGAGTATATGAACGTAGTGTCGTTCAAACAAAACTCCAAAGTAAGCAAGTGAAACACATGTCTGTAGCACTCAATAAAAAACTCCTAGACACAAGTGATTTAGGCAAAACCTGATGAGTCCATATAAAACTTGGAAAACATCCAATAAAATCCACCAAAACAAACAGATCAACTAACCCATAATAGATTTTGTCTTAGGCTTAAGAAATTAAGCACAAACCACACTTAAACAAGTTCAAACTAAATTATCATGGAAAAGTGTCAAAGGTGAAACACACTTTGAACGTAAATTATAGCCATCAAAAGAAATTAAGGAACATGTCCAAAAAGAATGGCTAAACAATGGTTAAAAATCATGGAAACATCGTTTAGAATTAATCCAAACAGAAATAACTACTAATAAGAGATATAATTGTATTAATAATATGCGAATAACCCGCATCTATCTAATGTCAGCACGAGAAAACGTACTTCAACATTAAATAACCCTCGAAAATATGAAATTCTCGAGAAAAAAAAATATCATGATTTTTTTCTATTTTTTTCTAATTTAATAGGGCCTCAAAATCTGATAATTTTGAATTCCACCAAACCTATCTTATGGCATTCCTAAACCTATATTTTTCCAGAAACTTTTTAGCAAATAATTTTACCAAAATACCATTGATATTTTAAAAATACCAATTTTTAGGATTTCTAAAAATAATTTCTAGAATATTCCTAAATTTTTCTGAGAATCCCATCGTTCACAAAATTTTCAATTCTGCCCAACAATTCTCAAATCTAATGCAAATTTATAATTTAAATGGATTTTTTAATTTTTTGGGTCAAAAAATATATTTTTAAAGAAATTTGAATGGTCACGGGCACCCGAATGGACACACCGCATGCCAATCACCAACCCCACATTTTTTCAAAAATTTAAAATAACCTTTGTCTAATTTTTAAAAATTTTTTAAAATTTATTTCAGTAGAAAATCGACAAAAATTTGATAGCATACCCGTAAAAAAACCTGCAAAAATGTATAAAAAATATATTTTTAACCATAAAAATACTCAAAAATTTTCTTAAAATTTAGAAAAAGATTCCTTAAAAATTTAGGGAATCCATTCTATCAAAAATATCCACAATAAAATATGTGGTATTTTCGTAACAATTTTTATTAATGCTTATTTTAAACGATAAGAAATAAGAAAAAATAGCATTAAACTCACGGAATTCCCCCACAACATCGATTCGTCCATTGAATAGTAGTAACACACGTTCCAATCGCCATATCGATGATCCACGTGCAAATCATCAACACAAATCAACAAAAATAACATTTTTATTTAGTAAATATTAAAATTTACTTCAAAAAACGCCAAAAAATTTACAATAAGAAAGAAAAAATAACAACAATTAACTAGAGATTGCTCTAATACCACTGTTAAAACCCTAAGATCTCTCTAGATAATTGTTATGCATAAACATGCATAAATCAGGCATAAACTCATCCACCCGTCCACCCCCGAGCCGAAGGGATACACACATGAAATATAATGAAATACATCATACCTTTACCTTAATGTCCCATACCATCAAGAGATATAACTCCAATCCAATAGCATGTAGCTATAGTGTGAAATGGTAGGTGAGTAGATATGATCCTCTACACAAGAGACCATAGTCTACGCCTCCAAGCCTCCAAGCCTCCCTTGAGTGTGCCCCATGCCCTTATTATATAGGAGGGCCCTCAAGTGACTCTTAACTCTCCATTTCTCATGTGTGACCCTTGGATGCCTGAATCTAACCTTAACCCTTAAGGTTAGTCGTAACCCATGCTGCACTAGAGCTTGTTCCCATGCTCCCATGTTCACAAGCCTAATGTGCCTCCTAGTATATGCACTCATAATGTGCATATAACAGTTGACTATAAAGATGTCAACAAGATTACAATGAAGAATAGATACCCTATTCCAAGGATAGATGATCTCTTGGATGAGCTCAAGGGGGTGCATGATTCTTTTCCAAGATCGATTTGAGATCGGCCTACCACCAAATAAGGATGGAGGGAGATGAGCATAAAATAGCTTTTAGAACCAAAAGGGGTCTATTTCACTACATGGTCATGCATTTTGGTTTATGCAATGCTCCGGCAACCTTCCAAGCTTTGATGAACAAGGTGTTGCAGCCTTATCTTTTCAAATCGGTGTTGGTCTTCTTTGATGACATATTGGTGAATAACAAAAGAAAAGAAGAGCTCTTTAAGCGTGTATGAGAAGCTTTGGATGCATTAAGGGCACATCAATTGTATGTCAAAGAGAACAAATGCACTTTCATGGAGAGTGAAGTGGAATACCTTAGACACATTGTGGGCAAAGATGGTATTAGGGTGGATTCTAAGAAGATGGAAGGCATCAAAAATTGGCCAACGCCCCCCCACTATTGAGAGGATTCTTAGGTCTCACGTCCCTCTATAGGAGGTTTATTGAGAGATATGCTCAAATTGCAACCCCATTGACAGATAAATTGAAGAAGAAACGTTTCTTTTGGGATATTATTGCCAACAAGAGTTTTAAAGAGCTCAAAAGAATGCTTACTTCAGTCCCTAGTCTTGTATGTCTAGATTTTTCAAAGTCGTTCACCCCGTGTGAGGGCAGATCCATGTGGAAGAGGAATTGGGGGCCGTGTCATGGGGTGATTGCATTTGAGAGCCGGAAGTTGAGTGACAAAGAGATGGAGTTGCATGTCTATGATCAAGAGATGATAGCCATTTTGCATGCAATCAAGAAGTGGCATCATTTGATATGAGAATTAACTCTTGTTTACTGGGAATTATATATTTTTTAATCAAGGACCCCTGTATATACCATGCCGGTGGGCCTCCAATGTTTGTTGAAGTTGGTTTGTATGGAGGGGTGATTCTCGGGTTACTTATGCTTGACAAACATGTGTGTGGCTATGATTTGAATACTTATGGGTTGCCTAAACAACATTGGTATTAATTGATGTGTTCAATCAATTGTTTAACTAACATGGTTTGTGTCTATGAGTATAGGTAATGAGCTGTGCGAGGGTATCGATTTGGTGTCACATGACGGCATGAGATGTGCGAGGGTACCAATTGAGGTGTCACGCTATATAATGGAACCGATTGAGGTGTCGTGTATGGCTGGTGGATTGAGCGGTGGTGTGAAGATGGTGATCATTTTTGCTAAATCATGTATTAGAAATTTATAAATTATTTATAGCCTTTCATGTGGCTAGGATTATTTTATGTACATTGTGTGCACAAGGTTACTTCATGTGTAAAGGCCCATTAACATTCATATTTGGGCAAAGGTTTTATATGAATAAACCTTACGAACTTTTATATGGTTAATAATATGGGAAAAGTGGGAAAAGCAATACCCAAAAGTGGAAAAAGTAAGCCCAAATTGTACGCACATCTATTATTAGCTCCTTGGGCTATTTTTATGAGTACAATTCTCTAAATACTCATGTTGTGGAAGTGGGAGCTACACGCTTGAGGGGGGAGATTGCACCCAATCTTATCTTGTGGAGTACCCAATCTTATCTTGTGGAGTACCTTATATCTCTATCTCTTATCACAAGATAAGATTGCACCCAATCTTATCTTGTGGAGTACCTTATATCTCTATCTCTTATCGCAAATTTTTTTCATGTTTACCTTTATTGAAATTTTATTCAATTGAATCATGTGGTATTTGATACGTTATTTGAATTAAATCAATTCTTGCAAAGTTTCTTTAAAACTCTATTTTCCTAGAAAATTTAGATCCGTGACAGTGGTATCAGAGCTAGATCTAGAAAGATGGATACAAGAATTGAAAGCTTAAAAGCTTAATTCATAAGTTTTTGAAAGAGTTGCATTTATTATCCAAGGAGCAAAGACCAAAGGATAAGGGTGGGGTGGCAAACCACTTTGTAAAAAACCATGAAACCACCTTTTTATTCAAAAGTGGTTTTCCCAAATTCATAGCTTCTTCTTTTGTAGCAAGGTTGGTTGCCCGGTACACTGTGTGGCTCTCCTCTGGACGGTATGTTCGGAGTCCTCTATGCTCACAACAGTATAACACAGACCCTATGTAGCAAACACAATGCAAGGGACCACAATATAAGAGACAAGACGACAGAAGGAACAGAGACCACAATACAAGGGATGAGACAATGGAAGGAACAGAATGCTTGCACTAATCGAAGAACACTGGGTAAAGTCCATCACTGTGCTTGGTGCACACTCAGCAGAGGTTACAGTGAAGAGGACGGCACAAATAACATGAGGATGCACTACAAGGTGAGAATATGCTTGAGGATGAGGATAGTATCGAATGTCCTCTAAGATGGTTAGGGGCCATATGTGCTTGAAGTCCCGTCGGTGGCATCCTCTATCTTTGGTGGATGCCATAAGGTGTCAATGTAGCCTCGGTGAAATCTCTTATCTCTAGGAGATGCCGTCGGTCGGTGCCGTTTTGGAGCCTTCAATGATGTGTACCTCCAGTCACGCTTTGCGGTGGTGGAAAGTCTAGGTTGCATCTTGGTGGATAGTCCAATGTGTGGGTACCTTGGTTGTGGACAGTTCAGTGGTGGACAATCTTGGTGAACAGTCCAAGTGGATAGTTCAGTGGTGGGGACAATCTTGGTGGTGGATAGTTCAGTGGACAATCTTGGTGGATAGTCCAGGCTACATCTTGGTGGATAGTCCAATGGGCAATTTAGGCTACATCTTGGTGGACAGTCCAATGTGTGGGCACCCTTGGTGGTTACAGGTCGCCCACCACTAGAGTGCTCACCATCCTCAGTGTGAGGAGATAAAAGGAGATGACTTCGAGGAGTACATAAGGGGAGTATGCAGGATATGGTATTTACAATATGCTGGATATGCAGACATGCAATGATTAAAATATGCTAAATGTAAATGAATATAAGAGTGCAGAGCACTGATTCCATCTTGCACGCAACTCCAAAACTTGCAGGAAACTCTAGAACTGCAAGTAGACCTGTAGCAAATCCAACCAGAAGGCAACACCCATGTGACTTAAAACTCAGGGTGCTAGTTGTGCCTTCACCAGTGGCTTGATCCTTCAAATTATCACAAATCCAATCCAAAAGGTGACCATCATGAACCACCAAGACATGAGAAGCTTGCATCGCCACATACCAAACTGTCCTTCCTACTCCACCAAGGGCAGGTCGAACCCTCTACCCCCTTGGCTCCTAAACTTGTGGACCACACACTCAGTGGCTCCTACAACCTTCTCAAGCATAAGATTGCTGACTCTAGGATGGGGTCCAACCATATAACCATCAAAACCATTTACATGAGTATGAGAATTTACAAGAACGATTGCCTGTAAGTGAAGCACATGCCTGTGTCCAACAAGGGGTGGTGATGAAGTCTAGACTCCAAATAGAAGTAGCAGTGATGTAGTTCACGTGCCAAGGAGGTAGCCAACTCTGCTTCTTAGGAATGGGTGCCTTCTGCATCAAATGCAGCTAATTCATTCTCCAGTGCAGCTGTAAGCCTGACCAACTTTCTGCAAAAGTGGTGGAGGGGGCAGTAAGTATATGCGAGATAAGGGGTGAGTGAAATGAGCAAGGGACTCGCCACATGCCCATTGCTTCTATTATGTGTGCAGCCCTTTTGAGAGTAGAAACGGAACCGTGTAGCCCATTGCAAGTGGCTATGGCTTGGACCAACGTCAATGGTGAGGGACGTAGAGGTGAGAAGCAGATAGGTGGGTGATAAGCATAAGCCGTAAGGAGCGAGGTGATAAACAAGTGAACGGAGCAGATTAGTAGGTGCAATGAGATGGGTCCGATCCGTGGGTGCGCAGAGAAGGTGTGAAGTGGTGGGTGAAGGGTGACCAGAGTGGCTAGTTCAAGAGGTTGGTGAACGGAGACCAGAGTGGACAGTCGAGGGGGGAGGCTGGGGTTTGCTGGATGGTCGTGAAGGGGTAGAGGGGGTTTGGCGGATGGCCCTGAGGGGGGAAGTTGGCAGACAAGCCAAGGGGGAAGGGTGGAGGCATAGTTGGCAGACGACCCAACGGGAAGGAGGACATGTGCTAGTGTGTAAAGAGAGGACTTCCTTTAGGTTGAGAAGAGGACATGTGCGAGTAAGAGGACATCCTTTAGGTTGGGAAGAGAACGTCCTATTGTGGAAAGGGGATCCCTTTGGTGTGGAGAGAGGACGTCCTTTGGTGTGGAAAGAGGATGTCCTTAGTGTGGAAAGAGGACATCCCTTAGGTGCATGGGAAAAGGGGACATCCTTTGGTGTGGAAGGAGGACAACTGCAAGTTGGGGAAAAGGACATCCGTGAAGCACTGGGGAAAAACGGATGTTCCAGTTGAGGGAAAGGTGCGGCGGATGGAAGAAAAAAAAGGTATACTAGGGAGAAGGAGGTGACGGATGAACCAAGAAATTGAGTGGATAAACCAAGCTCATGTTGTTGTTTTTTTTTTTTGGGAGAGACTAAGAGGGGAACGTGCTTGCCAAGGTGGGTGGGGCTTTCGTTGTTTGAGAAGGCCATTGGGTACTAGAATGAGATGAGAGTTATAGGCATGGCCGCTAGAGGTAGGAGGTGAAACTTGCCTACCAAAGTGGCCAATGATGCTAGAGGTTGTAAAATGGTTGGGAAGATAGCTAGGAGATGGGTAAGTAAGCGTGGCAAGGATCAAGGGCGGCCATGATGGAATTTGCAAAAGGGGAGGGAAATGAGTGGCCCTTGTGGTGTGGATAGAAGAGGAGGTAAGGTTGAGAACGACGACCCAGATGAATTAAGGTAACCATGGAATGGATGGTGCGGAGTAGAAGGGAAACTAGGCTTGCTTAGCTATGAAGTAGACTCGACAAGGGAAAGGTTCGAGTAGGAACGTTGATGTCAGTGGGGAAGTGGGGGTTGGGAGGGTGGTGGAACCATCGACATGTGGGAGTTGGCAGAAGTGTGGAGGTTGGATGAAATTTCTTCTTCCTGCGAACGATTCTTGGCTGGGTCCTTTCATGTTGGGGACCGGGGTGGGCTCGTTTGGCCCGCCTTCTTGGGGACTCTCCACATTGACTTCCACCATGTAGGATGTGAGGCTTTCTGCTGCCTAGAGCCAGTCAAGGAGTTTCGACTCATCACCATAGGGAACAAGGCCTTTTTCTGTCGTTGGCCAAGAAGTGGTTGCCGGAGAGTGGGAAGAAGAAATGGGGGCTACTATGGCACCATGGAACCCTTGATCCAGACCCTCCTCCAATTTGAGTTCTTGTGGGCCATGTTGTTGCGGAATCCACAATCGATCAAAGCCCCAATCGTGTAGAACACCGGTTCTCCTCAGCCATGGATGACCAATGAGTAAAGAGTAAGCCCCTATGACTTCAAGAAGCCTGTTCACCACAAAGTCCAGTAAGAATGGGATGCCTTGGATGACTACGGTGACACCTTTCACTAGGCCAATAGGGGTCACTTCCCGTTGGTCGGCCATGCAAACACAAAAATTGGTTGGCCGTGTCACCTTGAGGCTTTTTGGGTCTCTCTCCTCCACTCAACTTGATCTAGCATAAGCACCACGTTTTCTTAACACCCACCACTAAAATTGGTGGATGTACCATTGAATTGCTCCAATAATGTGCTGAGATATTGTTGGATGTTTGGGCCAGATCAAAGAGGTTTACTGATATGGTATGCCCTTTGAGTAAATCCTCCACTGAGAAAGGGGTAATCTGTGATTGGAATTATGTAAGAGATGAGGTAGATGGTGTGTCGGATATAGAAGGTTGGTTGTAGAGATCCTTAAAAGCCTGCAAAAGAAGGACTGATGTATGACTGTATGAGGTACGGGCAGAGCTTGAGTACATGGCTCATCTCCTTGTTGCTCTTGAGGCATGGCCTTCTTTTGTGATCTGGTGACCACTCTGGTGGATGGTGGAGCCTCCTCATGGTGGGTTGCGTTTGTGACGGAAACTCCAAGAGTGGTAGAGGAAGGTGGGCAAGTGGATGGAGGTTGTCCTAGAGATGGAGTATGTCCTACAGAGACTAAGTGGATGGTGGGAGCAGGGAATGTGAAGTCGGAGGATGTGGATGCCCTTTGTTTGGGGCAGTCCCTGGTATAATGGTCTTTGGATTCTGGGCAATGGCGGCAGGGCGGAGCACCTTCAGGAAGAGGGCAACGACTCTGGTAGTAGTGACCATATTCCCCACATCTATAGCAAAGAACATGACAATTACGAGGTTGGGGAGGGCCGATAGGACGGTTCACGGGAGCTGTTGCCATGGTGGTTGGTGCAGGAGGGGTAGGGATGAGTGGTGGAAGATAGGTTACTTGAGGAGTGGGTGGGCAAGGAGGAGGGGTAGTAGTAGCATGGAAGAGTTGTGGGACGGCAATAGCAGCAAAGCTGTGGCATAATGTGCAAGATTAGGTACTACTACTGAGGCAGGGTGAGAATAGGATTTTGTTGATATGGAGTTGACGGAAGCCCTTGAGGTACTAGTAGTCCTTATCTTCATGTCCTCCTTTTTCACAAAAAGAGTAATACTTCCTTTTGGGACATTCTTGGACGGTGTGTCCAAGTGACTGGGGCAGATAGCACACCACAGCCCCTTCTTGGCTTCTTGCTGGTTCTTCAATTCTTTGATCTCTCTTTTGAGGTGGAGCAAGGTACTTTCCTCGCTTGGAGATTTATGACACTTCGAGGGCCTCCAGCTCCCGCTTTAGCTGAATCACCGAATCATCCGATTGTGTCACTGTTGGTGGACTGACAGAACCGGCATCACGCTCAAACATGAGTCGTGCATTTTCAAGTTGGGAAGCTAACTCTTGGAATTCCAACAATGTTGTTGGTGTGGGCCAAATTTCCTGGATCTTCTGCTGGGTGGATCTGGGTAAAGCTTAAGTCACCCACCACTAGCACACCATGAAGTCACCAGGGTAAGTGGGTAAGCGAGCCACCAACATTGTGGTCCGTGTCATGCGTTTTGACACCCTCTCCGTTGGTAGAAATTGAAGCTTCCCTACCTCTTGGAGAATGCGGTCCTCGTAGTTACCAGGATGGAAAGTCCAGAGGAAGGTTTCCTTTAGAGTGATCCAGTCTGTAAAGTGGTCAATTGGAAACTGACTGGACCACTTATATGCAGAACCTTGGAGAGTGGATGGGAAGAGCACTAAGAAAGCGTCCTCTCTCTCAAGTCCTCGGCTCTTACAGGCGGAGATGAATTATCGGATGTGGTCATCCACATCCTCAGTGGATGAACCTTTGAAAGTGGGGAGCTTGACGTTGACCCGGCCAAGCACCGTAGAGAGGGGTTATGTGCCATGAGGATTGGCTGGGCCAGGAGGGTTAGCATGGCCTTCGGCATTGCCAAGGGTGGCTTTACCAAGGTCAACTTCCATAGGAAGAATTTCCCTAGGCGGTATGTAGCTAAACCTCTTTCGACTATGGCTGTGTATTGAGAGAGGACTCTTAGATGAGCTGACTTAGATGGGCTGACTAGACTGCCACGAGAGCGTGTATTGGGCATGCAGACAGAGAAACACAGAAGGAAGACGCAAAAAAGGACGCAAGAGATAGAGAGGAATATAGAGAAGAAGACAGAATGGAGACAGAGAAGAATACAGAGAAGAAAACAAAAGAAGATGCAACGTAGAGAGGAATATAGAGAAGAAGACGGAACACAAACAGAGAAGAAAATAGAAAAGAGGATGCTGCAACGTAGAGGAAGGATGAGCTACCAGGACTCCCAATTTCGAGGATCCCACCGCGCGTGCCAAATTTTAGTGTACCTGTAGCAAGGTTGGATGCCTGTTACACTATGTTGGGGCTCTCCTCTGGACGGTATGTCCGGAGTCCTCTATGCTCACAACAGCGTAACACAGACCCTATGTTGGGGCTCTCCTCTGGACGGTATGTCCGGAGTCCTCTATGCTCACAACAGCATAACACAGACCCTATGTAGCAAACACAACGCAAGGGACCACAATACAAGAGATAAGACGGCGGAAGGAACTGAGACCATAATACAAGACAGTGGAAGGAACATAATGCTTGCACTAATAGGAGATCACTAGGTACAGTCCGTCACTGTGCTGTGTGCACACTCAGCAAAGGTCACAATGAAGAGGACGGCACAAAGAACATGAGGATGTACTACAAGGTGAGAGTATGCTTGAGGATGAGGATAGGATTGAATGTCCTCCAAGATGATCACGGGCCACATATGCTTGAAGTCCCGTCGATGGCATCCTCTATCTTTGGTGGATGCCATGAGGTGTCAACGTATCCTCGGTGGAATCTCCTATCTCCAGGTGATGCCATCAGTCGGTGCCATTGGAGCTTTCAATGCTACATACCTCTAGTCATGCTTTGCGGTGGTGGATGGTCCACATTGGTGGATAGTCTAGGTTGCATCTTGGTGGACAGTCCAATGTGTGGGCAGCTTGGTGGTGGACAGTTCAGTGGACAATCTTGGTGGACAGTCCAATGAGTGGGCAGCTTGGTGGTGGACAGTTCAGTGGACAATCTTGGTTGGACAGTCCAAGTGGATAGTTTAGTGGACAATCTTGGTGGTAACAGTTTAGACAATCTTGGTAGATAGTCCAAGTTGCATCTTGGTAGACTGTCCAGGTGGACAGTCCAAGTTGCAACTTGGTAGACTATGTCTAGGTGGACAGTCCAAGTTGCATCTTGGTGGACAGTCCAATGTGCGAGCACCCTTGGTGGCTACATTCTTGATCCATCCAAGGGGAATCCGTCTTAGCTTTTGGATTGCTAAACCACTGCAGGAGGAAGAAACCTATAATGGAGGGTGCTGATGCTTCTATAAATCAATTTATGGAGAAAACTTTTACATTGAAAAAAAAATTAATAAAAAAGAGAAAAGGAAAAAGCTTCAATTTCTTTTCTCCCCTCTTCTCCATGGCCGGCATCGCATTTCCCTTCCTCCCTCTTCTCCACACAGCAGCGGTGGCGGGCAACGAAATTTGCTTGGTAGATTTTTCTTTTTCTTTCTTGTCTTTCTTCTTGTTGGAGTGTAGCCGGTGAATTCCAGTTTTGACTTCTTATAAAAGCCTTATAATGTTATAAGCTTTACAAAAAGCTTAATAACAAGGCCCCAAATACACACACACACACACACACACACAGCTTTTTCTTTCTCTTCCAATTATGGGTAGCAAGGTTCTCCTTCCCTCATGACATACACCAATGCTAACCCCCCATTCTCCCTTTTCTTCTTGAAGTAGCACCGCACTGTGGTTTTTCCCAGCTAGGCGACAAGTTGTATTAAGCACCGTTGCCCAAAGCTTTAGTAAGCTTACCTTTTACTATATCAAGCTTATAAAGCTTTATAATAAGCTTTATAACATAAGCTCATAAAAGCTTATGTAGATCTAGGCTTTAAAAGTTTATTTCCAACCAATTCAAGAGATTTCAAAAAAAGGGGGGATTTATACAAAAAGAGAAATTCCAGAAAAAATTAGATTTTCAAATTCTGTCAAAAATTTCAGAAAAAGCCTTCTTTTCTTTTTCGGATCCATGGATTTTTTGACATCACTAAATATTGTTTTTCCCACTTACTCTTCGACATATGAGCTTCTGACTTTTTACGAATTGCAGCTGAAAGCTAAGTAATAACTACACTTTCTAAATTTTATAAATTAACAATTGAAGTTTGATATGATATTATGAATTCAAACTAACATTATCGAGGATGCCCGTATATACCATGCCGGTGGGCCTTCAATGTTTGTTTCAGTTGGTTTGTATGGAGGGGTGATTCCAGGTTACTTACGCCTGGAAAACATGTGTGTGGCTATGATTTGAATACTTATGGGTTGCCTATATCTCAAGACGACATTGGGATTAATTGATGTGTTCAATCAATTTGTGTCTATAAGTATAGGTAACAAGATCTGCCTGTGCGAGGGTACTGATTTGGTGTCACATGGCATGAGATGTGCAAGGATACTGATTGAGGTGTCGCACTTTCCAATGGAATCGATTGAGGTGTCGTATGGCAGGTGGATTGAGCGGTGGTGTGAAGATGGTGATCATTTTTGCTAAAACATGTATTAGAAATTCATAAATTATTTATAGTCTTTCATGTCACTAGGATTATTTTTTAAGTGCAAGTGTGCACAAGGTTACTTCATGTGTAAAGGCCCATTAGCATTCATATTTAGGCAAAGGTTTAATATGAATAAACCTTAGGAACTTTCATATGGTTATAGCATGGTGCATGTGATGATTTGCCTCATTTTACCATGTATAATGGCCTATTGTACTTCAAAGATAAGCTCTATCTTGTTCCCAACTCGGCTTTCAAGCAAAAGGAGTTGGATGAGATGCATTATTCACCCATGGCGGGTCACTTGGGCTCGTTTAAGACATATGATGCAATGCGAAAGAGCTTCCATTGGAAAGGATTATGGTAGGAAGTGCATGCATATGTATCAAAGTATTTGCCATATCAAATGAATGAGGATCCCACACATAAGGAGGGTGGTTTGCTTCAACCCTTACCCATTCTGAAAGGTAAATAGATGCATATTGCTATGGATTTCATTACCAGTCTTCCTATCTATGGGGTGATGGATCGCTTGACAAAGGCAATCCATTTCATACCCACTAATGTCAAGTATACTGCATCAAAGATAGCTCATCAATTCATGAAGAATGTATTCAAGTTACATGGGATGCGACAACAAATAATGAATGACTTGGATGTCAAGTTTATGAGTGGTTTTTGGCACACACTATTTGAGAGCATGGGAACAAAATTGGCACCTAGTACCGCATATCATCTCGAGACTGATGGTCAAACCGAGAGGGTAAACAAATGGTTGGAGACCTACTTGAGACATTATTACTTTGACACTCAACATGCTTGGGATAAGTGGTTGCATTTGTGGAGTTTGCTTATAATAGCACTTATCGTACTAGCGTTGGGATGTCTTCGTTTTGAAGCCATGTATGGATACAAAGTCAATGTTTCCATGATGGTCTTCAATCATGATGATGTGAATCCAAGTGCTAAAGAAGAAGTGGAAAAGTTACATGTGCTAATCCAACAATGCAAAGACAACATTAAGAAGTCTCAAGAGAGGATGAAACACTATGAGGATGCACATAGAAGACCTTTGGAATTCAAGGAGGGGAATCTTGTTTTCTTGAGGATTTCCAAGAGTAGATATGGTTCACTCAAAGGCAATGCAAATACAAAGCTTGCACACCACTGTTATGGGCCATACAAAGTGTTGAGGAAGGTTGGTGAAGTGGCTTATCAACTTTTTCTTCCTTCAACTACTCGAATACATGGTGTACGGATGTGCAAGTATGGATGAACTTCCTCCCATGAATGAGGAAGGCATCGTAGAGTATGTGCTAGAGAGTCTTGTGGGCAAGAGGGAAAGAGTGCTTCACAACCGTACAATGGTGGAGTACTTGGTCAAATGGAAGGGTTTACCTCTTGAGAAGGCTACTTGGTAGCCCGTCTCCATGTTGGACAGTTTCCAAGGGGTATTGGATACATATGGAGATCAATGAATGGGTCATCTATAAAAAGCATGCTTGTTGGAATTTTCTGTTATGACCAGTTTTTGGAGCCCCATTGATGTTGGAAGTGAGTTCACATGCATGGAGATGATTCATGGAGCTATGCTATGTCATGGGGTACCATTGGAGGGTTGTTTTGAGGGCATTTCATACATTTATGGGTCTATTATTGGTTGCAAATGCTCTCATGGATAGAATTTCAGCCATGTATATGATGGTGATTTCATGGTTTGATGCTTATACATGGTGTGATGATGTTCAACCATTCCAAGAGCTGAATGCTACGGTTTCAAGGACAAAACCAATGGGTGGGGATGGTTTGTAACAAAGGGTTTATTTCTAGCCATGGATATACTTGTTAATAAGGGGCCACGTGCCAAGGAATAAGTGGGAACTAGGGGCCAAGGGCCTAAGGCTTGGGCATGGGTACATTTTAATAAGTGTGAACCCATAGCCAAGTTTAAATACCAATTATAACACTAATGTGGTAGCTAATCACTTTTACTAATCATAATTAATCCAAATCTTGGAGCTCTCAAACTTTCTATGGATTCTTGGCTACATTGAGGCAAACTTTCCTCAATCTTTTGCTCATCTCAAGCTCTAATGGGACCTCTTCTCTTGTAGTTTTATTAAGGTTAATGGGGATTCTATGGCTTGTTAGGTAATGGAAGAGAAGGGATGGTTCTGGAGGAACATAGATAGGCATTCTATGTAGGCTCAGCTTCTATGTTAGGCATGTTCCTATGGCAAGATCATTGTGAAAGTATGTGACGAGGACTTTCTTGCACATTTCTCCCACATGTTTTTCTTTTAAAGATCAAACAAGTGCTCTGAGACCAATTGGGCAAGCTGATTCACAAATGAAGTACATGTTAAAAAGTCAAGACTATTGGATAGGCTTGGAAGATTAGTCGACATGCGAGGTTGTTACGATCCATCTTCTTCATTGTTATAAAGACCATGGTTTATTAAATGTGAAGAGGTTGATGTTAGTGGAACCCATATAAATTCTAGGCGATGGGCCATACCATTGACCAGGTTTTCACCCACCATTCCCTCCCTATCCAAAGACATACATGGAAGTGTCGATGATGAGGCTATGGTTTGTGATTTCCACTAATGAGTGAGCATAAAATATGCTCACTCATTGAGGTTGAAGATTGTTTGCTTATAGCAATAGATTTGAGATGCCAAATGTTTGGACCATGGATCTTATCTTCATTTGAAACATTGTTGTGATTTGAGTTGCCACATTTGTTGGCGATTTATGTGTTGCTAATGCTGTCGAAGTTGATACAGAAGTTGTTGGAGAGACTCGATCCCTTTAAACCTTTTTGGGCACCCATATGAGATTATTGCCATTATAGTACCTGTGAGCTTGAAGTAAATGTTTTGGGATCCACCTTTTGGGATCCACCTTTGATGAAATTATGGACATCTTCTTTGGTACTTTGACTATGGAGTCTTCATCTTTAGTGTGCAAGTATATTCCTCCTTGAGGTCTGTGTCTTTTGTTATGGGATCCATGCTTGAGTTACTCCTTCAAAGGACACTTGGACTCGAGCAATGCCCTTGAAACTTGTCAAGTCGGCATTGATATTTGCTGAACTCTAGTGGCTTTACATGGTTTAGAATTTTGAGCTCTTTTTCTTCTAGACTCTCAAGGCTTGGTTTTGGAGGGTGCTGTTGTTTTGCGAGGTAACCAAATTTGTCGATTATCCTCATTTGGCACTCCAAACATAAGCAAAAGACAAACTTAAATACAAGGGAAGGGAAAAGAAAAGACGCACGAGGGAGAACGATGAGAGAGAGAGAGAGAGGAGAGAGATTCTAAAAAAATATTGTTTATGTTCTTTGAGCGACATTGAGTGCTTACTAAATGCCATGAGATATAAGTAAGCACCCATGCTCAAACTTTGGAAACCCTTAGCCAATCATTTTTTATTTAATTTCTTAATTCACAAGATAGACTAAAAATACAAACCCACGCTAAAGCCTCATATATTGGCCTTATATATAAAAGTTTCTTATATATTAAAAACTTTTATGTAGTAAATACAAGCCCACTCGTGAAAAAGAGAGTCTAAGCATTGAGAAAGAGGGTTACAAGCCCACTCTTGAGAAAGGGAGTCTAAGCAACCTTGAGAGAGTTATAAATGTGATAACATTGGCCACTTCCACTTACCTCAGCAACAGAAATTGCTTAAAATTTTAAATTAAATCTGAAAAATAATATTTTCACTTGTTAATATTATGTTGAATTAGATCAAGTCCCTTCAATGTATTTCTTCTGAGCCAAAAACGAAAAACCATAAACAAACACTAAGCCAAAACGTTAGCAGGCCTCATTAAAAAAGGAAAAAAAAAAACTCACCACTCTCGAGGTGGGTATAGACAAAATGAGGTGGTGCCACAGCTAGTTCAAGCTCACCACCAAGCTGGCTTAGCTTCTCCTCCTTCCTTATTAGGAGTTGCTCTGATCCGCCTCTTCTAGAATTCACAACTCCTCTGCTGCAGTGCTCACCACTTAACAACCCCAAAGAAAGTCAGGAACGCTCACTTCTTAACAACCGGAAAGGGCTTGTTCGGCTCCCTCTCAATGGCATGTAGAGACATGGACTTCTTATGGAAGGAGTACTTCAGGGATCCCTCCCAATTTTGGGACAATCGGAACAGCAAGGTAAGCACTGTTTTACAATTTCATGAGAGTACAGGAAAAGCTATTGGCTTTTCTAAGTTTTGTTTTGCATCACAGAGAAGCCCAAGATCCCCAGACTTGAGGCACAAACTGACAAAGGAGCCGCTGTGGATGGATGGCTGGCACAATCCGGCTTGGGTCCAAGAGCAGTTGGGAAGAAGCGGACTGCAACCCCAAGTGAAAGATGGAGAGTTCTGGGTACGGAAGGATAAGCGGATGACCAAGGCCAAGGAAATCCACCACCGAGGTGTGGAGGTGCTGAACGGCAACCACGAGGAGTTTCGAGACGCTACTGCTCTTGTGGCGTTGCTAAAGGCTTGTGCCAAGCAAAAGGACCTGTGCAAAGGCAGCAGAATACATGCTGATATTCTCAAAAGGGGGTTGCTTGAAAAGAACATTTATGTCGGCAACACCCTACTCCATATGTATGCCAAATGCGGCGCGCTTGCAAAAGCGCAAGAAGTGTTTGATGAGCTTCCAGTACGGGATGTAGTTTCCTGGAATGCGCTAATTGCAGGATATGCCCAACACGGGCATGGTGATGAAGCTCTGAACTGGTTTGGACGGATGCGAGACGAGGGCCTCTCCCCAGACGCAGTCACCTTCGTTTGCATCTTGAAAGCTTGCGGCGGCATAGGAGCAGCTGAGAAGGGCAAAGAGATACATGCTGAGATTGCCAGGCAGGGGTTATTGGAGAAAGATATTGTGCTTGGCACTGCATTGGTGGATATGTATGCAAAATGTGGCGCGCTTGCAAAAGCGCAAGAGGTGTTTGACGAGCTTCCAGTACGGAATGTTGTTTCATGGAATGCGCTAATGGCAGGATATGCCCAGCACAAGCACGGTGATGAAGCTTTGAACTGTTTTGGACGGATGCGAGACGAGGGCCTCTGCCCAAACGCAGTCACCTTTGTATGCATCTTGAAAGCTTGTGCCAGCATAGGAGCAGTGGAGAAGGGTGAAGAGATACATGCTGAGGTTGCCAGGCAGGGGTTATTGAAAAAAAATATTGTGCTTGGCACTGCATTGGTGGATATGTATGCCAAATGTGGCGCGCTTGCAAAAGCACAAGAAGTGTTTGACGAGCTTCCAGTACGGAATGTAGTTTCCTGGAATGCGCTAATGACAGGATATGCCCAGCATGGGCACGGTGATGAAGCTCTGAACTGTTTTGGACGGATGCGAGTAGAGGGCATTTACCCAGATGCAGTCACCTTTCTATGCATCTTGAAAGCTTGTGCCAGAATAGGAGCAGCGGAGAAGGGTGAAGAGATACATGCTGAGGTTGCCAGGCAGGGGTTATTAGGAAAAGATGTTGTGCTTGGCAATGCATTGGTGGATATGTATGTCAAATGCGGCGCGCTTGCGAAAGCCCAAGAAGTGTTTGACAAGCTTCCAGTACAGGATGTAGTCTCCTGGACTGCGCTAATCGCAGGATATGCCCAGCACGGGCATGTTGATGAAGTCTTGAACTGTTTTGGACTGATGCGAGACAAGGGCCTCTCTCCAAACGCAGTCACCTTTCTATGCATCTTGAAAGCTTGCGCCAGCATAGGAGCAGCTGAGAAGGGCGAAGAGATACATGCTGAGGTTGCCAGGCAGGGGTTATTGGAAAAAGATAATGTGCTTGGCATTGCATTGGTGGATATGTATGCCAAATGTGGCGCGCTTGCAAAAGCACAAGAAGTGTTTGATGAGCTTCCAGCACGGGATGTAGTTTCCTGGACTGCGCTAATGGCAGGATATGCCCAGCATGGGCACGGTCATGAAGCTCTAAACTGCTTTGGACGGATGCGAGACGAGGGCCTTTACCCAGACACAGTCACATTTGTTTGCATCTTGCAAGCTTGCGGCAGCATAGGAGCAGCTGAGAAGGGCGAACAGATACATGCTGAGGTTGCCAGGCAGGGGTTATTAGAAAAAGAAATTGTGCTTGCCACGGCATTGGTGGATATGTATGCTAAATGTGGCATGCTTGCAAAAGCGCAACAAGTGTTTGACGAGCTTCCAGTACGGGATGTAGTTTCGTGGAATGCACTAATCGCAGGATATGCCCAGCACGGGCATGGTGATGTAGCTCTGAACTGCTTTGGATGGATGCGAGACGAGGGCATCTCCCCAGATGCAGTTACCTTTGGTTGCATCTTGAAAGCTTGTGGCAGCATAGGAGCAGCTGAGAAGGGCGAAGAGATACATGCTGAGGCTGCCAGGCAGGGGTTATTGGAAAAAAATATCGTGCTTGGCAATGCATTGGTGGATATGTATGTCAAATGCGGCGCGCTTGCAAAAGCACAAGAAGTGTTCGACGAGCTTCTTGTACGGGATGTAGTTTTGTGGAATGTACTAATCGCAGGATATGCCCAGCACGAGCATGGTGATGTAGCTCTGAACTGCTTTGGACGGATGCGAGATGAGGGCCTCTCCCCAGATGCAGGCACCTTTGTTTGCATCTTGAAAGCTTGCGGCAGCTTAGGAGCAGCTGAGAAGGGCAAAGAGATACATGCTGAGGTTGCCAGGCAGGGGTTATTGGAGAAAGATATTGTGCTTGGCACTGCATTGGTGGATATGTATGCAAAATGTGGCGCGCTTGCAAAAGCGCAAGAAGTGTTTGACGAGCTTCCAGTACGGGATGCAGTTTCATGGAATGCGCTAATCGCAGGATATGCCCAGCTTGGAAAGGTTGAAACTGTTTTTGACTCGTTCAGCAAAATGATAGGAGAATGTACAGAGCCAGACCTGGTCACATTCGCTGTGTTGCTTACTGCGTGCAGTCATGCAGGTCTAGTGGATGAGGGGCAAATGTACTTTGAGACTATGAGCACAGTCTACAACATCATCCCAACTTTAGAGCACCACACTTGCATGGTTGATCTTTTCGGTCGTGCAGGGCACTTTGACAAGGCAATAAGTGTGATTGAGAAGATGCCTTCTTCTTATTGTCTTCCACTTTGGTCTGGTCTGTTGGGTGCTTGTCAAAAATGGGGAAATGTGAAGCTTGGAAGATGGGCCTTTGAGCATGCAGTACAGTTGGATGAAAAGAATGCTGCTGCATATGTCCTCATGAGTAATATATATGCAGCTGCTGACATGGGAGAGGAAGCGGACAAGGTTGAAGATATGAGACTGAAAAATGGAGCTTGGAAGATGGTGGACTGATGCAAGTAGAAATGTACATTCATTTATTGTGGGGGATGGGAGTCATCCCCCACCCAAAGCAAAAATATCTATGCAAAGCTAAAAGACATTGGTCAAAAAATATCGCTGGAAGGGTATTCCCCCAGGTTTGCACGGGGTGTCACAAGCCATTTCAGATGATGCAAAGGAAGATGTGCTATGTGGGCATAGTGAGAAAGTTGGGCATCGCATGTGCCCTCCCTCATCAATACACCTGAAGGGACACCTATACGTGTTACGAAGAACATGCGAGTTTGTGGTGACTGCCATTTTGCTACATCGCTCATATCAAAGATGGAGAAGCGCAAAATTCAGGTCAAAGACGCAAACCGCTTTCACATTTTTTTTTTTCGTACACACCCGGGGCCCACTCAAGTGGGTGGAGCCGATTTCCCCTTACAACAATTAGCCAATTATCATGGTCGGGCAAGGGCCATGTACCATCGGGCAAGAGTCATGAATTCGGCATCCCCCATGACCACCGCGATGAGTCGAGCGCTGGAACAACGGAGGGGTCTCGTATGGATCCTCCTATCTCGGGTGATCCACCACCCGAGGAGGAGGAGTCACTCGAGTGTTCAAGGGGCAAGAGCCCGAGCAACCAAACACATCAAGCGAGCATAGGTGTCCCTTTATAACATGAGAGAGCCTAGTGGGACTTGAACTCATAACCTAGACGTTACAAGTCACAAGCTTTGACCACTACACTAACTCAGTTGGGACACCGCTTTCACATTTTTGAGGATGGAAAGTGTATTTGTGAGGATGGATTACTGGTGGTGATGGCAGTGCAATTGTGTTGCCTGGCTGCTGATGAAAATTGTGATGGTGCTGATGAAAATTTGAATACTGGTCGCAATTGTGCAACTCAGATGAGGATGAAAATCACCGAACAGAACTCTTCTTTTAGCCTTTTTGTAATTCAATTATACATCAATTTAGGACTTGAGAGCTGAGCGAGGGTAAAGGTTATCATAAAGTGTACACGTGGCATTTAATAATTCGTTGGCAAGATTTAAGGTTCTTTATAAAAGAAGGGAAAGCCACTCATTTCCTTGGACTGCGGCCGGCTTCTCTATCTCGCATACCCTGTGATGATCTCCCTCTTTCACGCCTTGTGATGCTAAGCTGCCTAAGCTGCGAGCTGAGGGTGTTCGAAGAGAGAGCCGTGATGATGCTCCCTTGGCCTTTTCATGATGCTAAGGATGCCTCATTCACTGCTGTGATTCTGAGGGTTTGTCTTTTGTTATTTGTGATTAATGGTAAATGTTTCATGGTGTTGAAAGCATGCACTAATCTATGATTGAAATCGCTGGTTCCAAAGCGCATATTTTTTCTTTTTTTTACAGAGTGCAGAGTGCAGGAACGATTAGTTTTTGCATGCAAGCTGTTAGTGCTGTTAGTGCAGGAACGATTAGTTTTTGCATGCAAGCTGTTAGTGCTGCCAAAGAAATGGGTGAAATGATGACTTAGATCCGATTCCTGTTTTAATAGACAACGCATGTTGTTAATTTTCAGGCATGTTAATTAATGAAAATGGACTTTGATATCAGACCCTATTATTTCAATAATTTTGATTTTAACATATTTCCACGCCCACCCTAACCATGCTTTCTCTCTCTCTCTCTCTCTCTCTCTCTCTCTCACACACACAGAATTCATATGTATTGTATGATTTTTAGCCCCTAGGACGCCCACCCTAAGCATGCTTTCTATCTCTCTCACACACACACACAGTCTCCCAAGGCTGGTCCAAATTTGTAGCTCTTGTGTAATTTCTTGGATTATCTGATAGAGTATGCTTGATTGCGTTAGATTTCTGTCGTCTCGCACAGCGCTAGGATAATTTCATGTATAGGGATATTGAATGTTACATTGTTATTTATTTATTTCTCTTGTATGGGATTTTCGGCTGCTTTCTTTTGCTATTTCTTTCTGTGTATTTCCTTCATTGTTTTTTTATTTTGTTGAAGTTTGGTTTAATTATTTATTGCTCTATCTCATGATGTTGCTCTGAAGCATAGAGTTGAATATCTTTTCATCTTTTTAGGTGCAAGTTTCTAGGCTTTAAATGGCTTCCAGATCTGCGTCCTCATGTGCCAAATATTTTTTGATATATATATATTTTTGGCCTTGCTGTTGTTTTTTCATGATGTTTCTTATTTGTCTTGTTTGAATTTCTTCAAGCATAGTTTTCTAGGCTTTTTGATTAATGGCTTTCAGATCTGCGATTTATGTGGCAAATATTTTCTAATTTCTTTAAGCATAGTTTTCAGATTTCTGATCTTATTTTCTTGTTTGAATTTCTTTAAGCATAGTTTTCTGCGCTTTTTAATTCATGGCTTTCAGTATTGTGATTTCTTTGCCAAATATTTTTTGATTTTCTTTTTGCCTTCCTGCTTTCTTTCCTTGATGTTTTTTTTCCCTTAAGATTTTTTTTTCTTTAAGAGGTATTTTTTTCCTCTTATATCCTTCTATGAGTTTGATTTTTCTTTCTGGTTTTTTTTTCCAAAATGATGCTCATTTAATATTTTGTGTTGTTTTTTGATTTTTTGTGGTCTATTTTTTTGAATGAATATGTGGCTTCTGTCGCTCTCATTATTTTATTTATTTTCATGATTTTGTTTCTTGTTTTATTTCCAAAATGCTTTGGTATTTAACTCTTTGATTATAGACTTAAGTGGTTTATGTTTTTGATTTGATAATTGATTTTTGAATAGTTTAAAAAAGTATCGCTTTTTATTATTACAATATATTGTTTTCTGATTCTTTTTTTTAAAATTTGTCCTTTGATTATTTTATTATTTTTTAATATAAATTCTTTAGTATATTGAAACTATTTTTTGAGTATATTTTTTGTTTTTTTTTTCTAGAATGCTTAATATATGTATGGGTTTTTTTTTTCATTTTCCAGAATGCTTTGTTATTATATGTATGTCGCTTCTTTTTTTTTTCCTAGATATGTTTGATTTGTTTAGTCATCTCTTGAATGTTTGTTTTATTTTTTATTACACTTTTTGCTTTTTCCCTTGGTGAAAATAGTCTATCTTATAAGATGGAAATAATTGCAAAAAAAAACCTTTTTATTTTCAATCATAGTAAATAAAAAACCATATACTTTTATGCTTAGTTGTGAAGCTAAACAAAACTATATAAGGTATAAGAGGGTAAAAACATCATGCGTTCTTGAGTGTTGCTTTTAGACAGTCCTCTGCAAAACTAGAAAGCGTTGTTTTTTTTCCCTGATTTGCAGATTTCTCCTTCTGTAAACCCACTTATTTCCTGCACAGTTGAGAACTTGTCTTCTCGTCACAAGTGGTATAGTTTAACTATGGCCTCATTAATGGAAATTGACCAAGGTAATTGTCTTCTCTTGAGCTGAAAAGAAATCTATGACCGAAATCTTATATCTTATATCTTAGTCTTATAATCTTTATGAATAGACAATGTTGCTGATTCAGGATCATCCAGCTTTGATAATTGTGAGCCGTTAAAGTCTCCACAAGAACTTTTTCCTAGTGGCTCCTTTCAAGTTGGGGCATCGGCTTCTGCGGTGCTACTTGGGCCATCCGATCTTCGTGGCTTTGAAGATCCTACCCTTGTCACCCCCCTTGCTACTATTGAGACACCAATTGATGTGGGTTTTTCTTCCCATTTATATGGTCAAAAGCAAAGTGGTGATGAGGGATATGTGTCTGTAGCTAGAAATCTCTTTCCAGATAACAAAAAGAGAGGTGCTGTTCTTATTCGTTTTCTTTTAAGATTGTTTGTGTCATCTGTTTCTAAGTGGTGTTTTAAATCAAAATCTTGTTTGTGCCAACTTTGTCGACGCTTGAGTCACCTTCAAAAAAGCAAGCTGTCATTGAATTTAGGGGAAATCTCTCATCCTATACTCCTCTATTATATATATCTCAAGTTACCAATACTAAAGTCTGCTTTGCATTAGAGGGAAAGGTGCTAAACAAGTATGGTACTTATAAGAGTACTCAAGATTTTAGAAAATACTTAAAAGCTGATCTTGTTGATAGGGAGAGTTTGCAAATCATAACACTTGTAGTAGGAGATCCTTACATAAAAAAGCATGTAGACAAAATAGAGCCTGAAACTTTTATAAGGGTAGAGGGAAGTGAAGTTGTGCCCAAAAATTCTACTGATGGAGGCTCCGCAAGCTTTTCTTTGCATGTTGATTCTACTACGTCTATTATTAAAGCGGAGCCATTTGATGTCAGCCTAGCTTTTATGCCTGAAACTACTATTCATGGCTAGATCCTTTAGTTATCCCTCTATAAAAGGAACCTTGGCTTTTGTTGTTCTTCAAGTGGATAGTGTGAAAAGGAATGCAGGAAATGCCTTTGATCAATTGACGATAGAGCGGATGGACCTGCCTTGACTGATCGTGCCACGGTATGATGCTTGTTTTAAAAGGAA
Source organism: Cibotium barometz (assembly GCF_041138505.1). Classification (NCBI taxonomy): domain Eukaryota; kingdom Viridiplantae; phylum Streptophyta; class Polypodiopsida; order Cyatheales; family Cibotiaceae; genus Cibotium; species Cibotium barometz. The sequence goes on from NC_141077.1 coordinate 26,144,270, forward strand.
TGCATGTGGCTATATTTTCGACCTTTTAACTCATTCCTTATTGCAATTAAGCTTCATAAATGGTCGTAAGGCACTTTTCCATCAACTTGTCTGAATTTGAGGCTGGAAATGTTGTTATGTATGTTGCGCGCAATGTGGGCATATGGAAAGAGAAGTCAAATACAATATCAGTATTAGATATCACTATTCTCACTCCTATTTTTAGTGAGCAACAAAAGCTTGCTCTTCAGAATTCATTTCAAGCCCAAATACACGAAATGGGCTATGGTCAAGAGGTAAAGAGAATGCATGGTTCTTTAATGTATAGTCATTTTGCTTTCTCTAAAACCAAGTGTTTTGTAGGTGGTTAGAATTTTTTTTGTTACCAACTTCAATGATGCTTTGGTGGCAAAGAAGTGTTCTCTTTGCAAAGATACGAAAATTAACAAATTTCCAGAAGGAGGCTACTGTTTTGCTTGTGGGAAAGCGATTGACATTTTGATGGTCCCATGTATTGAAGGCTTGATTACTCAAGAGCATAGTGGAGTTCTCATGGCTGTCAAGTTGGTTTCCGCATAGTGGAGTTCTCACAGCTGACCAAGTGCTGCAATTTGAGGATACTTTCCTCAACCTCTACAATCAGAATCCTATTCTTCTAAGAGTGGCTCTTTCAGAAGTTGAAGTTTTTGGGAAATTTTTTATAGATAACAAGGCGCAGGTTGTGTCTTTTGTTCATGCTCAAAGTGGTTAACTTTTGTGCAGAAAAAAACAATATTTTGTGCTCTTGTGGCTCTAGCTCTACCCTATTGCAGTTATATAAGTGCTCCAAAAAACATTTGTCCATAATTTTGGCCCAAAACTTTTGCTTATTTAGTTAATCTTGATCGATAAGCTATTCAAAAAAGCTTTTCTTGATTTTCAACCAAATGTAATTTTGTTGATAATGGATGCTTTAATTGAAAATGGATGCTTTAATTTTGTTGATAATGGATGCTTTAATTGAAAATGATGTGTTTCTTCGTAAATTGTCTCTTGATGATACCTTCCATTCATTGCATCCTTGGAAATTGGATGTTGTTATTGCTATTCACTACATGGTCAAATCATCTTTGAGTCTTGCTCAATTTAGAAAATGGGTGCTTGGAATTTTTTGCCAAGCTATTTTCACGAATCAACATGATGTCTTGTTGCCATGTAAGTCCATTATCGATAGTCTTAGGCAAAATGTAAGCTGTAGGGATATTGAGACACTCATTGAAACCTCCTCCACTTCAATCGCAATTACAATGACTCTAATTGACATGTGCGCTTGAGCTTAATGTTTGTATTGAGGTGTCTCTTTACATGTCTCAAAATGATAAACCTAAAGGAATTGTCTTTGGCTCAAAAAGGGACAATTCCTCTCATAATTTAAGCATGCTTGACATGGGTGGCTCTATTCACGTGCTTGTGGTGGGAAGGGCAAAACGCAAGAGATCGATATGGAGCGAAAGTGAAATAAAGAAGCTTAATTGTTCAAGAAATGGTTGCACTCAAAGTTGTTGACATCGCCAAACAATTCATGTTATTGTGTTCTTCATTGCATCCATTGCATTCTATTGTGCAAAAAATCTATAAAGTCAAGGCAAAACACTTGGAAATTGCACCATTGCAAACAAGTATAAAAATAAAAAGCAAAAAGACTCCCTTAGGAAAGTACATTTTAACCATTAGTGATACACCAAAGCATCCATGTGCATCATGTCATAGACTCATGTTCTCAATGCAACTTGTCAAGCCACCAAAAGATTGTGAGCATTTATGGAATCGCCAACTTTGAAAGTGTGCAACACGTGCATGGTCACTCTACGAAAGCGGGTGCCTCCCGACCTTGCGAGATTGGCGGCTCAAGGTTTTAATGTGCCGATTCCTAGTGTTCAAAGCATAAATTCAATTGAGGCACACTTGGTCTCCATTCGTATAGCATTTTCTCAAGTTCGAGAGCTAGCTTTTGATGGTCAACTAGGCTTTAGAGGCACCATTGCCAATGTTATGGCCGATGTGGAGCGAGCTCAACTTGTCTTGCCACATAGTTCTTCAACGAAGCGGGCTCTGCTCTAGTAGGCATCAAACGAAAATTACGCTATGATCACTCTTATATGGTGGGTGTTGTGAGACCATTGAAAACAATGCAAGCTTTAAAAGACTTGTTGTCCACTACATTATACATTGCAAATCAAGTGTCCATACATCCTTCTTGGAGTTGTCATATGTCATCTCTACAACAAGGTAATGTTGACCACTCCCACAATGAAGACTTCACTATGGAGGATGATAGTGAAGAGCCTTTTTCAGACTACCTTGTCCATGGTTTGTACTCTTCGCAAACAACAAGTTGTTGATCACAACAATTCAATCATTCATGTTGCACCACCCGAAGGCTTCTCCCCTTTAAGCATGTTCAAATATGAATTTTGTGAGGAATTATGTTTCCCACAATTGTTTTTTGGCAAACCAAGAAAGTACCACCTACAAGCAAAAACCAAATACCAGACCATAGCAAAATGGGAACTCATGCACCAAGATAGACGTTTTGCATTGGCCATTGATAACTTATTCTTCAAAACTATGAAGATTATGGTGAGTAAGGTCATGTCATCAATTTGGGTTCGTCTTAGGAAAGGCAAGTTAAAACACGGTCGCTTGACTGCTAGAGAAGTGCAGCTAACTTAAATTTAGGAATTTTGAGAAATATGCACAATTTTGGGACAATTCTTTGTTAGATCCAATACAATGTTTATTGTGCAATATCCAAGATTTATTATTGGATGTTCTCAAAACAAGCATTTGAATAATGCGATATGATTTATGTACTATTGTACATTTGTAACAAGTATATATAATGTTGGTGGGATGTAAATTTGCCTGCACACACACACACATGCACACCAAGAATTAAGTTTGTTTATATCACATAGCCTCCAATTGACCATCAAACACAAAAACTTTAACAAAGAAAGGATATTCAATGTAACTTTAAGTTGTAAGAAAGACTAGGTGATAGAATTAAAAAGATCACCATTTGTATTGAATCAAAATTCTTGAACAATGGGTGAACCATAAATCTAAAAGCTTAAGACAACCTTACAACCTGAATAATGATTGAACTATGAGTTTGGTAGCTTCATACAACATTGCTAAAAGATTACGAAGCTAGTTGCCCATGTGCTAACAAATCATTCTTGCTCAACTGCACTGACGTGTGATGGTGCCTCACTTTCATGTTGATTCAATTGATTCTGTTTGGCCTTGAGTATTATAGCCTTTGGAATCTTGATTTTCTCTGGAAGTCGTCCACCCTTGGGCTTCCATGCCCAAATGATGTAGCTAGTGTCTTCCCAACGCTGAGGATCATTCCATTCTCTCGCCAACACTTGTTCCAGCAATCCTTATAAACCTCCACATCACTTGCATTCTTCTTCTTTGAAATTGGTGCCGAATATTGTATCTAAACTTGTAGGTAGTTTATCGACTTGTTGTTTTGATCAACATCACTTGTTGTCACTCCCAACCATATTGGGTAATTTGCATCACAAGGTTGTACAAGCACAAAATCTCTTTTAGACACATCAAGAGTCGGGTTGAACTCTTCAAAAGGTCTGTTGCGCATTGGACCACAATAATGGTCCTCATTTATATCAAACCCTTCATCTACATTATCCTCCACTTGAAGGTTAAGAGGCTCAGCTTTTTCGCATACACTCCTTGGCCAAAAGTCATGAAATCCAATGTCTTCCCTTGCACTAGTGGTTTGCATGTTTAGCATAAGATTCTCCCAATAGGCAAGGACCGGATTGATCCACTTAGCATAATCACTTTGGTCTCCTTTCTCTTGCAACTGCTCTTTCCACCAATTGACATGTTTTTTTAAGCCCTCCACAACCTTCTCATTTTCCTTAACATACTTAAAGGGTGGCAATACTTTTGGAAAACCTTCAGGAAGCTTGGGTCCTCCCTGGTCATTTCTCTTCCATAACTCTATACCGCTTTTTGGTAACCAATCAACATTTTTGGGGTGTACTTTGTATTGCATCAAAGGTATTCCATCACTCATATAAAACCTGAATTGCAATGGCTTTGAATTTTCAATCAAGCTATTGGCTCCATCATGTAAGCATCCCTTGACAAAGCCTTTGAAGTCTGCCACCTTTTGTAGGAGAAAGGGTGCTGGATGCATGCTAACACACTCATTAAAGATCTTCATCAAATGTGGAAATGTGAAAATGGTTTATTTCCTCAACTTCTCAGAGAAGGGACTAAACAATGCATCAATATCTTCATGAGTATGACCAACCATAAGAAAACCAAGCTGTACCATGTCAAACACTCCTCGTGCAACCAATAGGGATAGATAGGCAAATATATAACGATTCTTATTTTCAAAACCACAATTGTCAAGTTGCAACAACAATGTCCTTGGCAATCTCTTGAAAAATGTCCTTGAATTTGATGGCATTCAAGTTGAGGCATTGCCATTGCCCCTATCCTACATGTGCGTTAGTATGAAAGATTGACTGGATATGTGAAGAACAATTTTCCTCTGTATCCACATTTGTTTCTACATGTGTCTCTGCATCTGCATCCTCAATGCTCTGCTTGCAATATGCATTTCTCTCCTTCAGCACTTCCATATGCTGATACAGGGCCATAGTAGACAAAACACAATCAAAAAGATCTGTTCGTGGTTTTGCATCTGAGTTTTGTGAGCTCAAGTCACCATACATGTATTGCTCTCCTCTTTCTAAGTTTCTTAAACATTTTGAGAGAGATGAAATTGTGAAGTTGGGATCACTTGGCCATAACCCCAAGGCAAAGTGACCATAAGTTGTTTGTCCATGTCCATGAGTGAGCATTCCTGTAAAGGATACTGGAAGCCTCTCAATCCCATTGAGAGATTTAGGAACTGGTTTAATTTATGGTATAGCAGTCTTGCTTTGGTCCATCTTATCATGTATAATACACAAATACCTGTTTGGGTTCATTTCGGAAGAGCTCCTCCAAGCATAGTATAGATTTCTACAACTCATTTGCTGCAACATGTGTGCCCTTCTTTGTGCCATGTATCTGGCACACTCCTCTTGATTTTTGGTTGATTCCAACTTGACCTTGATTGCCGTACAAATGTCACGTTTTGAGAAGGTGCTGGTTTTTGATAAACTAACTGTCTTGAACTCCATGGGTTTTATCGTAATTTTTCATTACCCTTACCCTATGGACATAGCTCCTTTTCTTATTTGTCCCTTCAATGATATCATAGTTAGTGATCATGGCATCATGGTGTCTGTTATCAGGACTATCGTAATTTTTCATTACCCTTACCCTATGGACATAGCTCCTTTTCTTATTTGTCCCTTCAATGATATCATAGTCAGTGATCATGGCATCATGGTGTCTGCCATCAGAACTATCGCCATCATTGCCCTCTACATCATCATCCTCTTTTTCATCACTTGAATTGTTTAGGTTGTCAATATTTTTTTGCATGAAGTGATCTTGAATACCCTCATCAATAGAAGAAGATTCTGTGTCCTTCACTAATGGTTCACCATTCTCAAATTTGAGTTGCCTGATCGACCAACTAACCAAATTCAGACCTGAAACACAAGTTGAACTTGGATGCAAAGATCCTTCTATAATGACACCCAAGATACTCTCCCCTAGTTCTCTACAATTTATAGCCTTGTATGGGTGGACCAGCAATACTACTCCATTGCCAAGTTTTGTAGATCTGTTGTCATCCCAGAGGATGACACTTTTCTCTTTCCAGCTCTCCCTATCTATAAAGTGATCTTCTTGATCAACAAGAAGCTCTGCAAAATTATCCTCTTTGGTATTAGTAATGTCTTTGTCCATAACAAGGTTGACCAATGGCCATTTGATGATGCTTCCAACTGCTTGAGACATTGTTCTTGCATCCATTGTGGCAAATGGAATGAGAAATGTGTCATCAAAGCTTTGTTGAACATGTATTGCTGCACATGTCTCACCAATGAATTGAAAACCACATGTTTGAGATGCATCAATGGAATGAATAACCCCGCGTGCCTTCCTTGTTTTGCAAAACCATCAATGAGAAACACTGAAGCACCTTGTTTTAGACCCTGCAATCCCTGAGAAAATCAAGATCTCAATAAGAAATATTGACGCGATGTTTTTACGGTAGTACACAAAACTATAAATGTTCAATCTCAACATGAGTTCAGGCTCCAACCAAAGTTTGAATCTCACCTATCAATGCTAGTTTGCTAGGAGGCTAGGCTCCATCTAAAGATTGAGCCTTGCCTGCATATGCTAGCTTGTTAGTAGGAGGCTCCATGAGCCTCACCATCATATGTTAGTTTGCTAGGAGGCTCCAGTTAAAGTTATCATCCTCACTTGCATAATATATTAGTTTGTATATGTTAGCTAGAAGGGTAGGCTCCTCCAACAAAAGTTTGAGCCTCACCTGCGGATACTAGTTCGCTTCTAGGAAGCTGAAAGTAAAGTTTGAACCTCACCCACAGATGCTAGTTTGCTTAGAGGCTCCAACCGAAGTTTGAGCCTCACCTTCATATGCTAGTTTGCTATTAAGAGGTCCCAATTGAAGTGATAATCGTCACCTCATGTATATGCTAGTTTCCCAAGAGGTAGGCTTCATCACCCTCTGCATCTGGCCACACTGTTTCATTGGGATATTGAGTCAAGGTATGGTGTCAATTAGCCATCAATGTTTCATAGGTAGCAAAGGCAAAGAGAAAGCAATAGAGAGAAACAATATGCTAGTGAAGAGAATGTGACATGGAAATGAGCAAATGGACATTGGATTTGAGACTCTTCTCCTTCGTGAGGCTCAAACTCAAGTTTAAGCCATTGTGCATTATATAGATTTTAGTTGAATTTTTAATCGCATAGTTTATAAGTATATTTGGGTGTATGGGAAAAAAGGGAAGAAAAGAAGAAATCTCAATCTCAAGGCTCAAACTTGAGTTTGAGCCTTGTATATTACACAAGCAAGTAGGAATAGAGAGGGAAGCTAGGATAATCCCAGAGAACAAGTGGGTTGTGGGTGAAGAAGGGTATATAAACAAACATCAAAAGACCTGGGACCTGGGACCTGGGCCTGGGCTTGGGAAACCGAAACCGAAGCCTTCTTTCTGCCTCCTCGCGCTCCCGAGTCTCGCCACACGGCACTGCCACCTCCTCGCGCTCTTGAGTCTCGCCGCATGGCACTCTCGCCTCCTCGTGCTCCCTATTCCACCACCACCCACCCCGTCCTCTTTGCTGCGATTGCCCCGTCCTCTTTGCTACGGCGTTCCCTCGGATCCGTCTCTTTGCTGCGGCGCTCCCTCCCGACTGTGCACGGCACCGCCGCCCCGCCTCGTCTCCATCTCCGCCCTCTCTGCTGCGGTGCTCGCTCGTGCTCCCGAGTCCACTGCCACCCGCCTCGTCATCTCTGCTTCGGCGTTCCCTCCCGATCCGTCTCTCTACTACGGCGCTCTCTCCCGACCGCGCACAGCACCGTCGCCCCGCCCCGTCTCCGTCCTCTCTGCTCTGCGACGCCACCCGCTCTCCCTGTCCTCTCTGCTGTGCGGCGCTCCCTCCCGATCTGTCTCTCTGCTGCGGTGCTCCCTCCTAACCGCGCACCCCACCGCCCGCCTCGTCCTCGTTTGAAATTCAAATTCCCCCCTTCCCCCAACTTTCAAATTCAAATTTCCCCCTTCCCCCCCAACTTTCAAATTCAAAATTTTCCCTTCCCCCCCAAATTTAATTCAAATTTTTTCCTTCCCCCCCAACCGCAAGTGTCCCCGACCTCGCATTTGAACCAAACCAAATGACCTACGAACCCTAAACGCGATTCTGTGTGGTGAGCGTACAGTGCTCGTCATCGTAATCGCCATCACGCATGCCATCGTATGCAATAATCATCTCTGTTTTCTGTCTCTGAAGTACTCGCTCAGCCCTGCATCCTCCTGCGTCCTCCTGCGTTTAAAACAGTTTCTTTTCCGCCCGCAGTCGACACGTCTGCGTTGGTTCCGACCTCTGTTTCCTACAAAACCATCACACCCACACGGAGACTTCAAGCATCCATCACATCTATGTGACATCGGAGACTTTCGTGCGCCCATCTGCATTTCGTATGTTCCCTCATCTAATTGAATACTTTATGCAACAAGTAAGTCCTTCTTTAATTGATTACAATAATCAATATAAACGCTTATTTGATTGCACACTAAGTGTGCCATTTGTCAATCGCGTAGATTGTTTGCACTTCTTGCTGCTCTCTTTTGTATCTTCACATATGTCAAGAACCTGTAAAATTGATCTTTGTGCACATTATATAATCTAAATGACAAGGGTTTCCTATATAAACATGGTATATGTGTCACATATCTAAGTGCACAACTTGGATATAGACTCCACCTTAAGTTCAAGCCTCCCCTACATAGAACTTATGTGTTAACGCTCGACCTAAATTGAGTCTTTGTACTCCATGTTAGTGTATCCCGGCCTTAAGGCTCGAACTTGAGTTTGAGCCTTTGCTCTGCATGCTAGTGAACCCCGGCCTTAAGGCTCGAACTTGAGTTTGAGCCTTTGCTCCTTTGCTCTCCATGCTAGTGCGGTCTTAAGGCTCGAACTTGAGTTTGAGCCTTTGCTCTCCAGCCTTAACACTCGAACTTCAGATTGAGCCTTCGTTCTCCATGCTAGTTCACCCCGGCCTTAAGGCTCGAACTTGAGTTTGAGCCTTTGCTCTTCATGCTAGTGCACCCCGGTCTTAAGGCTCGAACTTGAGTTTGAGCCTTTGGTTTTAGCCTTTGCTCTCCATGCTAGTGCACCCCGGCCTTAAGGCTCGAACTTGAGTTTGAGCCTTTGCTCTCCATGCTAGTGCACCCCGGCCTTAAGGCTCGAACTTCAGATTGAGCCTTTGCTCTCCATGCTAGTGTACCCCGGCCTTAAGGCTCAAACTTTAGATTGAGCCTTCGTTCTCCATGCTACTGTACCCCAGCCTTAAGGCTCGAACTTGAGTTTGAGCCTTTGCTCTCCATGCTAGTGCACCCCGGTCTTAAGGCTCGAACTTGAGTTTGAGCCTTTGCTCTCCATGCTAGTGCACCCCGACCTTAAGGCTCAAAATTCAGATTGAGACTTCGTTCTCCATGCTAGTGTACCCTTGCCTTAAGGCTCAAACTTGAGTTTGAGCCTTTGCTCTCCATGCTAGTGCACCCCGGCCTTAAGGCTCGAACTTCAGATCGAGCCTTCGTTCTCCATGCTAGTGTACCCTGGCCTTAAGGCTTGAACTTGAGTTTGAGCCTTTGCTCTCCATGCTAGTGCACCCCGGTCTTAAGGCTCGATCTTCAGATTGAGCCTTCGTTCTCCATGCTAGTGAACCCCAGCCTTAAGGCTCGACCCTTGCTCTCCATGCTAGTACGGCTCGACCTCCAAATTGAGCCTTTGTTCTCCATGCTAGTGTACACCGGCCTTAAGGCACCGGCCTTAAGGCTCGAACTTGAGTTGGAGCCTTTGCTCTCGATGCTAGTGTACACCGGCCTTAAGGCTCAAACTTCAGATTGAGCCTTTGTTCTCCATGCTAGTGTATTCCGGCCTCAAGGCTCGAACTTGAGTTTGAGCCTTTGCTCTCCATGCTAGTGTACCCCTAGCATCTGAGTGCACAACTTGGATATAGACCCCACCTTAAGATCGAACCTCCCCTACATGGAACTTATGTGTTAAGACTCATTCTCCATGCTTAACTTTACATGGAACTTGGCCTTAAGGCTTCAACTTGAGTTCGAGCCTTGCCTATCTATGCTAGCATATCCCTAGCATATGAGTGCACAACTTAGATCTAGGCTCCAGCTTAAGCTCGAGCCTCTCCTACACATAAAACTTGGCCTTAAGGCTCGAGCTTGAGCTTGAGCCTTGTCTCTATATGCTGGTGTACCCCTGTCATATGAGTGCACAACTTGGATCTAGGCTCTAGCTTAAGTTCGGGTTTCCCCTATATGGAACATATGGAACTTGGCCTTAAGGCTCCAATATACTAGTGTACCCCTAGCATATGAGTGCACAACTTGGATCTAGACTCCAGCTTAAGTTCAAGCCTCCCATACATGGAACTTTACCTTAAGGCTCAAACTTGAGTTTGAGCCTTGCCTCTCTATGCTAGCATACCCCTAGCATATGAGTGCACAACTTGCATCTAGGCTCCAGCTTAAGTCGAGCTTCTGTATGGATTAAGTAAATGCAAGTGAGGCCCCCGCTATGCAAGAAAACTAAGTGAAGCATCAATAATTGTAACATGCATTACTGTCTCAAGGTGATACATCATATGGAGATATGGGGATTGTGGTAGGCGCTAAGGATGATGTGGATGCAAGAGCAAACCCATGCTTCACATGCAATGTATTGCCAGAGGGAGAAACTACAAAAGCAAATAAGTTTTGCTTATCATTGGACACTTTTCACCCAGCAGACATGACTGGCAGTAAACTAGGAAAGGACAATTCTATTGTAAAGCTAGGCATGAAGATCATTGACTTTTCCAATCAAGAAGACTCAAGGGTGGATAATGTGGAGGACCTAGTGAAAGCAATGAGGCATGCAAAGAAGGCTTTGGATTCACGAAAAAAGTCCATACCTGAAAAGGAGACAACAACCACTCAAGTTAGGAAAATTGTGGAGAAAAAAGGTAGGGCCATAGTGAAGAGTGCACTTGAAGCATCTAGAAATGCTGGTACAACTTCTTCAAAACATAAAAAGGAGGGGGTGACAAAACAAAAGTCCTTGATGTAAGCACAATAGCAGCTGGAAGACATGGCAGGCTCTCAGGTGCAAGAAGAGGAGCAAGCACTTGCAAAGAAGAGAAAGGCAAAGCACTCTACAAAGGTTCAAGAAATCTCTTCAAAGAGGCAAAGGACAAAACCAGCAAGTGGTTCAAAGGAGATAGATGCGTCCGATGACGAGCTAATGGAGGTTGAGACTCCAAAAAAAGGTAGCAAAGCAATGATCTCATTAGAAATAAAGAAGGGATATTATCCCTTTGGTCTAAATGAGGTCTTCAGCATTGAAGTGATGAAATATTATCCTGCTCCTTCAAACTATGTGTATAGAAGGTTAAATAAGTGAATCACCTATATAGAGCATCTATGGGTATTGTATCTCAATAAGAGTCTATTCCTTGGACAATTAGGGGGGTGGATTTTGATACGACAAAGATTATAGCCTTCTGTAGTAGTGAAGAGCATGTACCATTTCAACTGGCAATCATGGACCTACATGGTACAAAGGAGCAGCTCTCGGCAGAATTTTTCTCCAAGTTGGCACTTGCTTTGAACACACTAAACTCACAATATGAATATATTCTTGTGTGTTTTGTTGATTTCATCACCATTCGAAGGGATTTATAGCCAGTCAACGAAGGTGCACTATGAATTTGGCATGATCCACACACAAAAAGATGATGCCTGGACATCTGGAACATTTGAGATTGCAACTGTTATTCTTTTCATCAGCAAGGTTGACAAGTTTGAGACCATTGATAAGGTTCTCACAAAAAATGTATTCATCTCAGGCTCTAGTGGCCAAAATAGAGAATTCATCGACAAAGGCTTTATTGACGGTCTCATCACAGGGTTTTGTCTTGAACACAGCTATGTTGTAGAGATATATTGTGGTGGAGTTGTGCTAGAGGAGAGCTTGCTAAAGAAGAGACGATGTATTGCTTTATGCAAAGATGATTTGGAAGCGATGGCATTAGAATCAAAGTGCTCTGCTCTTTTAGACGGTCACCCGTCCTTGCAACAGTGGTGTGGTGCAAGTGGCGGCACAAAAAAGCAAACACTAGATGATGTAGAAAAAGAGAACCTTCAAAATCTTCACATTGACGACCCGCCAAGTATAGAGGAGGAAGACGAAGGTGATGATATTGACAACAAAAATGACACAGATGATGATAAAGAAGTTGGGGATGCTAAGACTTATTATTTTCCCTTGTTTTTGCCTAGAGACATGAAAAATTCTAGAGAGTGGTAATTCAATATTGAGATATTTTTGGATATATAAATTCTACAAATATAAAAAATATATTTTCCTAAAAATAGAAAATCAAAATAAATTTTCCGAGGTGCATTAGGAATCAATTAAAAATGATTTAAAAGACCTTAGCCTAAGGGTCAAGATTTTCTAAAATTTTTAGATTATGGTCCAATTAAGGTTCGTATGGACCAATAAGATTAATCCAAGTGTTGGGATGAGATAAATCCAATGAATAAAAGAAAATACCCAAAAATGAGTAAATGCCCACATAAGATGAAGAGTTGACTGAGTACAAGGTTTATTAGTAAATGAGATATTACAAAAAAATAGATATTTTGGAGTAATCATTCATTTTTGATACCTTGGTAAGGAAAGGGGGAGCCTTACGGAGGCACCTATTTCACACATGTGAAGGAGTTTTAAACTAAAAAATATTCAGATATTTTGATCTCTCCTCTCTCCTGGATCAAACCAAATAAAAAAGGGAGCCAAACTGGTCCAAATCTTGTCCAAATTCAGCCAAACTGAAGCTGGAAAATTCGAGAACTTAGTTGGACTCAGTTAGTGGCCTCCCTCACCTATAAATAGACCCTCATTCTTTTGTATTCTCATCTGTGAACTAGACCATGCCAGTATTATCTTAAAATAAGTATATTTTCTATTATCCCCTAAAAATCCTCTACATTTTGGAGAGATTGGAGCCTTCCTTGGAGCTTTCCTCAACATACTAACCAATTGATTGGTTGGGGGGTCTCTCTGAAGAATAGAGAATCAAGCAAAACAAGAGCTAAGGTGTGACTTTATGGCTTTTTCTTAATCTTCTAAATGTTTTTCACTTCTCAACCCCTCTCAAGCTTGATAAGTATTCAATTGAATGGTTTTACAATGCAAATGAAGCTCTCTAATGAGTTTTAATGATTAATCACATAAAGTTTACATTTATGCTTAATTAGAATATTTTTTAAGCATATCTCTCTCTCCCCCAAAGAATGGTCATTCCTATGACCAATTCTATATTCAAATGATGCTTCTCTTGGAGCAATTCCTAATTCTAAAACCAAACTTTATGCTAGTCAAGCTAGAGGCCAAAGAAATGGCTTTTTAATGCTTTTATGTTACTTAAATTATGATAAACTTAGGAATTAAGTCCATAAATTGGATATCGGCCCAAATGATAGTTATTCTATCATATTGTATTACTAAATCTTATGCTTTTTAAATTTATTAAAAATTATCAGTAATAGCAGCAGAGCTATGGCAAAATATTTAAAAATTAACAGTAATAGCAGCAGAGCTATGGCAAAATATTTAAAAATTAACACATAAATCATTTTTATGCATAATGTGAAAAGAGGACTTCCTACCATATTCTAGGATTAGTCATTCTATGTTAAATGAATAGTTCTCATTATATCCATGAAAAATTAATTTTAATGTTTATGCATAAATAGTTAATTAGAGAAAAAGAACAAATTCTAGTACTTTTATTTTTATGATAAAAGAGGAATTCCCATGATAATGGAGATCCATTTATTCCAATGGAGAAAGAGAAAATTTGGAATACTAAAATAATGGATAATTTATTTAAAATTAAAGAAGAATTTTAGATAAATGATTTTTATACATGAATAAATTTAAATGATAAAAGAGATATTCCCATCATATTTGGAGTTCAATCATTTAAATGGAAAAAGTGGAATTCTTGTCATATTTGGATTGATGGACATTTTAATCTAATTTTAAGAGAAATTTTAGTTAAATTTATTTTTATGCATAAGAAAAATTTAAATGATGAAAGAGAAATTTCCATCATATTTGGAATTCAATCATTTAAATAGAAAAAGTGGAATTCTTGTCATATTAGGATTAATAGATATTTTTATTTAATTTTTAAGAGAAATTTTAGTTAAAATTATTTTATGCATGTATAAATTTAAATGATGAAAGAGGAATTCCCACCATATTTGGAATTCAATCAGTTAAATGGAAAAAAGAGAAATTCTTGGTATAATTGGAATAATGCATATTTTTAGTTAATTTAAAGTGGAATTTTAGATAGATTAATTTTATGATAAAAGAAGAATTCCCATGATATTCAGATTGCACTCATTAAATGAGAAAAAGAGGGATTTCAAGCTTATTCAAAAAAATAGATATTAGTATTTAGTTAAAAGAAAAATCTTTATGATTTTTGAGTAAAGAAATATTTGAATTAATTTTTGGTGTTTCCTCATTTACGAGGCATAGCCGATGATCCCCTCCCACAGAACAAGGTCTTCTTAGGATTTAAAACTAAATAACGTAACTAATCGTATCTATTTGTTTCTCAGGAATCCTCCAATCCAGCCCATCCGGCCCATGGTGAGTAACCACCCGACTACTGAATTGGTGGGATTCCTTTTTATAAAGATTTGGTTGGGTTTTTGCCCGGGTATCGAGGAAAAGAGTTCTCAGGCCCCCTAGCCCCCGGCGATTAATGCAAATCCATTGTCATGGGAATTACTCTTTTAACATAAAAATGGATTACTAGAAATTCCTCTTTTTCCTAATTAACTATTTATGCATAAACATAAAAATCGAATTTCCATGATTATAATGAGAATCATTCAATTAATCTAGGACGATTAATCCTAGAATATGGTAGGAAGTCCTCTTTTCATAATATAAATGAAAATGATTTATGTGTTTATTTTTCAAAAATTTTGCCATAGCTCCGTTGCTATTACTGATAAATCTCAATAAATTTGAAGTTTAGTATTATTCATGTGATTAGAATAACCACTAATTGGATCATTATCCAATTATGGATTGATTCTTAATTTTACCATAAGTTAAATAGCATAAAAGTATTAAAAAGCCATTATTTTGGCCTCCAATTAGAAAAGCATAGAAATTACTTTTAAATTAGAGAAATGCTTCATGAGAAGCTTTATTCGAATTGAGAATAGGTCATAGGAATATTCAGGCTGAGGAAGAATCTTACAGCACTATAAGCCTTGCCCCTGTCCACCCAACAAAATATCAAAGAAAGCAGGCTTGCACACCTACTACCACCTTACTGGACTTCCAAGAGCTGGCCTCTCAACCAAGAATGCACGCTTAATGTTTGAACATGACAACAGTTCCTAATCCTCTTGGGTCATGTCAACACAAGAAGACCCCATGGCCATCCTCAAGGGAGTTGGATGCACTGAAACTTCACAAGGCTCAAAGTGAAGACAATACCCTGGCCCAACTGAAGAAGAAGATAGAACAACTCAAGGGGCTACAAGAAGCAAAGAAGACACTGTGGTGCACCACCATTTTCCAAGCCGCCGATCACTCCCCCCAAGAGCTCCCACAAAGAAAGTACTACTCTTTCTATGAGAAAGGCGGTCATGAGGACAAGGATTGTTAATACTTGAAGGGTTTTTATCAATTGCATCACCAACAACAGTTTCCTCCGCCAACTGCCCCCATATGTCATTTCACATCTTTCACCCCAGTACCCACACCTATCTACTAGCCTGCCACTCCTGCATACACCCACATGTCCTCACTCCCTAACCCTTACCTTCCACCCCTCATGCCCACCCCACCATCTCCTACACCTACCACCCTCGCGATCATCCCTGCACAAAACTAGCCTCCCTACCCACCTGTTCCCCATAACCGTCTCATATTATGGTACCTTCTATGGGGAGTATGGTCACTACCAAGGTTGATGTTCCCTTCCAGAAGGAACACCCCCCGTGCCATCACTACCTTGAGGCTAAGGATCACTACACCCAAGACTGCCCAAAGCAACGAGCTGGTGCCCCCACTGATTTTTCCTTCCAAGCACCAGTTTCCACTCACTTAGTCTCCATGGGAAGTGCTACTAAGTTGGCTGACACCTCTCTGGTGCTAGTTCACCCATCCTTCACCTTGGGAATGTCCCCTAACCCAATCAACCCTACACCCTCATCTCATGTGGAGCACCCCACCCCACAGGTGTGGTCACTCATGCTCAAAAGAAGGCCCTTGGAGAACCAGAACCATCACTGGAGCACGGTGAAGTCCCCTCAAACATCACTCCTAATGTGGTGGACCGTGCCTTTTTGTAAACTCTCAAAGATCTTCACGACACGCCACCCATGTTCATTGACGGAGGGCAAGCTTATGTGACTCCCCACCCCACACCTTGAACAGCTTCCATGGCTGACCTACTCAAGGAGAGCAAGGTGGGGATGTCACTCTATCAACTACTCCAATTTAGCCCCACTGCCCGGGTGCAATTGGACCTGCTATACTGCAACAGCTCGAGGTAGGGTCAAAGCTTCCTAGTAGTGAGCCCTAGATATGGGCCAGCTAGCACGTAGCAAAATGACTGGGAATCACTCATGCAATCAGTGCCCTCACCGATTTCAAGAGCCCTTGCCTCACAATGCGCATCAATACTCTTCTCTCCAGAGCCATTGTGGATGGCGGATTCGGAATCAACCTGATGTCAGAGTTCACTCTCAAAGCCACTAGTTTACAACTTTACCAGACCCACTAATTTCCATGTCCGGATGGCAGACCAATGCGAGGTGACACCTCTTGGGCTAGTGGAGGGAGTGCCATTCCAAATTCAAGATGTTGTCTTCTCTCTAGATTTTGTAGTCCTCTGTCTTCTCGAGGTGCCGATGTGCTACATGACTTGGGTACTGATAGGTTGTGGATACCTCAAACCCAGAGCCAAAAAGAACTCAAGCTTGAAGAAGGTCCAGAACAATCTATGCAGGATGCTATGGTCACACCCATGCCAATGGGGAGGACGGCATAGTGCCCTATAGCGAAGGCTCGAAACTCTTGGACTGCTGGCTCCAGGCGCTGTAGGGGGTCTCTCATGCTACATGGTGGACATCACGAAGGTTCATGAAGCTCCCACCCCTTAAGACCCCACACTTGAGAACTTTGAGGTGATTAGCATGGGGGAGAGCCCATCACTAATAGGAGGCATGGCAGCACTCCACCTACCTTAAGTCTGAACCCTCGTCCCCCACAAAGGGATCCATCACGAAGAAGGCCCACTTCAAGCCACCCATATCCATAGCCATCTCAGGCGAGCAGCCCAACGTTACGACTACCGTGGAGCCCCCAATCCCTGTAGAGGAACTACTCCCATCTTGGATAAAGGAGCTGTTTGGTGACTTTCCCTTGGACCAACAACTAGCACATGAACCCGACATCCTCTCTAACTCTGCAACTGGAGAGCCCCTCCCACTTTCTTCATATCAGGACCCAGTAAAGGAGTTCAACTTGGCACCCTTGAGGATCCATGTCCCATTCTCTTGGCCTCCTAGTTATAGGATCACCTTACCTTACTCAAACAGGCCACCATCTTTCTACACTCCTACAAGGATGTATTTGCTTGGACCTACAAGGATTTGGACGATGTGTCGACTGACATAGGCATGCACACCATCCCTCTCTAGGTGGGCACTAGACTAGTTTGGGGCAGAGCCTACAAACTAAAAACCATGTATACAGTAGCAGTGAAGGCAGAGTTGGAGAATATGGAGGCTGCCCGCATCATTGCCCCAGTGGAACACACAGAGTGGATCTCACCAATGAAGAAGACTAACAAAATCCGAGTCTGTGTCAACTTCCGTGTTCTCAACAAGGCCACAATGGATTTCCAATCCCTTTCATGGACAGGGTGCTGAAAGATGTGAGGCCGGTATAGAGATACAACTGCATGGGTATACAGATGCCAATTGGGTAGTATTGCATAGACATGAGATCTACTAGTGGTTTTATGTTCTCATTTGGGAGTGCTGCTGCTATCAATTGGAGTAGTAAAAAGTAGCCAACAACTACCTTGTGTCGAGTATAGAGGCAGAGTACAGAGGTGCTGTTATGGCAGCTTGTGAGGTAGCTTGGTTTCAGAAGCTCCTTGGTGATATGGGAGAGCCCATGGATAAGGCAATTGCCATATATTGTGACAACATGAGCAGTATATAGTTGACCAATAACCCAGTATATCATGCTAGAACGAAGCACATTGAGGTGCATTATCACTTTGTGAGGGAGAAGGTTCTAGCAGGTGATGTATATATGTCAGCATAGAGGATTAGGTGGATGACATCTTCACAAAGGCATTGGGCACAAAGAAGCCCCATAGGTTTAGGAGCTTACTTGGAGTGTAGTGTGTGGAGTTGAGTGTTATCATATTATAGTAGTGATGTGTGTGAACACACTTAGGACCGCCGGGGCACTTTTTCCCTCACTAGGAGGTTTTTTCCCCCGTGCATTGTATATACGCCCATTATCTTCTAGGGCTGGTTATCTTTCATTTTTGGCACTCATAATACACTACTGTGTTGTGCTCAAGCTTCCTCATCTTCTTGAAGTTGTGTGTGCATTCCTGCAACCCTAATTCCAACAATTGGTATCAGAGCAGGCTTCCTCCTCCCGGGCAGCATCACCGGCACCTACCGCTTCATCTCCTCCGATTGCAACGAGGTTTCACGAGCGTCTGCAGGTTAGTATATGCCGTGGGTAAGCCCATAGGGCTTGTTCGTTTCAGAATTTTGATCTGAAGTCATTTCGCCCTCCGTTTTTGCATTCCAAGTACTGCGCAGGCAAAATCGTCCTACTGTGCAGATTTTCTGTCAAGATTAAAATCTGCAGGACAGGTGCCCATTCGTCTGTTTTGGGCTGTGCTACATAGCACAGGTCGATTTTATACAGGTTTACCTCTTACAGACAGCATTTACATCTAGTAGTACAGTCATTGGCCATGGCTGACAACAATGATGTATTCCGCATGTTGGCTGCTGAGGATAAGTTGGATGGCACCAACTATCCATTGTGGGCATATATGATGCGACATGTATTGGTAGCAAAGGGGTTATGGAACATTGTGCAGGGTATTGATGCACGTCCTATTGTGGCTGGGAATGCTGCAAACACATCAGAAACAGGTACTGTTGATGATGGTGCAGGCACAAGTGCTGTAGCAGCTGTTCGAGAACCACCACTTTCAGCAGAGCAGATTCGTTGGGATGGTAGAGATGCGCAGGCTCATGCCTTGATTGCGCTGTCTGTCAAACGTACCATTATCCCACATATTCGCTCCTGCAGGACTTCGAGGGATGCTTGGGATGTACTTGCCACATTGTATCAGGCAAGAAATGAGGCTCGTGTTGCTTACCTCCGAAAACAGTTGGAGAGTGAGCATATGAACGAAGGTGATTCTATGGATAGCTTTTTGACAAAGATCAAGGATTTCAAAGAGCAGCTCATTTCTGCAGATGAAATCCTGTCAGACAGTTCACTTGTGCAGACTGTTTTGAATGGTCTACCAGATTCTTATCAGGGTTTTGCTTCCACTCTTCGCTTGATGATGAAAGGCAATCCCAATGCCTTATCATTTGAGGAGTTAGTTTCTGTTTTGCTGCAAGAAGACCAGTCAAGGCAAAACAGGAATATTATGCGTGTCGCAGATCAAGCTTTCGTTGCTAGTCAGAGAAGCGGGAAAGGTAAAGCTGGCTTTTCTTCTAGTAAGCAGAAATCTGCAAATGCTGCGCAACCAAAGAAGGAAGACAAAGATGAGAAGAAGGGTGACAAACAGAAGACATTTTGCAAGTACTGTAAGGGAAATGATCATGTCATCAAAGCGTGTCCTAAGCTGGCTGCGAAAGAGGCTAAGAAGAAAGAGGCTGGTATGGCTGTTTTGCAGATGCCTCTCCTTCTAACAATGAATCTGCTAATGTTGTGCTAGATACAGAATGGGCATTCAATGCGCAGTGCAGTTATGACCCATCTTTGCATGACACATGTATGTCTGCAGTAGATTCAGATGTATGGTACTTTGACAGTGGTGCCACTAAGCATATCACCTCGCAGCGCAGTTTATTCACTTTCCTTGAGTCTGCTCCCACAGGGAATACTGTCACTTGTGCCAATAACTCCTCTTATCCCGTTGAAGGAGTTGGACAGATTGTGCTGAATGTTGCAAATGGCAACACCTTTACACTTTTTGATGCATTGTATGTGCCAGGGATCAAAAAGAATCTGCTGTCAGTCTCCGCATTTGCCAAAACAGGTTTGGTTGTAAAATTTGTGGATGACAGATGTACTGTTCATGATCTCTCTTGTGGTGACATCATTGTAGCATCTGGTTCACTATGTCGAGGGCTGTATAAGCTCAATATGGATGGCAAATGTGTAGAGGATTCAGCATGTGCTATTATGGATACGCAGGCTATTTCAAATGCAAAACTGTGGCATGCACGTTTTGGTCATCTGAATTTTGCAAGTTTGTTGCGCCTGCAGAAATCTGAAATGGTGTCTTCTTTGCCTAAGCTTGAGGCACCTGTCAAGCATGTTTGTGAGGGCTGCATATTGGGTAAAATGCAGCGTGCTTCCTTTCCCAAAGATGGATCAGTGAGAGCTGAACGCAGATTGCAGCTTGTTCACAGTGATGTTTGTGGTCCCATGCAAACTCCATCATTTGGAAACTACCTTTACTTCGTGACTTTCATTGATGATTTTACCACGCATGCATGGGTATATCCTTTGAAGGCAAAGTCCGAAGTGTTTTTGTACTTCAAACAGTTTTTGGTTATGGCTGAAAATGTGTCAGAAAGTAAGATGGGCACCCTCCGTTCAGATCGAGGGGGGGAGTATATGTCTTCAGAATTTAATGCATTTCTGGCTGAGCGTGGGATAAAACACCAATGTACAGTGCCGTATACACCACAGCAAAATGGTGTGGCTGAGAGAAAAAACAGGTCTCTCATGGAAATGGCAAGATGTATGGTTAAGAGTCAAAGTCTACCACATGGTTTTTGGCTTGAGGCTGTCATGTGTGCCACTTATGTACTAAACAGGTGTCCCACCAAAGCATTACAGGTTGTCACTCCATATGAGGCTTGGCATAGCCGCAAGCCATCTGTTGGCCATTTACGTGTTTTTGGTTGCCTGGCATATGCATTAGTGCCTGTGCAACATCGCAGAAAATTGGATGACAAAGCTGTCAAATGTATTTTTGTTGGATATAGTGCTGAGAGCAAAGGCTATCGTTTGTATCATCCACAGACAAAGCGCATTTTGGTTAGCCGTGATGTTGTATTTGTGGAAGATGCAGTTCAGCCCTTGGTTTCATGTACTAAGGAGACAGATATCAGCTCACGTGATGTCTATGATACATTGTTGCCTCTTTTCAGTGGTGCACAGTCAAGTGCAATACCTCATGAGGCAGTTTTTCAGCCTATGCAGGTTTTAAATGATGGCACAGATCAGCCTATATCTGATGCAGATGTGCATGATGCACTTGAGGATGAGAGACAAGAGATTGAGGGCTCTAGGAATATGCCTAGATGGCTGGTGCAGACTTTGCGTGACAGCAAGTTGGATGCCCCTTTGTCTAGTCGCACTCGTTCTGGCTCTCATGGTGCCTCTTATGCGTCAGATTGTTATGCATTGGCTGTTTCTAGTATGTGCGATGAAAGTGAGCCTGTTTCATTTGATGAGGCACAAAGTTCAGAAAATTGGATGGCTGCTATGCAAGCAGAATACGATGCTATTATGAAGAATGGTACATGGTCTTTATGTGACTTGCCCCCTGGCAAGAAGGCCATTGGCACTAAGTGGGTATACAAATTGAAGCGTAAGCCTGATGGCACAGTGGATCGCCATAAGGCTAGGCTTGTTGCAAAAGGTTATGCTCAAGAGAAGGGCATTGATTTTGATGAGACTTTTGCTCCCACATGTCGTATGACCACTGTTCGTAGCATCTGTGCATTAGCAGCTCATAATGGTTGGAATGTACATCAGCTGGACATAAAGACTGCGTTCTTAAATGGAGATTTGCATGAGGAGGTGTATGTATCGCAGCCTCGTGGTTTTGTTCAAAGAGGGCAGGAAAACAAAGTGTGCAGGTTAAAAAAGGCTTTATATGGTTTAAAGCAAGCTCCACGAGCTTGGTATGAAAAAATACATGCATATTTGACTGCACATGGGTTTCAGAATAGTCCAATAGAAAGCACTTTGTATGTTAAACGTGTGGATGGTGTACATCTAATCATTGCTCTCTATGTCGATGACATGCTGCTCACAGGACCAAATGAGAGTCATATTGCTGATTTTAAGGCTGATTTGAATGCCTCTTTTGAGATGTCAGATTTGGGGCATTTGCATCATTATTTGGGGATACAATTTAAGCAGTGTGATGGAGTTATTGCTTTGTGTCAGACAAAGTATATTGAAACATTGTTGCGGAGATTTGGCCTTGAAGACTGCAAGCCTATTGCTACTCCAATGGAGACAGGTTTGAAGTTGAGTCTTCATGATGGAGATTTGCATGAGGAGGTGTATGTATCGCAGCCTCGTGGTTTTGTTCAAAGAGGGCAGGAAAACAAAGTGTGCAGGTTAAAAAAGGCTTTATATGGTTTAAAGCAAGCTCCACGAGCTTGGTATGAAAAAATACATGCATATTTGACTGCACATGGGTTTCAGAATAGTCCAACAGAAAGCACTTTGTATGTTAAACGTGTGGATGGTGTACATCTAATCATTGCTCTCTATGTCGATGACATGCTGCTCACAGGACCAAATGAGAGTCATATTGCTGATTTTAAGGCTGATTTGAATGCCTCTTTTGAGATGTCAGATTTGGGGCATTTGCATCATTATTTGGGGATACAATTTAAGCAGTGTGATGGAGGTATTGCTTTGTGTCAGACAAAGTATATTGAAACATTGTTGCGGAGATTTGGCCTTGAAGACTGCAAGCCTATTGCTACTCCAATGGAGACAGGTTTGAAGTTGAGTCTTCATGATGCTGGAGATCACTTTGATGTCACACTCTATCAGACAGCTGTTGGTTGCCTCATTTATGTATGCATTACGAGGCCAGACATTCAATTTGCAGTCTCACAGGTGAGCAGATTTATGCATAGCCCAGGCATTAAGGATTGGCAGGCAGTGAAGCGTATCTTTCGCTATTTGAGTGGTACTCGGCATCTTGGGTTGTTTTATCCCATGGGGGGATCATTGTCGCCAGATTTACATGTTTTTTCAGATTCTGACTGGGCTGGTTGTTATGACACACGCGTGTCCACGAGTGGTTTTTGCTTCATGCTTGGAAGCTCATGCATATCATGGTTGAGCAAGAAGCAGCCTACTGTGGCCACTTCTAGTTGTGAAGCTGAGTACAGGGCAGCTTTCACAGCTACGGTTGAGTGTGTGTGGCTCAGACGCCTTATGGCTGATTTGGGTGTTGGGCAGCCATCTGCCACCACCATCTTCACTGACAGTCAGAGCGCATTGGCAGTTGCGCGGAACCCAGTGTTCCATGCTCGTACGAAGCACATTGAGGTGCACTACCATTATGTCAGGGAGAGACTCTCTGCAGGAGAGATCAGTTTGGCTTATGTGCCAACACAGGATAACCTTGCAGACCTTTTCACAAAGGCTCTGCCTCGTGAAAAGTTCGAAGCTTTTTGCAAAGCTTTGGGCTTACTCCCTTTTGTGGATTCGTCCACATAGCTAGACACTTCCCTATACATGAGTGCTAGCTCTTGTTCACCGCATCACTCCAGGGGGGATTTGTTATCATATTATAGTAGTGATGTGTGTGAACACACTTAGGACCGCCGGGGCACTTTTTCCCTCACTAGGAGGTTTTTTCCCCCGTGCATTGTATATACGCCCATTATCTTCTAGGGCTGGTTATCTTTCATTTTTGGCACTCATAATACACTACTGTGTTGTGCTCAAGCTTCCTCATCTTCTTGAAGTTGTGTGTGCATTCCTGCAACCCTAATTCCAACATTGAGCTCGAGGGGAAGTGCTGAGATATCGAGCTCAACTAGTGGTATTGATAACCTGCCTGGGTGATAGCTTCCGCATTTACACCACTGGCATGATTGGTGAGATTATGGGTGATATGCTGCTAGTGGGATGACAGGCTGTGTGACAGTCATTTTGGATTACTAGAGACTAGCATAGTTATAGCGCCAGCTCACTTAGTTGGGTTCACATTATGGGACCGACCTTTGTATGTTGTAGTAGTTGAGTACTAAGTTATATAGTATGTACTCTTATCTTTTATGTTGTAGTATTTGAGTACTAAGTTATATAGTATGTAATCTTATCTTTTATGTTATGTTTGTTGAGTAGAGAAGAAGATAGAAGAAAATTCAGCCATCCATCTCTCTCTTGTGTCTTGCTCTCTCTTGTGTGTGTGTGTGTGTTTTCTTGCTAGGGTTTGAAGCTCTCCCTCTCCCTCACATTCTCTTTAAGTATGTATACTTTAAAGCATCTTAGGTTGTGTTTTATGAGGTGTAGGATGTTTTGCACGCGTTTGAATCCTTTTAAATGTGCCTTTACTGTGAAGACATGAGTATTGTTAGGTCAAGTTATTTTTCAAGATGGAATGTCAATTGATCCTCACAAGGTGGAAGCAATTCAGAAGGCCACTGCTCCCAAAGAATGTCACTGAGATCATGAGGTTTATGGCAACTCCATATCATCCTCAGGTCAATGGGCAAGCAGAGAGTTTAAATAAGATTTTGATCCATATTTTGAAGAAGGGAGGTACTAAGAATAGGGATGATTGGGATAAGAAGCTAGAATCAGCTTTGTGGGCTTTAAAAATTGCTTTCAAGGTCACAACAACAAGGATGACTCCATTCTGATTGGTGTGCGGGTTGGAAGAAGTGGTACCTATGGAGTTTATGGTACCTAGTGTGAGGGTTGTACTCTAGCACAAGCTTTCACTAGAGATGTCTATACGACATAGATAGGAGCAACTATTGTAGCTTGAAGAAGAAATAGTTCTTAGTACTTATGTGATGGAGGTGGTACACCGTAGAAGCAGTGCTTGGGGTGAACAGGCACATTAAGTTTAAGGTATTCAAAAAGGGTGATTGGGGAATGGTGTACAATTCCAGGTTGGGGAAGTTTCCTAGGAAGCTTAAACTCCATTATTTAGGTCCTTTTAAGATTGCTCAGGATTTGGGTCAAGGCACCTTTAGGCTCTTGGATGCTCAAGGTAAATTTTTGAAAGGTCTGGTTAATGGTTGCGTTTAAAAAATTTGTGGGTCATGAGGTAGGTGTGAAACCAGTGGGTGTCACACAGAATTCTAGTCCTAATCACTTGTGTGAAAGTGATAGCCATTCGCATTAATTTCTAGGTGTTGACTTCAAAATATCATGCACAAAGGAGATAGTTTGCTCACCGACGAAGGAGGAAATTAAAGGTTCATTCTACATGTAGGCTTCATCACTAGAGTGTTGCAACTATTTACGTTCCTTGCTGCATGAGATGGTGCATCCAAAGGTGCCAGCTTGGAAGCAACTACCTAGGAGGGCAGTTAAGAGCACAACACCTAGTAGAAGTTGAAGAGAGTGATGCATTGCCCTTAACTTTTGAGCAATACCTGGAGGTGATTGAGACTGAGTCATCGCTAGTGATGATGAGCAAAGGTAAGGGCAAAGTTTCTCTCCCGGCTACACCTTTTCAGGACTTAGAAATAGAGCTTGATTTAACAAGGGAGGAGAATGTGGTTTGGCTGAAGAAAATAGGGTTGTGGTAGTTTGCCAATCTACCATGGCATGCTTGGAAAGGGAATATATATGCTTCCTTTTAGCTTGATTTGCTGAGAAGGAATGGGGAGGAAGTGATGCCTAGAGTTACTGTGCCAGCTTATTTAATATCCAAGGTGTTTCAAGTTCCTTTGGGATCATCTTGTTCTGATGATTACATGATTAAAGAGTTTGGGGAGCCAGTAGGCTCGAGAGAGTATTTTGCTCTTAATCATTTGTCAGAATGCTAAAGTTGCAAATGCAGCGTTGGTATTTGGAAAGGGTGTTATTGTTGGTGAAGACTGATTATATAACAAGAGAAAACTATGGTGTTTTGGTTTATGCTGTGAGCAAGGGGGTGAACCAAATTGGGCTAGAGTGATTCATTCAAGATTGATATTGGAAGTTGGGCAAAAGGATAAACGCAAAACCATTGGTAAATCAGGATGTTTGACCATTCTTGCAGCTTTCTTTGACAGAGTTAAGTCATTTATGCCGGAAAGAGTGGATTTGGTGGCTTTGGAAAAAGAATGGAAGCAGCAAAACTGATACAAGGAAGCCTAGTACAACAGATTCAGTAGAGAAAAAACACAAGGTTGAAGACAATGTAGACAAAGTTTTACCTTTTGCTAATGATTCTTATATGATTACCAAGATTTGCTTTCATGTGGGTATTCAAAGGATGAGGTTAAAACATAGGTAATGTCCTTGGGAGATGTGAAGAAAGCGAATGAGCAGTTCTTTACACCTATTCTGCAAGATATAAAGCATGTACCTGTTACTCAGCCAAAGGGTACAAGAGGATCTATGTTGAAGATTTCAAAAAAGAAATTGGATGCAATGTTCAATTAGTCAAGAAAAGAGGCTCAATGTTCTATTTTAGAAAGTAAGAAAGAAGAGAGCATATTGCAGTTGATGTTGCTGATTTAGGCACATGGGATCAAGGTTTAATGAAAGGTAAAGTGCACTATGTAGAGGCTTTGAACTTATATTCTCAAGGAGGTAGTGGCTCTCCCATTTAGATCTGTGTGGTGTTTCATCACTCCAAGCCCTCCACACCAAAGAGTGACGTGATGATCTTCTCCTTTCTCTTGAGGGCAGCATGTATGTTTGCCACATCCAAGGGTAGACAGTCAAACTCTCTCATTTGCATGATTTGTGCATCACTAATGTGCTTACCCATCTTTGGCCCTTAGCTCAAGCATGCTATCATGAATAGATTCTTTCTTTATACATATGGGTCTTTCTAAATGCCCATCAAATGTAAATTTATCTATTTTCTATGAGATACCTTATCATTGTCCTATATGTGTATGATCTTATTGGTCTTTCTAAATGCCCATAATATGTAAATTTATCTATTTTCTCTGAGTACAGGAGGTACATGATTATTGTCCTATATGTGGATGACCTCATTATGATAGGAGGTAAATTTATCTATTTTCTCTGATTGCCCATAATATGTAAATTTATCTATTTTCTCTGGTTGTGTTTGTTTTATGCCTATGTGTAGCCCATTTCCTCTTACAAATTCATTCAGGTGTTCTTTATTATTGTGTTTGTTTTATGCTTATGTGTAGCCTATTTCCTTTTAGAATTTCATTGAAAGTCCATTCAATGAAATTCCTTGAATCTTTACCAATATTCAATTTCCCATACATACAAGCCACATGATGACCATCTTGCTATCTTCCCCCTAAAGTTTTGAGATGTGATTTATTATTGTGTTTGTTTTATGCTTATGTGTAGCCCATTTCCTCTTAGAAATTCATTGAAATTTCCTAATTTTTTAGCAATACTCAACATCCCATTCATACAAGCCCACGTGATGACCATGTTGCTATAAAACACAATGCCAATAGCATATTACTTGAATGCATTTGTTTTATGCTTATGTGTAGCTCGTTTCCTCTTAGAAATTCATTGAATCTCCCTAAATATTTAGCAATACCCAACTTCCCATTCATATAAGCCATGTGATGACCATCTTGCTATAAAGCACAATGCCAATAGCATAATTACTTGAATTCATGATCATTAATCCAATATCTATAATTGTAATTACTTTAATTCAATAGCTATAAACTCTACAACTTTGCATGGACCCCATAACAATTCATGATAATAATAATTACTTTAATCCAATAGCTATAAACTCTACAACTCTTCATGGACCCCACAACTCTCCCTTTGCTTAGAGATTTTTTCCAATAAAAAGATACTCATTCACAATAGCTATCATTTTAATAGAAGATATAAATATATATTTAAGTTTAATGAAACCATGATATGCAACTTTTCAAGAATAACCTTAGCCTATAAAATATATATTTAAGTTTAATGAAACCATGATATGCAACTTTTCAAGAATAATCTTAGCCTATAAAATATATATTTTAAGTTTAATGAAACCATGATATGCAACTTTTCAAGAATAATCTTAGCCTATAAAAATATAACAAAGGAAAAACTATGAATTTCCTTTGCAAATGGGTGTTTTAGTTGTGGACAAATATTGTTTCATATTTCAATGAATAATAATAAAGTGGTCAGAGCAATAAGTTGAGATTATTCTATAATTTATATTCTTTATTTAGTTCATCCAATAGCGTATAATTTGAGGTGTGGTATATTATTGTGTTTGTTTTATGCTAATGTAGCCTGTTTCCTCTTAGAAATTCATTGAAACTCCCTATAGTCTAAGTAATAAATAACTTCCCATTCTTAAAGCCATGGGATGATGACCATCTCGCTATATAACACAATGCCAATAGCATAATTACTTGAATCCATGCACTACACACAAGAGATCAAACCATTGATTCCTCTCAAAGTGGCCTTCTCCTTGCCATCTCCTTATGCCATTTCTCCTTATGCCATTTCTCACCACATTTGAAGCATAGCCCCTTGCTTCTCAACTCATTCAAGTAGTCCTCTTTGACAAACTTTGTCTTGTTGATGCCCACATTCTTTCCATCACCACTCAAAGGCTTTGTAGATCCCCTACCAAATTTGAAGTTATGTTTCTTGCTCCAATCTTTGCCATAGATGGTAGGATATCGAGGAATAACCATGGTTGATGAAGCATTTGGGTTTGTTTTGACCAAAGTAGGGGGTGCTTCACTCTTCTTTTGTTCTTTTAATCCACCTCTTGAAGGGTATTTCTCCTCATAAATCTCGGCCAAAATCATTGCCTATTCAAGAGTGGTCGGCATTTGTGCTCTGCTCGACTGTCCCTTGATAACCCTTTGATATACTTCACAATGTTGTAACCGACATCAAGTCCTTTGGCATAGAGTATTAGTTTCACAAATTTATGATTGTAGTCTTGCACACTATTGGATTGAGTAAGGTTATCCCATTCTGTGACTTTGTGAGCATCATGTAATTTAGACACAAAAACATCTCTCATTTTCTCCTTGAATGCATTCCAAGAAGTAATGACATAGATGCCCTCTTGTATGTTTGAGCATATCCTTTGGTAACTAATCATGCCTTGTACTTTCCAACAGACCCATTTAACTTGTGCTTCACTTTGAATACCCATTTACATCCAATTGCCTTATAATCCTTAGGCAATGTACCAAATCCCATGTCATGTTAGCATCTAACGTAACCATTTCCTCGTCCATGGCATCCTCCCAATGCTTATGTCCAAGTGCCTCCTCAAAGAATGTGGGATCTATCTCTTAGATAACTCTAACAATATATGCATAATGATGAGTTGTATATTCATCATATCTCAATCTAGCAATACGATATTTGATCCTTGTAGACTTGTGTACTCCTAGATCACAATTAGGTGGCTTCAAAATTGCTCTTTCCTTTTTTACACCATGTGTAACATAAAATACCAAAACCCTCATCAAGGATCTATTCTAAGCCACTAGAGTCACCATCAACAAAGGAATGCCTTGCCAATACATCAAGCATCACAAAAGGTTGATCCATATTCTCTTTACCCTTGCATGAGAAACATGAGAGCATGCTAAATTTTCAACACCTACATTTCCACCAAATGATGTGGGAGACTTCATGACATTGTATCTCAACCTGCCTGGTCTAACAGTAGATCCACTGCTAAAGAGAGACTCATAAGGCCCTCTAAGTGCCTGTGATTGTTGTTCTGCAAGTGCCATAACCACATTGTTCTCTCCATCACCCTCTATGGAGTTCTTTATGGGTGTATGCCAACTACTCATCTCATCAAAGACAACATCCCTACTTACCCTCATTTGACGTGTAGTATGGTTGTAGCATCTATATCCTTCTTGTTTAAGGGGGTATCCAATGAAGATGCATTTTTATGCCTTGATATCAATTTACTTTTTTTCACTTCATCTAGTACATTTACATAAACAATGCATCCAAAAACTTTCTGCGGCTAGCCGTTTGTACCTTTTGGTGAGTTTTTTGGGTTGCTACATGAGGGATTGTTGGTTCAGCACGATCATCGCTTCCAAAGGAGGATGATGTGGTCTTTGTTGAGCCGTATAAATGCTAACTCAATATCGTCACCTTGGCCAATGTGCTTAGGGCATTGTTTATTTTGGGATGTGGCCTTCTTTAGTTTGGCCTGCAACCGTGTGATGACATTTAATGGGATAGTGAAAATCTTTCTATGTTGAACACTCTCACTCAACACGTTGAGTAATGGCATGCCTTCGACTATGGATTGGGAAACTGATTGCAAAGGACAATTCCACAACCATGACATTGTGGTTACATTGACAGACATTTCTTTTGAGGGTATTCAGTCACTCAATGGGGTCCTTTGTAGAGGAAATACAAAAGAGGTGGTTTCCCTGTTGTGCGGGTGCACCTATAGTGTGTATAATTGGTTCAGGGTCCATGTAAGGCAGAGGTAAAGGGAGGTGATGTGTTATGGGGGCCTCAAGAATGGTAGAGCACATAGGCTCCAGAGGTTTAGCAATGGACCTGGGTTGAGTCTTTCCATGAGCAAAGGGGTTTGCCTAGAGAGGCAATGGTTGGAATGGAAAGATGGGCTCTGAATAAGGTCGCAGTGGCAGCGCTATGTGTGTAGTTATTTTGGGGAGAGGAGGTGCCACTAGTAAGGCTTGGTGCCCGGGAAGAGAGGAAGGTAATGTGACAAATGAGATTTGGGTTGTCATTGGCGTGATGGCCAACTGCATTGAATAACTTTCTCACATGTTGTTATC
This sequence comes from Cibotium barometz, assembly GCF_041138505.1. NCBI lineage: Eukaryota > Viridiplantae > Streptophyta > Polypodiopsida > Cyatheales > Cibotiaceae > Cibotium > Cibotium barometz. The sequence continues at coordinate 26,175,016 of NC_141077.1, forward strand.
AAGAAAGATCGCCCACTTGCAAGCTTGCTCAAAGGTGGAGGGGTCTTTGACCACCAACATGTGGCCATGAAGCCTTGGATTGTGAAACCCTAAGAGGAAACGATCCATTAATTACTTGTCACTCTATTTTTTCCTTTCTTCATACCGCAAATCAAGGTCTTGATGTGTGTGATGTAGTCGCGTGTGAGGTTTCCTCTGGTTTTTGTTTCAATCCAAGGATTGGAACCATTGCACTCCTTTGCCTTCAAGGCTAGGTCCAAGGAGATGGACTTTGGTTGCATCGTCAAAAATTTTAAATGCCTGACAGATTTGGTTAGAGACCTCTATGTAGAATACGGGTCTCCAACTCTTTGGAATTTTGGCATAAGTTTTAAAATTTTCACCCACGTAGGTTTTGTATTTGATGTTTGTGGATGCAAGTGTTGTGACACTCCCCTTCCTAGAGCTTCTGTAAGCTTGGAATTTCAAGGTATGGTGCAAGAGAAGAAGGGACGTGAGTGTTTTTAGGGCGTATATCCATGTTGGGGGCCATGTATGGAGGGGCCTCACTAGAGGAGGGCTCTTCATAAATTGTTTCGCCCTTACGGGCATGTAACCACCATGACCGAAAGGTATCCATGGTGTGCAGGATAGCCTATAAAAGCTTCAATAGTACGTGCGCAGGCCCAAAATAAGAGGCGTGGTGCACCCTTATCTAGGTCAAACAAGGGTCCATTTGCCTTAATTTGCTTGGTCACTAAACGCACGTGAACGACCTCTTAGAGCTATTTTATAAAAAAAAGTGTGTCAGTGGTGTCCCAAATGGAAGACGTGGTCTTAACAGCGTGGTCTTAACAACGTAGCGCATGTGAACACCCTCTTAGGATGAACTTTTCTAGAAAAAGTGCATGCTAGTAGCATCGCAGATGGAAGAGGTCTCAAAACCTATTTTCCATCACTGTTTGATAATGAAATTTTTTTCCAAAAAGATTTTTCCGTTTTCACAGCACATTTTTCCAAAAGGAATTTGGAAAAGTATGTATGAGAGAGTTGTGGTATTTTTAGGGTAGTACAACTTTGTCTCCCTGATCCGTTCTTGATTTTGTCATTTTTTAGGCACTCAAAAAGTAGCCTGAATATGATACACTGTCTTTTTTAGTGTATTTTGGGCACTTTTTAGTGCTTTTAGAGCTGTTTTTGCCTTGATTTTTGGGTCAAATTTTAAGGCTGCTTTTCGAAGGCCAAAATGATAGATTTTTCCCTCGAATGCTTGCCAATTTTAAAGAGCTCGATTTAAGCTTTTCGATGAGCCCTAGAACACATTCATTAGGCTCACGGTTTAGGAGATATGAGCCTACAAACAGGGCTATTTTCCAAACTTTTTTTTGGCTCCATAAGGCTTCTAGAACACATTCATTAGACTCACGGTTTAGCAAATACGAGCCTCCAAACAGGGTTGTTTTCGAAACTTTTTTTTGGCTCTATAAGGCTTCTAAGAAGATACGGCCAGGGCTTCTGAGAGGGTACGGCCAGGGAACTTGGAGAAGGTACATCCGTGTTATGTGGAGAAGATGCGGCTAGGTCACATGCAGAAGATACATCCATGGCACTTGGACAAGCTACGGCTAGGGCACGTGGAAGATATGGTTGGGTCACGTGGAGAAGATGTGGCCAAGGCACGTGGAATTTTTTTTTGGGGAGAGGTTGCGGGTGGCTGGGGCTTCTAAGAAGATACGATTGGGCCTTCTAAGAAGGTACGGCTAGGTCTTTTAGATTTTTTTTTTTGTGGGTTTGAGGTTCTAGCCGAGGCTTCTAAGAGGTTGCAGCCAAGGCTTCTCAGAGGTTGTAGCCGGGTCTTTTGAGAAGGCACAGCGGGTCTTCTAGAAATTTGAATTTCAAATTTAGAGGGAAGTGAGTGGAAGACAACTAAGATTCCCTCATTAATGCATGGTAGGTGGGAAAAGGCTAAAGTTAGAGTTCACCTCTAAATTAGTGGTTTTTGAGTAATTTAGAGATACTCTAACTTAACTAACAATTAATTCTCTTAATATCATTGTTAATCCCATTATTAATCATCCCAATGTTAATCCCTCTTCTTTGCCCTCTACTTACTCCTAAATGGTGAGGAGTTTTTGGATGGAGATTTGATAGGTGGATTAGCAATGTTTAGGCTAATCCACTGATGTGCTCATCCCTAATTAATCTCACTAATTAGGTCTCTAATTAACCCACTCAAAAGAGAAAAAATTAGGCAAATGAGACCTAATTATGCTAATTAAGGCCTAATGAGGGTGGACTAGGCATGGAATTAGGTCAAGGCAAGTGTTTAGAACACTAATGCCACTCCAATTGGTCTAATTGCAAGCAACAATTAGGCTCAATTTTTTGAGTCTTTTACTCTCTTTAAGTTCACTACTCACACAAACTAGTAGATTAGTGATAATTAATAAAAATTAAGAGATTATTTATAATTTTTCGAGCTTGTAGCCGGGTCTTTTGAGAAGGCACGGCGGGTCTTCTAGAAATTTGAATTTCAAATTTAGAGGGAAGTGAGTGGGAGACAACTAAGATTCCCTCATTAATGCATGGTAGGTGGGAAAAGGCTAAAGTTAGAGTTCACATCTAAATTAGTGGTTTTTGAGTAATTTAGAGATACTCTAACTTAACTAACAATTAATTCTCTTAATATCATTGTTAATCCCATTATTAATCCCAATGTTAATCCCTCTTCTTTGCCCTCTACTTACTCCTAAATGGTGAGGAGTTTTTGGATGGAGATTTGATAGGTGGATTAGCAATGTTTAGGCTAATCCACTGATGTGCTCATCCCTAATTAATCTCACTAATTAGGTCTCTAATTAACCCACTCAAAAGAGAAAAAATTAGGCAAATGAGACCTAATTATGCTAATTAAGGCCTAATGGGGGTGGACTAGGCATGGAATTAGGTCAAGGCAAGTGTTTAGAACACTAATGCCACTCCAATTGGTCTAATTGCAAGCAACAATTAGGCTCAATTTTTTGAGTCTTTACTCTCTTTAAGTTCACTACTCACATAAACTAGTAGATTAGTGATAATTAATAAAAAATAAGAGATTATTTATAATTTTTCGAGCTTTTGGGTGGATTAGGGTTCTATTTTACATTCCTAGGATACCTATGTCACTAATCTAACACACAAAACATGTTTGAAAGAAAAAATTTAGCAAAAAACACTCTGTTTAAGCAAAAAACCCTCTTCTTTGAGCTCTCTTATCACTCAAATATGCCAAGATTTTTGGCTCAAACCTTTGCTAATCCTACTTTTAACCACAAGATTTTCACACAACATCAAAGGAAAACAATTTAAAAAAAACAAACAATATCAACAAAACAAATCAAAAACCACAAAACTGCATGCCAACAAAGAGCTTACTTGGCACCAAGCTATGGAGACTCCGTCAGATTCGAATCATGGAAGGCTTAAACAAGTAGGGAATTGGTGCTCCCATGGTAGCAAAATGGCACCAAAGATATTAAGGCAATCTTATCCTAACTATCGTGAGAATTTGCCAATCCTCCACCGAGCTCGAGCTATGCTCAAGAGCTCCACCGTTCGCGTGTGGACAATTGCTCATCACCGCCATCCTCTCGCACTCGTGTTGTAACCTCTCATCACCGTTGTCCTCCTGCACTCGTTGTCACCTTGAGGTGGTTGCTCTAATCCAATGGGTGGTGCAACCTCTCTCACGAAGATCATGTGGGATTCCGCAAAAGACGATCGCGTTGGTAGCCTAATCACTCAAGCAAGAGGGAGAGAGGAAGTAAGAGGGAAGCACGAGAGAACAAGTGAGTAGCACTAATCACTCCCAAACCCTAACCCTAAGCACACCACACGCATGCTAGATTAGAGTTGTAAGAGAGAGAGAGAGAGAGAGAGAGAGAGAGAGAGAACACTCCACTTCTATTGCACTAATGGGAGAATGAGTTACAAAAAAGAGAAATTGGCTTTTATAGTTCCGAGCCTTTTCCCACTAGGCCGGCCCGGGAGTAAGTGACCCGAGGCACCCAAAACATAGTTAGAAGACTTTTCTCTATGGTTTGGCTAGCTGATTGAGATCCTCTTGTCTGTCCTTCAAAGCTCAATACTTTGGAGCATCTTTAGGACATTTCCCTCATCAAATGATAGGATTTACAATATAGTAAGGGCACCCATTACATAAATGTGTGGACATATTTGTCATAGAAGCATGTTAACACCATAAGTGGTTAACAAATCCCCTAGGAAGCCACACTTAGATGTGGCTAGATGGATTCTCAAGTACATAAAGTCCACTAAATTGGATATGGATGTTCCTATGTGATTGGAGTACAGATAGAGCTACATTGGTACACAGATGTCGATTGGGTTGGTATTATCTCTGACAAGAGATCTACTAGTGGAGTTATGTTTTCTTTTGGAAATGCTAATGTTAGCTGTAGTAAGAAGCAACCAATAGTTGCTTTATCGAGTACAGAGTCAAAGTATAGGGGCATTGCTATGGCATCTTGTGAGGTAGCTTGGTTTTAGAAGCTACTTGGTGATATGGGTGAGCCCATGGATAGGGTTCATTAGGGAAAAAGGGAGCTCATTTTGGGGCCCTCTAAGAAATTCACTATTTTTTGATTTATTTCTCTCCTAAAAGACCTCAAAAATAGTAAAATATGGAAACGTGGCTCAGAACTGTCAGTAAGGACTACAGAACTGTTAGTTCAGAAAGGAATAAGACAATATTTTGTCTAACTAACACGATTTTGCATTAAATATCTCCTTAGTTTTTTTTTGTTTCCCGAAGATTCCGCATCTCTTTTGACGACGTGTGCAGGCCTCTCATAAAGAATCCATCACTGAACTTGATGATTGTATTTTTTCAAAATAATTACATGGATACTGCCACACTTCCACGATTCATGTTACAAAAAGACTATGAGAATGACAAGCATATTGAAGAAACATTTCATGGTGGTAAAGGAACCACTGTGTATGACCCTTGGAACAATATATTTGTAGATCTACAACAACTTCAAAGAAGAATGGTCGAGTTTTATGGAATAACATTTGAGGAGTGCAAAGGCATTTTGAAATTTGTTATCAAACTGGATGAGTGTGAGGTTGTAAAGGAAAAGAAAATGGAAAGGATTACTATTACATTGATGAATGGAGCACTTGATACATCATTGACTGAAGCGAGTTCGAAGTATTTTAGTGTGCAGTCAGAGAAACACATATGGTGGTTAGGCTCATTCTAGGTATGATCATTTTTTTGTTTCGTACTTGATTTTAGTCATTGTTTTCAAATCTTTTATAGTAAGACTTTTGTTTTCTATAATCACAGGTAAAGATAGAAGACCATGAAACACTAGATTGGGTGTTTCACCACACGGAAATACCAAGAATAAATAAAAGACAAGTGCGACGAGAGAATCTCCATGTTGCAGGAAAAGGTGATTTTCAAGTAGAGTGGCACATGGCGGGGGATCTTAAAACACTTAAGTACATGTATAACGTTAGTAAAGGAGGCAACTCAAAGTCTCCTTGTCTTTACTGCAAAGAATCAGCTCAAGTAATGGATTCCAAATGGTGGAAGAGAGCACCTAATAGAGATAAAGTTGACCCTGACTTCAAGGCCATTCTTGACATTCCACTATGTAATGTTCACATATGCTCATTGCATGGTCTATGTCGAATTATTGAGAAATTGGTATTTTTGTATATTGGATTTGCTTGGAAACTTCGTCCCAAAAAAAAATAGAAAGGATGCTCTTCAAGCATTGGAAAAAAGTGTTATCTGATATAGGTCTGCATGGAGGTGATGTTCATATCACAAAGAATTTTAAAAAGTCTACCAATGGCAAGGAGGTACCAATCAAGCCCTCTATTGGTGGTGTTAAGGCAAGAAGATTCTTGTCTCGACCCAAACACAGTAGTAAGCAAGTAAGGCAAGGTAGAACAGTTTCAAGGATTAATTATGGATTATGGAAGCAAGTCCATAATGTCGTGAAAGATCATGAGGCAGATGGAGAAGCACGAAATGTGAAGGCAGAGGTGTGGAGGTCTCTTGATCAACTCTTCATGTTCTGTGACAATGTAACATGGACAAAAAGCGATTACAAGAACTTTGAAGAGGCAATTAAACATTTTGGGAAGTCAATGAAAGACGCATGGACAGCCTGCAATATAACTCACTACATGGTAAAGTTCTGTCTTCTTCTTTTACTTAAGTGTGATCCTCTTTTTTTTTATAACTTACTATGCATTCTTATGTCTCTGTGAAAACAGCATATCATCTACAACCACCTTCCCTATTTTGTCAAAAAGTATGGATGCCCAGCAATTTGGTCTACCCAAGGCATGGAGAAGTCGCACTACATGGCACGTAATGCATTTTTCAGACACACACAACACTACGGAGGGAGTCAAAAGGCAAATAGTCTGAAGGAAGTCTTCCAATGGTTTTACCGAGGCATACTACAGAGGCTGCATGCTAAAAGAAAAGTTGCTAGCTCCAAAGTTAAGCTTGCTTTTATTCTAGCCCAAAAGCAAAGACGAAGACAAACTTTGGACAATTCAATGGCAGCAGAGAGACATAGACAATGGAGGGATTCGAAGATATTTAGAAACCATAAATGGACAAGTAAACATGAATAGCAGTTTGTAACTTATTGGTGTTATGTCCACATGTTTTCAAACTCAATCAATAGATTTTTATTTTGTGGAACAAGTGACTCTTGGTGTTATGCCTATATGTTTTGAGACTCCATCAAAAGTATTTCTTTTATGAAACATGTGATCTATATTAAACAAGCATCAATACATCCATGAGCTACACACAAAAAATTCAATCAATACTACTTAATTATGCTAGACACACTATTGATCCTTACCAATAAGGTACTGATGAGTGTCAAACGCTTTTAGAAGCTACTAAGTGTACTGAGTGTCAAACGCTTTTAGAAGCTACTGAGTGTGGGAAGAGTATTGAAGTGTCGTACGGTGATGGGACAAATGCAAAAGGGAAAGGTAGAGGATCAAAGACTTTGTACAAATCAGTTCAACTTCAACATAATGTTTGTGCTATATTTGATGACTAAATCCTATTACTCCCAGGGCCTACCAATCGGAACTCTCTTTTTGATCTTGATTGGACTCTTTTTCCTAGAGAGTGATATCTAATTCTTGCTCTGCCATTTCTGTTGCCACAGGAACATCCTCTTTTTCCTCTGCTTCAAATGTGTCTTGTTCTTCAGCCTCCTGCCCTTGCTCTTCTAGAGAGTACTGACTAAAGACAATGTACATAAGGAATGCCATGGTTTCCTCAAGCACTCTACACTTTCTGGTGTGCAAGATACAGTTGAATTTATATTTCTCAGGCAGGCTGTCAAATCTTCTATTCACATGGTACCTCAGCCTGTCAATGGAGACAATATGATTTATATGCACAAAAACCTTTTCACCTTCCACAATTCTTCCTACCTCTGTCAGTTGTTTGAAGGTATCCCAATGATCTGAAAGAAAATCTCTATGATGCTCCAATACAGAGCTCATACTGAACTCCCTGTTTGAAAATACTGTGGTATATGTGGAAGTTCCTCTGAGCCTTGCATTTGTGAAGAAAGTCAAATAGGAGCAAATCTGGAGATTTGTGCTCTTCTGATTCCTTTTGTTTTGAGAGGGAAGACTCAGCTTTCTACTCCAGTCTCTTCCTTTTGCCTGAACCAAAATTTATGTATCATGAATTCTATATGCTGACATATGTAATCAGGGAATGTATAGGATATCACCAAACAACTCCCTTCATGAGCACACATGACTCACCTGGTGATTGCTGTGGTCTAAGTATAGCAGCATAAAAGTCCAACTTTCTCTTGAAAGGAGGGGCCTGAGAATTAACTGTTCCAAAGCAAAAACTTTTCTCATCATCAAGGAAGAAATCCCCAGGGCCAAAGAAAGCAAAACAATGAGGAAGAAGTGAAAACCAAAAGGGACACAGGAATTTGCAAGAAAACGTGATGTAGGGCCATTTGAAAAATGTCAAGTACTCTCCTCGCATTTTGTTGTGCAAATTTTCCATTTCTATTGCTATTCATCTCTAATCAAATGCTAGGATCACCTCAAAGATTCCTGGACAGTAGATGATACTAGGAAGAATTCCCCAGGGCCAAAGAAAGCAAAACAATGAGGAAGAAATGAAAACCAAAAGAAATATAGGAATTTGCAGAGGAAAACGCGATATAGGGCTATTTGGAAAATTTTAAGCACTCTCCTCGCATTTTGTTGCAAACTTCTAGGTTCTATTGATATCCATCTCCAATCAAATAGATAGCTTCGAGGTCAGTAAGACTCTCTATATCCTTATCTTCGAGGTCAGTAAGACTCTCTATATCCTTATCTTCTTGTTTAATAGTATAACACACATACTTTTGGGATGTGATGTAGCTTAGATATTAGGATAAATACTACAAGCAGGAAGACTTTTGTATTGGACTGGTTGAAATGACTGAAGGCATGTTCCAGCAGACTGCCTCATGAATTTGCAGGAAAACGCGAGGAGAAAGCTTTAGGAATTTCAAACAACCGAAATCGCGTTTTGTTGCAAATATAAAACTAGGATGTGGAAATTTGGGATATGGGATGTGGTGGATGGGAATTGCCCAGATATCTGGACATCAAGAATTTTATGGATGGAAGAAATATATATCAAAAAACATTGAAAAGGATAAAGAACTCTGACCTTTCTTTTCCTTTTCCATGCTGTTGGAGTTGGTGAATCTTCTGCTCTCTCCCAAACTTGAGCTACAGCCTAGGTAACCTGGAGACCTGGCAGTGGTAGTAGTCTTCAGGCAGGTTGCAGTCTGGATGGAGTGTGTTGGGTAGGAAGGGATCAGAGAGGGAAGGAAAAGGATGATGGGAGGGTGCTGGCAAGGATGAAAGACAAGGAGGGAAGAGTGGTTATGGAACTGATTATGAAATCATGATTGGCATAAGTTCCAAGGCAAAAAGTGTCCCATTCACAGTGCCAAGTTTCAAACTCCAAGAGATCTGGGTCCCATCCACACGTGTGAAAAAACGGCTCCATCATTTAGTAGCTGCCTTTTTTGTATTTTGCACTAATCTTTTCCCTCTTGTTTAATCTCTCCTGTCTTGGCCCTCCCCTCTCAGCTCTCTTGTCTCCCTACCTCCCTACTCTGCACCATCAGCATCCTGACCAGCAGCACAGGTTCATCCCCAGCACAGGGTACTCATCAACAGCACAGCACACCCACAGATAGCTTCCAGGTCAGTAAGACTCTCTATATCCTTATCTTCTTGTTTAATAGTATAACACATACTTTTGGGATGTGATGTAGCTTAGATATTAGAATAAATACCACAAGCAGAAAGACTTTTGAATTGGGCTGGTTGAAATGACTGAAGGCATGTTCTAGCAAGCTGTCTCATAAATTTGCAGGAAAACGCGAGGAGAAGGGTTTAGGAATTTCAAACAGCTGAAATCGCGTTTTGTTGCAAATTCACTTTTGGGGCCTTTTTTGGCCGTTCCGGGCCTCCGGATGTCCGATTCCAGCGTTTCAAGTGCCGTTTTTGGGGTTTTGGGCCGTTCCGGACGCGTTTGCAGTGTCAGAATCACCAAATTTTGCACAAAAAATAATTTTTTTAAAGATTCAAATTGGATCACCTTATTAATGTGACACGCTTCTATGAACATACAGTACTATTTATTTTTCTTATTTTCATCTTTTGTTGAATTTTCAACGTAACGTTGGCCCACTTCTGATTGGTTGAGAGCCTATTTTCTCTCTCTTCTAAAATGCCCCAAAATGAGCTTCCTTTTTTCCTAATGTATTTTATTTAGTTGTAAAGACAGAGAAATCACTGTAGGAATGTACCAACATGTTACTTCAAGTATTTGCAGGAAAACGCAAGAGTGAGCTATTAGGAATTTCAAACTATCGAAATCGCGTTTTGTTGCAAATTTATAAATGTTGCTTCATCCACCCCTGTCATTGCCTTTTTGTATCATTCCATGTTCTCCATGGCTATAATCTCTTTCCATTGCTTTGTGTGCAGCTTGTCAGAGTGATGGCTAGAACCAAGTCAATTGCAAGGAGTGCTGGCAAGGGGCCAGGGCTTGCAGCAGCAGAGCAGCTGGGGCAGGTATCAAGGAATTTAGTGTGCCTCCAAAGGGAAGAGTTGCACATGGCAGGAAGGGGAAGCCAATGAGCCTGCTCCAGCAAAAGGCCAAGAGATTGAAACATGGTGCAGGTGTGCTAAAGGAGATCAGGAAGCAATAGAAAGCTATAGGCTTTGCAATCCCCAAGGTACCTTTTTAGAGACTAGTGAAAGACATATGTGATAGTTGGCACCTTGGTTTCAGGTGGAACAGGACTGCCATTCTTTCCTTACAGGAAATGGCAGAGGATTACTTGGAGAAATATTTTGAAGATGCAATGTATGGCAGGACATCAAGATGAGAGACATATTATTAATTCCACCTACAAGAAAGTTGAAGGTAGATGAGGTTAAGGTTGTTGAAGTAACCCACTCAAAGAACACCAGAGGGAAAGCTACTTATGAGGAGTCACTGAAGCAGCAAATAAAAGAATCCAAATCTGTTATAGATGTGGAGACTGTACAGAGGGAGCTGCAGATACAGAGAAGGTTGCAGGAGCTGGGGCCCTAACATAGTTGTCCATATTGAGGATGAAACTTCAGTGAATAATTTTGACTTGACAAAACCATGCTTGGCAGCATTGGCTCATAAGAATGAGTATTGCTCAGATACTATCATTCTTGCAATGCTCTAGTAAGTGTCTTTTATTTTACATTTGTTTGCAAAACAATCCTTCTTGTACCTCCTTTACACCCTACCCTAATTATTGTTTGGTCCAATGCAGCATGATGAGAAGCTGGCTTAACCACGCTGTACAACATACAGTTCATATTATTAATCCTGCCATTTCCTCCAGGTTAAGAGATGCAAAGGAAACTCCCATGGATATTTTCAATTGGTTCAGACACTGCAATTTTGATGTTATCGATGTTTTGCTACTTCCATACCATAACAGGTATGTGGGTGACTGCTTCTTTTGGGATTCTTCTTTAAGATTGAGAACTCTTGTAGCCTTTGATTTCTTAATGCTTTTTTTCTTACACAGTGACCACTGGAGCTTTGCTTCTATTGATATCCAGTAGAAGCAATGCTTTATATTCAACTCTCTTAAAAACACACACAGAGAGCTGAAATTGTAAGTGGTGTGTGTGCTATTTTTAACTTTAAACTTTATTATTTTGTTTTAATGCACACTAACTGAATTATATGTATTGCAGTTGTATTAGAAGGTTTCTAGATGCATTGGATCACTGTCCTCCTAATGTCAATCTTTTGGATTCAATAGAGTCAATAAATTTAGAGGTAGAAAGTCGTTTCCCCTAATGATGTCTATTTCATGCTATGCCTTTGAACCTATTGAATAATTTTGTTTTGTTCAGATGTTAACAGTTTCTAACATATCTTTCCAACTGTACAGACACCACAACAAGATGATTCAAGTAGCTGCGGGGCTGCTGGAGAGTGCTGATCAGTGCCAAATATATACTTTCAAGCTATTTTGAGATAGGACAGCCAGACCTTGTAAGAAAAAATAATTTTCATTTAGCTTCAAAATAATTGATATTGGTACAAAGTGTTCTAAATCATCATATGCCATTGCAGATGAGAGAAGATAGCTTCAGCTTGAACTATATATATAGTTTCAGAGCTGATACAATTTGGAAGTTTTTGAAGTATGCCTCTCCCAAACCTATTGTACCAGCTACTGTCGAGTTGGGTGAGAGCTCTAAAGTCCGAGAAGGTGTCATACACCTTGATGACACAGATGATGCTGATGTGGTGCCACAGGAACAAGGACCTAGTGATGATGAGGAGAAGCCACAGGAACAAGGACCTGCTGCTGATGTTATTGAGGAGAAGATGGAGCAGCACAACAAACAGATTCTCCAGGGGTAGTAGAGAAGACAATGGAGCAGCACCAAGAGATTGTACAGGACAGGATGGAGTAGTAGAAAACAGATTCTCCAAAAAAAGATGATACGGAGAGCTTGGACCATGTAGAGCAACCTCTGGATCAGGCTGTAGATAAATAGAAAATGGTTGTCAAGAATATATTCTACATATACAATTAAACACTTCTGTACAAAATTTTACTTTATTGAATATAATACCTTTGTTTATGGAGTCTGTGTTATCTCAATTTTCAAATTTTCAATATCTTTGCATTTTATTGAACTCTCTCTTCTTTTGAGCACCTGCAAAAAAGCAATATGAATCAGTAGGGTAAAGTAAACTAATAGCAGTGCTTAATGAGACTAGGATAAGTCAGATGATCTTGTTTTCTTAACACACCATGTGTGTTAGCATTGTCCAACCAACTGATAAAAATGATCAGTAAAAAATATACCCGATTGAGCTAGCTCTGCTGCACATCGACCTTGTTGTTCTCCTATCGATCCATGCAAAACATCTATAAATCCCAGAACACAATCGATATTTTGCCATGTCTCATACGATGAAGGGTATAAATTTGAAATAAAACAACACAAGAATGTCAATAAGCAAAGAAAGAAAGCTTCATCTTAAAAATCCATACACCTCATAATGAACAAAACCACAATAGAAAAATATACAATTAGGCCTGTGTTGCGGAAGATCATTTGGATAGTCTCGCAAGACAAGTTCTTTATGCATGTACACATGCTTAATCAAAACTTCTTTCACCGATATCTTCCCTCTGGTGATTTTAAAATCTCGTACTCTTCCCTTCCATGACGCCAAGAAAATGTTTTTTGTCTGGGGTCTCTTTCTTTTGCTAGGTTGCATGAGCACCCATGCTCCTTTCGAAATACTAAACCTTTCCCAAGTTCCTTCCGTTTTGACTGTACTTGAATTCTCTACCGAAGAAATAGAAGAAGCAGGTCGACGGGGTAATGATGTGTGGTATAATTCTGCCTTCATAGCATTATCATCCACACAGAGCGTCTTCCACAAGAACGGCCATAGTTTTTATTCACCATGGAGACCTTGTGAATCTGTAACAACAGCAAAGTAATGTAAACAAGATAACAAAGTGAAGTTTCAAGAAAGAGAAAGTGGGCAGACAGACAGTTGACAAGAAACATCTTACTCTAAGCCAAACAGGATCAAGGGAGCAGTTTTGAAAAAGAAGAGGCTGCTGCACAATGAGGCAGTGGTGTAGAATGGTAGACCTTTTGAAGGAAAGGCAGCACAACATTTCAAAGTTCAAAGGAAGGTGGAAGCGGGAAGGCCCTTGTCAGAGAAAATGTCAGACTAGATTCTATCTTCATGTCCAAAGATCTTGTGAGAATAAAAAACCAATCTCCACATTAATGTAGCACGCTTGTACCTACATAAAGTATTGTTTCTTTTATCTATTTTCTCTTATTTTTGTGAATTTCCAACGTTACGTTGGCCCTCTGTTGATTGGTTTTAGAGCTTATTTTTCCAAACCGTAAAAGGCCCCAAAATGAGCTCCCTTTTTTCCTAATGTTTGTCATTTATTATGACAACATGAGAAACATTCAGTTGACCAGTAACCCAGTTTATCATGCTAAGATGAAGCACATTGAGGTGCATTACCATTTTGTGAGAGGGAGAAGATTCTAGCAAGTGATGTTTATTTGGTTTATGTCAGCATAGAGGATTAGGTAGGTGACATCTTTGCAAAGGCATTGGGCACAGAGAAGCTTCATAGGTTTCGAAGCTTACTTGGAGTACAAGATGTGGAGGTGTGCTTGAGGGGAAGTGTTGAGATATCAAGCTCAGCTAGTACTATAGACATTGATGACCCGCCTGGGTGACAGCTCTGCACTTATGCCACTGACATGGTTGGTGAGATTATGGTTCATATGTTGTTACAGAACTTTTCACAAAGACATTGGGCTCAGAGAAGCTTCGCAAGTTTCAAAGCTTACTTGGAGTGCAAGATGTGGAGTTGAGCTTAAGGGAGGAGTGTTGAGCACTATAGAACCTTATTATGTTTTAGCTGAGTACTTTCACTTATAGTATGTACTCTTATCTTTCATTGTATTATGTGTGTTGAGAAGAGAAGAAGAAGATAGAAGAAAATTCATCCATCCATCTCTCTCTTGTGTTACTTGTCTACTCTTTTGTGTGTGTGTGTGTGTGTGTGTGTGTGTGAAGTAGAAGCTTGCAAGGAGCTCAATCTCACCCCTCTCCCTCTACATATTTAGATGCCCCTAATCACATGACTAGCTTGTTGAGTGGTTTAGAGAGATGAAAGAATTGGAAAAACCAAGTTATGTAGAGACATATGATGATACTACGTGCCCTATTGTCCACATTGGTAAAGTGCCCTTGTCAATGCAATATGGTCAAATAATATACCTTGTAGATATACTTCATGTGCCAAATATTACAAAAAACTTGGTTTTTGTTGGTTAAATGATTGAGCATGGATTGTACGTGAAGTTTAATCCTCATGGTTGTTATGTAGAAGATTTCAACAATCAATGCCACTTAGTAACAGTGCTGGATGTTAAGGCAGCTATGTTTACACATGGTATATGTGTCATTGCAGATAATATTGATATATGGCACAAATGCATTGGACGTGTGAATATTCAATTGCTAAAATCTATGCAAGTGCATAATATTATCTTAGGTTTGCCAAAGTCCAAAGTTGATGGAATGCAAAAAATATGTGAAGCATGCTAGCTAGGCAAGCAAGCTAAGCATGCATTTCCAAATGATAAGCATGTAAGCACAATATCTTTGGATGTAGTACATTTAGATGTTTGGGGACCCTCAAAGATGGCATCAATTAGAGGATGACATTACTATGTGACTTTCATTGTTGATACCACACTAAAAAGGTGTGGGTGTATTTCATGAAGGAGAAAAGTAAAGTGTTCACTCACTTTCAAAGTTTTAAAGCTTTGGTGGAGAAGGAAAAGAGTATGCACATAAAATGCCTAAGGTTAGATGGTGGGGGAGAATATTTCTCCAAAGAGTTTAGTGACTACCTTAAAAATCATGGTATTAAGAGGAAATTTACATACAAGTATACTTCGCAGAAAAAATGGAGTTACAGAAAGGAAAAATAGACACATTGGAGAAAGGAAAAATACACATTGTAGAAAGAAAAAATAAGCACATTGCAGAAGTTTCTCTCGCATTGATGAATGCATTGATGATGAATGAGAATAATATGCCTCATTATTTTGGGGATAAAGTAGTAGTAAAACTGTTGTTTACATTATGGATAGGACCCCCATAGTTACAATTCATGGAATGATGCCTAGAGAGAAGTTTACAGGAAGGAAACTGATAGGAGCCACCGCTTATGTTCAAGGCTAAGATTCATTTGCCAACATGACGTAAACAAATATCTTTCCCCACATGTGCCTCCTACCCATAAAGTGCCACAGGCGACTAAGCTCGAATCCCGCGTTCACATTGAACACATTGATGTGGACAGTAACATAGAGATTGTACAATGCTATTTTCTAAGCTCTCTTAAAAGAAAAAACTAACTATGTAAGTGTAAGTGAAGATAGACTTTACTATTTTCAAAGCTCTTTTAAAAGAAAAAACTATCTAAGTGTAAGTGAAGATAGACATTAAAATATAAAAAAGAATATTTTAAATGGCTAATTATAGCCATGAGATATAGTACAAGATGGAGATTCTCTAGAAATAGGTAGTGTATATATACACCTTTTTGGTATTGAAATAAACCATTTAATAAAATTATGCTATTTATGTTAAAATTTTTATTATTTAGTTTTTATTTATGATATTTAGAAAAAAAATGTTACACACACACACACACATATGTAGATACATGTACATATATATGGATATATATATATACATACATATAATACATATATGTATGTACACACATATACATACATACATACATATATGTATGTATGTATGTATGTATGTATGAATGAATGAGTGTATGTATGTATGTGTGTGTGTATGTATATATGTATGTATGTCCATTTATATGTATATACATATACATATATGTATATACGTATATACATATACATATATACATACATACATATATATATATATATATACATATATACATATATACATACACACACACACATACATACATACACTCATTCATTCATACATACATACATACATACATACATACATATATGTATGTATGTATGTATGTATGTATGAATGAATGAGTGTATGTATGTATGTGTGTGTGTGTATGTATATATGTATATATGTATATATATATATATATATATATATATATATATATATATATATATATATGTATGTATGTATATATGTATATGTATATACGTATATACATATATGTATATGTATATACATATAAATGGACATACATACATATAAATACATACCAAAAAGAGATTCCAAAAATTTATAACATATTCAAGAAATGGGAATTATTCCACTAGGTCCTTCCTTTTCTAAAGACACATGTCTTCTCTTGTCTTGAAAGAAGCCAAACTGCCCCACTTTTGGGTGGCAAAAAGGTAGTGCAAGGGTCCTCTTTTATTACACACACACACACACACTGTGTGCGAGAGAGTTAACATCGGTAGAATGCACACGAGGGCACACACACACACACACACACACACACACACACACACACTGTGTGCGAGAGTTATTAACGTCGGTAGAATGCACACGAGGGCACATACGACCAACAGTGGGACTTGAACTCAGGTGGATCATGGCCTTTATAAGGGCCCTTATAGAGAGAGAGAGAAGGAGGGAGACAAAACCTAGAAGGGGCCTAGATTGAGAGTATCTAAGGGTCCACATTGAGAGTGGGTCGTCAATATTATAATATTAAATTATTATGAAAGGGAAAAGAGGTAAAGATGAGCTTTAGAAGTGCATTTAGAAACATGAAGATGCAAAAAGCATATGACATGCCTAGTTATCTAGAAATAAAGTAATAGTGGGCTAGACATAACCAAAACATAGTTAATCTAAGGTAGAGGCATTAATTAGTTCAGCATTTGAATGGTCCATCAATATCAAACTTCAATTTTCTTCGCACTTAGAATGAACCTTTCCATTTATAACTATCTATTTGTCTGTTTGGGGGAGACGCGTGCGCACACGTGCACGCGCGTGTGTGTGTGTGTGTGTGTGTGTGTGAGAGAGAGAGAGAGAGAGAGAGAGAGAGAGAGAGAGCCTAGATGGGGCCTAGATTGAGAGTATACAAGGGAAGACATAAGTGGAACATAGTTAACCTGAGGTAGCTTGTGGGCTTACTCGTGGGGATCATGTATTTAGAAAGTAACTACCTTAATCGTTAAAGTGTGTTTGAAAATCATTGCTTGACTTATACACTGCCAATTTCTCAATGAGTTTTTGCATTTGATGTAGTTGGTTACAAAGAGAGGGCTTGCTTGACAAAGTGTATTAGAGAGCACAATATGTTCTTGGTGATTATGGCAATGTGCATAGAGGAACTATTATTCCACAAGATTGTCCTATGCTTGACTATTTTGAAGACGTGAAGCTTGAGGCTAGGGAGCACATTTTTCCTATTGAGGGTAGAATTCAGAGAAAGAAAAAGAGCCATGAATTGAGAGATCTAAAGAAGCTTGACCTCATTCAAATGGCAGCTCAAAGGCTAGTTTACAGGTACTTTTTTTTGCTATGGCAACCTAATGAGTCGCGTGCATATTTATAGTAACTTAGTGGTGAAGATTCTTTTTTTGGTTGAAAGAAAAGAGCCGCATTCCCTTAGTTCTTGTTAAAGCAAGAAAATGGCTCTTGCTCAAGAACAAGAAGGAGTGTATGTATCCACCATGCCCATGCTCAAGAACAAGGAGTGTATGTATCCACCATGCCCATGCACAACCTCTCTTGTTTTGGGAGTTGGATAACTGTCCATGGTGGATAGATATAGTGCTGGGGCATGTGCTTGAGAGAGAGGGAGCTTCATGACCAAATGAAGCACAATGACTCTGTGTTGTAAAGCCTACAATAGGGAAATAGACTCCTTGAGATACAAGTTTTATAAATTCTTGTTTCGTGAGGTTTCTTGTTTCTTGTTTTGGTGCTAGCTATATGTTCAAAAGGATGATATGGTGCTTTCAAGGTTTGGGGGCAAGGTGAAGCTCGCCCTTTTTTGTCTTTTACTACGAAGCAGCACATCGATGATGTGCTAGAGGATGTGCCACCTCTAGATGGTATTGCTACCATGATTTATTGTATTGCTATGTGTTTATGTGATTGTGTTTCAATTCTTTGTGGTCTTTTGCCCTTCTAGGCTATTTGGTCTTTTTGTAAGCCTTAAAGGTAGCATCATTATTTCTAGGTTATTTGGTTTTAATATAGGCCTTGAAGGTCCCATAATTGTTAAAAAGTCCTCTACTTTTGTATTTGTGACAAAGCTTGTGTATGGTGATCTACCACTACTTGGAGATGCCAAGTGCATAGCGATAGCCGCCAAGCTGGGATTTCACATCCAGCATGAGAAACCTTGTTGTGGGCACTGGCACATGAGCATATGACCAAAACTAAGCCAGAAGGTAGAGAGTACATTAGGAAGGGGGCCAGTGGACTAGGCTGCAGAATGTATCTTTGTGGACCTACCGTTTGGGGGCTGCATCATGCACCAACCACACACCCTGGTTGGGATGTGTGTATAGAGGACCATGTGCGGTATGGTGTGGCCTTTTGTGCTTCAGCACTATTAGACTCTGGTTGGTTGCTTATTATTGCATCATTAGGACACACGTCTACAATCTTTTTTTGGAAATTGAGTGTGTATTTGTTATTGTGTCCGCATGAATCATCACTCCTCTCACTTTGCCACGCAGAAGATTTGATAGGGTGGGTGGAGAGGTTCTATCAAGTTTCAAACTTGGTGGTAGTATGGTACGTTGTTGTGCTTCACCATAACATATATGGCTACCTTGAGACTACTAGGGTACATATCGAGGTAAGATTGCTATGTGCTTGTTCACATTTTTTGTTAGAAATGTGTTAGTTGGAGTCATGCTAATATTCATTATGTTGCTTGACATTTCAGTGTGACACTTCTATGATTTTGACGGTGCATCATCCTAGGATACATCTGGCATCTTACATTTGTGATAGTCTGCCCTACTTTGTTTGCTTACGCATACAACCTTCCTACAGACATGTGTTACATCATTACATGCCGGATGCATATATGGCATTGCCCCCCTTAGGAGAGCCATGAAAAGGGAGTCTTGAGCGGAGCCAGAGCTTCCTTGGTCATTTTCTAGAGTTGCTGTGCCCGACGAGGAGGTATTTACCTTGAGTTGGGATGAGGCATGTTTGCTTATAGGGTGTGTTTGTCCATTGACGTGGATGAGATACTTATGACTTCTTATGTTCAGCCTTTGTTTTATACTAGTAAGCAGCCTAGGGAGGATGATTCTACATCTTTTGGAGGTGAGGATGTGGACAAAAATGGGGTTGCAAACTTGTTCGATGATTAGTGAGCCTTGCACCTTCACTAGCTACACGTTTCTTGCTACCTATGGATATTTATGATAGGGTTTTGATTGCTAGGATTTTTTGATGTGGTGTGTGTTTTGACATATCATGGACATATATGACACGGTTTTGGTTTTGATGCTATCATTTTGTCTTCTAAGCGGTGATTTCTAAAAGTGAACGTATCTTTCTATTTGTTGGAAAAGTGTGTTACTATTGTATGCTATAGCAATGGCAAGATCAATGGCGGATGATGAACAATGCAAAAAGGATGTCCGACAATGTCGCCTAAGGCGCAACATCTTCATTGATGATGAGTGTGACTTATCTTAGTCATTTAGATTAGGTTTTATATTTGTGCTTCGATTTTTTTATGAGGGTGATCTTTTTTCCTAGTATCTTGGTTGATTGTTAGTCTTTCGGTATTAAACTCACATAAGCTATAAATATACCAAGGGTATTTTGTGTGTACAAAAAAACAAGAAACTAAATTGTATACTGTTATCTTTTGTTGTGGATGCAAAATCTTCATTTTGGCGATAGGTGCAACTTGTCCTTGTCTTTGTTTGTTATGTAGCGATAAAGTACCCTTGTATCTTGGTTGATCGTGTGTCATTTGGAAAATAAGTCACATTACATCTTTTTTAAACATTGTATTCACTAGACAAAGGCACTAATTAGTATATTGTAGTTTTCTTTAATCCATCAATGATAAAATTTTGCTCTTTTCTTTAATAATACAATTTGATGAGTTAGGCTATTTTGATGGGCTCCGCTTAGTTATTTTGGTTCACTTGGAAAATCTCGCTTGGTCTTTGTTGTAGAACTCCATTACATGCACTTTTAAATGAATATTTCACACATTCATCTGAAAGTTTTAAAGTCTTTGCGCACAAATACACATCAAGTTCTCAAGACTTGAGGTGGGAACATTTTTTATTTCTTTTAAGAATTTCCCCAAAAAAAAATTGATGCATAACCATGTAATCGACAATGCACTGTTGATGCCCTTTGCAATTTTGTGAATAGTGTAAGCATTTATTTTCTTGCTTTAGGTTAACATACTACTAAAGCACTGTTGATGCCCTTTACAATTTTGTGAATAGTGTAAGTATTTATTTTCTTGCTTTCGGTCAACATACTTCTAAAGCATGCACTATGCTTAAACTATACTTGGTCATTAGTATGAGAGTGAAAATGGTTTGACTAGGATCCAAAGACTAGAGGACCAATTTGTTGACAAGAGGCTTCTTAAAGGAGAGTGTGTAGTAAAGGCATTCACCAAGGGGATTAAAGATCTAGAGGGCTAGATGGTTACGGTCAAGAGTAGCCGAGCTCCCAAAGGGTCTGATGTTGAATAATCATGATAGTTACAACCCCGCATTTATGGCCAATGCTTAGGGCATAGGCGGGGTCTCATTTGATGCACCCACTACAACACATAAACTCTAGAGCAAGGGTGACTTTGTGAGGGAAAGTGTGGGCCTCCCTAAGTTGCAAGGCTTTTTCCAAGGCGTTGGTATATTGCAAGGGTTTTTGCAACACAAATAGCGGTGTTGAATGTTGCAAGCAATGCTTTTTATAGAGAGGTGGCCTTGGTTGCATATGGTCCTTACAATGTGGCTTAATAAGATTATATTGAAGAAATTTGTGAAAAGAGATAGAACCATCCTTAAATCATGGTAGACTCATTAAGAACCTTGGGAAAAACAATTTCACTCTAGTAAACCAATTATGTACACAGTGATGCTAGATTAAATCTATTACAAAGTAATTGCAATAAATGCAAATTACAATCAAAGATTTTGTCTCTGGGGCATCATCTAGTAAATCCCTACTAACACATATGGTATCTGGTTCTAGCTCTATGGTAAGGGATATTATTGCATCTGTGGTTGTAGGTGAGCTTGGTGGATAAATGTCAATGCATGGCAAAACCAATGTATCCATCTACACAAGTGGTTCTTCTAGTACAAGTTCTTCATTAGTTTCTTGGACTTCTCCATTGAGGCCTTGATCATTCTCATTTATAGCATCTTCATGCATTTGGGGTGTTTGACGATTATCATGACCACCATTAATAATCATGGGGACATCATGATCATGCCCAAGGTCATCTGGTTGAATATTATTAGTCTACAGGCATAGTTTCCATATCATCAAGATCTCTTGCTTGGTATATGCCGGTACACTTGGGTGCCATAGGTATGACAAACCACCAAGTTGGATCAATCCAATCGAAATGGAAAATAACCCCAAGAAAATTCAAATTGAATATATCAAGTCAAGTTCTACAAATTTATATAGACCTAAATGATTGCACGTGTATTATTGAAGTGGTGGAGTACATGTACACTAGCTCCTATAATATTTCAATCTAGCCTGGTCAATAGAATCCTTTTTATCTCCTAAGAGGAAATCCACTTGCAAGATGAACATATATTGTACAATTTGTTTGAGTTCCACGTGTTCTTGTGCAAAATAATATACACTTTGGTTCATCGTATATATGTGTAAAAAAAGGCTCACTTGAACAAAATATGAAGCTTGTAAATTACACCACAAATACCTTGCTTCAAGCACCCCTTCATGCAAGTTGGAAGCACATACTACAAATCAAAGACAATACTTATATTTACTTCACCTATGTTGACATGTGACATTATTAACCGCATCAACAAGAAATAAACAATCGTATTTGTACTTGTATGAACTTATGCCAATCGTGGCTCTTTAATGCTCCCAATTTATTGTCTATTTTAAAAGCACTCTTTAGACAACGCATGATTCCCGTTGGGCTTCAAAAATGATGAAATGTTGGCCTTCATCATATGCTCTTCTACCTTGGTGAGTACTCATGGTGCTAGATTTAGCACAATCCTATTTTCCTCCTCTATTGCCCACAAATGAGGCCATTTATCTTTATCTCTGAGGTCTTCTCATTACCTTTGTGTGTCATCATGCATGCCGATCATATTTTGCCAAATGGTGTTCCCCACATTTTTGAATAGGTGCATAAGATCTAAAAGGTGTTTTATCAATAAGGGTGAACAATATGGGAGGCGATGAAATATAAATAACCTTCTTATGCTAGCAAGACATGGATTTTTGCATCCTTCATCAACCCCCATCCACATGTTGTACCAATTTCTAGCCTTAAATGGTTGTGGCTTGAATTCATCCCATGAGACCTCTTTGCATATGGTGATCATCTATGGCAAGTACCTTCCATGTGCATCATATACAACCTTCTTTAGTGCATTTGAGTAGCAAGCTTCTGATTGTGGTCCACAAATTGGATAAAGTGAATATCCACTAGTGATGAGCTCTACACAAGTATGCAAGTGAATAGTAATTTACATAGAAAAGCTTTGATTGCAATGTATAAATAAATCTCTACAAGCAAAAAAAAAAAGGCAAATGTAGGAGAAGCCTTACCAATGCAATATCCATGACCAGGGTAGTCATCCATCATCCACATCAATATACCCCTCAAATTGAAGGCTGATTATCTCAGGGGCATACTTACAACATAGACCTCAATACCATTCCACAATGTCTACAGCTCCTATATCAATGACTCCATGTATACATCCATGTTCTTCACTTTATGTTTCCGTGGAATGAGCAATGACAAAAGAAGATGCCCCTTCTTTAGTAAACCAAGGGGGGATACTGTAATTCACCAACACAATGTGTAAGATTCCTCCCCTAGCCCCTCAAGATGTCCAGTTTCTCTTCCCGTTAATCAATCCCCTTTTCAGAATAATAACAGATCTTGTTTTTCTCTGTTTTGGCTTAGAGAGAGAAAATATTCTAGAGAGAGGTAGTTCAATTTTTAGATATCTTTGGATGGAAAAATATCCCTTCTTATTAAAATAATTTCCCTTGAAATAGAAATTCAAAAAGAACTTTCCAGTGTGCAATTAGAATAAATTAAAAATAGGTAAAAAGGACCTTAGCCTGAGGGTCCAGATTTTCTGAAAATTTTGGATTACGGTTCCTATGGACCAATAAGATTAATCCAAATCTAGGGAGGAGATAAATTGAAGAATAAAATAAAAATCTCCCAAAAATGAGTAAATACTCACATAAGATGAAGAGTTGACTAAGGACAAGGTTTATTAGTTAAAAAAGAAGAGATATTTAGAGGAAATGATGCATTTTTGACACCTCAGTGTGGGGAATTCCCCTCATGAAGGAGGCACCTATTTCACATGTGTGGATGAGTTTTAAACTCACAAATAATGAGATATTTTCATCTCTCCTCTCTCCTGTTTCAACTAGATCCAAAAAGTAAGCTAAACTAATCTAAAAATGGTCAAAAAGTGACCAAACTGATCTGGAAAATTCTAGAAACAGTTTGCTTGGTTAGAGGCTCACTTTTTCCTATAAATAGAAGCCTCCCCCCTTGTAAAAGGCTAATAGTGTTTATGCACTATTACTCTACTCCTCGCCAGAGTCAAATACATTGAATTCACTTGATAATTCAATTGTTTTTGACTAAATGCTCTCCAAAAGAACTGGTGGCCACTCTTGTTGCAAACAAGAGTAGAACCCTCAATCCCTCAAGCCAAAGGAAAGCTTACAAACTCCATGTAAGCTTAGTTCTTACTTATTGTGAATTTTAAATCTACGATTTTCTTAAATTTTATGCTTTGAAAATGTTTGAATTATTATCTGATGCTATGCCTTGATGGAAAGGCCACCCCCTTCTCTTCTTTACAATTCAGTCCTTCTTAATCCTAGAAAGTTTAATTAAATGATTGATTAAACTCTTTTCATTGTTTACTCTCTTAATTTTTAAAAAATGGAGTAGATTAGAGATATTAGAATTCAAATTGGATTAATTCAAGTCATAAATTGAATGTTAAAATTGAGAAATGGTCAGGCATACAAAGGAGGTTATGGCAAAATTTTCTTAAATTTTGTAGAACTAAAGTTTATCATTAGGTTATTCTAAAAGAGTAATTCCTTTCGTTTGTGCATTCTCAAAGATTTATTTTTTTATTTCAAAAGAGTTATTCTCATTAATTTTGATTTTATGCATAGAAAGATGCATAAAGGATTTTATTTTATTTTAAAAATGTTATTTTTCTTAAAAATTAAATTTATGCATAAATAGATGATAAAAGGATTTTGTTAAAAGTATTATTCCCACTGAAGTTGATTTTATGCATAAATAGATGCGTAAAGAATCTTTATTTCAAAAATTATAATTCTCTTAAATTCTATGTTTAAACGAATGTGATGAGAATAGATGTGATGAGATGTAATGTGAATCAGATAGATGTGAATGAATGGATGGATGGATGTGATATGAATAGAAGTGATAAGAATGTGATGTGGATAGATGTGATGAGATGTGATGTGAATTAGATAGATGGGAATGGATGGATGTGATATGAATAGAAGTGATGAGAATGTGATATGAATAGAAGTGATGAGAATGTGATGTGGATAGATATGATGAGATGTGATGTGAATCAGGTAGATGTGAATGAATGGATGGATGGATGTGATATGAATAGAAGTGATGAGAATGTGATGTGAATCAGATAGATATGAATGGATGGATGGATGGGTGTGATATGAATAGAAGTGAGAATGTGATGTGAATCAGATAGATGTGAATGAATGGATGGATGTGATATGAATAGAAGTGAGAAGTGATGAGAATGTGATGTGAATCAGATAGATGTGAATGAATGGATGGATGTGATATGAATAGAAGTGATGAGAATGTGATGTGGATAGATGTGATGTGAATCAGATAGATGGGAATGGATGGATGGATGTGATGTGAATAGAGGTGATGAGAAAGTGAGGTGGATAGATGTGATGAGATGCGATGTGAATCAGAAAAATGTGAATGAATGGATAAGATTAATCCAAATCTAGGGAGGAGATAAATTGAAGAATAAAAGAAAAATTCCCCAAAAATGAGTAAATACTCACATAAGATGAAGAGTTGACTAAGGACAAGGTTTATTAGTTAAAAAAGAAGAGATATTTAGAGGAAATGATGCATTTTTGACACCTCAGTGTGGGGAATTCCCCTCATGAAGGAGGTACCTATTTCACATGTGTGGATGAGTTTTAAACTCACAAATAATGAGATATTTTCATCTCTCCTCTCTCCTGTTTCAACTAGACCCAAAAAGTAAGCTAAACTGACCTAAAAATGGCCAAAAAGTGACCAAATTGATCTGAAAAATTCTAGAAACAGTTTGCTTGGTTAGAGGCTCACTTTTTCCTATAAATAGAAGCCTCTCCCCTTGTAAAAGGCTAATAGTGTGTATGCACTGTTACTCTACTCCTCGCCAGAGTCAAATACATTGAATTCACTTTGATAATTCAATTGTTTTTGACTAAATCCTCTCCAAAAGAACTGGTGGCCACTCTTGTTGCAAACAAGAGTAGAACCCTCAATCCCTCAAGCCAAAGGAAAGCTTACAAACTCCATGTAAGCTTAGTTCTTACTTATTGTGAATTTTAAATCTACGGTTTTCTTAAATTTTATGCTTTGAAAATGTTTTAATTATTATCTGATGCTATGCCTTGATGGAAAGGCCACCCTCTTCTCTTCTTTACAATTCAGCCCTTCTTAATCCTAGAAAGTTTAATTAAATGATTGATTAAACTCTTTTCATTGTTTACTCTCTTAATTTTTAGAAAATGGAGTAGATTAGAGATATTAGAATTCAAATTGGATTAATTCAAGTTATAAATTAAATGTTAAAATTGAGAAATGGTCAGCCTTAAAAAGGAGGTTATGGCAAAATTTTCTTAAATTTTGTGGAACTAAAGTTTATCATTAGGTTATTCTAAAAGAGTGATTCCTTCCGTTTGTGCATTCTAAAAGATTTATTTTTTTATTTCAAAAGAGTTATTCTCATTAATTTTCATTTTATGCATAAAAAGATGCATAAAGGAATTTATTTTTATTTCAAAAGAGTTATTCTGATTGATTTTGATTTTATGCATAGAAAGGTACATAAAGGAATTTATTCTTATTTCAAAAGAGTTATTCTCATTGATTTTGATTTTATGTATAGAAAGATGCATAAAGAAATTTATTTTTATTTCAAAAGAGTTATTCTCATTAATTTTGATTTTATGTATAGAAAGATGCATAAAGGATTTATTTTTATTTTAAAAGTATTATTTTTCTTAAAAATTAAATTTATGCATAAATAGATGCATAAAAGGATTTTGTTAAAAGTATTATTCCCACTGAAGTTGATTTTATGCATAAATAGATGCGTAAAGAATCTTTATATCAAAAATTAGAATTCTCTTAAATTCTATGTTTAAACGAATGTGATAAAAGAATAGATGTGATGAGATGTGATGTGAATCAGATAGATGTGAATGAATGGATGGATGGATGTGATATGAATAGAAGTGATGAGAATGTGATGTGGATAGATGTGATGAGATGTGATGTGAATTAGATAGATGGGAATGGATGGATGGATGGATGTGATATGAATAGAAGTGATGAGAATGTGATGTGGGTAGATGTGATGAGATGTGATGTGAATCAGATGAGATGTGATGTGAATCAGATAGATGTGAATGAATGGATGGATGGATGTGATATGAATAGAAGTGATGAGAATGTGATGGGGATAGATGTGTGGATAGATGTGATGAGATGTGATGTGAATCAAATAGATGGGAATGGATAGATGGATGTGATGTGAATAGAGGTGATGAGAATGTGAGGTGGATAGATGTAATGAGATGATGCGATGTGAATCAGATAAATGTGAATGAATGGATGAGATGTGATGAGATGATGCGATGTGAATCAGATAAATGTGAATGAATGGATGAGATGTGATGTTATGTGAATCAAAATACAAATGAATGATATGGGATGTGAGTGAATATATGTGATGATAATGAATGTGAATGTGTATGTGAGGAATGGATGTGAATGAGTATGTGAAAGAATGGATAAGGATGTGTATGAGAAGAATGGATGTGAATGTGTATGTGAAGAATGGATGTGAATGAGTATGTGAAAGAATGGATGTGTATAAGAAGAATGGATGTAAATGTGTATGTGAAAGAATGGATATGGATGAGTATGTGAAAGAATGGATGTGGATGTATGTGAAAGAACGGATATAGATGTGTATGTGAAAGAATGTGATGTGCTGTGACATGAATATATGTGGATGTGAAGTGATAGATATGAATGTATGGATAGATATGAGTAGTCATACATGTGAACGATTGGATGGATGTGGATTAATGAGATGAGATGTGTATAAATGAGATATGATGTGGATAGAAGTGATGTGATATAATGGTGATGAGAATGAATGTGATGGATATGAATGAATGTGATGTGATGGGATGTGAATCGGGATAGATGTGAATGAATGAGAAGTGAGGTAAAATGAATGGATGAGTTGTGAGTAAATGTGATGTGGTCTGAATGGATGAGATGTGAATGAATGTGATGTGATGAGATGTGAATGAATGTGATGGATGAGATGTGAATGAATGTGATGTGATGAGATGTGGATATGGGTAGATGCGAGTGGATGAGGTATGGGTAGATGCGAGTGGATGAGATGTGAATGAATGTGATGTGATGAGATGTGAATGAATGTGATGTGATGTGATGAGATGTGGATATGGGTAGATGCGAGTGGATGAGATATGGGTAGATGCGAGTGGATATGGGTAGATGCGAGTGGATGAGATATGATTAGGATAAATTGAGGAAAGATGTGATGAGATAAAAATGATGTGATTGGATGAAAATAGGAATACTTGTGAAATGGTTATGGAATTAAATAATGTGGTTGATGTGGAACAATGTGGAAAGACGAGAGTTCGTTATAGAAATTGTATTTATGTCCTATTTTTTAAATGAATGTTCTATGTCAAGAATGCTAGGGAAGCATTTTGACCATCTTGTGAATAAGATTGTGGAGACCTAATCAATTAAGTTGCAACCAACAGCTGTCAATGGAGGATGTCTCGCGTAGCAAGGTTAGCCGCCGAGGTCTTGACCAGCCTCGGTTCGATTAAAATGGTGAGCTTCCGGTACGGTGGATGAGGGACCAAGGAAGCGACCTATGAGTGAAGCGCTAGGTCACCTGCGAAGGATCCTAGAGGGTGCTGACCATACGGTGCTCGGGCTCTGGGTCGTCGCCGAGACGATACCCACACGTGCATCGTGGAAGATAGTGGAACAAGGAGTAAGAGTTATTTCCTGAATTCGAGTATGGATCTGGTTGATTGACCTTGTTGGTCCTCAATGGATGAGTCCATGGCCCTTTTATATGGATCCATTGGTTGATCTTGCTAATCTTCAATGGAGTTTCCATTTTGTTATATGAATATATTGCTGGTTACTCTATGAGCTAGGAACTATCAAAAAGGCCCCTTAGTGGACAGGTGGTGAGCGTTCTGGTTGCCAATGATGCCATAGGTACACCGATGAAGGAATGATTGGAAATAAGGATTTAACTGGAGATTTTGAGGATTATGATCAATGACTCAATGGTTTCATTAAATGATTGTTTTTAAAGATAGCTGATTCTGTGAAAAAGGCAATTTCATATTGGGTGTGTAAGTGGTGTGACTAGTTTTAAGTTTGCATGAATATTCGGTTAGGGAGCCTGGGAACTCTTTTCCTCCCTGGTACTCGGGACAAAACCTAACTAAATTCCTAATTGGATCCCATCACTACATTGGTTGGGCGTGGTTGGCTAACCCATGGGACTAGATGGGGTTAGGCTGGACTGATGGATCCCTAAATTGAGACTCAATTCTATTATGGTACGATAGATGAAGCAAATCTCGAACAAAAATTGTTCTATGGACTTACGGGTTCGTCAGATCAGTTCTGCTAGTTAAGGCTTTTGACTACGTTAGAGAAAAGTTATCCTAGAGGAATCGCCCGTGCTTTCCGGGCAAAGGAAGTTTTTCCGGGTTCGGTTTTGGAAGAACCGATGGATTAGTCTCTGTCCAGATATCCGTGGACGAGGCCTCGAGTGTGGGACCCTGCCCCCACACAAGAAGTGCTGCTTCAGCTGCTAGCACCCCTGAATTTGTTGTGCGGTGGGGACAGGGATCTCACACAATGGGCCATGTAGACCAACTTGATTCACCCCATCAATGGCAAGGCCGAGATGAATATGACAAGGATCCTCTCAAAAAAAGGGCCATGTCCTCTCAATGTGCGCCCATGCCTCATTGTGTCATATGCTAGCTCAACAACTTTGTAGTATTCTTAATCCCAAACATGGAGTGTATGCGTGAAATTAGTCGAAATAGCATCAACACCTTTGCAGGCACTCAATCCCCCACCACATCTTGTAGATACCTACTTGTCTCCCACAGTGGGGGCACTCCATAGCTCCTACATGCTTACCACGATACAAAATACAATCCTTGGGGCATGCATGGATGACATTTTAATCCATGCCAATGATGGTCAACATCTTCTGAGCCTCGTGTTAGGTTGATGGCATCACATTGTTTGTATGTAATAAAAGCCAAAGTAAACTATAGGCACTCAAACATAGAAGCATGAGGAAAATACCCCAAAGAGAACTGGAGTGTCTACACGAGGAATCCAACTTTGCTATTGAAATAAAGAATCCATACTATTGACACTCCATCCAAAGGTTTCCTGTAGGTTTTAGCAATGATAGGCATGCTTGAAAACATGACCATTTAGAGCCATCATACAATGGGATTGATGCCTCTACATGAATTGATGCCTGCACATCAGAAATTGGTTGTGCATGCATTCCATTAGCATGAAACATTGCCTCCATCATTTCATCCAGTGTTAAAGGATGAAAGTTCACACTATATCTAAGGTATGCAAATCCTTTGGAAAACGTGCACGTGACATGTGCTTGTTTGGTGGAAAGAAATTCCTATATCAAAGGAGCAATTACAAGTCGTAGTCTTCTCAGGAGACACTTCTGTAGAGCTCACTAGGCCAGTGCAATTCAGCTGACTGTCTGCTGGAAACTATAGATTTCTGGTTGCACCTACTTGGTTACATTGGTGGGGGCCACATTATAGAGATGAAGAGCTGCATTCATGACTCATTTATCTACCATCAGTGATGAGCTGCTCATCTACTTGGATCATTATAAAAGCCCATCTTGTATGTAGCTATGCTGCTGGAACAAGAGTAAACAAGAAGTGTATAAGAATCCACCTAGCTGAGAGTGTAGCCTCAGCCTAACACTCATAGGACTATGTAAATTATCAAATCTGAGATGATTAAGCTCCTTAGCATTAGGATAAGGTTTTGGGGATTAGACCTTTCACATTAGAGCTAGAATTTCTCATATCTCACCTGATTCAGTTTACCTGATTCAGTAATAAAAAATCATATGCTTTATGCATAGAGCCTATATATAGAGCCTACACGTAGAGCCTTATTCATAAATCTCTATGCATAGGTCCCTTGCATAGATCCTACACATAGAGCTTACACATGAATCTCTATGCATAGCGCCTATGCATAGAGACCTATGCATAGGCTCTTATGCACAAAGCTTTATAGAGCCTACGCATAGAGACCTATGCATAGGCTCTTATGCACAAAGCTTTATAGAGCCTACGCATAGCAACTCTATGCATAGAGCCTATGCAAGCTTATGCATACGCATAGACTTTATGCACTAAGAAAAACCTAAATCCGGCACCCAAGGGTGCAATAAACGTATATCTTATATTAAAGGATTACAAAAAAAAAAAAGATGGCTTACCTCTTTTTTGTAGAATCTGAGGTAAAAACACTAATCCAAGCAAAAATGTGTAACTACACACAAACCATAGTTGATATTTTCCTTTTTTTTATAAGCACAAAAAACACTACAAAATGGGTTTTTTAAGAATCATGAACTGAACACACTTGATGTAAGGTACGCACACAATCATTAAACAAATAGATAAATAGTAGCATCAAAGGTGTAAAGCACTCTTATAAATATAAAAAAATATTATGGTTCTCAAATATATAATTATATATTGTCTACCTCCATTGACTACCTTTTGGCCACATATTACTTAGATATTATTACAATTGGTGTTCAAAATTTTCCTTGTCTCCATGAAAAAATCCTTTGAAAATTAGAAGAAACACTTATTAGACTTTCGTATCTTGTTTTAGTGATTTTTTACTCATCATATGGTGAAACTCATTTTTTATATAAAAAGATATACATTTTAGTTAGTATCAAAGCAACGTATGAGGGACATTTCAAAATGTATGGTTAGCATGAGAAACGTTTTACAAAAAAAGCATCTATCTAGTAAATTTAAAATTTTACAAATACTAAAAATAGCAGAGAAAATGTTATAATAGCCTTCTCATTAAATTAAGGATATGTGTTTAGAAAAGTATGTCTTTAAAAACAAGGTACATGTAAATGGACTAAATAAGAAGGCTGCATTCTTTGCATTTATAGTGTGTTTCAAAAACCATTTACGATATTTTCAAAGTGAAATTTAAAAAAAAGATATTTGTTCATAAAAAACCACTTAATTGATGACCATAGAAGACATTATTTTTCACCTTATTTGACACTTTGAAGTTTTCAACTAATATTTTGCTATAAGAATATCTCCCTAGTAGGAATTTCTTTGAAATTTTGTATTTAAAGAGAAATATATATTTTTACAAAATTCTCTAAAAGCCACAAAATGTGGTTTTTTCTTTACAAGACTATAGTGTTAATGGAAATGAGACCCATTACTAGTGTTAATGGAAATGAGACCCATTACTAGTGTTAATGGAAATGAGACTAGACCCATTACTCTTCTATAACTACTCCAAAATGCACGTCAATAATGGAAATGACACTAGACCCACTACTCTTGTATAACTACTCCAAAACTCCCGTTAATAAACCTTAGTGAAGACATCGCGAGTGAAGAAGAAGTCTTGGATCATGTATTTGCATAAATTATTTGCATGACTTGAATATGTTAGAAGATGACATTGCCACTGAGCCTATCATAAAGGTAAAACACTTAAAGGACCAATTCTTGAGTGTAGATGAATAGATAATCTTGCTCTTTTCTATGTAACTTATGTTGCATCAACAAATATCACCCTTGGAGTGGTTGGAATTTGATTTAATAAGTCAATAGATCTGATTTTAAGAAGAATAAAGGATGTGCAACTTTAATCATATATTTTACACCATTGAGAAATGTTTTATTACAAAACTTGACAAAAAGGTAAATGGTTTAAAGCATGGTTATGTGGTACCACTTTTTTGCTTTCAAGTAGAAAAGAGATGACCAATTTTAGGGTTCCTATTATAGTTTCGAATTCTAAATAATATTGTTCAAAGTAATTTTGTGGACAAGAATCTCAAAAAGTACTACTAGTACTTTAAACAAAATAAAAATTAGTATTAAAAGCAGTGTCAAAGGCACTACTTTTTGTACCACCTATCCATGCTTTCACCCAAATGTAACTAAAAAAAGATTGTAACAATGTCAAGCTTCAAAGGGAGAGCCATAAAGTCCTTGATCATTACATAAGTGAATACATGAAGAAGATCACTAATCACAAGATAAAACAACGTGGAAATATTTTTGTGATAATGCACTTGTAGCTTCGGGAGAAGTAATAATTTCAATTGATCTCACCGCTCCAAATAAGAGCGCAATTCTTGGTTAGAAGAAACTCTTCCGACTCAAGATTATATGAATGAAGACATAGGATGAGCCTTGGTATGAATCATACATGCAAATTAGGCAATTTGGGCAAAACATCTTCAATAAATACAAGATGCAAAGGTGTCAAAGATCAATTAGATACATGGGAAATAACATTCCGCAAAGGGATTCACAGAAACGGTATACTGCTATGCCAAAATAAAGGAGATAAATAGAGAAAATATATATTACTTATTAAAAAGGTTGTAAAAACATTAAAACACAAAAAATCTTAGTGATTGAAGAGAGCTTATTGTCCAGATAAAAATATTTAAAAATAGACAATGGAGTCAAAAGTTATGCCCATTTCACTAAAGGAGTAAAAGCTATCAAGAACGCCTTGAAAATAGTAATAAATAGACAAGTAAAAAAAATTACCCTCATGGCTTCACCAATATTAAACACATAAGTGAATAGACCTTGAAGAAAGCTTGGATCCATATAAACGTTTTGAGATTAGACACAGAATCAAAAAGTTTTAGCCATGGGCAAAAACTACCAAAACTGCACTCCTCTATTGCATTTTCACACACTCTTTCCTTTGGCTTATCAATGATTCAAAATAGAGAGAATGGGTATACGAGTTCCCCTATGGTGGACTTTGCTTCTTGAGATATTTTGACATGCTCACTACCGATACCCTTAAAACCATTGGTACCTTAAGATAAGGCCTAGGTCTACAAAGATGTAAGGCCACAAGTCCTAAATCTCCCTTACTTTGATTCATTGAAAACAAAATAAACAAGGCATGGAGGTTTACTGTTAAATCACAAGAGAAAATTGGTAGATTTTGGAGGAAAGAAAAGATACAAAACTAAGTGATAGTGCTAAAATGTAAGGATAGAGTAGCAAAGACATAAGAATGCACAAATGAGAAGGGTTTGTTATTCATTCCTTGCTTTGAAAGGGAGAGGAGGGCTCCTTTTATAGATAGAGAATCGCCATCTCTCAATTTTCTACAAATTACAAAATTAGAAATATTTATTCAATTGTCTCCTTTGTGACATAGTGTAAAATGTCGCTATTGTTAAAGGCCAAAAGCTTTAATAGCTGCTGAGAAACATTGCAAGCATATTACACACATGAAGAACAAAATATATTAATAGAAAAAGATAGAGAATGATCGTACTCAAGGCTGCTTCATTCTCAATTGTTGTTGTGTCAAATATATAGCCAAGATGGAAGTTATACCTTCATGCACGTAGTAATAGGGATATGAAAAGTCATGGGTATATGAAAGGTCATAATTCCTAAACTCCTAAAAGTGCATTTACATAAGTGGAATTCACATGAGCTAAATGGGAAGTACATGCACACGGTCATGACACTTTGCACCAAAACTTGGCACACCCACTGGATCGGATAGAAAATATGATGACTCAGACCCACAAACACCACTTGCTAAAATATGGTAGGGTCATGCCAAGGTTGTGTACACAACATATACATGTGATACCATGCTATATTATACAATATGAATATATGGAACCATGCATCAAGAACAACTCCACCCCAAGTACATGAAGTGATCCATGTTAAAACTCCACATGAGAATCTACATAAAGTAACAGCATATGCATCACATAGGGCAAGAATAGCCTAGCAACAAATAAATATATCAATGTAGATTCTGCAGCCTCATGAACATGTGCCTACAACACCACAATTGTTTTGAAATGAAGCACATAGTGAAAGACCATTGCCATAAAACCATGCAAAATAGAGTCTGAGCCAGATCTCAATTGTCAATGAAGCATGGATTGTTGTGTCATCCTTCAAAGAGAAAACCATCAAATTGGAATGGCTTACCCTAGGTACTTGAGAAAGAGCATGCTCCTCTAGTAGAACATCATCTATACAGAATCATCATGCTCTAACTTGGATACAGCATCATAAACGTTATCACCATCATGAAGAAAGTGCCACCAATTAAGATAATGTAAATCCGCTCCTTCCTCCCTATGCACTACTAAGCAAAAGGAGGGCCTTCAAGAAATATATCTCCTATTTCAGTAGTATATAATGATCCACGCTCTCCCACCATAATAGAATCCATACGCACATTCCTAAACATCCATCACATGAAAGATTATAGGAGAATTAAAATACACAAGGAACCACCATAAGAGAATCTACATCAAGATACCCTCCTCATGTACATTATGCACATGATCACCAAAAATGAGGATCGTATCATCATAA
The DNA here is from genome assembly GCF_041138505.1 of Cibotium barometz. Classification (NCBI taxonomy): domain Eukaryota; kingdom Viridiplantae; phylum Streptophyta; class Polypodiopsida; order Cyatheales; family Cibotiaceae; genus Cibotium; species Cibotium barometz. Next base: position 26,210,471 of record NC_141077.1, read on the forward strand.
GGATGTTCAAAGAAACCAAGAACTACATAATCATGGCATTACCATCATGATGATAAAGAGAACCATCACAAGTAAGCATATCATCCATGCATAATGAACCTAGAGAGAACCACCAAAAGCATCATAAACGTTATCACCCCCATCCACGAAGAACATGTGCCACTAATTAATATGATAATGTAAATCTTCTCCTTCGTCCCTATGCACTACTAAGCAAAAGGAGGGCCTTCAAGAAATATATCTCCCATTTCAGTAGCATACAATAATTCACACTCTCTAACCACAATAGAATCCATACGCATATTCCTCCCTATGCACTACTAAGCAAAAGGAGGGCCTTCAAGAAATATATCTCCCATTTCAGTAGCATACAATAATTCACACTCTCCAACCACAATAGAATCCATACGCATATTCCTGAACATCCATCACATGAAAGATTATAGGAGAATTGAAATACACAAGGAACCACCATAAGAAAATCTACATCAAGATACCCTCCTCATGTACATTATGCACATAATCACCAAAAATGAGGATCATATCATCATAAGGGTGTTCAAGAGAAACCAATAACTACATAATCATGGCATTACCATCATGATGGTAGAGACAACCATCACAAGTAAGCATATCATCCATGTATAATGAACCTAGAGAGAATCACCAAATAATACCACATCAATGTGATCACCACAATCATGCATAGTAGGGTGGAAGCAACTTAAGAGTTTTTGAAACTCTTTAGTCAATGGTTTTTAAATATTCCTCATCATTTAGGAGCTATGAAAATTTCAATGTGTCTGCTGTAGCTCGGCTTCTATGGAACACTACCACATCTTCAGAGGGACTAGTTTGAAAAGGCCATAACATTTTGTAGGATTAGAATTTGCCTGAATATAGCATTATATTACCCTACTTAGGATTACAAACTTAATTTTAGTGCAAAAAAAAAAAGAAATTGTGCAAGAGATTTAAACTACTAAAAAATAGCATCATGTTTCTTTGTAACGTACTCATATGTACGTATTTTTAGATCCATTTGATTCGGTGAATTTTAGAATCTATATTCAATTTTGAATTAACGTGCTATGTTTTTTTAGGTTTTTAGTAGTGCTAACATAAAAAATGGCCATGTGGTAAATTTTTTACAAAATAAAATTAGAAATTTTCATAGATTATACATAAAGATTCTCTTCTTCAAGAGCTTTCCAATGATGTATAGCATGATAGGAAAATTTTCATTGTGGGTCATCTTTGGATCCAAAAATAATTATAAAAAGTCATGCTAACTAGCACCTGTCTGAACATAAAACAATGTAGCATGTTAACCTACTCCCACCTAGTAGGCTCAATGGCTGTAGCCTCCAAATTTGGATCACAACAAACATTTGGGACACGTGTAAGACTATCATCCCCCATGAACATATGTGAGTGTGATTTCCATGTCATCCATAACTTAAACATGTGTGGTAGACTCAATGTGAGCCTCCAGACATACATGAGGAATTGGATCACCATAAATAGAGCCAAAGAGACTCATCACACTTGCATCCATGATAGTTAAAGTTGTCTCCTCCCAATCATCATCAAGAAGCTTGATGATACCCTCTGCATCACTAGAAACTAAATCAAGGGTCAGCACACCCTCATTGGCATCATGAATAGAAACCACAACTTCATGCACATGTGTGTGAGTGTGTGTATATATATATGTATATATATATATATACACACACACACACACACACACACACACACACATATATATATATATACACACACTCACACACACACACACACACACACACACACACACACACATATATATACATACATACATACATACATACATACATACATGTGTGTGTGTGTGTGTGTGTGTGTGTGTGTGTGTGTGTGTGTGTGTGTGTGTGTGTATACATATATATAAAGTGCCTAACTATCTACCCCTCTCTCTCTCTCTCTCTCTCTCTCTCTCTCTCTCTATATATATATATATATATATATATATATATATATATGTATATATATACATACATAGATACATAGATGCACGCACATACACACACACACACACACACATATATATATGTAAAACTCTTTCTCACTCTCTCTCTCTCCCTTTGTCTCTAACACACACACACACACACACACACACACACACACATATACGTATGATCCAAAGCTTCAACATCTGCTAGCGGTTTTGATAGGTGTTCTTCATTCAAATGACCTTTTCACAAGGGTCAAGATCAAAGAAGCCAGCAAATCAACAACAATAAAGCAAAGATTGACAACAACATAATGGAGAACCAAAGAAGATAAATGTTTCAGATTAAGCGACTTGAGATGAAAAAGCGAAGAATATCTGATGTTACATTTGCCATCAAAAGTAACGTGATGCTAGTAGGTGTCCAAGAAACTACAACAACAACAACAAAAGCCAATTACTTGGCTTAACATGGTGGATGGAGATGAAGACACTAGCACTCTCGAGATGATGATAATTCTTATGAGATGATGAATACGAGCTAGAGTTTGATGGTATGAGTTCAACGGTAAATTTGATCAAGAAGGTACTTCTAACCTTGACCCTTATTCTTTTTCACCACACACTTTTCTTAAAATGAAAGAAAAAATTCAAGATAAAGAAATCACAATCTTGCATAATGATGGTAGTACACATGATTTTATTTCTGAACATCTTGCACATGCTCTTCATCTTGACACAATTCCTTCTTGTTTTAAAGTAAAGGCCGCTTTTTAAAATCAAAAGTATAATTGCACTAAGAAAGTTAATAATCTTGCTTTGTCTATTACACAATTTTCTGATGAATGTACTTTCTTAGTAGCACCTTTGCATGGTATTGACATGATTTTGGGAATGCCTTTCCGACATTAGTACACACCACATATTGATTATGCAAAGCACACAATGTCTTTTATGCGTCATGGTAAGAATGTTTGTTTACAAGGAATTTCTAAAGGCAAGGATCAACCACTTTTGAGCCATAATTAGGCCAAGAAGGCTTTGAGGAAGAGGGAGAAAACTTTCTTAATTTTGGTTAACCAGCTTAGTGCTGAAGAACCATCTTCAGGGATACATCACATGACTCTTTCCTTTCTAGATTTTTTGATTGTTTCCTTAATGAATTACCTCCTGAACTACCTAGTGCACGTCCTGAGGATCATCAAATAGACATTATTCTTGGAAGTGCACCACCTTGTAGAGCACCTCATAGAGTTAACCCTCTCGAGCAAAGAGAAATTCAGACTCACATATCGAGGATTTGCTTTCTTGAGGACTTATGACCAAGTAGTTCCCCATATGGAGCACCGGTCCTTCTTGTAAAAAAGAAAAATGGTACTTATCGTATGTGTGTAGACTATAGGGCTCTCAACAAGAATACTATCAAGAATAGATTTCCAATTCCTAGAGTTGATGATCTACTCAATAAATCAAGGGGAGCCAACAACTTTAGCAAAATTGATCCAAAATCCAGATATCATCAAGTACGAATGATCGATCAAGATATCTATAAAACTGCTTTTAGAACTTAGACTGGTCACTTTGAGTTTTTAGTGATGCCATTTGGTCTTACTAATGCTCTTGCGACTTTTAGTCGTATGATGGATAGGATCTTTCTTGGCCATCAAAACTTTGTGGTTGTCTTTTTCGATGATATCTTAGTTTTTAGTAAGTTTGAAGAAGATCACAAAAAGCACTTAGAAATTCCATTTAATTTGCTCAAGGAAAATGAACTTTACCTTAATCCTGAAAAGAGTAGTTTCTTCTAGAGTGAGATTGAGTATTTAGGACATATAGTTTCTACTAAGGGAATCCATGTTGATCCCAAGAAAATAGAAACTATTGCATCATGACTTTGACCTAAGAATCCTCATGAGTTATGATCTTTTCTAGGATTGTGTAGCTATTATCGCAATTTTGTTTGCAATTTTGCATATAAGGCACATCATCTCACTGAACTTCCTAAGAAAACTAAACCATATGAATGGATCAAACTTCAAGAGAAACCTTTTCTTGCATTAAAATATGCACTTACTCATGCACCTATGTTACAATTACCTGATTTTGCACATCCTTTCTTTGTGGTTGTAAACCAATGCTAGTGGTAAGGGCATCGGTGCTATATTAATGCAAGATGGTCATCCTATTTCTTTCGAGAGTAAGATATTTTGTCTTATTGAAAGTAAGTATAGCACCTACGACAAAGAGTTTTCTGCTATATTCCATGCATTATAAATTTAGAAATATTATTTGATGGGTTCATAAGTTCTTATTAAAACTGATCAAGTAGAGTATCAAACACTTGCTTTCTCAACCACTTATTTTGGATAGACATATCAAATGGGCAACATTTATTCAAAGTTTTTAGCCTATTATTTAATACCAACCTAGTAAAGAAAATGTAGTGGCTGATGCTTTGAGTAGAAGACCTTCCATTCAAAATATATTTGTGATTAAGAATACATCGTTTGACTCTATGTGTGAGACTTATGACCAACATCCCGACTTTAGTGACATTTGGTCTAGATTGAGAGAAAACCATTAGAACCCTTTTGCTGAGTATTCCTATGATGATGGATATCTTTTCTTGGAGAAAATATTATGCATTACTCGACCCTTTAGACATTCTATTCTAGAGGAATTATATCAGCCACCTTATGTGAGGGTTGTGTATGGCAGCACAAAAATTAGGCATGAACATTGTTTGTATTGATCCCGAAGAGGATGTAGTGGAGGGTGTCTTGATGAACATTTAATTATGGTGTGGCAACATATTTATTTGTGAATATTCAAGTGATTGGGTTTAGCAATTGTTTATGATTGTGTCATGATCTTATTTTTTATATTAAAAAAGAAAGAGGGTGAGAATAACGCAGTTGGGATTTTGCAATAAGATATCATTCCTCTTTACAACGATGTTTATGTACATGTCGTACAAACCAATAAAGAATCGACATTTTATGTAGTGTGGATGAATAAGGTAGTGCAACGTTTGTAGACTCGAGGATCTGTACGCAAAACATGAGTTAAGTATGATGTGTTGAGAAATGAGAAGGATATATATATATATATACATCGAGGTGTTTCATCGACATTCCAAACCATCTCTAGTGACTTTTATTGGCCTAAAATGTAATATGATGTAGCTAGATTTGTTTCTTAATGCGATGTTTGTCAAAAAGTGAAAACTTACAAGGGTAAGAAACTTGGTTTGCTTATGCCTCTTCCTATTCCTAAAGCTCCAGATTTCTATGGATTTTATCACTAGTTTTCCCATGACTCCAAGCCATAATGATATGATTTGGACCATTGTTTATAGATTTAGCAAACACAAATATTTTCTTCCTTGTAAAATGACTCTTATTGCACATCAAGCTGCACGCTTTTTTGTTAAATAGATTTTCACACATCATGGTTTACCACAAGTAATTGTTTCTGATAGAGATTCTAAGTTTTGTAGTGATTTTTAGGCTGCTACATTGTTTGATAATCTAGACACTAAATTGGCCATTGTATTTCATCCTGAATCTAATGGTCAAACTAAAGTGAAAAATAGCACAATATTGGATTTACTTTGTGCATATGTTTCATCTCATAGCCTAAACAATGGGATAAGTATATCATATTTTGTAATTTGCATACAACAACACACTGCATTCATCAACTGTAAAAGCACCTTTTACAATTGTGTATGGCAAAGTTTTATCTACTACTATCACTCATTTGTCACACACTATTGAAGTTGCAGATCAATTCATCATTGATTTTACTTCCATCCATGATCATGTTTGTAATGCTATTTCTAAAGCACAAGAGCAATACACTATACAGGCTAATAAGAAAGGAAAGCACATGGTTTTTCAAGTAGGTCAATATGTTTTACTTCTTATTGAAAAGAGACGTCTTAAAAGTGTTGAGACTAATCATGTTGTTAAGTTAGCTCCTCGTTTTTATGGTCCTTTTCAAATTACTCATAAGATTAATGACCTAGCATATAGTCTTTCAATTCTCTCTCATTGGAGAATTCATAATTCTTTTCATATGAGTCTTTTGAGACCTTATAGGCAACCAATTCCTACACATCGTGTATATGAGAAAGCACCTAGTCTTGTTGAGACCAAGTAGAAGAACTTCGACCTGAGACTTTTGATCTCATGAGGCCACTACTACTTGCACACAAGTGTTGTGTATAATAGATATCTTTTGACCTTCAAAAATCATCCTTGCAAGAATGCTAAATGGATGCCTGAGCAGTTTTTTCGTGCCTGTCCTGATCTCACCCAATCTTACATTCAAACACGGGCCAGTTGATATGATGCAACTGAGGACAATCACTATCCCGAGCAGGAGGGATGTCACGGCTTGTTCATCCATCCTTATGTGGTTATTTGTGGATGCCTAATTACCACTATGTTCATAGCATGGCACTTGGGTGATTCCAAATATTCCATGTGTAGCAACATATGAAATTAGGGATGGCTAGAACTAAGTGTTGGACTTAATACTTATGTGTTATTGTATACTTTTAGCATGTGTTGCTAATTTGTAATGTGTTTGAATGGAGAACTTGTGTAGGTTGGTGAGATTGATAGGCTTTGTGCTCATAAGCCGGAATAGTTAGGACATAACGGGTGGTGATATGGCATAAGCTATTACTCTGGGACAGTTCTCACCTTGGTATTTTTTCCGTAGTATCTACTCTAAGATTTTGTATCATTGTTGGTTACCCAATTTTGATGTACGCGGGTGTGGACGTATTGAGCCGCCCACTTTTGTTGGTTACCCAATTTTGTATCATTGTTGGTTACCCAATTTTGATGTACACAGGTGTGGACGTATTGAGCCGCCCACTTTTGTTATAATTGGGTGTGGACTTATTTATTTTTGTTGCACATGAATTAGCCATTGGGATTCTTTATGTAATTTTCCTTTAGTGGTTAGATATAAATACTTTATCTAAGCTTGTGTTAAAAGCAACCCCCATTTTTGTAAAGGGCAAGCCTATGCATAAGCGTACACATCTATTTTGGCTTATGGGCTATTTTTATTAATAAAGCATAAATACTCAAGAAGTGGGAGGATGCCGACACTTCTTGAGGAGGTATAGATTGCACCCAATACTCTCTCATGTGTTTATTTTTTTCCATTGATGTTTTTATGCTATCTTGCTCATGGTAATAATTGAAGTTTATATTATAATCTGTTTAAATATCAAGTAATGTGCCTCCCTAAGATCCTATTTCCTATCACCTAGGCTTCCTCTTGGATGCATCCTATTAACTAGATGAATCCCACCATTGGGTTTAATACTAGACATCTGAAAAACATGGGGCTGGCTCTACTATCATCTCTCCCAATTGCCCGAGGAATAGTATGCTTTGTAAGAAAGGATACTTACACCTTCTCTGCAACTCAAGAAATGAGTCCAAACCTATGTCACCCATTTGTATATCTCTTCTTTTGAATTTCACAGCCCTTTGAAGTCTTCTTCTTTGAGCCGAAGGTGTAACTGATTGCAATACCATTTGAAGGCGAGTGTCATCTAATTCCCCCAATGTTTTGTCAATATTTGCAAGTAACATCCCCATCAACCTCAATGTTTTTTGCAATAGCATATGGGTTTACTTTAGCACGTGCTGACACCATATCATTTACTTGCTTCCCTCGTGCCCTTGAAAGTCCTATGTTGATAGGGTGCTCATGGACCCCAAAAGGTAATAGCACAACTTGTTGTGTGCAGTATCTCATTAGGAAAATAGTAATATATTAATATAGGGCATGACATAATACACACAAGCATTTCACCACAATGAAAACACATAAGGGAATCGTACTCAGATTGGGCCTGACGGCGGGCACATTCTTCTTAACTTTCTCTTCCAATGAGTTTCATTTACCAGCCCTCTTAGTTCAAGGAAGGAACGTGTGGAGGCCAAGGCATAAGGGAGTGTGAACATGGCCAAGAGTATATAGGTCAAGTATAGGCTTAATTGTAATTACCAGTGTATAACATGTTTGCGGGCATAGAAGCATTTTTTAGTAGTGTTCCAGGGCAGCAACATTTTGCAAGAGAGGATATTGGGACTCATTAACGTTGTGCAGGCATGGTCAAGTGTGGAGGCCAAGGCATAAGTGAGTGTGAAAATGGCTAAGAGTATATATGTCAAGTATAGGCTTAATTGTAATTAGCACTACAAAACATTACTCTACGGGTGTAGCAGCGTTCCAGCAGGAATATTTTGTAAATGAGGATATTAGGACTCATTAACATGGCTAGGAGTGAAATTACACTCCATTATTGCAGTGAAATCATGCTGTGCTTGATAATATTATTTTCACTGTTGACAGTGCTTTTTGTTTTCTTGCTGAACCAGTGTTTTCTTGCTGAATAGCGGTATTAGCTACAAAAAACAATGGTATATAGGGGGGGAAATTACACAACAGATAAATATGCTTTAAAAAAGAGGCATTTACCAAAAAATCTAAACTAGAAGGCCAAAAAAAACAAAGAGGAAAAAGAGGTTTTTAATGTATGTTAGTACAAGAAGGCAAGTGACTGTGACTTACAAAAAGGAACCTGTGCCTGAATCGATACTGCCTAAAAATAGAGTGCCAAAAACCAAAAGCTTTCTCTCCATTTTCTATTCCTCTACACCTCCCATAAGCTTTCCATGAAAGCTTCACCTTCATGAATGAGAAAGTTTGTTTCTTCACCCTTACCCTCTCCATGTGGATCTCTTCTCCTCTCCGTCCCCTCTCTTTCTCCCTCTTGATCTCTTCACCCTCTCCATCTCGATCTCTTCCCCTCTCCTTCCCCTCTCTTTCACCTCTCTCCCACTCCACCCTCTCCATCTTGATCTCTTCTCCTCTCCTTCCCCTCTCCTTTCCCTCTCTTTCTCCCTCTCTCTCTCCCCCTCTTGATCTCTTCACCCTTTTCATCTCGATCTCTTCCCCTCTCTCTCTCTCTCTCTCTCTCTCTCACGACATGTGGGTGCAAAGGTTTCACCATAATCAATGCCTTTCTCTTGTACATAACCCTTTGAACAACAAGCCTAGCTTTGCATCGCTCAACACTGCCATCCACTCTACGTTTGAGCTTGTAACAACTGGATTGGATGCTGATGCATCACTACAGCCATACGTGAGTCTTTCTTTTAACTGGATTGGATGCTGATGCATCACTACAGCCATACTTGAGTCTTTCTTTTTCTTCTTCTCCATCTATTTCCTGCACTCATTGATGTAGTGAGACCAGGTTTCCTACAATAGTTGCATTTGCCCTTTTTCTTTGGCTTATCGCCTTCCTTGTCTCTGCAGGCTTGCCCGATGACTCTGATTTTAGCTTATAACTTCCTTGAGGAAAGGATTTATCTCCTGTTCGCATAACACATCTATTTTGTCTTGATTTCTTTTCTTACAAGAGCACAGAAACCAAATCCTCAAACTTCAAGGCATTTGGATTACCCTTCATCACATGAGTTTGATGGTAGAAGCAAAACCTTGATATGAGTCCAGCAAACGCATTCAAGGCACCAATGAACTATCAGGATATATTTCATTAACACTGGCCAACTGCTCCATAAAATCCTTGATTTTTATAAGGAATTCATCCATGAAGTCTCCCTCATCCATATGCTCTGACTCTAATTGCTTGCGTATATAAGTAACACATGCTTCATTATGCACCTGGTACAATGACGCAAGTGCATCCCAAGCATTTTTAGCAGTCTTGCATGATCGAATGTAAGGAATGATACTCCTCTTTACTAACAAAGCAAGCAACACATGTGCTTGCACATCTCTTCCATCCCACTTTGTTTGTTCCTGTGTAGCATGCTATGTTGTGGTAATGCACCATGTGAAACAATTGAGTCCATGTCTGCAGATATACCTTCTACATTATGTTCATCAGAGGAACCATGACGTTTCTCAATACCAACCACAACATTCCATAGCCCTTTGGGGCTACCAATACATGCCGCATTATATAGGACCATAATGGGTAATTAGTCCCATCCAGTTTGTCCTCACAGCAGAGACAACATGTTAAATACATCACTATTGCGTCAGCCATCATTGTCTATCAAATGAAAAATCTTTCAATACACTGCAAGTATTCACTGAATGCAACCTTGAATGGCTGCCAACTGACTGAATCACCTGCAAAGTGTATGAAAAAGAGCACAGTATAGAGAAAAGAGTGTTATTGGTGAAAGGATGATGTTCGATATTGTTGAAGGCGTTGTAGATGCGGTTGTACTGCACACCAAATCTTTGCCCGCTGCACAGCCCAAACACCCAAAATCGAGCAGTACCAATCCAAAATGACGCCTCTCCAGAACGTCTGCAGAAACCTTGTGCGGTGCCCAAAACGCTCCCAAATCACACCACAGACCTCAAAAGTATAGTATACTACGTATACATAACACTATAATATACTTCTTTTCCTAAGATGGTAGCTCAATCGGAGACATAAAAATGGCATCCTGGGTAGGGAGGCAGACTACTAGGTCGTGTCAAGGAAGCTAGCTCTAATACCAATTGTTGGAAGTTGGGTTGCAGGAATGCACACACTCACACACACACAATGGAGAAGCTCAAGAGAGCACACAATAAGATGATAGATAGATAATGAATGTGTGCTGTACAAAGATGATAAGCATATCCCAAGATGGGTGTATACTACATGGGGGAAAAACCTCCTAAAGAGGAAAAACCTCCTAAAGAGGAAAAAAGAGCCCCGGTCGGTCCTTGTGTGTTCATACACATCACTACCAAATATGGCTATAGAGCATGGGAGAATGAAAGTAGGGGTTTCATTTCTTCTTGTAGTTTATAATATGTGATCTAGTGGTGTGGTTTGAAAACTTGATTAGTTTACTACTCTTTTAACCTAACCACACATGGAATAATTTTTGGAGAGTGCATGTAGGTCTTTGTGCTTTTAGCTTTTACATCCATGCTACTTACATGGGTTGCAACTTGTCACATGTATAACACTGAACATCTGCTATTTGATTTTTAAACCTCAAATAGGGGGTACTTGAATTTCATAATTGGGACTCATTTGCTTAGAAAGGGGTATAGTTTATTTTTTGGAGAAACTTAAATAGGCGGTTTTTATGAGTTTCAAGCATGCAAGTGACATCCTCTTTCTATGGAAAGTGAATTCCCTAGGGATCTTGCCTTTTTGTATTGTAGGTCTCGTCTTTTTGCATTGATCTCATGTTTTGTATTATAGGTCTTGCTCTTTTTGAGCCCATCACTTCTCAATAACTTGAGGTAAAGACAAGCTCTTTTTCTATTTATGCTTTTCTTGTTTGCACCCTTGGGTGCTAGGGTTTAGGATTATGGCTTATGCATAAGGCTCTTATGTGTATAAGTCTTATGCATAAGGCTCTTATGTGTATAAGTCTTATGCATACTGGTCTTATGCAGAAGGCTCTTATGTATAAGAGGGGTTTATGCATAAGTCTTGTGGCTTATGCATAAGGACCTTCTGCATAAGCCTCTTATGCCATAAGGAACTTATGATGTAAGAAGGCTCTTATGGATAAGGCTTATGCCAGGACCTTATGTCATAAGCCTTATGCATAAACCATAAAGCTCATGCTTATGAACCTATTAATCAACTATTAAGTACTCTAATCATGTTTCATAAGGCTTCTATGTATGTATATCTAGGCAATCATATGTATGTATATGTAGGCATAAACCATAAAGCTCATGCTTATGAACCTATTAATCAACTATTAAGTACTCTAATCATGTTTCATGTAGGCTTCTATGTATGTATATGGATATGCATAAACCATAAAGCTCATGCTTATGAACCTATTAATCAACTATTAAGTACTCTAATCATGTTTCATAAGGCTTCTATGTATGTATATGTATGCAATCATGGACTGTTCTCAAGACCCAGTTGTCGCGAGCTTTCTCACCTTCATCAATCAATGTTAATGAGCATGGACATAGCTTTTGCATACAGAGGTTTATACCTATTTATGTGTTTATCCATTGATTAAGTCTCTTCATGCACTAGAATATGCATGCCAACATACCATTAGGCTAGTTTGCTCCATTTGGCCGGTCTACTCTACATGGCCAGTCTACTCCATTGTATGGTGCAGACCCAAGTGGTGCAAGTCTATCACGTTATGGATGTGATGAGCCTACAGTACAATCTATTAGATCCACATCGACTAAACCCACGGGTGTTTTTTCTTTGGGAAAAGCATCCCTAAGTCTTCCATAACATCACTAAGTCTTCCATAACATCTCCCCACCAACACAGAGTTCATCATCCCACACTTATGAGCCATCCTCGAGGAGAGCGATGCCACCACATGATCCACACGAGTTGTTATATGGCATAGATGCGGATGGGTTGCTTGTCATCATGGACAATAGAGGGAAGCAAAGTCATGAACAACTGAATACATGTACTTGTGATCCTAGAGTTCACAATAAAATATGGAAATCACAATATGAGTTATCAAAACAATATGCCATTGATGTGCTTAAAATTGAGTTTCTAGTTCCACATCGAAGCCCCGGCTTCTCGAATGACTGGATGAAGAAGAGGATGACACTTAAGCTCTCTAATAGAAGAGAAGCATTATGAGAGTAGACAAGTCCAACTCAGAGATTGCTCACTAGAGGAGTGGAGGCACACGCGGAGCTTTATGATGAGCAATCATCTAGGTGCACATTAACAACAAAAAGCATTGGCAAGTGCTTCAAGAATATGGCACTGAGAACGAGGAGCTTCTCACTTTGGATCGGGAGGAAAATCCTCCTTTATTGCACACCTTGTAAGTGTATATTTTACTCTTCTCTTTAATTTAACTATTTTGGTCTTTAACTTTACTCTTTGTTGTTGCTATAATTTAATTTGATCTTTTATGCTGCTATTTTTTTTGAGGGAGGTTGTTGGATGCGACCCAACAAAAGAAGAATATGATTATGGGTATAGAGCCTCTCGAAAGCAATTGTGGTCTTGGATGCATATGCAAGGTGTTTGTGTAAACGAGTCCATTTTGGGAACTAAAGCTGATGAGGTAAGTAATATATAAGACCCTTTTCTTGTCTATATGTTCTCTTTTATTATTTTATAGTTATCTTAGTCTTGTATACATGTATGTAGGATGAAGAAGAAGATGAGGATCCAAACTATGCATAAGAGAAATGTGAACAAAGTGAAGATGAAGATGAGCTGGAGATGTGAACAAAGTGATGATGAAGAAGAAGATGAGGATCCAAACTATGCATAAGAGAAATGTGAACAAAGTGAAGATGAAGATGAGCTGGAGGATGATGATTAGTCATCCTTTTTGCTTTATGCATTATTTTGTATATGGCTAGCCATGAGGCCTGTTGAGATATCGAGCTCAACTATGGCTACAACGGACATTGATGATCTGCCTAGGTGATAGCTTCCGCATCTACACCACAGGCATGGTTGGTGAGATGGGTGATATGTAGCCAGTGGGATGACAGGCTGTGTGACAGCCATTCTGGATTACTAGAGACTGGCATAGTTATAGCACCAGCTCATTTAGTCAGGTTCACATTATGGACCGACCTTTGTATGTTGTATAGATGGAGTACTAACCCATATAGTGTGTACTATTATCTTTTATGTTATGTTGGTTGAATAGAGAAGAAGAAGGAAGGAAGAAAATTCAGCCATCCATCTCTCTCTTATGTCTTGCTCTCTCTTGTGTGTGTGTTTGCTTACTAGGGTTTGAAGCTCTCCCTCTCCCCCACATTCTCTTTATGGTATCAGAGCAGCTCAGTTTGTGTTAGAGCTAAGGAGGCAAGCAAGAGGCAAGAACAAACAAGGAAGGAAGTGGTACATGGGTAAGAGCATCATTATCTCTTTCCCTTCTTGGTTTAGGTACAACACCCCTCGGTAGCTCCGAGAGTTACACATCTCCGATTAGACAATGTTTTTTTGACCAGATTTGCATTTCGCGCGCGTTACGAGTCCCATTTTGTCATTACAAGGTGTTTTTGGCAGTTTTTTGGAAGTTCTGGTGGAGAACTATTTTTGCTCGAAATCTAGTTATTGCAGTGCAGCAGTGCATTCGGAAGTGCAAACAGGGTTCGCACATGTATTGTTGATACTGGGTGTATGCACATGTACTCTGGTCACATTTGGTGACACACAGACTATGCTGAAGTATCGTTGCATACAGGAGATAGTGCTATGTTACAGGTTGCATACATAAATTATCTATTTGCAGGTTATTTGATTGTTGGGGTAGGAAAACATGTCTAACGGAATTAACCAGATTGTTGCACAGAAGCTTGGCAAGAACAACTTCTATGCCTGGAAGTTCAAAATAACCAATTTCCTAATGGTTGGGTAAAGGATTTTGGGATTATGTAGAAGGAGACAATGAGGAGCCTCCAGAGTTATCTGAGGAGAATATCACTCCTGTAGATATAAAGGCATACAAGGATTGAAATCAAGGAGCAAGAAAATTTATGTATTGGGTTTCTATTAGTATTCAGGACACCATGATTAGGCATATACATGATGCCAAGTCACCTAAGGAGGCATGGGACACCTTCTTGTTGGTGAAGTTGTATGTAACTAATACCAAGGCACGGAAGATACAGTTAAAGAATAAGCTTCATACAGTGGAGAAGAAAAACATGTCTATAAATGACTATGCCTTAAAGATCAAGGGCATTGTGGAATCCCTTGCATCTATTGGTGTTTCTATCGATGATGATGATAAGGTGGAAGTATGCCTACATGGTCTTGGGCCACAATACAAGGCATTCAAGACGTCTATTCAGACTCGGGAGAACATTTCCAACTTCACAGATTTGGTGTCAATGCTGATCGTTGAAGAGAAGAGTTTGGGTGAAGACCAGTCTTCACAAAATAAAGCAAGTTTAGAGCAGCACGCCTTCTACACACAAGCACAGGTAGAGGCCGTGGTCGAGGCCAAGGTGGTGGCAAGGAGATCAGAATTTTGGGCAACAACAGTCCAATGATTCGCACAGCAGCAACAATCATACATAGGTGGAAGAGGCTAGTTTAGAGGCAAGGGAAGCCAAAGAGGCCGAGGTGGTTGGCAAAGAAATCAGAATGCAAATAGCATAGAGTGCTATTACTGTGGAAAACTAGGACACATGGCAAAGGACTGCTACAAAAAGTAAAATGATATTAAAAGTGGGAAGTTGCACAGCAAGGCAACTATGCATCATTTAGCAACCCAAGGAGGTGATGAGACAGAAGTGAGCAGCTATTTATGATGAAGCATATGCTTAGTTCCATAACTGGAGATGTGTCAGGATCTCAAGATATATGGTATGTGGATTCTGGCGCCTCTAACCACATGACCAGTCATGCTGAGTGGTTTAGAGATATGCAGAAAATAGAAAAACCAGGTTATGTAGAAACAGGTGATGATACTGCACATCCCATTGCACATGTTGGTAAAGTGCCATTGACTATGCACGATGGTAAAATGAAGTACTTGGCTGATGTACTTCATGTTCTGAATATTACAAAGAACCTGGTTTCTATTGGACAAATGGTAGAGCAGGGTCTGCAAGTGAGGTTTAATCCTCAAGGATGTTTTGTGGAAGACTTCAAAAATAAGTGTTGCTTGGTTGCAAAGGGCAACACAAATGGCACGATGTTTACATTGGATGTGAACATGCCTGAAATAAAAGCAGCCATGTTTTCACATGGAATAGGTGTCATTGCAAATATTGACATATGGCACAAGTGCATTGGTCATGAGAATGTACAACGACTAAAGTCTATGCTCTGCAGGGCCAAAAATATTATTGCAAGTTTGCCAAAGTTTGAGGTTGACGGTATGCATAAAGTATGTGAAGCATGCTTGTCTGGTAAGCAGGCCAAACATGCTTTCCCACATGAAAAGCATGTCAGTGCAAGGCCCCATTAGATGTTGTACATTCAGATGTATGGGAACCGACCAAGACTGCAACAATTGCAGGTTGTAGGTACTATGTTACATTCATTGATGACCACACTAGGAAAGTATGGGTTTACTTCATGAAGGAGAAAAGTGAGGTGTTTGCTCACTTTCAAAGATTTAAAGCCTTGGTTGAGAAGGAAAAAGACATGCAGATAAAATGCCTAAGATCAGATGGTGGGGGAGAATATTTCTCCAATGAGTTCAGTGATTTCCTAAGAGAGTAGGGAATCAAGAGGTACTTTACATGATGCAAGTACACTCCGCAAATAGAATGGTGTTGGCAAAAAGAAAAAATAGGCACATTGCAGAAGTGGCACGTGCCTTGATGGGGCTGAAAAGAATATGCCACATTACTTTTGGGCAGAAGAAGTAGCAAGTGCTGTATACATTATGAGCAGGACACCCATTGCACCTATTCATGGTATGACTCCTGAACAGAAGTTTACAGGTATAAGACCGGATGTGTCTCATTTAAAAGTGTTTGGGTATATTGCATATGTACATGTTCTTGATGAAGTGAGAACAAAGTTGGATCCAAAGTCAGAGAAATACATCTTTATTGGTTATGCTATGGAGAAAAAAGGTTATAGATACTATAACCCTACCACTCGTGAGATGCGAGTAAGCAGAGATGCTGTCTTCGATGAGATGAGTAGCTGGTATGCACCAGTAGTAGTGAAGGCAACAGAAGATGCAGATGGAAGAAGTGCTGATGTTGCACCACATGTAGAGCAACAATCATAGGTGCTGAGTGGACCTGGAGAGTCCTCAAGCAGTGGATCCAATGTTAGCCCATGGTCAGGCAGGTTAAGGACAACTGCAAGACACATGTATCACGACAAGGGAAGGAAAAGGTAGATCAAACTTTTGTGCCTGATCTGTGAGCATGTCACTCATATGTGGATGGTTACTCTAGTAGCTTTGAACTAGAGCCTTGATGAGAAGGTTGGCATTATGTCTCTGTGGTTCCTCCTGGTGTAAGGAGAACCATGGCTGTTTTGAGGACACCTGCAGTGATCCAGGTGTACGCAAGTCTACAAGGGTTAGATACCCTGTCGAGACGACAGGTTGAGATATGATGGATATACAGCCCATCATTATGCTTACATGGTAAAAGCAATACATGAGATTGAGCCCACTTGTTTTAAGCAGGTAATTGGAAATAAGAAATGGTGGGAAGATGCCATGGATGAGGAGATGGCAACATTAGATGCAAATGCAACATGGGAGTTAGTGCCTTGTGCCTAAGGAAAAGAAGACAATTGGATGTAAGTGGGTGTATAAAGTAAAGCACAATGCTGATGGTTCAGTGAGTAGGTACAAAGCAAGATTGGTTGCCAAGGGCTATGCGCAAACTTATGGCATAGACTATGAGGAGACATTCAGCTCTGTTGCAAGAATGGCAACCGTGAGAGCTGTCATTGTTATGGCTGAGCAAAGGGTTGGTCTTTTCATCAAATGGATGTAAAGAATGCTTTCTTACATGGTGATTTGCAAGAAGTATACATGATGCAGCCACTAGGTTATGAGAGTGATGCACATCCATATTTTTAAAGAGAATATGGGGGAGAGGGAGAGCTTCAAATCCTAGCAAGCAAACACACACACACACGAGAGAACAAGACAGAAGAGAGAGAGGGATAACTAAATTTTCTTCTATCTTCTTCTTCTCTACTCAACCAACATGACATAAAGATAAGAGTACACACTATATGGGTTAGTACTCAACTACTACAACATACAAGGGTCGGTCCATAATGTCAACCCGACTAAATGAGTTGGTGCTATAACTATGCCAGTCTCTAGTAATCCAAAATGGCTATCACACAGCTTGTCATCCCATTGGCTGCATATCACCCATAATCTCACCAACCATGCCAGTGGTGTAGATGCGGAAGCTATCACCTAGGCGGGTCATCAATGTCCATCCCCGTAGCACTAGTTGAGCTTGATATCTCAACACTCCCCCTCGAGCTCAACTCCACACATTGCACTCCAAGTAAGCTCTTAAACATGTGGAGCTTCTCTGTACCCAATGCCTTCGTGAAGATGTTAGCCACCTTATCCTCTGTGTGCTGACATATACCAGATCTACATCTCCTACTAGAACCTTCTCCCTCACAAAGTGATAATGCACCTCAATGTACTTCATTGTAGCATGATATACTGGGTTACTGGCCAACTGTATGCTACTCATGTTGTCACAATATATGACACCACCTTATCCATGGGCTCTCCCATGTCACCAAGTAGCTTCTAAAACCAAGCTACCTCACAAGCTGCCATAGGAGCACCCTTGTACTTTGCCTCTGTACTCGACAAGGTAGCTGTTGGCTGCTTCTTGCTGCTCCAACTCACAACAACACTCCCAAATGAGAACATAAAACCACTGGTAGATCTCCTGTCTACAATACTACCAACCTAATCAGCATCTGTGTACCCATGCAACTGTATCTTTGTACCACCCTCATAGAAAAGTCCATAATCAACTGTGGACTTTATGTACCTGAGGATCCTTCTAGCCGCATCCAAGTGTGGCTTCCTAGGGGCCTACATAAACTGACTCACAAGTCCAAGAGCATATCTCAAGTCCGGCCTTGTAATGGTCATGTAGATCAAACTACACCCACTATGCACATGTATGTAGTGGGATCCTCCAAAAGCTCACATGTAGATCAAACTACACCCACTATGCACATGTATGTAGTGGGATCCTCCAAAAGCTCACATGTATCTGCGAAAGCTTTGTGTTCTGCTCCAATGGCACTGAAATAGGCCTACAGCCTGTCATACCATACCTGGACAATATGTCACTAGTGATAATCAAGTCATCCACATGGATGACTAATAGCATGATCTCTCTATCTGTCTTTTTCACATATAGTGAAAAATCTGCATTGGATATCTGAAATCCAATGGTAACAAGATACTACCTGATCTTGTTTGACCATGCTCTGGGTGCCTACTTCAAGCCATACAAGGCTTTACATAACCTGCACAACACAAAATCTGGATGTGCATCACTCTTATAACCTGGTGACTGCATCATGTACACTTCTTCTTGCAAATAACCATGCAAGAAAGCATTCTTTACATCCATTTGATGTAAAGACCAACCCTTCGCTTGTAGCCATAGAAATGACAGCTCTCATGGTTGCCATTCTTGCAACTGGGCTGAATATCTCCTCATAGTCTATGCCATAAGTATGCGCATAGCCCTTGGCAACCAATCTTGCCTTGTACATGCTCACTGAACCATCAGCATTGTGCTTGACTTTATACAACCCCTTGCATCCAATTGCCTTATTTTCCTTAGGCAAAGGCACCAACTCCCATGTTGCATTTGCATCCAACGTTGTCATCTCCTCATCCATGGCATCTTCCCATTTCTTATTTCCAATTGCCTGCTCAAAACAAGTGGGCTCAACCTCCTATATTGCTTTTACCATGTAAGCATAATGATGGGATGTATATCCATCATATCTCAACCTGTCAACAGGGTATCTAACCCTTATAGACCTGCGTACACATGGATCACTGCCAGGTATACTCAAAACAGCCCTTGTTCTCCTTACACCAGGAGTAACCACATACGAAATTCCAAGCTCCTCATCAAGGCTTTGCTCAGAGCCACTAGAGTCACCATCCACATATGAGTGACCTACCTGACAGATCATGCACAAAAGGTTGATCTACCTTTTCCTTCCCTTTCCATGATACATGTGTACCTGCATCATTCCTCAACCTGCTTGACCATGGGCTAACATTGGATCCACTGCTCGAGGACTCCCCAGGTCCACTTAACACCTATGATTGTTGCTCTGCATGTGGTGCAACATCAGCACTTCTTACATCTGCATCTTCTGTTGCCTTCACTACTAGTGCATACCAACTCCTCATCTCATCAAAGACAACATCTCCGCTTACTCGCATCTCATGAGTGGTAGGGTTATCGCATCTATAACCTTTTTGCTCCATAGCATAACCAATGAGGATGCATTTCTCTGCCTTTGGATCCAGCTTTGTTCTCACTTCATCAGGAACATGTACATATGCAATACACCCAAACACTTTCAAGTGAGACACACCCGGTCTTATGCCTGTAAACTTCTGTTCAGGAGTCATACCATGAACAACTGCAGTGGGTGTCTTGTTCATAATGTACACAGCAGTTGCTATACTGCTTCTGCCCAAAAGTAATGTGACATATTTTTTTCAACCATCAAGTCACGTGCCACTTCTACAATGTGCCTGTTTTTCCTTTCTGCAACACCGTTCTGTTTGTGGAATGTACCTGCACGTAAACTGCCTCTTGATTCCTTGCTTTTTGAAGAAATCACTGAACTCATTAGAGAAATATTCTCCCCCACCATCTGATCTTAGGCATTTTATTTGCATGCCTTTTTCCTTCTCGACCAAGGATTTAAATCTCTAAAAGTGAGCAAACACCTCACTTTTCTCCTTCATGAAATAAACCCACACTTTCCTAGTGTGGTCATCAATGAATGTAACATAGTACCTGCAACCTGTAATTGTTGCAATCTTGGTTGGTCCCCATACATCTGAATGTATGACATCCAATGGCCTTGCACTAACATGCTTTTCATGTGGGAAAGCATGTTTGGCCTGCTTACCAAGTTGGCATGCTTCACATACCTTGTGCATACTGTCAACCTTAAACTTTGGCAAACCTGCAATAATATTTTGGGCCTGCATAGACTTCAGTCGTTGTACATTCACATGACCAATGCGCTTGTGCCATATGTCAATATCTACAATGATACCTGTTCCATGCGTAAACATGGTTGCCTTTATCTCAGGCATGTTCACATCCAAAGTAAACATCTTGCCATTTCTGTTACCCTTTGCAACCAAGCGACACTTATTTTTGAAGTCTTCCACAAAACATCCTTGGGGATTAAACCTCACTTGCAGACCCTGCTCAATCATCTGTCCAACAGAAACTAAGTTCTTTGTAATATTCGGAACATGAAGTACATCAGCCAAGTACTTCATTTTGCCATCCTGCATCGACAATGGCACTTTACCAACATGCGCAATGGGATGCGTAGTATCATCACCTGTTTCTACATAACCTGGTTTTTTCATTTTTTGTATATCTCTAAACCACTCAGCATGACTGGTCATGTGGTTAGAGGAGCGAGAAGCCACATACCATATATCTTGAGATCCTGACACATCCCCTGTTATGGAACTAAGCTTGTGCTGGATCACAAATAACTGCTCACTTCTGTCATCACCTTCATGTTTGCTAGATGATGCATAGTTGCCTTACTGCAACTTCCCACTTTTAATGTCATTCTACTTTTTGTAGTAGTACTTTGCCATGTGTCCTGGTTTGCCACAATAATAGCACTCTATGCTATTTGCATTTTGATTTCTTTGCCCTCGGCCTCTTTGGCTCCCCCCTGCCTCTACACTGGCCTCTTTCAGCTGTGTATAATTGCTACTGTGAATCATTGGACTGTTGTTGTCCAAAATTATGATTTCCTTGTCGGCCACCACCTTGGCCTCGACCATGGCCTCTACCTCTGCCTCTACCTGAATTAGAGTAAAAGGGATGTTCTTTCGATGTGTTCTTTCTTTGTGAAAGCAGAATCCTCACCGAAAGCATTTTCTTCTATGATCAGCATAGATATCAAGTCTCAAAAGTTGGAAATATTCTCCCTAATTGCAATGGAGGCCTTGAATGGCTTGTACTCTTTGCCAAGCCCATTCAGACCAGACACTCACTAAATCATCATCCTCCTAATACATTGATAGACCCAAGGGATTCAACAATGCCCTTAATCTTTAAGGCATATTCATTTATGCACATGCTTTTCTTTTCCACAGTATGCAACTCTTGCTTTAATTGCAACTTCCTTGCCTTTGTGTTAGTCTGGAACATCTGAACCAGATTTTGCCATGCAACTGCTAGACTATTTGCATCATGTATGTGTCCTATCATAGTGTTTGTGGCACTAATTGAAAGAAGCCAGTACATGACTTTTCTTGCACTCTAAATCCAATCCTTGAATGCCTTTATAACTGCAGGAGTGGCATTCTCCTCCTCGGATAACTCTGGAGGCTCCTGTCTCCTTCTCAATAATCCCAAAATCCTTTACCCATTAGGAAATTGGTCATTCTTAACTTCCAGGCATGGAAGTTATTGTTATCCAGCTTCTCACTAACAATCTGATTAATTCTTTAGACATGTCTGACGAAATTAATCAGATTGTTAGTGAGAAGCTAGATAAGAATAACTTCCATGCCTGGAAGTTCAAAATGCCCAGTGCACATCGGTACTTAATTTGGGTGCATTCACGCATGGTGTGAGTTCATTGTGCATTGTAGCCCTTGTTCACACACTTTGAGCATTGGGTAGAATTCACATATATAATGTTCACACGTGGGTGCCATGGTTTATTACCAGTACCCCTTTACTACTTGTTGCCACGGTCCTTTATTCCTTTTCGGCAACACCATCATCTTGTGACTCTTGATGATTAGGGACGCATGTGATGCTACTCGATTCTTAGTTGGGATTCTTCATACACATTACCATGGGTTAGCCAACATGATCAAATTATACATCACCTTTGCCGACTTTGTGCATACATTTGGGACAGCCAAACTTCGACCATTGGATCCTTCATCATCTATTTCACATGATGAAGAGATACTTCTTTCAGGCCATAGATGGAGGATGGAGTTGTGGAGTTTATTGTCTATACATGTTTGTCATATCAATGGGAAGAGAGAGATTGGCACATTCAGCGATCCTTTGACTGTTGGTCATTGAGATATTTCTTGGAGGCAGATGGATCAATTTTTCTCACTTCGGATGACTTCTATGGTCACTTATTTGAGTGTCCTACATTCTTAAATAGTCATGATTATGCTACTTATACTAAATCGACATCGGCATAGCTAATGATGATGATGATGTATCACACTCCTATGGTCACTTATTTGAGTGTCCTACATTCTTGAGTAGTCATGATTATGCTACTTATACTACATTGACATCGGCATAGATCATGATGATGCTGTATCACACCCACATACCTATGATGATGTATCGTGCATACGTACACATGATGATATTGATGTATCACACACACATACACATGATGATAGTGATACACATGCACATGATGCCACTGACACACATATGCACATGATGATGATGTATGTGATAGTGATAGTGATGTGTGTGAGTTAGATCATGTGGGCATGATCTTGATGGGATGAGAATTCCAAGCATTATGATTGATGATATGCCTAAGTCTACTTACCTTCCAGCTAGAATCTTCCAGCTAGAATGCACAAGTGATTATGATGCTTTTCTTATAGTTACATTTCTTAATCAAAACAGTTGGGTGCTAAGGCATACTGTTCGACCTAAGAAAATCATATGGCATTACATCTTACGTATGAAAATCCTCAACTCATAATATGAGGAGTGGGAGAAACTCAACGATGCACAAATGAAGCGATGTTTCCTCATGGTGTTAAAGAAAAACACTTTGCATAATCTGATCATAGCCTAAAATCCATATTCTTTTGGTCAATGTTATAAAGAAGCAATCCATTTAGACGACAACATGGTGGAAGATACCATTGAGATAAATTCTTCTTCAATGAGACATCGATATCTTATATGTTTATTATAGAATTTTATAAGGCCTTGCTTGAAATCTTAGAAAGTCACTATAAGAAATGGGATGAGATAAATTATCAACAACCCTTTTCTCTTATAGACCTACTGTGTTGTGTAGACACCACCATCCTAATTCACATTGGATGTACCCCAAGCCCCTCTTTCTATATTATAGACGTTTGCAAGGTGTTTAATCATGACTTCTCGTAATGTATATATTATAGACGTTTGCAAGGTGTTTAATCATGACTTCTCGTATATATTCACATGCAACAAGCGTACATCAATCACCTCAAAACCAAGGAGCCCGATGCACACATTTAGTCTCCTTAACTCAAACAAAAACGAAACCAAGGATAGAAACTTCTATGGAAGAAATTAGAAAAATAGTACAATGCTTATATTATAGTGGACACTACATAAGGTTATAGATTTCTCAATGTGGAATGCATTAGACTAACATGGGGATTAGCTCTTAATTAGTGGTGCATCCATTGGCATGTGTGAGATTCGGGATGATGATACTTTATATGTTGGGATGAGCATATGATAGTGCATAAGGAGTATAGACCTGAGTTTCTAGTGCTAGATGATACTTCACATGTTGATAAGCATACGATAGTGCATGAGGAGCATAGACCTGAGTTTCTAGTGCTAGATGAGTCAGGCTTTTGTTTTAGATCTTCTATTCATGGAGATATCTATGATTCTATCTCTACTCCTAGCTCTCATAGTATAACTAGCAGCATTCACTTAGGTTTAGTGCATATATGGGTAGTCAAGCATTGCACATGAGCATAGCAATGATTTCGTTGAGGTGAGATCTCGTAGGAGACATAGGATTATGCATATGGGATCTAGAGATCTTTTCATTTGATCTAGATATCTACTTAGATCCATTGTTATTGGAGATAGATCTGTCTTGGGATCTAGATCATATAGGGGCATCATGGATTGGTATAGATCATTTCTATAGGGGTGACCTTAGTTATCTTGGAGATTTTGAGGATTGTGACTCTACTTACTTTTCATGTGTGTAGAAGCTCTATCCGTTTTCAATGACGATGAGGTCTATAGTGATCCTGTTGATTATGTTTCTTTCTTGATGGATCACACACACACACACACACACACACAGAGGATCATGCACTTAAGGATGCAGTGCATGGTTTGGATCGTGCTTTTACTCACATGATACAATGGATCGTGCCTTCGATTCTTCGAGTGGTGTTTTAATGGATGATGGCATTGGTTCACACTTGATCTTGCACGATAGCGACTTTGAGCTATGTTCTTTTGGATCCCATGGGTGTCAACATGAGCCTATGTTCTTTGGGGCAGGGACGTTTTCCTATGGGTGCATTTTATGTTGTTTTGGGGCCGGGACGTTTTCCTATGGGTGCATTTTATGTCATTTTGGGCACATGGTTACTGACTATGTGGCACATCATTTTGATGCAGCTATAGCACATCTAAGTCATGGTGTACACGATGGTTCTTCTATGCTACGACCATTCCACATTCCTGCTAGGAGTGTTGATTCCACTTAGTGGATACACCTCAGGTTTTGGATTCACACCGTGGTCATGTGGATGGGCTTACAAGTTTTCCCTTCGATGCTTGTGCTGCTACCATTGATATCGAGGATCCCTGATGTGTATCTTACCTATCCGTTTGATCCTGGAGGGTACACGACTAGCTTAATCACCGAGGGTGGTTTCGTCGCCTTTCCATTCGCACCAAATCATCATATCAGGATCATTGTCTTTGATTTAGAGTGCCTTGGATTTCCCTTTGATGTAGGTGGGAGCTTAGCTAGTCTCATCGAGAGTCCACTTACCTTTCCATTCGATCTGGGCGCATCGCCGGAGATCACTTTTTGACGATGGGGAGATGTTACTTCATGTTTCACCCAGGTGGCCGCACATTCCTGGCATGGGGGATACAACCTACCCTTTTGACCCGGGTGGCATGAGATCCATGTCCTTGATCGTGCAACTATTTGGTTTTTCATTTGATCTAGGAGGCCTCTACATCGTCTCTATGGCACTCGTGATCTTGATTTCCACACTTGGATGTATACGAGCTATATGTTCAATTTTTGGCTTCAGTATATATCCTTTTGGATGTGTATTTTCATGCACAACCACCCTTAGATTTTGAGGATGAAATCATGTTAGGAGGGGATGGTTTGTAACAAAGTGTTCTCAGGATGCACATGCACATGGGTTGGGCATAAGCACATAGGCTTAGGGTCATTCACATGCGGGATTAGGGCACATGGGCCTTGGGACTAAAAGGCATGTGCTCTAGGACTATTGTACCTTTTGACCTTTTCATACCTTCATACCTTTATTGACCTATCATTACGCTTGCTTTCCACATTCCTTACTACTAATCTCTCATGCTTTTCCTAATCTAGACTAATTAGGCTAATCCAAGGCTAACCTAGATGTCCCTTTCTTTTATGACTTATAAGGTCTATGTCTTCAACTATAATCTTTTCACATGCTCACATTTGAATTTCATTGGGACTATTTTGGTTTCTAGTACCTCCAAGTCCTCCAAGGTCTATATTTTCTACTATAATAATTCATAAGCTTACATTTGAATTTCGTTGGGACTGTATTAGTTTCTAGTACCTCTCCAAGTCTATCAACTTTATGATATCAATGACTTGAAAAAATAAATTGTTTAGAAGCTAGACTTTTTGGATACTAGATGTTGAATTTTTTTAGCTAGTGCAGGTGGCATAGTACCCCTTCCTTTATAAATAGGAAATAAGATGCCTTATCAAGCCTTTTCTTTCGTGCATATATTTTTCTCACGATTTTCTATTACATACCTTGAAGGAAATCTACATTGGAGAAAGATTCCAACTACAAAAAAAAAACCTTTGAAAAAATGACATTTTTATGTTGTGTTATGCTATTTAGGCTTCCAAACTAGTGTTAGGATGGAAATAAACTAGTTTTAAGACAACATGTAAGAAGACCTTAGCACATTTATATAATTTGACATGGAAACGTGCTTAATAATTTTGTGGATATGTGTTGGGATATCATCATTACAAAACATAGCCCTTGAGGAGTTGCTAATAAATTTAAACTTATTCTCTAATTCAAATCTAAGTAACACACATACATAGCTTTATGCAATGTCATAATCTTCAGTGTGTGTTCATGTGTGCATGTGTGTGTGCACAAATGATGATGGGGAGAGAGAGAGAGAGAGATACCATGTAAAAAAAGTTTATGGTTTAATAAAATGTTCTCATTAGAAACAATCCATTAAAATGGATAAAATATAAGGTCGAATCTTTTATGTTCAACACATCAAATAAATTCTATAGTCAGATATATACATTATTTAAGCATTTCAAACTATAAATTAAAAAAAGTTGAATTTTTATTCAATTTACTACTTTTCTTTGTATCCTTGAGCATTTCCAACTATATTTTATGAACAAAAATCCTTGTTTAGGTAGTTTTTGTAGAATGGTGTGACATACCTATTGGGATAAGATTTCAAACTTGTGAATAACACTTTTCTCAAGGAAACACTTCATAATAAACATGCACAATTTTTAAAAGGATAGAAGTCTTTTTGAGTAGATATCATGAATGGCTTGTGAATAGCACTTTTCTCAAGGAGTCACTTCATAATAACTAGACAAAATTTATGCACAATTATTAATTGGATAAAAATGTAACATTTTTTAATAGATATTATTAATGAATTCCTTTTAGAATGAACTTTCGTAGGCCTAGTTGTAGGCCAATGTTTATAACCTTGTAGGAAAATAAAGGAACCATTTTTTTGCGACTCCCAAGAGAGCTCCAAGCCCACTAATGTTTTTAAAATTGCGGATAGTAATTCAACTTTATAGTCTATAATTAAAGTTTATCAATGCTAATTAAAATTTAACAATGATAACTTTACATGTTAACATGTAAACATTGACTTGTTTTTCATGATCTCACAATCATGTCATTTACTCCATCAATGTTATTGAATATAATAACATTAATATGCAATCCCTTGTAGTGGTTTTTGTAAGGTAATTACGATGGAGAAAAGGGATAATGTCTAAGGTGTTTTGAACTAATTGCATTTCTTGTTTATATTGAAAGTAGGGATACTTGATACATTGATGTGGTGGTCGATTGGCCAACCATTTTTTTACTAATCAAATCAAGTAGATTTCTTGTAAGACCATTTAGGAAATTGATTGTGATTAGACAAAACCCTAGTAGTATTTGATGCTCTATGTACACTTGTATTCTTTCATGTGGGACTAAATTTAAGAAGTGTTTCCACATTATGAAAAATATCTCTGATGTGAAGCCACTTGTCATGTTATATCAACAACCCTGGTAGGGCCTTGGACATTAATAAGTGATGCAAAATGAAGCTATGTTAGGGATAAATCAAATACTCCAAAAAAAAGAGGTATACTGTATTTGCAAAGGGGGCTTATAAATCAAATACTCCAAAAAAAGAGGTATACTGTATTTGCAAAAGGGAGCTTATCCATATTTAAAGGCATTATTACAAAGTGGTGCTTACGTAGAACTTTATGAAGAACCTTATATCTATCTACTCAAAACTCTTATGAAAAGATTTAACATCAACCATATGAAATGATTCATGAAAGGCAAGCTAAATATTTGTAAATAGACCTTGCACATGGTTATGTGGTATGGCCCAAGTCAAGAGCCTTAATCAAATATCGAGCCTTCTAATCAGCACATGTGCTTATTCCGAAGCATATTCTATGGGTGCTATTGAAAAATGGTGGGCATTTTTATGAATGCTATTAAAAATGGTATGCATTTTTAATTATATTCCTTACCCATACTCAAGCCTAAAACCAAGTAAATTCATGCACAAAAACGTGCTTAACCAAGAAAGTAATTTTTCTTTAATAAAGTAGCTTAAAATGACCAAATTCAAGGGTGATTTTGACTATGTTATAGAAAAATGATTTGATAAACTGAATAAATAATAACATTTAAATGTGTTTTGGGGGGGGGTGCCAAATTCCAATGGATAAGTGTCCACAGGAGAGAGTGCTCATGGATAAAGGCAACAGGGCGTCAGTTGGACGCATGTAGTCATTCTTGTAGTCAACTTCCCTGTCTACCTTTTTAGCCTCGCTGCTAAGCTCCTGCCCCTCACACTTACACACACACTCATCCCCCCATACACAGCGCGCTTTCTCACATGGCCATATTTTCTACCCCTCCAGCTGCTGCCTCCGGTCGGACTGCATCGCCCCAGCATGGCCAGCTCCTCCACGCCCTCGTGCTGAGCTTCCCCATGCAAGGCCATATCACGCCCCTCACGCAGCTCTCTCGTCGGCTCACCCGGAAGGGTTTCTTCATCACCTTCGTGGTCACAGAGCACACCTCCGCTCGCTCCCCTCGCTCCCCCGCTGGCCGTGCAGCAGCAGCTGCCCACCTCTTCCCAACCACAACAGCGGATCACTTAGAAGAGGAGCTGAGCGCCAGGATCCGAATGGTGAGCGTCCCAGATGGATTGCCCCCATATCACCCCCGCGACCGAGGCTTCTCCGACCAGGAGCAGGCCATGTACGGCATGCGCAGCCCGGTTGAGCACCTCCTCCGTAGCCTCCAATCCCACCCCTCCTCCGCCGTGAATTGCATAATCTCCGACATCTTCGTCACATGGTCCTTCGAGATGGCCACCAGCTTCAAGCTGCCGCTCCTGGCCTTCTACACGGCCAACGCCACGTCTGGCTCCGTGCTCTATCACACGCGGTTGCTCATGTCCAAAGGCATTATACCCTTCAAAGGTAAAGGTTATGTGAGGCAGCTAGTGCTTTGTCCGAATTTCATCTCTTAACGAAAAAAAAAATCATCTATCAAATCTTCCGTTGCATCAGGTGAGCCGTCGGAGAATTCCGTCGATTGTATTCCGGGCGTACTTCCTCTCCGGCCTGACGAATTTCCGCCATCCATGCAGTCCTGTGACGTCTCGTCACCCCGTTTCCAGTTCACTCTCCGTATGTTCGAGCATATCCACGAGTGTGTCGGACTTCTGCTTAACACCGTGTACGAAATGGAGGCCAAAACTATCGACGCTCTTCGAGAGAAGCTTCCCGTCATCCCAATCGGCCCTCTCCTCCTTCCGACATCAGATGATGAACCACTTCCCACTGAGTCTGAGCTTACCTTCTGGGAGGAGGATGAGTGCGTCTCTTGGTTGGACGCGCAGCCGCTTGCCTCCGTCCTCTACGTTTCCTTTGGAAGCATCGCCACCTATTCCGAGGCGCAATTCAGCGAATTGGCGCTGGGTTTGGAAGCTAGCGAGCAGCCGTTCCTATGGGTAGTCCGGCGTGATGCTATACAGGGCCGGTCTCTGTCCAAGACTCTGCCGGAAGGTTTCTTGGAACGGACTAAAGACCGCGGGCTTATAGTCTCGTGGGCGCCACAATTGCGCGTGCTGGCACACCCTGCCGTCGGGGGTTTTCTGAGCCACTGTGGCTGGAATTCCATCCTGGAGAGCATATCTATAGGCGGGGTTCCGATGCTGTGTTGGCCGGACATCGCCGATCAGATGGTCAATCGGAGGCTGCTAGTGGACGAGTGGAAAATAGGGCTGGAATTCCGGCAGCGTGACGACGGGATGGTGGGGCGGGAGGAGGTGGAGAGAGTGGTGCGGCAGCTGTTGCAGGCGGAGGAAGGCGAGGAAAGGCGGAAGCGGGCGGGGCAGCTCAAGAGCCTTGCTCGCAACGCGGTGAGAGAGGGGGGAACCTCCTCCTCCAATGTCGACGAGTCCTTGCGAAGAATTCGCGCGTTAGCGTAATGTTTACGCAGATGTATTTTTAAAAATATAAAAAGTCAAACGAACTTTGCGTGTAATCGCCGTACTCTTCCTTTTTATGGCGCGCCCTTACGTAGCCACTGACGTACATACAGAGAAAATCTATATATTGCCAAAAACAAAATCTATATATATTGTCAAAAAACACGCCGTCTTTTTCACGTTTCCTATCAAATAATTCACTTATTTTTTTATTTTTTTAAACAAAATCTAGACAGGATGAACCACAACCCACGTGGGCAAAGGAGATGGGGCTATTTCAAAAAAACCACTCCTCCTGCAAGCCTGAGGAGGAGCCAAATCTCACATCTTCCAATGCAATTTTGAATTTGAATCTAAGAAGATCTCTCTCTCTCTCTCTCTTTAATGGCAGCCTGGTAGGGATGATGGTGAGGTGTGCTCGCTCTCAAATAAATGCATCTTACATGTAATCTCTCTCTCTCTCTCTCTCTCTCTCTCTCTCTCACACACACACACACACACACACACAACACATGCACATGCACACTATTTATATATACATGCTTATACACCTATAGATATACATACATAATATATATAAGTGTGTGTATCTATAGGTATGTAAGCATGTATACAAAGATTTCATTGAAAGATGTGAGATGAGATCTTCTTAGATTCAAATTCAAAATTGCATTGGAAGATGTGAGATTTTGCTCCTCCTCACGCTTGCAGGAGTGGTTATTTTGAAATAGCCCCACCTCCTTTGCCCATGTGGAGGGAGGTGGGGTTGTGGTTAATCCTGTATAGATTATGTATGTATGTGTATCTACTATAGGTATGTAAGCATGTATATATAAATAGTGTGCATGTGCATGTGTGTGTGTGTGTGTGTGTGTGTGTGTGTGTGAGAGAGAGAGAGAGAGAGAGAGAGAGATTACATGTAAGATGCATTTATTTGAGAGTGAGCACACCTCACCACTCATCCCTACCATTAAAATTTAATTAATTAAAATTATATATATGTGTGTAAATCTATTTAAGTGTGTGTGTGTGTGTGTGTGTGTGTGAGAGAGAGAGAGAGAGAGAGAGTTTCTATGAGAGAGTGTGCGTGAAGAGAGAGAGAGAGTGTGTGTGTGTGCATGAGAGAGAGAGAGAGAGGCTGAGAATTTCTATGTAAGAGATAGTTTGTGTGGGAGAAGATAGTGTGTGTTTTCATTAGTGTATGTGCAATGTGTACATGTGTGTGTGTGTGTGTGTGAGAGAGAGAGAGAGAGAGAGAGAGAGAGAGAGGCGACAGATAATTTCTACGTAGGAGATAGTTTGTGTGGGAGGAGAGAGTATGCGTTTAGATTAGTGTATATGCGGTGTGTACATGTGTGTGTGTGTGTGTGTGAGAGAGAGAGAGAGAGAGAGAGTATATGCATGCATGTGCGTACATCTGCATCTATGTGTAGAATGTGCTTGAGAGAGAGAGAGAGAGAGGGGGCAGACCAGGAAGGAGAGAGAGAGAGAGAGATGTAATGAGGGAGGGTGAAAAGAGAGAGAAAGAGAGTGAGAGATAGAGAATAAAAAGTATCTTTTAATAAAATATAAATTAAATAGAAAACATATATGTTTATGTGTGTATATATATGTGTGTGTTTATTTACACTTATATATACATACATGTGTGTGTGTGTGTGTGTGTGTGTGTTTATTTACATTTATACATTTATACATACATATGTATGTATGTATGTATGTATGTATGTATGTATGTATATATATATATATATATATATATATATGTATGTATGTATGTATGTATGTATGTATGTATGTATGTATTTGTGTGTGTGTGTGTGTGTGTGTTTAGATGTGTGTATGATATATCTATCTATATATTTAAAAGTGACCACAACTTATCACCCATCTCCGCACATTAAAATTTAATCAAAATTAATTAAATTATGTCGATGTTTGTATTTATATTTTTAAATACATGTATATATGTATAAGTATATGTGTCTATGTATAGGTTTATGTATCTAAAACATAATATTGTATATACTATATATTTACATATGTGTATGTGTGCGTGAGAGAGAGAGAGAGGGAGAGAGAGCGCTTCTATGTGTGGGAGAGTGTAAGAAGAGAGAGGGAGTGTGTGCATGTGTGTGTGTGTGTGTGTGTGTATGTGTGTGTGTGTGTGTGTGTGAGAGAGAGAGAGAGAGAGAGAGAGAGAGCAGGTGTGTATATGTGTGTGCATGTGAGAGAGAGAGAGAGAGAGTTTCAACATTTGAGAGTGTGTGTACGTGACAGAGAGAGGGAGAGGGTCATGTGCATGTGCATGTGTGTGCGTGACAGAGAGAGGGAGAGGGTCATGTGCATGTGCATGTGTGTGTGTGTGTGAGAGAGAGAGAGAGAGAGAGAGAGAGAGATGGTTGTAGAGAGGGAATAGTTCTTTTCTGGAACCTTGGTCGGCCGCAGCAATGCGCGGGTGCAATACTAGTCTATATAACTGTACAGACCCAAGATCAAAACCAGATAAAAAATGATACCACATAAAAATAATTCACTTATTTTTTATTTATTCACAAAACTAAATCTATGTATTTATCTAGGTCACAAGTCCACTACCTATGTACATCTCACATGTTAATATCCCCATCATTTAATATAAGATTTTAGATTATATTATACTTACTCTTAATTGCTGTTAAAATAGTCTAATAATACTTTTTTATATAAGTAATTGCTTACAAATATAATATGGTCACTAAGTGTTTATGATGCTTTGACTTATTTATTTATATATTTTAGATATTGTAACCTTTTATTTATGTATTGTAATTTTTAACCAGACAAATGCACTCATGCATGCAAGTGTGTGTGTGTGTGTGTGTGTGTGTGTGGGTGAGAGAGAGAGAGAGAGAGAGAGAGAGAGAGAGAGATTTCTACAACATAATTTATATAACCATAACATGAATCTTAGATTACATCTATTGTGAAATTGTTTGAAATAATCTGGGTGACAATGCCTTTTGGCCGAAGCCGAGCAAGATACCCATCAAATTATCTTAAGATAAAATACTCTTAAACAATCTCGTTAACTAGTGTGTGTGAATAGGACTTTAAAATTCCAATTCTAGATCCATGTGAGCTAGCTTTTAAAAGCCGTTGTGTGTGAAATTGGCCTCAACTTTATAAGGCTTAACTAAAGCCTTTGTGTGTGATATTGGCCTTAACTTCATAGTTTTTTTTTAAAATGACTTTCTGAAGTCTAGAACCCTCTTTTTGTCTCCACGCATATGGAAGGTCTTTTCCTTCACTGACACATATTGTGCGTCAAAGTTGCAGCCTTTTGCAGCTAAGGACCATGAAGGTCATGTTCTCCTTCATGGTCTGTTCTCTGCACGCTACTCTTGCAGCTTCAATGGCAAGCTTCATTTTGCTCTGCTCCTCTGCAGCCTTTTGCAGCTAAAGACCATGAAGGTCATCTTCTCCTTCACAGTCTGTTCTCTGCACGTTGCTCCTGCAGCTTCAATGGCAAGCTTCATTCTACTCTGCTCCTTTAGGCTACAATCACCAGGGCTTGAGATGCCCAACCTTGACAGCCATTCCTTGCTTCTTCTTTAGATTAACCTTGGCTACCATATTCCTTTCTTTCCCTTGTTGTCCTCTGCACTTGCAGCCCTGCTACTACCGACAGACCCACACCACACAGGTTCTCACCACCATCGTTTTTCACTGCTATAGTTGCTCTCCACCGACCATTGTTGCTTGCTTTCTCGATAGTTTATTGCTCCACGACTATGCCGAGAATGGTGACCATCATCTGCCACATTGTACATTAGCACAACACTAAACTACCATTGGAGTGCCTATTTTGTGACACACTTGCCGCGTGCTATCTCATACTCGTGCTAGACTGTGTTCTACGCTTCTTCTCATCATGGACTATGACCTGCGCTCTCTCTCTCTCTCTCTCTCTCTCTACACCATCTACTGGGGGTGACTTCATCTATGTAGTATGTTACTGTCTCACCGCCTCAGTCTTTCTACAGATGTCACGTTGCATTGCCAAGCATATTGGAATTTATGGCCCCTCTACATGGCTTTAGTAGTGGACCTTAGTAGATTATTTCTCTAAGGTTTAGTAGCTTGGCTTTAGTAGTAGACCTTAGTATTTCTTTAAGGGTTAGCAGCTCCTTTTTGAATGGTCTTATTTTCAGCTTTTTATATGCCTTAGTGGAGAATCTCTACATCTTGCACTCTACTCTAGGCTTTGGGTGCTCGCTTCTAGGCAAGTGATAAGCATCTTGATTAGGATTAGATCCTAATCTCCTCCTTAATCCTTTTGTACTTCAGCCTATTTAAAGGCTCCTCATCTAATGAAGAGATATCAAGCTTTTGCCTTATTCATATTGTCATTATGCTCATATCATTTGTCTTTAGCTAATCTAGCCATGTTTAAGCATAGTCTTGCTCCCTAGTTCTTTATCCTTGCTCTAATCATGTGCTCAATCCATCCTTGAGCTCCCATGTTTTCTAACATGGTATCAGAGCCATGTAAGTCACCCTCAAGTTGTGTTTAGTCCCTTATCTTATTTGCTAATCATCTCTCATTAATTAAGTCACTTTTACCTCTTCTCACCATAGCCCATCTGCACCCACAGCTGAACTTTGCCTTGCTGTGCACAAACCACTTCACCAATGATCAAGCCCTCTTAGGGGCTTCAAGCTAACTCCTAGGCAACCCTCCACGTGAAGGCACAAAGCAAAACGCAGCTCACAGCAGGCAGAATCGTCGTCGCCATCATGAAGGGGAAATTTTGATTTTTTGCAAAAATTGAGTCAATCACTACAAATTGATCTAATTCCCTTCAACCCCGGGGGTTTTTGGGCATGGCGAATGCGTCGGTAGCATCAGATTTGGCTAAAAACGACTGCTTGTAGCTCCTCCAGCACTGTCACTACTACAGAAGGCTCTTTGGTCAAAACAGAGATTAAGTAATGATTTCTTTGCTTAATCAAGTGTTTAGGGTGATGATTATCATGTGGACACATTGCTATTGAAGCATGTTGAAGCTTTTTTGGAAATGTTTAGTGAAAGACATCCATTCTTTCACTCCAAGGTTACCCCTTCTTCTGCACTACAAACAGTTTTTTACCTCTGTTAATCAAGTGATTAGTGCTAATCTTTGAGGTGATTTTGGACCATTGAGGGTTCAAACCTACCATTGAGGACTTGCTACAGCTTGCCAAAGGTTCATATCAAGAAAGCCCCTTGATTCGCCCCTCTGACGGTGCTCTACAAATGAGGGTATTTTTTGCTCAAAAAACCAGAAAATTACATTCACTAATACCTTGATTAGTGCTAATCATTCGAGGTTTTTAGGGCCATTAATGGTTCATATCTCACATTTGAGTGTTGCTAAACCTCTATGAAGCATCAAATCAGATTTGCTCCTTGATTTGAGTGGTCAATTTGTTAATCCAAAAATCAGGTATAAATCTGTATCACCATTGTTTGGGACAATGGGATTTCTGTACTCATCTCAAAATCCTTCATTGATGGCATGCACACCATGCAAATTGAGCTTCATCAAGAAAAGAAAAGATGTCAGCATCATCACAAGAAGAAAGACAAGGACTATAATCCAATTGGAGAAAAAGCTCTTCATGGATATAAAGATACAAAGAAGACCAAGAGAACAAAGAACTACACCAACAAAGAATGATAAAGCACACTTGGTTGAGGAAAAAGAAGTTTTGGCAAAGGAAGAAGAAGCAAATTTTGCTTCTATTGACTCTGATTGGGCTTTTTGAAGTCTTTTTGATGTATGTTACCTCTGAGCACCACATGATGTAGCTCATGTAACTTTCTTAGTAGTAGTAGTAGTGGGACTTTTGGATAGTTACCTCTGAGCACCACCGTTAGCTCATGTAACTTTTTTAGTAGTAGTAGTGGGACTTTTGTAGGTTACCTCTGAGCACCACATGATGTAGCTCATGTAACGTTTTAGACAGTTGCCTCATGAGAGGGCAAATCTTCTTGGATAGTCCCATAGTTAGTGTTTGGAACATGGGAGGGTATTTTGGTATTCCTTCACACTTCTTGGCCATGTTGAGGTCCAGGGAGGGTATTGGAATTTATGGCCCCTCTACATGGCTTTAGTAGTGGACCTTAGTAGATTATTTCTCTAAGGTTTAGTAGCTTGGCTTTAGTAGTAGACCTTAGTATTTCTTTAAGGGTTAGTAGCTCCTTTTTGAATGGTCTTATTTTCAGCTTTTTATATGCCTTAGTGGAGAATCTCTACATCTTGCACTCTACTCTAGGCTTTGGGTGCTCGCTTCTAGGCAAGTGATAAGCATCTTGATTAGGATTAGATCCTAATCTCCTCCTTAATCCTTTTGTACTTCAGCCTATTTAAAGGCTCCTCATCTAATGAAGAGATATCAAGCTTTTGCCTTATTCATATTGTCATTATGCTCATATCATTTGTCTTTAGCTAATCTAGCCATGTTTAAGCATAGTCTTGCTCCCTAGTTCTTTATCCTTGCTCTAATCATGTGCTCAATCCATCCTTGAGCTCCCATGTTTTCTAACAAAGCATTCCAGCTGCCTTGTTTCACTTCATTGGTCTCTTCTCTACTATAGATGGAAGATTAAAGAAACTCTCTTGCAAGGTTCTGCTCTCATCTAAATGTGCATACGTCTCCATATTCGATACTCGATGGCTCTGATGATGCTTCTTTCTCATCAACAGCTTGTCATAGCTGTTATCCCTCTGCTGCTAGGTTCTTCTCTGAAAAGATGTTGGTCATTTTCTGCTCGCACATAGCTTTTCTCTATGCACTTGCCTTATCTTCTTGCATTAGAACAAACCCCCTGTATGAGGTTTTCACAGCCATCTTTATGGCTATCATGGCTCACCATTAAGCTCACATTACGTACACAGGCTTCTCTTCTTTGCATGCAAAAAATTCAAGGGTGCTCTTCATAGGTTTCCATGAGAAACCAAAGGTGCAAAATTAATTTTGAAAGCCTTCAAAGGCCTCCATCAAACTTCACCCATATTCCATGAGCAAAACTATGAGCCATGTCCCAATTGACATGCTTCACTATGGGCTCATCATTGCCAGAAGCATGCACCTCCAACATGTGTCTTTGCCAATGCAAAGAGCCATGAGATTTACAAATCTCATTTCCATAGCAACCCTTCTTCACCTTGAGCAAATCCATGCTCAAACCAAAAATTAATGAGGCAAATAATCACGAAATACTTTCTTTGATAATCTACTTAGCAGCTTCCTTGTTGACACCGAAGACTCCATAGCTTTCATACTTGTTGAAAATCCTTATTTCAGTTTCTTTGATGTGATAAGCAGGCTCTCCGTGTTTCAAAACTCCCATTTGCAACTCTCTTGGGTGGCTTCTTTGATGTTGATGAAGACTTCGTAGTCTTCATAATGCTAAAATCTCCATTTTCAGCATCTATATGGCAGCACCATAATCTCCAAATCTCCATGGGTAGCTTCCAAGACTCCAAATACAATCCATATTAATGAGTGTGCATAATTTTCTCATAATAGAAATGCTAAAATGGAAAATATGCTTAATCAAATGAACACATAAGCTAATACATACATAAGCACCATGATCAAGAGCCCCTCTAGCTCTGATACCATGTTGAAATCCTAACTATTTGATTGATCATTATGTGATAGACAAAAGATTAAGCATAATTAAAGTGGGTCAAACCACACAAGACACTCCATGACTAGAGAGAGAGAGAGATTGCACACTCAAGACACAATCTCTATTGTATATGTTCTAGCCTTATCCCACTTTACACATCATTATGCTATGTGGAATACTCATCTCCACAACTCATCTTGTGGTTCTCACCATTCACACCACACAATATCTCAACTCTTAGAGTGTGTTCTCACACGAACAAAATTTTCGAATAGTTTTACATTATATATTTCAACATAATATTGTGAGGATGTACACATAAGCGGGTTCCTTACCCGGCTATAGTAAAAATGGATTTGTAAAAGTGTTTTCACCCATGGTATGAGGGTAACTGTACCCGAGCTCACCCAATAAGCTCAAAATGGTTTTGTAGTAGTGTGCATAGGCAATGCACATGTAAGGCCTTCTTAGATCCCTGGTTAATTACCCATAATTATCACTTTCTTAGGTTTAAGCTTAGAGAAAATGCATGATTATGGGTACTTTTTTACTCTCAGGTTTTATTAATTAAGTAGTTAGAGATTATCTCTAGGAACTTATGGTTTACTGAGCTAAAACTAATACTCACTTACTGTACACCTCGGGGGGAGAATATAGGTCAGGTCCAATACTATTTCCATTTATAAGGAGATTATTGAGATCAAAAGTGCTTAGTGTAATTAGTGTTGCTTGTTAAAATCCTAATATGGGAATGATCATGGTGATTAGTAACAAAGATTAAGCATAACTAAGGTGGGTTATACCACCACACCAAGAACTCCATGAGAGAGAGAGAGAGAGAGAGAGAGAGAGAGAGAGAGTAGCACCCTTAACACTCAATTCTATTATGGGGGGAGAATATAGGTCAGGTCCAATACTATTTCCATTTATAAGGAGATTATTGAGATCAAAAGTGCTTAGTGTAATTAGTGTTGCTTGTTAAAATCCTAATATGGGAATGATCATGGTGATTAGTAACAAAGATTAAGCATAACTAAGGTGGGTTATACCACGACACCAAGAACTCCATGAGAGAGAGAGAGAGAGAGAGAGTAGCACCCTTAACACTCAATTCTATTGCATATAATGAACCATACAATGAGGCTTCTAATATAGATAGCCCTCATCTCACTTTACATGTGTGCATCCATGTGGCACACTCTTTTGGTCAACACTCACACATCATACAATATCATATGTGGCATTCTTATCTTCCCACAATATCTTGCACCTCCAGTATACGCATGGGTTAGTTTCCACCCGAACATTTGTGTTCAAATTAGACTCACTGGTCAAGTGGGCTCAAAATGGAGTTCGTTTCTAGGATGGTAGACACATGCACACACATTGTTTGGTTAAACACTCCAATTTCTCATTGAGGGGGAGTGTTAAGAGATACATTGCACATGGGGCAATGCTAAATTGTATGGGTGATGGGTGAGTGAGATACACCTTGCTTAAGGGGGGTGTTGAAATATGTAAGCTCAATTTATATATGTGTGGGAAAGCATACTAGAGGTGCAAGATATTGTGGGAAGATAAGAATGCCACATATGATATTGTATGATGTGTGAGTGTTGACCAAAAGAGTGTGCCACATGGATGCACACATGTAAAGTGAGATGAGGGCTATCTATATTAGAAGCCTCATTATATGCAATAGAATTGAGTGTTAAGTGTGCTACTCTCTCTCTCTCTCTCTCTCTCTCTCTCATGGAGTTCTTGGTGTGGTGGTATAGCCCACCTTAGTTATGCTTAATCTTTGTTACTAATCACCATGATAAATCCCATATTAGGATTTTAACAAGCAACACTAATTACACCAAGCACTTTTGATCTCAATAATCCCCTTATAAATGGGAATAGTATTGGACCTGACCTATATTCTCCACCCGAGGTGTACAGTAAGTGAGTATTAGTTTTAGCTCAGTAAACCATGAATTCCTAGAGATAATCTCCAACTACTTAATTAATAAAACCTGAGAGTAAACAAGTACCCATAATCATGCATTTTCTCTAAGCTTCAACCTAAGAAAGTGATAATCATGGGTAATTAACCAGGGATCTAAGAGAAAGTGATAATCATGAGTAATAAATTTGAGAGTAAAAAGACACCTATCTATAATCATAGCCTAAAGACTAGTGTTAGAGAAAATGAATATGATTATAGATTTTTTACATTCTACTTTTGGTCACACTAGGACAAAAGTAAGATGGTATATACCAATTTATTATGTAACTGGATGCTCTTCAATGTAGAAAAGACTCTTACAATTGAGAGAAAGGTCTTGAGCATGGGGTACTCAATTTTTAACAAGTTCTCCTTGGGCATGGTGTACTTAGTTAATAAGTTCTAGCACTATCTAATTGGTAAATCATTTTATTTTTTATGTGGATCACCATTATTCTATTTGGTGGATCACCATTATTCTTTTTAGTGATTAAGATAAATTGGATGGGCAAGTTGGCTAGGTGAATGATAATGGAGGCATATCAGACGTTTATACATCAAGCTAATGAGGATCTCTGGTAGGAGTTGCAGAAAGCAAGCTCTTATGGACAAATCCACACAAGGCTTTTGTCCTCATTTTAGAAGTTCATGGGATGCCAAGCTTTGAACTTTAGAAGTTTTACAACAATATTTATTTACTTGAATCCACGGCTTGGATGGAAAGAGCGAACTGATTCTCTACTGCAAAGATGGATGTCTATGAGGCCAAGCTTGCTTAAGCAATGGAGTATCTATATGCTAGCTACATAGACCAATTTAAATTATTGATGGATCAAAAATTTTACCTAGACAATCTACACAAGAGGATTGTAGATGTTGCCTAGACAAGCCTACACAAGAGGAATTCAGATGATTCCACTAGTGATTCTAATAGAGCTGTGGGATTCAAAGATCTACCACCATAATCCCAAATATGCTGGTGGTACCTCAAGGATAGAATTAAGAGGCTGACACCTTAGGAACCCCTATTCCTAGTTAGCAAGAAAAAGGGAAACAAATCGTTAAGACATGAAGACCTAAGCTCTTTTTGACTATAAAGCATTAGAAAGAGCTTAAAATAAAATTTGGTAAGCTACCATATATGTTGATAACATTAAGGTATAGAAAAAGATGAAGCTAAAGCCAACAATAGAGTTGGAGAAGAGCCAAGCAAAGAGATGGAGGAACAATAGATGCTGAATGCGGAGATGATCAAGTATTTCAATTATTAATTAATCAATACCTTAGAATACCTTGGGTTATTCTAAGGTATTCAATAATTAATCAATACCTTAGAATACCTTGGGTTATTCTAAGGTATTCAATAATTAATCAATGCGGAGATGATCAAGTATTTCAATTATTAATCAACCCAATGAATACCTTGGGTTATTCTAAGGTATTCAATAATTAATCAATACCTTAGAATACAGCTCTTGCTGCGCGTCCCTCCCTGCGTCTCTCCGTCCGTCGACCCTGCCTACCTGCGTCGATCCTCCATGGCTCTCTCCGTCCTCCATCGCTCCACCTACCTGCCTCCGTCCTCCATCGACCCTCCCTAGCTCTTTCGCTCTCCCACCCTCCGTCCCTCTAGCGCGGCAGCGTGCAGAGATCAATAATAATATCAAATTTACCCTCTCTGCTCCTCTCTCTTCGTGCAACATATCCTCTCTCTTCGTGCAAAATATCAACAATAAAAAAATCAATTAATAAAATTTTCTCCTCTTCGTCCTGAAGCCTCTGGAACCTTCTACCTCCCTCTAGATTAATTAATTAATGGTACCATTTCAACCTTAGAGATTCAAATGGTACCTTAGCTTCTCCTCCCCTTGTTTGATTAATTAATGGGAAGGAGAATTTGATGCCCATATTCACTCTACTATTCTGGAAAAATTATTTACTCTACATTTAAAAAGATGACAACCAAAAGAAAACCATAGATATTTTTTATTTTTCATGACAAAAATTCCTATGGATTCACAATTGGTAGAAACATATTAAAAATATCATTTATTAATCTTTCATGTGATTACAATACCATTTTTTTGGGCATAAAAGAATATAATCTAGCTTGTGGATATTCTCCTCATTGTCACTATCATCACCTTCAATATCAATAGGAATGTCTTTCTCATTTACTATCTCTTTTGAAAGATCCCTGTCCCCACCACGCAACGAATTCTGGGATGCTAGGAGCGGAAGTAGCAC
The DNA here is from genome assembly GCF_041138505.1 of Cibotium barometz. Classification (NCBI taxonomy): domain Eukaryota; kingdom Viridiplantae; phylum Streptophyta; class Polypodiopsida; order Cyatheales; family Cibotiaceae; genus Cibotium; species Cibotium barometz. The sequence continues at coordinate 26,252,870 of NC_141077.1, forward strand.
TTCTTGCGCGGGGTAGGGTCCCTCACTCGGGGCCTCGCCCACGTATATCCAGACAAGAGACTAATCCCTCAATTCTTCCAAAATCGAACCCGGAAAAACTTCCCTCGCTCTCGGAAAGCACGGGCGATTCCTCCAGGATATTTTTTCTCTTACATAGTCAAAAGCCTTAACTAACTGAACTGATCTGATCGAACCCGTAAGTCCCATAGTCAGATCAAGGAAAAGATTGCACTTGGATCATAGAGACCAACGCTTTTTTCCTCATTGAGAGGCACAGCCGCCGTTGATTCTTTTCCATAGAACAATTTTTATCCGGAATTTACTTCATCTATCGTACCATAACAGAATTGAGTCTCATTTTAGGGATCCATCAGTCTAGCCTAACCCCATCCACTGCCGTGGGTTAGCCAACCGCCCAACCACTGTAGTGATGGGATCCAATTAAAAATTTGGTTAGGTTTTGTCTCAGGTACCAGGGAAAAGAGTTCCCAGGCCCCCTAGCCGGATATTCATGCAAACTTAGAACTAGTCACACCACTTACACACCCAATATGAAATTACCTTTTTCACAGATTCAGCTGTCTTTAAAACAATCTTTTAATGAAACTATAGTATCACTGATCATAAACTTTCAAAATATCTGGTTTAATCCTAATTTTTAATTTTTCCTTCATCGGTGTACCTATGGCATCATTGGCAACCAGAACGCTCACCAGTTGTCCACTCAGGGGTCTTTTCGATAGTTCCTAGCTCATAGTTAGTAATCGGCAATATTTTCACTTATAAAAATCAAAATGGAATCTCCGTTGAAGATTAGCAAGATCAACGAACAGATCCATATAAAAGAGCCATGGACTCATCCGTTGAGGATCAACCAGATCCATGCCCGAATTTAGAAAACAACTCTTACTCCTTCTTCCAAAATCTTCCACGACGCACGTGTGGGTATCTTTGGTGACCCAGGGCCCAAGCACCGTATGGTCAGCACCTTCTAGGATTCTTCGCAGGTCACCTAGTGCTTCACTCATAGGCCGCTTCCTTGGTCCCTCATCCACCATACCGGAAGCTCACCATTTAAATCGAACCGAGACCTCGGCCGACCTTGCTACGCGAGACATCCTCCATTGACTCTCCATCAATTGTTGTAACTTTATTAGATAGGTCTCCACGACCTCATTCACACAAGACGGTCAAAATGCTTCTCCAGCATTTTTGACATAAAACAGGTCATTTAAAAACAGGTCATAAATACAGTTTCTATAACGAACTCTCGTCTTTCCACATTGTTCCACATCAATCCTCATTTATTTCATATGTATTCCCATTAACATCACATCATTTTCCATCTCATCATATCTTTTCTCATTTATCCTCATCAGATCTCATCCACTCGCATCTACATATATCCACATCTCATCACATCATATTCATTCACATCTATCCCAATTTACATCACACCTCATTCATTCACATCCCGATTCACATCACACTACACTATTCACATCCATCACGTTCATTTACATCACATCCATTCACATCCATCACATCACATCCATTTACATCCATCACATCACATTCATTCATTCATATCCATCACATTCATTCTCATAACCATCCCATCACATGTATTCTATTCATTCATTCATATCCATCACATTCATTCATTCATCTCCACCACATTCATTCTCATAACCATCCCATCACATGTATTCTATCCACATTATATTATATCACTTCTATCCACATCATATCTCATTCATACACACCTCATCTCATTTATCCATATCCATCCAATCGTTCACATGTACGACTACTCACATCTATCCATATATTCATATCTATCACTTCACATCCACATATATTCATGTCACATCACATCTCTTTACATCACATCACATTCTTTCACATACACATCCACATCCATTCTTTCACATACATCCACATCCATTCTTTCACATACTCATCCACATCCATCCTTCACATACACACTCACATCCATTCTTCACATACACATCTATATCCATCCTTCACATACACATTCACATCCATTCTTCACATACACATCCATATCCATCCTTCACATACACATTCACATCCATTCTTTCACATACTCATTCACATCCCATATCATTCATTTACATCCTGATTCTCATGACATCACATCTCATCCATTCATTCACATCTCATTACATCCATCCTTTCATTCACATCTATCTGATTCACATCGCATCTCATCACATTCATTCACATCTATCTATTCACATCACATTACATCCATCTATTCATTCACATCTATTTGATTCACATCACATCTATTCACATCACATCTCATCACCTCTATTCACATCTATTCATAGAATTTAAACATAGACTTTAAGAGAATTCTAATTTTGATATAAAAAATTTTTATGCATCTATTTATGCAAAAAAATCAATTTTAATGGGAATAACACTTTTGAAATAAAAATAATTCCTTTATGCATCTTTCTATGCATAAAAATCAATTTTAATGAGAATAACTTTTTTGAAATAAAAATAAATCCTTTATGCTTCTTTCTATACATAAAGATCAATTTTAATGAGGATAACACTTTTGAAATAAAAATAAATCCTTTATGGATCTTTCTATGCATAAAGATCATTTTTAATGAGAATAACACTTTTGAAACAAATATAAATCCTTTATGCATATTTCTATGCATAAAGATCAATTTTAATGAGAATAACATTTTTGAAACAAATATAAATCCTTTATGCATCTTTCTATGCATAAAGATCAAATTTAATGAGAATAACACTTTTGAAACAAAAATAAATCCTTTATGCATCTTTCTATGCATAAAGATCAATTTTAATGAGAATAACACTTTTCAAATTTTAATAATTAATATCAGTGATATCCATGTATATTCATAGGTGAATATGTACATGGAGTAATTAGAATATTTCTTTTAGATGCAAAAAATGGTGGGAATTACTCTTTTGGATTAGCATAAAAACAAACTTTCTTTTCCACAAAATTTTGGAAAATTTTGCCATAACCTCCTTTGTATGGCTTACCATTTCTCATTTTTATCATTCTATTTTAACTTAAATTAACCCAAATTAGATTCATAGAACTCTAATCTACACAATTTTCTAAAATTCAAGAGAGTAAACAATAAGAAGAGTTTAATTAATCCTTTAGTTAATCTTTCTAGGATTAAGAAAGGCTGGAATGTAAAGAAGAGAAGAGAAGGGGTGGCATTTTCCTCAAAGGCATAGCATTTGAATTTAATTCAATCAACTGTAAAACATAAAAATCAACTGTAAAACATAAAAATTAAATTTAATTCAATTTAATTCAATCAACTGTAAAACATAAAAATCAAGAAAACCATAGATTTAAATTTAAACAAGTAAGAAAATTAACTTACATAGAGCTTGTAAGCTCTCCTTTGGCTTGAGGGATTGAGGGTTCTACTCCTGTTTGAAGCAAGAAGTAAGAGTGGCCACCAATTCACTTTGGAGAGGATTAGGCCAAAAATAATTGAATTATTAAAAAATTCAATGTAGCAGTGCATAAACACCATTAAGCTTTTACAAAGGGGGAGGCTTCTATTTATAGGAAAAAGTGAGCCTCTAACTAAGCAAATTGATTCTAGAATTTTCCAAATCACTTTGTTTAATTTTTTGTCATTTTTGGGTCAGTTTAGCTTACTTTTTGGATCTAGTTGAAACAGGAGAGAGGAGAGATAAAAATATCTCATTAATTTTGAGTTTAAAACTCCTCCACACATGTGAAATAGGCGCCTCCTTCATGAGGGGAGATCCCCACATGAGGTGTCAAAAATGCATAATTTTCTCTAAATATCTCTTAATTTTTAACTAATAAACCTTGTAAACTCAATCAACTCTTCATCAGCATTTACTCATTTTTGGGAGTTTTTCTTTTATTCTTCAATTTATCTCCTCCCTACATTTGGATTAATCTTATTTGTCCATTTGGATAGGTGTCATCTCCAGATGGTGTCACACTAGTGGCACACTCTTTAGCCTCTAGGCATTTTTGGGATTTATAGCATTTATTTCCATTTTTTCCTATTTACACATTTTTGGGTGGAGGAAAGGGTGGAGAAACTTTTCTAGAGATCCGTTCATCTTGTGCCTATATATATGAGGCATTATAGTTCATTTCTAATTAAGTTGGCTAGTGGTCCATTGATGAGTTCTTGAGTACATTGTCACTTCTCTCATCTCTTCTTTCTCACATGGTATCAGAGCAAGATGGTGGTGCACATAGAGCCTCCTTATCCTTCTTCCTCTCTACCTCTAGTCCTCTTCAACAACCCCGCTTTCAATGGCATTTTTTTCATTTTTGATTTTCTGCTAAATGAATGCGTTTTTGAGGATTGTGCCTGACAGACCTACTGGAATCATCGTGGTCTACAACTTAGCAGAAGAAAGTTTTCGCAAATTCCTCACCGTTTTTGAGTTATTCTTTGCAGACTGCCTGCATGCAGAATTTCTGCTTGCGTTTTTTGCAGAAGCCCTTATCATCCTTGCACTCATTTATTGATGCAAAAGGCTTCAAACCAGCCCCTTACCATCCTCTACAAGTGTGTTTTCAAAGCACTTCAATCCGAGTCCTACAACTCTACTTGCGGCGGTGAAAACATTGCCAACTAGTTTTCCCTACATGCGGTAGCGTTTTTTTTGGAGGCTTCTTGTGGAGAGATTTGTAGCCATTTCTTGGCTGCGTTTTCATCATCAACTTCAGCCCTCTTCATGGTGTTTTGAGATACATATTCATCCTCTTTTCTACACCTTTCTACCGGCTGAAAATTCCACTTTGCTACACACTTTGTGTTTGCGTTTTTGTGGACAATCAACTCCTCCATACTCCTTTTACCTAAGGCTACATTCTCAACCCTCTTTTGGTGGTTTCTACGGAGTCTATTGGTTCATATATCGGTTGTGTTTTGTGGCTGCGTTTTTGCACTATCTTTGTGCATATTTTGGAAATACTTCCTTGGTGGACAGCCCATCTATTGGCTGCGTTTTTGGAGGTACGACACTTCTTCCCTTGTGTTTTCCCACCCTCCTCTCCCTATGGGATCTCAGAAGTCCTCTACTCCAAAAGACAAAGGCAAACTTGAAGATACTATGGATCCTACATCTCCTACGACGGTTGGACCCGCAACTACTACAACGGAAGTTAGTGCAATTCCTTCTTCGGTAGGTGCTTCTACTTTCTCTTTTCCGTCATATCCATTACCTTCTACGGATCCTTTCTCTCTTTCTTCTTTGTCCTTTATGCCTTCCTATCCACATACTTCTATGCCCTCTATGGTATATCCCCCTACATCATCTATGCCTTTTATGGTAACTTTATCTACTATGATTCCTCCTTCTACTACTTCCACTACTACTCCTCTCCCCACTCAATCATATTAGCCCTTTAACCCATTCACTCAATCTTTGAACCTTCCAAGTCTTTCCGATTCACAAAAGCTTACCCCAAACAACTACCACACTTGGTCCTTGTTTATGCAACTTCTTTTGGAAAGCCCCGGGGTGTGGTCTATAATCACTTCTCCTCATATGGTGCCTTCTCAATATCAAACCTATATGGATGCACGGGCCAAAGCTTTACTTGTGCATGGCATGTCTACATCGGTTGTGTCTCAATTTCTTTCTACAAGGAGTACAGCTCAACAATTATGGCACACTATACAAATGCAATATGGAAGACTTTCAACGGTTAAGATGGCTAAGTTGGAAGAAGATTTGGATAAGCTTTCTATCTTCGAATCCGACCACATAGTGGAGAAGCTTAGAGAATTCAATTGAATCAAGCGACAACTTGAAGAGTTTGGTACACTGGTAAGCAATCCGGTCCACAAGCTACTTGGTAAATTGCCTTCTTCTTTTGAATCGTTTAAAGATAACATCTTTCTTCGAGTTCCTTTCCCTTCCTTTGAAGAGACTATGGGTCTTCTTCATGATAAGTGCCTCGCAAGCAAAACAAAAAGGACTCGGCTTTTATAAGCCAAGGCAAGGGCAAAGGCAAAGGCAAGGGGAATGATCAACGCAAAGGCTCTAATTCCAATGCTAAAGATTCTTCAACCAAAGGCAACAAGGATAAATCAAAGGATTCTTCCAAGGAGTGCACTTTCTGTGGTCGTAGTGGCCATACGGAGGATCGTTGTTTTGCTAAGAAGGCGGCATCCAAGAAGGTAAAAGCTGAACTTGAATCCAAATCTAAGGGTTCTTCTACATCAACATCTTCTCATGACAAAGAAAAAGACAAGAAGGAAGACGGTAATGCCAAGGTTGCATATGTTGCTATGTCTTCTACTTCTTCATGTGACATATCACTTGTGGTAATCAAAGATCTTGATACGCATACTGCGGGGATGAGTGGATTGCCGACAGTGGTGCTACCTCTCACATGACGAATAGTTCTTCTTTATTGAAAAACCATAAGTCTATCTCTTCATCAGTACACATTGGTGATGCTTCGTCTCTTCCTGTGATTGGTATTGGTGATGTTTCTTTTGGAGATGCTATCTTACATGATGTTTTGCATGTGCCTAAGATGTCTGGTAACTTATTTTCTATCTCTAAGGCTACTTCTAAAGGTCTTGGGGTTTACTTTGATGATGAAGTGATTGAAATCATTGATAGACAGTCACTTTCTTGTGTGGCACATGGTTATCAAAATGCTGGGCTTTATCATATAAGCTCTTTTACAACACAATTGCCACCACATGAGTCTCATCTTCATCAATTATTTGCTTCTCCTAAAGCACTTGTTTCTAATGAAGATAGTGATCTATGGCATTTCCGCTTTGGCCATGTTCCTCTTGCTACTTTGCAACATCTTGTCTCACATGACATGGTTACAGGTCTACCAAAGCTTCAGAAACCTCGCCATCACATTTGTTCTTCTTGTGCTCAAGGAAAGCAACATCGGGCTTCTTTTCCAGAGGAGGCTACTCATAGGGCCACACGCATACTTGAGCTTATTCATGCTGATCTTGCAGGACCTATGGAAGTACAATCGCTTTGGTGGATCCAAGTATTATATGCTTCTTGTGGATGACTTCTCTTGCAAATCATGGGTTTATTTCTTACCTAAGAAGTCTGATGCTCTTTCTCATTTTAAGGTTTGGCTTGCCCAAATGAAGAATCAAGCAAGTCAAAAGGTATCTTTTCTCTCAGGACTGACAATGGAGGTGAGTTTACAGCATTTGAGGATTTTCTAGCTTCAAAAGGCATACAACGACAAACCACCATACCCTACACTCCTCAGCAGAATGGTATGGTTGAAAGAAAGAATAGAACGGTGAAGGAAATGGTCTGCTCCCTCTTACATCATGCGAAGCTACCTTTCTCTTTTTGGGGTGAGGCTATAGCTACTTCAGTTTATCTTCTCAATCGCTCTCTTACGAAAGCAGTGGACAGCATGACTCCAGAGGAGGCTTTCACAGGCCACAAGCCTACTATTTCTCATTTTCATGTCTTTGGTTGTGTTGCTCATGTGCATGTGCCTTCTTCTAAGAGGAGGACTCTTGTTGCTAAGTCCAAACCTATGATATTCACAGGATATGCTTCTCGCTCCAAAGGGTTCTGTTTTTGGGATCCTTCTCGTGAGGATATTGTTCTTTCACGTGATGCCATCTTTGATGAGCATGTTTTTGGTCTTGATGCGTTACCACCTTCTACATCTCTCTCAGATCCATTTCCATCTCTTGAGCTTGAGCCTCTCTCATTCCCTACAGTCTCATTCTCATCTACACCATTAGTTCCTACTTCATCTCATTGGATTCTACACGGACTTCTGGTCCTCCAAAATGGGTTCGCTCTCTACTTCAGGATTTAGGTATATTACTTTCAGATGCTCAACAATCTACTACACGTGTCTTACGTACACGCCCTTCAGTAAATATTTCCTTGATGTCTCATATTGGTGATGTGTTTGAGCCTGAAACGGTTAAGGAAGCTCTTTCCTTACCACATTGGTGTGAAGCAATGCAAGCAGAGATTTCTTCTATTGAATCTAATAACACATGGCAGTTAGTTCCACGACCTTCACATAAAAAGGTCATTGGTGTTAAGTGGATTTTTAAAGTCAAGTTTCATTCTGATGGTACTCTTGATAAGTACAAGGCACGACTTGTTGCTAAAGGTTATGCTCAAAAAGAAGGTGAAGACTTTGATGAAACTTTTGCTCTTACTGCTAGATATTCTACTATTCGTGTTGTTTTTGCTCTTGCTGCACACTATGCCTGGCCTATATATCAAATGGATGTTAAATCTGCCTTCTTGAATGGAGATTTAGAGGAGGAAGTTTATGTGGCACAACCTGAAGGTTTTATTGCACAGGGTCATGAACATGATGTGTATTTATTACAAAAAGCTCTTTATGGTCTTAAGCAAGCTCCTCGAGCTTCGTATCAGAAGATTGACAGTTTTCTCCTTTCTCTACATTTTGAGAGGACTCATGTAGATCCTAATCTTTATGTGCTTATTGTGGAGGGAATACTAAGAGGTACTGCACTCGGTACTAGCTCAATTTTATGGTCCACCTCTCGTTTAGGAGGTAATCTGTGGTGAGGTAACTCATCAAGAAATACATCCTGAAATTTTCTCTTGGTGGAATTTAACAGTTTACTTTCCTAAACATTTAAAGAAATAGTGTTGACATCAAAGTGAACACATGAAGAGATTGGATCCATAATCAATTGAAAAAGTTCATATTTAAAAAGATTTTCCATTAACTCAAGCTCATTAATGAAAGTTTCCTTGGGTGTACAACAAAGTTTTCCTTAAGAGTAACAAGGTTTTCATTGTGACGGAAAGATATCAAATGTTTGACCCAATCAATATAGAAAAATCTTTTTTTTTTTAATGAAACCATTCCATCCTTAAAATGATGTCTACATGACCCAAGCTCATGACATGAAAATCAAGTCTTTATGATGAGTACAAACTGGATGTCTAACGGTAGTTTTAACAACTTCTTGTCCAAGAATTGGATGTGTCATGCAGCCATCCTGACCTTGTACATGTGATCATTCTGTGTGGTTTTCAGGTTCATCCTTTGTACCACAGTGTTGTCAATAAAATTATGAGTACTACTAGGATCAAACAATATATGAACCTAATGTCCATTTATTGTTCCATAAACACGAAATAATTTTTTTGGACCAAAAACATCTTTACTGAAAGTACAATTTGAACATTGGCTTCCTTCAAGATGCATAATATTGGACTTCAAAAAATTTACCTTGAAGTTCTGTAATGGACATAAATTTCTTTGGTATAGACTTCTTTGTTGCCGCCTTTTGCCCAAGCACCGAAAGTGTTGTAGCTTCATTCAAAGGACATAATTCCTTTGTGTGTCCCTTTTCTTTGCATTTGAAACATGTGATATTATTCTTACTCATCACAAATTTCGGCTTCTTGCTGGCGTTGTAATAATTTTTTGATTTTGTTGTAAAAACCATCTTTCTTTTTTCCACTCTTTGAAAAAGTGAATTTGGATTTCTTGGTTTTGAAGTGTTGGCACTAGCCATTGTCTTATGAAAACCTGAGCTACCTGAATAACATCCACAACTATTTTGACTTTGCATTTTTTTAAAACCTCGTACTAATAGTCACGAGCTAGACCGTTGATGAAAATCCCACATAAGGTATGATCATATGACTTGTCTTTGGTAGAGCCAATTGTCTAAATTTTTGCACATAATTGTCAAATGACTAATTCTCCATGCTATTTTTAACAAGCTTGGCAATTATCTCGAATTCATCCTCTTTTTTTAAAGATTCTTCAAAATTCTACCAAGTGGTAGAAATGGAATCTTCTTAAAGATCCTTCCATCAAGTCAATGCCTTCCCTCAATAATCCCTGTGCTATCCGTAGCTTTTATGCATCAGTAAATGGATGAAAGACAAAGTGTGTAGTCCACCTATTCATGGCATTTGGAAATAGTTGCTTCAAGACACTCTGTCACTTCCATAAATTCACTCTTTCTAACAGCCTCCTATTCTTCAACTTGGAATTTAAGATCTTTCCTTCCTGAGACGGGATGATCACACATCTCATCGACATTATCATATTAACTAAGAAGTCAATGAAAGCTATGGTAATAAGGTTCTCCAAAAATCAGAATTCACTCAAACCAACTTCACTTGACCACCCTTGACCAAAATGATCTAGCAAATTAATACACTAGAAAAAAACTGACTGCACATAAGAAAAAAAGCTTTAACTAGCATTTGATGGCTAAACAACGATAAAAAATCATGAAAACACCATCTAGAATTAATCCAAATGCAAATAACTACTAATGCGAGGCACATTCGCATTAATTATATGTGAATAACATGCATCTATCTAATGTCAGCTTGTGAAAACGTATTTCAACACTAAAAAATCCTCGAAAATATTAAATTCTCAAGAAAAAAATTATCATGATTTTTTCTAACTTTTTCTATTTTTTAGGGACCTCAAAATTTACTAATTTTGAACTCCACCAAATTCTATCTTATGGCACTCCAAATCTAAAAATTTTAGCAATAAAATTTGCCAAAATACAATTGATATACAAAAATACCAATTTCAAGGATTTCTAAAATAAATTTTAAAATTTTTCTAAGTTTTGTAATTATAAAAAATTACCTCGAGAATCCCATTGATCAAAAAAAATTTTAATTCCACTTGTGACAATCCTCAAATCCAATCAAAATCTATAATTTTAATGGAATTTCTAATATTCTGGGTAAAAAATAGATTGTTATAGGAAATTGAAATGTCATGGGCACCTGAACAAACACACCACATGCTGAACGACAAACCTAAATATTCCAAAAATTGGAAAAAAACTTTGTCTAAGTTTTCACGAATTTTTTAAAAATTTAAGTGTACCCCGAACACACAAGAATACGAATGAAAAAATATTTCAGAACCCGAACAGTCACCCAGAATGAGGTCAGCCAAGGGTCATGGAAATCGAAAAGACATGTAACTCCTGGAATTTGAAAGATTAAAAAAAATTGGAACCCAAAGGTCACAAGTTCAAGATGAAATTTTTTTTAAAAGTCATGGAAATGAAGTTTTTTTTTTATTTTTTAAATCTTATCAAAGATTTTTTTTAAGAATTTGAGGATTCGTGGGGGGGGATGCAGACTGTCGTCGCCGGCCAAAAAACACCCCCCCCCCTTGTGCGGCGTGATCGTAGAGAGGGGGGGAAGCACAAGCTTCCCTTTCTCCAACTCCACTCCCTCCTCCACCATCTCTCTCATCTCCTTCCTCTCTTCTCTGTTAATTATGGTGGTTAACCAACTAATCATAATTTATGCATTAATCATGATTAGTTACTAATCAAATCTACCCACATAAGGAGTGTTCCCACATGCGATAGAGAAAAATTTGAGAAAAAACTCCGATGATAGAGATAGAAATTATGTCGTGCATACGGGAAAGAACCCGATGCATTAACATGCTGTCCCCACTGATTTTCAATAGAAAATCGGTAGAAATTTGCTAACATGCCTGTAGGAAACCCACAAACTTTGAATGCATTAAAAATGCTTATTTTACCATAAAAATGCTCTAAAAAAATTCCTAAAAATTATGGAAATGTAGGGAATCCTTTCTACCAAAAAACATACCCACAATAGCATGTGCGGTACCTGGTAAAAAAATCTGTAAAATGTTTATTTTAAAAATAGAGAAAAATAGCATTTCCACTCATGGAATTTCCCTGCAAAGTCGATATGTCCATCCAAGTCAAGAAGCACCACATTCCAATCACCATATTAACTTTCCCAACACATAGACCACCAAAACAAACCAAAAAATAACATTTTTTACTTAGTAAATGTTAAAATTTACTTAAAAAATGATTTAAAAATTAGAATAATGAGAAAATTAAGAGGAGAAAAAACATCAAAAATTAACTAGAGACCGCTCTGATACCATTATTAAAACCCTAAAGATCTCTCTAGCTAATCACTATGTATAAACATATATAATCCACGCATACACTCATCCACCCGGAGCCCAAGGATACACACATTAATAACCTAACCTTGGTGTCCCATATCACCAAGAAGTATGTCTTCAATCCAACAGCAAATGGCTCTAGTATGAAATGGCAAGAGAGTAGATACAAAACATCCCTTGAGAGTGCCCCATGTCCCTATTATATAGAAGAGCACTCAAGTGACTCTTGACTCTCCATTTACATGTATGACCCTTGGTTGCCTAACCCTAACCTCAACCCAAGGTTAGACCTCTAACCCTTGCCCCACTAGAGCATGTTCCCATGCTCCCATGCCTAGGGTGGGTTAGCCTCCTAGTATATGCACATATAATAGATGGGAATGTGCAATCAAGCCATTTAGGATCTTTCTAAGCGTGGAGGTGACTTGAATGGGAATGTGCAGTCAAGCCATTCAGGAACTTTCTAAGCGTGGTGGTAGCTTGGATGGGGATGTGCGGCCAAGATATTTAAGACCTCTCTAAGGTTGGAGGTGGCTTGGATGGTGTGGTTGGGCCATTCAAGACCTCTCTAAGGGTGGAAAGTGAAGGAGGATCAGATGGGGATATGGATGAGGGTGGGACTAGCATGACAAGGGTGTGACCATGAGTGGAGTAGTTATTAAGATATTGAGCTCAACTAGTTTTGCAGACATTGATGACCCACCTCGATGATAGTTTTCGCACTTCTAGAAACTATTGGTATGGTTGGTAAGATTGTGGTGAATATATCGCCAATGGGATGACAGGCTATATGTGACAGCCAAAGTTGGAGTACTAGAGTATGGCATAGTTATAGTGCCAGCTCTTTCACACTATGGACCGACCATTGAATGTTGTGGTAGTAGGAGAGTAATTTCTCTTATATAGCAAGTACTCTTCTCTCTTTAGTTTATGGTTGTAGAGAAGAGAAGAATATAAAAGAAAATTTAGCCATTCATCTCTCTCTTGTGTCTTGCTCTATCTTATGTGTGTGTTTTTTTACTAAGGAACTCAAGCTCTCCCCTCCCCCATTCCCTTTATGGTATATTTGAGCATTAGTTTGTGTGAGAGAGAAGGAGGCAAGCAAAAGGTAAGGTAAGCAAGGAACTAGTACTTGGGTAAGAGTACTTGTGCCTTGTTCCCTCTTTGATTTTGGAGCAACAACTTTGGTAGTTATGAAAGCTACAAGCAAACATGGAAGTCATTATCTCCAACTGAAGCACCCTTCTAGGTGAAGAAAGAAGACCATATTATGTGCAATTATCTAACTTTTTTCATGTTTTGATTGATTTAGAAAAATTTCAGGCCTCGTTTTAGCTCTACAACATTTTTGCAGGCACTCTGTGAAGTGTGGATTCTCACTATGTATGCCTAATTTCTAATTTGATGCAAAGCTAGCAAAAATCTAGTTACAGTAGGAGGATAGTTTGTACATACAATATAAGTGTTATAGGTGTTGTAGGCTGTATGTTTATGTGATAGGTTCTTCATATATAGTTGCATTATAACATATTTATTGTAAGATCCCCCTGTTTCCACCGAGCAACGGATTCAGGATATTGGTAGCGAAAGTAGCACTTCTCGCACGGAACAGGGGTCCCACATTCGGGGCCTCACCCACGGATATCCGGATAAGAGACTAATCCGTCGGTTGTTCCAAAACCGAACCCAGAAAAACTTCCTTTACCGGAAAGCACGGGAGATTCCACCATGAAAACTTTTACTCTAACGTAGTCAAGACCATTATTACTGATCAAGCTGATCTGACTGCACCTATAAAGACACTCGGTCAGATCAAGGAAGAAACTTGCACTTGGATCATTGGGATCAATGCTTTTTTTCCCATCAAGAGGCACAGCCGTTGATTCCTATCCATAGAACAATTACTATCCCGGATTTGCTTTATCTATCGTAGCAACAGAATTTGAGTCTCGATTTACGGATCCATCAGTCCAGCCTAACCCCATCCAATCCCATGGGTTAGCCAACCGCCCAACCACTGTAGTGATGGGATCCAATTAGGAATTTGGTTAGGTTTTGTTCCGGGTACCAGGGAAAAGAGTTCCCAAGCCCCCTAGTCGGAAGTTCATGCAAACATAAAACTAGTCACACCACTTACACACCCAATATGAAATTGCCTTTTTCTCAGCATCAACTAACTTTAAAACAATCCTTTAATGAAACCATTATGTCACTGATGACAATCCTCGAAATCTCTGATTGAATCCATATTTCCAATCATTCATTCATCGGTGTACTTATGGCATCATTGGCAACCAGAATGCTCACCACCTGTTCACTCAGGGGCCTTTTCAATAGTTCCTAGCTCATTGTACCCGCTAATATTTTCTCATATAAAAATCAAGATGGAATCCTCATTGAAGATCAGCAAGATCAATCTCAACATATCCATATAAGAGAGCCATGGACTCATCCGCTGAGAACCAGCAAGGTCTATCAACCAGATCCATGCCCGGTTTCAAAAAACAACTCTTACTCCTTGTTCCAATATCTTCCACGACGCACGTGTAGGTATCTTCAGCGACCCAGAGCCCGAGCACCGTATGGTCAGCACCCTCTAGGATCCTTCGCAGGTGACCTAGCGCTTCACTCATAGGCCGCTTCCTTGGTCCCTCATCCACCATACTGGAAGCTCACCATTTAAATCGAACCGAGGCTGGTCAAGACCTCGGTCGACCTTGCTATTCGAGATGTCCTCCATTGACTCTCCGTCAGCAGCAGTTGCAACTTTAAAAGTTAGGTCTTCGTGATTTTTTCTCTTTGACAGTCAAAATGCTTCCCCAGCATTCTTGACATAAAACAGTCATTTACAAACAGTCACAAAATACAGTTTCTAAATCAAACTCTCGTCTTTCCACATTATCCCTCCTTAGTCCACATTACTTATTCCACATTCCATTCAATGTGTACTCATTCTCATCCATTTCCTCATATCGACGACACATTAATTCACATACACATTCACATACACATTAACATTCACATTCACATCCATACATCCACATCTACATGCATACATCCATTTTTACATCCTCATTTATACATCTACATCCCATATCCACATTCATACATACACATCCATATCCACATCCATACATCCACATCCACATCCATACATCCACATCTACATGCATACCTCTATTTTCACATCCTCATTTATACATCCACATCCCATATCCACATTCATACATACACATCCATATCCACATCCATATCCACATTCATACATACACATCCCATATCCACATTCATACATCCACATCCACATCCACATCCACATTCGCATTCATACATACACATCCACATCCATTTTCACATCCTCATTCCTACATCCACATCCCATATCTGCATTCATACATACACATCCATATCCACATCCATACATCCACATCCACATGCATACATCCACTATCACGTCCTCATTCATACATCCACATCCACATTCATACATACATCCACATCCACATTTCCATTCACATCTATACATCCACATATACATCCACATACATACATACATCCACATCCACATTCCACATTCACATCTATACATCCACATCTACATCCACATTCACATACATCCACATCCACATTCCCATTCACATCTATACATCCACATCCACATTCCCATTCACATCTATACATCCACATACATATATACATCTACATCCACATTCCACATTCACATCTATACATTCACATCTACATCCACATTCACATACATCCACATCCACATTCCCATTCACATCTATACATCCACATCTACATCCACATTCACATCTATGCACGGGTTACTAGCAGTGGAAGTAGCACTTCTCGTACGGGACAGGAGTCCCACATTCGGGGCCTCACCCATGGATATCCGGATAAGAGACTAATCCGTCGGTTGTTCCAAAACCGAACCCAGAAAAAATTCCTTTACCGGAAAGCACGGGAGATTCCACCATGAAAACTTTTACTCTAACGTAGTCAAGACCATTACTGATCAAGCTGATCTGACTGCACCTATAAAGACACTCGGTCAGATCAAGGAAGAAACTTGCACTTGGATCATTGGGATCAACGCTTTTTTCCCCATCAAGAGGCACAGCCGTTGATTCCTATCCATAGAACAATTACTATCCGGGATTTGCTTTATCTATCGTAGTAACAGAATTTGAGTCTCGATTTATGGATCCATCAGTCCAGCCTAACCCCATCCAGTCCCATGGGTTAGCCAACCGCCCAACCACTGTAGTGATGGGATCCAATTAGGAATTTGGTTAGGTTTTGTTCCGGGTAACAGGGAAAAGAGTTCCCAAGTCCCCTAGTCGGAAGTTCATGCAAACATAAAACTAGTCACACCACTTACACACCCAATATGAAATTGCCTTTTTCTCAGCATCAACTAACTTTAAAACAATCCTTTAATGAAACCATTATGTCACTGATGACAATCCTCGAAATCTCTGATTGAATCCATATTTCCAATCATTCATTCATCGGTGTACTTATGGCATCATTGGCAACCAGAATGCTCACCACCTATTCACTCAGGGGCCTTTTCAATAGTTCCTAGCTCATTGTACCCGGTAATATTTTCTCATATAAAAATCAAGATGGAATCCTCGTTGAAGATCAGCAAGATCAATCTCAACAGATCCATATAAGAGAGCCATGGACTCATCCGTTGAGAACCAGCAAGGTCAATCAACCAGATCCATGCCCGGTTTCAAAAAACAACTCTTACTCCTTGTTCCAATATCTTCCACGACGTACGTGTAGGTATCTTCGGCGACCCAGAGCCCGAGCACCGTATGGTCAGCACCCTCTAGGATCCTTCGCAGGTGACCTAGCGCTTCACTCATAGGCCGCTTCCTTGGTCTCTCATCCACCGTACTAGAAGCTCACCATTTAAATCGAACCGAGGCTTGTCAAGACCTCGGTCGACCTTGCTACGTGAGATGTCCTCCATTGACTCTCCGTCAGCACCAGCAGTTGCAACTTTAAAAGTTAGGTCTTCGTGACCTTAATCCACAAGACGGTCAAAATGCTTCCCCAGCATTCTTGACATAAAACAGTCATTTACAAACAGTCAGTTTCTAAATCAAACTCTCGTCTTTCCACATTATCCCTCCTTAGTCCACATTACTTATTCCACATTCCATTCAATGTGTACTCATTCTCATCCATTTCCTCATATCGACGACACATTAATTCATATACACATTCACATTCACATCCATACATCCACATCTACATGCATAAATCCATTTTTACATCCTCATTTATACATCTACATCCTATATCCACATTCATACATACACATCCACATCCATATTCACATCCATACATCCACATCTACATGCATACCTCTATTTTCACATCCTCATTTATACATCCACATCCCATATCCACATTCATACATACACATCCATATCCACATCCATATCCACATTCATACATACACATCCATATCCACATTCATACATCCACATCCACATCCACATTCACATTCATACATACACATCCACATCCATTTTCACCTTCTCATTCCTACATCCACATCCCATATCCGCATTCATACATACACATCCATATCCACATTCATACATCCACATGCATACATCCACTATCACGTCCTCATTCATACATCCACATCCACATTCATACATACATCCACATCCACATTTCCATTCACATCTACATCCACATACATACATACATCCACATCCACATTCCACATTCACATCTATACATCCACATCTACATCCACATCCACATTCCCATTCACATCTATACATCCACATACATACATACATCCACATCCACATTCCACATTCACATCTATACATCCACATTCACATACATCCACATCCACATTCCCATTCACATCTATACATCCACATCTACATCTACATCCACATCTATGCATATACATCTTCATGCATACATCCATTTTCACATTCATAAATCCACACTCCCATCTCCACATACATACATCCATTTCCACATTCCCATTCATATAACCCCATATGCCTTCACATCTAAACTTTTACATCACATCCATTCTTGCCCTATCACAACCCATATACATCTTATCCTATCACATACACTTCTTACCTCATCCCATATACATCTTCTCACATCTTAATTCATCTTAATTCATCTTATCACATCTTAATTCATCTTATCACCTCCTAACTTATTTCATAAGCATCTTATCACCTCTTATCACATCTTATACACCTCTTATCACATCCTATCACATCTCATATCTATTTATAGAATACAAGAGAATTCTTATATTTGATATCTTAATTCATCTTATCACCTCCTAACTTATTTCATAAGCATCTTATCACCTCTTATCACATCTTATACACCTCTTATCACATCCTATCACATCTCATATCTATTTATAGAATACAAGAGAATTCTTATATTTGATATAAGATTTCTTTACACATTTATTTATGCATAAATTCTATTTAAGGAGATTAATACTTTCGAAGTAAAAATCAATCTTTTATGCATCTTCCTACGCATAAATTCATTTTGAATGAAAATGACACTTTTGAATTAAAATTCAATCTTTTATGCATCTTCCTATACATAAATTCAATTTAGACGAGAATGACACTTTTGAATTAAAAATCAATCTTTTATGCATCTTCTTATGCATAAATTCAATTTGGTAGGAATTACACTTTTAGAATAAAAGAATTTCTCTTATGCATCTAAGTTATGCATAAAATCCATTTAAGCATAATATAAAAATCAATTTCTCTATGGTTACAATGAATATCTTTCAATTAATCTAGGATGATAATTCCTAGAATATGGTAGGAAGTCCTCTTTTCATGCTTTGAATGAAATTATTTTATGTGTAATTTTTATAAAAATTTTACCATAGCTCCGCTGCTATGACTGATAAATCTCAAATTATTTTGAAGAATAAAGCTTATCATTAAGGGAATGATTAGAATGATCCCTAATTGGATCATTAACCCATAATGGATTGAATCATCAATATTCAAGAAATACATAAACTAAAAGCATAGAAAAAAGGCATTAATTTGGCCTCAAGCATAGATTAATCTTAAATTAGGAAAAAGCTTTATGAAAAGCTTCACTTGGATTGAGAATAGGTCATGAGAATGACCATTCTTTGAGTGAGAGAGAGAAATTACATAAAAACCATTAGAATTAAGCATAAATAAAAATTTATGTAATTCTTTACTATCTTTCATCAACTACAATAGCATTCATCAATTTATGTAATTCAAGTACTACCATTCATCAATTAACTTCAATAGCATTCAAAAACCATTCCAATTAAGCTTCTCAAGCTTGAGAGGGGTTGAGAAGAGAAACATTGAGAAATTATAGAAAATGATCAAAATTCACTAATTACCTTACAAATTGCTTGCTTCTTTGTTCACGGTAGAGGCCCCCAACCAATCAATTGGTTTAGCATGTTGATGGAGTCTCTTCCTCCTAAAGATCATCGCAAACTAGATTTCTATGCCCGTCCATCATATGATCACAAAAGCAGCACTCAATCACAAGCTGCGCATGTATAAGGTAACTCATCTATGGGAATAATTCTGTTGGATATTGCCGCACCTATCTTAGTGGTATGAGGTGATCTAACAAAAGGACCTCTGAGAGGTAAGCCAAAAATGGGATAAAGGCATATCTTCTCATGGGAAGCTCTCACACAAATCAAAGCTTTGATACCATAAAAAGAATGCAAGAGAGAGGGAAAGCTTGAGTTCCTTGCAAAGTAACACATAGAAAGAGAATGTAGGGGAGAGAGAGAGCTTGAGTTCTTTGCAAAGCAACACACATACATAATAGAGAGAGAGTTTGAGTTCTTTGCAAAGCAACACACATACATAATAGAGAGAGAAAGCAAGACACAAGAAAGAGATGAATGGCTAAATTTTATTCTATCTTTTTCTCTTCTTGACAACCATTAACATAAAGAGATAAAAGTACATACTATAAGAGAAAGTACTCTCCTACTATAACATCTCTTCTACTATAACATACAATGGTCGATCTATAATGTAAACCCAACTATATGAAGTGGTGTCATAACTACGCTATACTCTAGTAATCCAAGTGTGGTCACACATCCTATCATTCACTAGTGGCATATCAACCATAATCTCACCAACTATGTCAAAGGCATCAGTGTTAGGTATTCGGAGCCTCTTGTACATATTTACTAGTGTTTGTGTATCCGTATGTGGTTTGTATGTACAGACAATCATTGAGTATGTCATCTAGAAGAGTCTCATGGCTATAAAATCATGTACTCAATGTACTTCAAGAAATACAACTCATGGAATTGTTGTAGCGTTGCGTTATCTCCCTCCTCTCTCTCTAACTTTTCATGTTGACTCCTACTCAGAAGCCGCCATCACTTTGCCCTCTTGGTGCACATGTCCTCAGCTCCGCTTGATCTCCGTTGCTTCTCCAGCAACTCTGGTGCCGCGACTGATTTTCCCATTGTGGAGGACTGCCAGCCAGCCAGCCCCTACAGCACCTATAGGACGCCCGTTCCTTTTGTCTCCAGCTCGCCTTCAGCTCTCCTAAATCAACGTCGAGAACCAGGTACAACCATCAACTAACAATATCGTTAAAAAAAAGGAGCAAACGGTGCTTTCTTTCAACCGTTCAGAGTGCGCTAGCCCAACTGGGTTTCTAAACTATTTAAAAAAGTTTTTTCAATATTAAAAACCTTAGTTTAAACTTCTCTTTTAAGACCTCTTGATATGGGTTGTTCACACGCAAAAATGAGATGATTCTCTTGGCATCAAAATAAGGCTTCATGAAATGGGTTCTTTGATCTTGTGTTTAGTAACTTCATGGGCCTTGTCTCTATCATCATCACGTGCTTCATCATTGCTGCCTCCATCAAAATTTGTATCAAGTGTGCATTATACACTTGATTATCAAGTGATGGAGGCCTGGAAACGCCATCGTAAAATGCATCTCGTCATCGACACTCTTCCAAGTGAGGGGAGATCCCTTTTCTTGGACATTTTTGTTTAGTTTTCTATGTGTGTGAGTGTCAAGGGTTCTCTTCCCAGGGTAGTCTTGCAAAATATGAATAAATAATGTGTGTGTGGGATACTCCACTCGGATTAAATCCAAAATGATATGTAATAATGAGCATATGTATGCTTTGAGTCAGTCATCTCCCATAATACTCTATTATCCCTGATCAAAGTAAGGGAAGATTATTTTGTATGAAACCAGTATAGGTCATGGTTCACTTACTCCTAGAGTTACCTTGGTCCCTGAGTCTAATGGGGGCAAGTTACTTGAAACCTTGAGCCATGCTAGGATAAGACTCTAAGCCATGCTAGGATAAGACTCTAAGCCATGCTAGTGTTGAGCCTCTGAGCTTATGGAGGACATGCTCACTAGCCTCTGAGCCAAGCTTACCATCCTTTGAGCCAAGTTACATGAGCCTCTAAGCCAGCAGCCATGAACATGCCAAGTTTGGACCAAAGATGGAGCATGTGTATTCCTGACTATTAGAGGTTCCTTATCACACTCCCATATTTGCTCCCATGGGGGATTTGTTAGGTATTCACTCCGTATTCAAAGCCTCATGAATCTACGTGTGTACAGTGTTTGTGTACCACATTTGATCCGTGTATGAACAACCTCTAAAGCTAGATATTATGTGTGTGTTAAGTGTGTGTGAAACCACTCTTATGGTGGTTGGAATATCTAGATATTATACCTATTTGACATCATTTCTTATGTCATCTAGAAGAGTCTCATGGCTATAAAAGCATGTACTTGATGTACTTCAAGAAATACAACTAATAAAATCATCATCTGAGTCATGCAATTGTTCTAGCATTTTCTTATCTATCTCCTCTCTTTAACTATTCTTGTTGAATCCTATACACTGCATACACCTTCGAGCCTCCATAGCATGTTCATTGTTCTAGCATTTTCTTATCTATCTCCTCTCTTTAACTATTCTTGTTGAATCCTATACACTGCATACACCTTCGAGCCTCCATAGCATGTTCATTGTTGTGTAAACCCTAGCACTTGTTTTCAAGAATAAGTGTGGAAGCTATCATCTAGGTGGGTCATCAAGGTCTGCAGTACTATTGAGATTGACATCTCCAATAGAGATGCGACTATCATCTAGGTGGGTCATCAAGGTCTGCAGTACTATTGAGATTGACATCTCCAATAGAGATGCGAGTAAGTAGAGATTTAGTCTTTGATGAGATTGAGTAGATGGTATGCACCGACAAAAGTAATTAAAGATAAAGATGTAAGAAGTAATGATATTTTCTTTGATGCTACCTATAAGAAGTTTTGATCAAAGAGCTTGTTATTATATAAAGAGTCCATGGTTACACAATAAGGCCCTTTCATGTAGATGATATCATCTTGGTCGTATTTCCTCATTGGCTTGGGTTCCTTCTAGCTCATTGTGTAGGAAATGCCTTTCCCTCTCTAGGTAGGCAACTATGCTAAGGCTTCAAGGGCATGAACCTATTGCTAGTAGTCAATCTAGTCAAGTTGAGATATCACTGCCCTTTGTGCCTCTAATTGTATACATGTAGCTTGGGTGAGGACTCAGGAGGAAAGCTTATGTAGATACCTTGGTCTACTCTACTTGGGGTAGTCCATATAGTTGCTCATGATGGTGTATAAGAGCTCTTACATCAAAAACATGAGGCTATGATAGCCAGAACATTTGGCATGGCTCCTTATGAGTTTTAGATAGCCAACGTAGTGTGTCCATAGTGCTTTTGGCCTTGGCACATAGGTTGGAAATTTTTCTTGGGCTAGAGTAGTGGTATGTGCTTCTAAATTATAGTTGTCTTTGTAATGGGAGCATGGCTTGTGGGATCCACGTGACTTCGTATAGAGCTTCCTATGGCCTACACTCTCAATATACGTATCTCACATCTATGTTTGGTGCACATTTGTAAAGGCCCCAATTATGAGGAGAAGCCATTGGTGCACATCTCTTTGGTGGGAACCTTGGCTTAGATGCTGATGGGGTCGTTATTGTGGACATTGATCATAGGAGATAGTCGGAGTTGCAAGTGTTGGCCCCCCTTGGCTTAGATGCTAATGGGGTCATTATTATAACCATTGATGGTAGGAGATAGTCTGGGGTGCAAGTGTTGGCCCCCCTTGGTCAGGGACAGAAGCCCTTAATGGTATAAAGAATACTCATGGAATATTCCCTAGGATACCTAAGTTCATTATTAGTGGATGTGGTGATTGGTGGTTTCTGTCATCACCACCCTATTTAGTTATTGATGATGCATAGCTACCTTGTTGCAATTCTACTTTTTATAGCAGTCCTTTTCCATGTGTTTTGGTTTGCCACAGTAATAACACACTGTGCTATTTGTACTTTGATTTCTTTGCTAGTCCCTCTAGCTTCCTCCCCTTGCCTCTAGATTGGCCTCTTCCACCTATTTGTACATTTGAATCATGTTTTTTGAATCATGTTATTGTTCACTACCTAGAGTTAATGTTTCCAAAATGACCTCCACCTCAACCTCTAGATGATGATATCTCTCTTTCTCTATCTATATCTTAGAAGAAGGCTTTCTCATTTGAATTTCCAGAGGATGAACCTCCCCCAATGCTCATCTCCTCCACGGATGAGAGAAGTAATCAATTCCAGAAAATTAGGAAATTTCTCTTGAATGGAGGTCTAAAATTGGCTGTATTCTTTGCCAAGACCATTCAAGGTCACATATGCCATATCATCATTATCTAATTTGGTGATCCAATAGAAGCAAGGGCATCTGCAAGCCCTTTAACTTTCACTGAGTAATCATTTATACTCAGCTTTCCTTTGGTCACATCATGCAGCTCTTGCTTTAGTTACATCATCTTTTAAGCTTGGGTGTTTATGTTGTAATTCTTTACCAAGGTGTCCCAAGCCTCCTTAGGCATTTGTGCATCCTGTATATGCAAAATCATATAATTTAACACTCTGATATACAGCCAATATATCGCCATTTTGGCTTTTTCATGCCATGCTTTATGTACTTCTATTATCCTTTTCACATAAGGAAATTGATCACCCTGAACTTCCATGCCTGGAAGTTATTCTTATGTCTACCTTCTCGCTCACAATCTATGATAGACTATCAAACATCTTTACTTACAGCATCTTACCAAATAGTGCTTGTAAAATAGCTTTTGCACTTTGCAGCAAATTTACAACCTTCTACATCGATACTGTAAACCTATTTATAATGCCGATGTATGTGAACCAATCACATACACATATATCTACCAACACTTGTAACACTTAGATTCTCTTCACTGACTATCCTACAACCGATTTCCTATTTGCAACTTTGCATAGAACAAGAAACTGGGTATGTATAGTCAAAATTGACACTTCTTCATAGAGTGCCTACGAAAAATTTATAGAGACAAAACGAAGCTCGTAACGTACCCAAATTGTGCCGAAGCCTACAAAAAGGTAGTTAACTATGTTAACACAATACAGTCTTCTTCCTTCACCCCTTGAAGGATGCCTCAATCTAAGACAATGACCTCCTTGTCTCCTTCATGTAGCTCTCACACAGCTACCAAAGGTGTTTCTCCAAAATCAAAGAGGGAAAGAGATGGAAATACCCTTACCCTTGTATTTCTCCCTTGCTTGCCTTGTTCTTTCCTCTTACTTGCCTTCTTAACTCTCACACAAATTGAAGCTTTAATACCATAAAGATAATGTGCCGGGAAAGGGAGAGCTTGAGTTTATTGCAAGCAAACACACACACACACACACACACACACACACACACACACACACACACACATACACACAAGAGAGAGCACTTTCGCACACACACAAACACACACACACACATACACACAAGAGAGAGCACTTTCGCACTTATGCCACTAGGATTATGGATGATATGCCACTAGTGGATGATAAGATATGCCACTAGTGGATGATAAGATATGTGACAGCCACTTTGGAGTGCTAGAGCAATGGCATAGTTATAGCACCAACTCATATAGTTAAGTTCATACTATGGATCAACCATTGTATGTTATTGTAGGAGAGTACTTTCCCTTATAGTATGTACTCCTATCTTTTAGTTATATGGTAGAGAAGAGAAAATAGAAGAAAATTCAACCATCGATCTCTCTCTTGTATCTTGCTCTATCTTGTTTGTGTGTGTGTGTGTGTTTGCTTACAAGAAACTTAAGCACTCCCACTCCCCCGAATTCTCTATATGGTATCACAGCTCTGGGTTGTTTGAGAGCTAAGGAGGCAAGTAAGAGGGAAGAACACTGCAAGCAAAGAAGTGGTACATGGGTAAGAGCATCATCATCATCTCTTTCCCTTCTTGTTTAGGTACGACACCTCTCCGATTGAGGAGCTGTCTTTGTAGGCATAGAGGTGCCTCTATAAGGTGCTGCACAATACTTTGTACTATAGTTTTATGGCCAAAATTATGTTTTGGACATGTTTCAGTCTTTGTTTGATCATTTTTTATTTTTTAAAGTTACAAGAAGTTTTGGTTGTAAACGTTCTCTTGTCAAAATCTAGTTATTGCAGTGTAGTAGTACATTTTGGGAGTATAGATAGTGTTTGCACATGTATTTTCGGTCTTAGGTATATGTACATGTACTTTGGTGACATTTGGTGACATACAGGTTGTGTTGAAGTACGATTGCAATAGTCATAGAAGATATTGTTGTGTTATAGGTTGCATATATAAATTATCTACTTGTAAGTTTCTAGTTGTTCTAGACAAGCATGTCTGATGGACTCAATCAGATTATCAGTGAGAAGTTGGACACAGGAACAACTTACATGCTTGGAAGTTTAGAATTACCAATTGCTTGATGGGTAAAGGATTTTGGGACTATCTCAAAGGAGACAATGAGGAGACACACTCCAGAGTTGTCTGAAGAGAATCATGACACTCCAGCAGATATAGAGGCATTCAAGGATTGGAACCAGAATGCAAGGAAAGTCATGTATTGGCTTTTGGTGTCATAAACACAATGATAGGACACATGCATGATGCCAACACACTCCAACAGTAGCATGACAGAACCTAGTGGATGTTCCAGGCCAACACAAAGGTGCACCTAAAACAAGAGCTGATGCATACTATGAAGAAGAAAATCATGCCTACTATCAATGAGTATTCTTTAAATATCAAGGGCATTGTTGAATCCCTTGGGTCTATCAATGTATTGGTGAAAGATGATGATTTAGTGAGCATTTGTCTGAATGGGTTTGACAAAGAGTACAATACATTCAAAACCTCCATTGTAGTTAGAGAGAATGTTTCCAACTTTCGAAACTTAGTGTCTATGTTAATCATAGAAGAAAAGGCTCTGGGTGAGGACTCTTGTTTAAATAGGGTGGTGATGACAAAAGTGAGAAGTTTTTTGTGGGGTGAAGTGCACATGCTTAGTTCCCCAACAAGATATGTGTTAGGATTTAAAAATATATGGTATGTGGATTTTGGCACCTCTAACCACATGACGAGTCATGGTGAATACTTTGGAGACATGTAAAAAATGTTAAAAACTAGGTTATGTAGAAATAGGTGATAATACGCATCCCATTATTAGGCATGTTGGTAAAGTGCCAATGTCTATGTAGGATGACAAAATGAAGTACTTGGTAGGTGTACTTCATGTTCCAAATATTATAAAAAACCTGGTTTCTATTGGATAGATAGTTGAGCAAGGTTTGCAAGTGAAGTTTAATCCTTAAGGATGTTTTATGGAAAACTTCAAGAATCAATGTTAAATATCGCAAAGGGTAATAGAAATATCACAATGTTTACTTTGGATGTGAGCATTCTAAGGTAAAGACAGCCATGCTTTTTACACATGGAATAGGTGTCATTGCAGATATTGACATATGGCACAAGCGTATTATCATGTGAATATATAGCGTCTGAAGTCTATATAGGCCCAAAGTATTATTACAAGTTTGCCAAAGTTCAATGTTGATGGTATACATAAAGTATGTGAAGCATGCCAGCTTGGTAAGTAGGCTAAACATGATTTCCCACATAAAAAGCATGTTAGTGCAAGGCCATTAGATGTTATACATTCAGATGTATGGGGACCATTGACCAAGATTGCAACAATTATAGGTTGATGGTATACATAAAGTATGTGAAGCGTGCCAGCTTGGTAAGTAGGCTAAACATGATTTCCCACATAAAAAGCATGTTAGTGCAAGGCCATTAGATGTTATACATTCAGATGTATGGGGACCGTTGACCAAGATTGCAACAATTATAGGTTGTAGGTATTTTGTTACATTTATTATTTTGATTATCACACTAGGAAAGTGTGTGTTTATTTCATGAAGGAGAAAAATAAGGTGTTTGCTGACTTTCACAAATTTAAAGTCTTGGTCAAGAGGAAAAAAGATATACAAATAAAATGCGTGAGATTAAATGGTGGGGGAGAGTATTTCTCCAATGAGTTCAGTGATTTCTTGAGAAAGTAGGGAATCAAGAGATAGTTTACATGCAGGTACACTCCACAACAAAATGGTGTTGTGGAAAGAAAAAATAGGCACATTTGAGAAGTGGGGTATGCCTTGAAATCTAACAGGAATATGCCACATTATTTTTGGACAGAAGAAGTAGCAACTACTGTGTACATTATGAACAAGACTCCCACTAGTTGTTCATGGTATGATACTTGAACAGAAATTTATAGGCATAAAGCTAGATGTGTCTCACTTGAAAGTGTTTAAGTGTATCGTATATTAGCACAATCCTAATGAAGTGAGAAAAAGTTACATCCAAAGTCAAAGAAATGCATCTTCATTGGTTAGAAAAAAGAATATAGATGTTATAACCCTACCACTCGTGAGATGCAAGTAAGCAGAGATGTTATCTTTAATGAGATAAGTAGCTGGTATTATACACCAACAATGAAGGCAACATAAGATGTAGATGTAAGAAGAACTGGGGCTACATCACATGTATAGTAGTAATCTCAGGTGCTTAGTGGACCTAGAGAGTCCTCTAGTAGTGGATCTAGTGTTAATTCATGGTCAGGTAGGTTGAGGATAGATGTAGGTACACATGTATCATGCAAAGGGAAGGAAAAGGTAGATCAACCTTTTGTGTCTGATCTCAACAGCTGCTCATATATGGATGGTGACTCTAGTGGATTTGAGGAGAGCCTTGATGAGAAGCTTGGCATTCCATCTATAGTTACTCTTGGTGTAAGCACTTGGCAATGATCCAAGTGTAAGCAGGTCTATAAGGTTTACATACCATGTTTGATAAGTTGAGATATGATATATAACCCATTATTATGCTTAGATGGTTAAAGAAATACAGGATTTGAAACTCACTTGTTTTGAGTATGCACTTGAAAATAAAAAATGAGAAGATGTTATAAATGATGGCAGCATTGGATGCAAATGCAACATGGGAGTTAGTGCCTTTACCTAAGAAAAAGAAGGCAATTAGACGTAAGTGGTTGTATAAGGTCAAGCATAACGTAAATGGTTTACTAAGCAAGTATAAGGCAAGATTGGTTTTAATAAAGGCTACGCGCAGACCTGTGGAATTGACTATGAAGAGACATTCAGTCCAATTGTGGCAAGAATGATAATCGTAAGAGCTGTCATTAGTATGGCTATAGCAAAGGGTTACATACCATGTTTGATAAGTTGAGATATGATGGATATATAGCCCATTATTATGCTTAGATGGTTAAAGAAATATAGGAGTTGGAACTCACTTGTTTTGTAGGCACTTGGAAATAAAAAATGAGAAGATGTTATAAATGATGGCAGCATTGGATGCAAATGCAACATGGGAGTTAGTGCCTTTACCTAAGAAAAAGAAGGCAATCAGACGTAAGTGGTTGTATAAGGTCAAGCATAACGCAAATGGTTTACTAAGCAGGTATAAGGCAAGATTGGTTTTGCTAAAGGCTATGCGCAGACCTGTGGAATTAACTATGAAGAGACATTCAACCCAATTGTTGGCAAGAATGATAATCGTAAGAGTTGTCATCATTAGTATGGCTATAGCAAAGGTTTGGTCTTTACATCAGATGGATGTAAAGAATGCCTTCTTTCATGGTGATTTGTAAGAATAAGTATACATAATATAGCCACCAGGTAATGAGAAGGATGCACACCCAGATTTTATGTACAGGTTATGTAAAGCCTTATATGGTTTGAAGCAGACACCGAAAACATGGACAAATAAGATTGGGGAATATCATGTTACCATTGGATTTCATATATCCAATGCAAATTTTTCACTTTATGTGCAAAATACAAATAGAGAGATCATGCTATTAGTCATTTATGTGGATGACTTTGTTAATCATTGGTGATAGTGATGCTGACATACATGATGTTAAGAGGATTTTGAAGAAAAAGTTTCAAATGAAAAATTTGGGTGAGCTATGGTATTTCTTGGGCATAGAGGTGGGAGATCACATCATGACATTTTGATATTATAGAGGTAGTATAGATTGGACATATTTTTCTAAGTATGGCATGATAGGCTGTAAGCCTATTTCAGCTTCATTGGAGCAGAACACATAGCTTTCCATAGATACAAGTGAGCTTTTAGAGGACCCCACTATGTACAAGCATGTAGTTGGATAGCTTTATCTACACGACCATTAATAGGCTAGACTCGAGCTATGTTGTTGGACTTGTCAGTCAATTTATGCAAGCCCCTAGGAAGCCACACTTGAATGTTGCTAGATAGATTCTCAGGTACATAAAGTCCACAATTAATTATGAACTTTTCTATGAGGCTGGTACAAAGATACAATGACATGGGTATACAGATGTTGATTAGGCTGGTAGGGTTGTAGATGTAGGTCTACTTGTGGCTTTATGTTTTTGTTTGGGAGTGCATTGGAGCAGTAAGAAACACCCAATGGTTGCTTTGTCAAGTACAGAGGCAAAGTGTAGGGGTGCTGCTATGGTAGCTTGTGAGATAGATTTTGGTTTCAAAGGTTACTTGGTGATATGGGTAAGCATGTGGATAGGGCAGTTATCATTTATTATGATAACATGAGTAGCATATAGCTAGCTAGTAACCTAGTATACAATACTAGAATGAAGCACATCGAGGTGCATTATTACTTTGTGAGAGAGAAGGTTTTAGCATATATACTAGCATAGAGGATCATGTGGTTGACATCTTAAAGGCATTGGGCATAGAGAAGCTCCACAGGTTTAGGAGCTTACTTGCAGTGCAATGTGTGGAGTTGAGCTTGAGGGGAAGTGTTGAGATATCAAGCTTAACTAGTGCTATGGACATTGATAACCTACATGGGTGATAGCGTTCACACTTATGTCATTGGCATGGTTAGTGAGATTATGGTTGATATGCTGCAAGTGGATGACAAGCTATGTGACAGCCACTTTGGAGTACTAGAGTTATGACATAGTTATAGCGCTAACTCATATAGTCGAGTTTCCACTACGGACCAACCATTGTATGTTATTGCAGGAGAGTACTTTCCCTTATAGTATGTGCTCTTATATTTTAGTTATATGGTTGTAGAGTACTTTCCCTTATAGTATGTACTCTTATCTTTAGTTATATGGTTGTAGAGAAGAGAAGAAGATAGAAGAAAATTTAGCCATCCATCCCTCTCGTGTCTTGCTTTCTCTTGTGTGTGTGTTTTTGCTTACAAGGAACTCAAGCTCTCCCTCTCCCCCAAATTCTCTTTAAATTAGTGCCCTTAGACTTTTCTCAATCACTAAAAGTCTAGGGACTGACATGACAGGGTATCCTCACCATCTTAGCTACTTTCTAGCCAACCAAAAAATTGTGTTGAATCCTTTACTAATGAAACTCCAAAGCTCATGTAAGAACTTGGTGGTAGGGCAAGGCACATTACATCCACATGCTCATAACAAAGATCCTTTATCATGAAATTGGCAAAGAGATTCCATCTTGCCCCTTTCCCAACTCTTTCTCAACTTATGATGGAGTTTCTCTTTAACAACCCTAAGCCCTAACCTCACAAAAGAGGCATAAGTAGGAGACAACCCCAAGCCCTAACCTCGCAAAAGAGGCATAAGTAGGAGACAACCCCTCAGTTTCATCATCTAGACCAACCATGGAGGAAGCATAGAGGAACCTTTAACTACACACATGCCTCTAGCACAAGCCCACCCCAACCACCCTAATGCTACCTCCATTAGCCATAATCTCCTTTCCCCAACCAAGGAAGATCCCATTGGCTTCACAAGTGATATGTTTGAACTTATTAGAGTTTAAGATAACTTTTCTAATTTTTATGAACTAATTATCTCCTCATCTATGAGAAGGTGAATATTCACCTCCTCATCTATGAGGAGGTGAATATTAAAAGAGGTTCATTCTCTAAAACTTTATATGACTGGGCATTCTACTCATATATAGGTAGAGTTAGAGATAGATCATTATCTAGAGGATGCAGTGGTGTTGATTTGGATATCAAAATAAGAAATAAGAATCAAAACAATAAAATCAAACTCATATACATATAAGAGAGACCGCTCTAGTAGAGGCAGAGAGGCTGATGTGGCTGGCAAAGAAATTAAAATGCCATGGAGTGACAAACCAAGACACATTACAAGAGACTACAATAAAAAACAAAATGATATCAAAAGTGTAAAGTCGATAAGGCAACTATGCATCATCAAGTAAATAGGGTAATGAAGTGAGAAGCTATTTGTGATGCACCACATGATTAGTTCCACAATAGGAGATGTGTCAAGATTGGGAGATACTTGGTTCGAGTGACTCTAACCACATGACCAATCATGGTAAGTGATTTAGAGATATGTAGAAAATGGAAAAACAAAGGTAGTATTTGAAAACAAGTGATGATACTATACACCCCATTTCATTTCCATTGTCTATGCAAGATGGCAAAATGAAGTACATAGAAGATGTACGTCATGTTCTTAATATTATGAAAAAACTAGTTTTTATTAGAAAAATGGTGGTTGTGTATGGCCTACAAGTGAGGTTCAATCCTCAAGAGTGCTTTGTAGTGTTGAAATTAGGGCAATGTGATGAGCTATGGTGGATCAAACACTAGAATCAACATCATTAACAAAGTGATTAGTAAATAATTAAGATGTAATTAGTGAGTAACTAGTAAATAATTAAGACATAATTAGTGAATAATTAGCAAATAGCTTAATGTAGGCATGGATAATCAAAAACCAGCAAATTCTCATTAGGGCAATGCCTCAATTTATAGAGTTTACATCCAAGCATCAAATCCCACTGATTTCTCCTTGATTCACTCCACCTCTTTTTCCTGATTCTCTCCACCTCTTCACTTTTCCCAAAATATCTCCCAGAATATCTCCACACTTTCTAAATCTTCTCATGCTACCCTTTATTCTCTCCCAGTAGATTCTTCTCACCTTTTCACAGGTTCTTTCACATTTACACATCCTCTTTTACAGCCTCTAACCAAGGGCTTGTTCCCGCACACACCCTATTCACTTGTATATTTCAACACCTCCCCTCAAGTGAATACTTTCTAGCACACCTAGACCCTATACCAAGTTTTCCCTCTTACTTGATAGCCCGCGACCAGTGCCTCAAGTCCCTAAACTCCATAGTCCTTGACACACTCTCTCTCTATGTGTCCAAGGCTACTATAAGTGCCCGCGCGACCTTGACTAAAGTACTCACACATACATCTACCACGTGGCCTACATCATCGGTGGCTCAGAGGTGGTTTTACTTTGTTGGGGCAGGTTACATTGGGTTGTGGGGTCTCTCTCTCTCTCTCTTAGAAAAGATGATCTAACTCCACTTCCTTTAGAGCCTCCATGAAGTTTGCCGATGTCGTTCCTTCTCCACTGGGTTTGCTGTAGTAGTCTCTTGCCATGTGTCCTGGCTTTCCACATTTGTGGCAAGTGAAGGTCCTTCCTCCTACTCTGCCTCTTCCTCGTCCTCGTCCTCGTCCTCTAGAGAATCCTCCTCGGGTGAAGAATGCTTTTTCTTCTCCTGCTGTTAAGTCAAGCCATTTCTTCTCTTTGCCTCTGCTCTCTTGCTCTAGAAGAGCTGCTTCTATCTCGTGTAGCTTCAATTCAGGCACATTCTTTAGTGTTGCTACAATGTTTTCATATTCTCCTTTGTCCACACTCTTCAGAAGCACTGCTAGTGCCTCATCATCTTCTACCTTTTTGCTAGGTGCTAGCTGTTACTTAATGCTTTTATATCTGTTCATGTGTGTGATTAAAGGTTCACTTTCCTTCATGTCCAATTTGTAGAATTGCATTAACAGATTTATCTTTGAATTTTTAGCTTGTGTGCCAAATAATTTATTGAGTTCATCCCATGCATCTTTTGCCCATTGTATCCCTGTGATGTGATGAATGATTTCATCATTTAAACTGAGTGCAATAAGTCCCAATGCTTTTTCATTCCTGCTCTTCCACTCATTTTTCCCTCTCTCTAGACATTCATCTCTTCCTTCAACTAGCCCGCACATATTTTTCCTCATGAGCAAATACATGGTTTTTGTCTGCCATGTGTAAAATTGCTCCCCATTAAATTTGGCTATTTCTTGTGCTGTACTCATGGTGATGTGAAGGAGGTCTTACCTCTTGATCCAATTTCAAGATTCAAGGGCAGTGTCTACCCTTTTACAACTCAATCTGGTGTTTAAGAGATGATCACAACAAATTTATCAGCATAAAATCACCAGAAATTACATTAAATCAAGGGTAACCAATTTGTACGGGATGGTTGGAGTATCAAACCAACTCTGAATTGCAATCTGAAGTTATAAGGATCTGTATCAGATACCTAATGGTTAATTTGAACCCTCAATTGCACCAAAATATAGTGATTAGCACTGATTAATTATTGATTAGCAAATTAATCTACTATTTTGTGTGCAAAAAACAGAGTATGCGAGGAGTCCAAATCTGGTGCCTTAAACTTCAAATGAGCTCAAATGCTTTCAAAGCCATCAATAGCAATGAGTCTAGTAGAGGATTAAGCCAATAAACACAAGATTTGACCAAATATTAAAAGCTTAATCTCTGTTTTACCAAAGTCGCCTATAGATTTGATGAAGAGCTTGGATCTCACTATAGACTTGATCAAATTGAATTCTGTCTTCACCAGCTTGTAGAGCATGCTTGAAAACACCTTGGGCTAAGAGGAATTAGGGCCATTTGAATTGAGCAAGAAGAAATATCAAATCCCCTTCTGAAAAATGGCGCCTGCAAAACGTGCTGCCGCCGCCGACGATTTGCGCTGAATGGGTTCAATTCCTTTGAGGTGCTTGTAGCCCCTTGAGTCTAGTTTGTGTACCTAAAAGGGCTTGGCCTAATTTGATGTGTGCAAGGAGAGGGAGCTCCTCCACTGGCTGGGGGTACAGAGGCTAGTTGAAAACTAACTAAAATTCTAGTTAATTTCTAATTATCTACTAATCCTAATTAATTAGATAATGGGCTCATAAACCTGATGGATTCTAGGCATGGCTCTGATACCATGTTGAAATTAGGGCAATGTGATGAGATATGGTGGATCAAACACTAGAATCAACATCATTAGCAAAGTGATTAGCAAGTAATTAGCAAATAGCTTAATGTAGGCATGGATAATCAAAAACCGGCAAATTCTCATTAGGGAAATGCCTCAATTTATAGAGTTTACATCAAGCATCAAATCCCACTGATTTCTCCTTGATTCACTCCACCTCTTTTTCCTGATTCTCTCCACCCCTTCACTTTTCCCAAAATATCTCCCAGAATATCTCCACACTTTCTAGAATATCTCCACACTTCCTAAATCTTCTCATGCTACCCTTTATTCTCTCCCAGTAGATTCTTCATCTTTTCACAGGTTCTTTCACATTTACACATCCTCTTTTACAACCTCTAACCAAGGGCTTATTCCCGCACACACCCTATTCACTTGTATATTTCAACATGTAGAAGGGTTCAAAAATCAGTACCATTTGGTTGTAAAGGGAATAGAAATGGCAGGACATTTACTTTGAAGGTGAAAGTAGCCATATTTATGCATAAGCCATGTTTATGCATAAGCCATGTGTATGGCCTACAAGTGAGGTTCAATCCTCAAGAGTGCTTTGTAGAAGGGTTTCAAAAATCAATACCGTTTGGTTGTAAAGGGAATAGAAATGGCAGGACATTTACTTTGAAGGTGAAAGTAGCCACGTTTATGCATAAGCCATGTGTTATCGCTCACAGATATTAACATATCGCACAAGTGCATTTGTCATGTGAATATATAATAGAAATGGCAGGCCATTTACTTTGAAGGTGAAAGTAGCCACGTTTATGCATCAGCCATGTGTTATCGCTCACAGATATTAACATATGGCACAAGTGCATTTGTCATGTGAATATACAATGACTAAAGCCTATGTAGAATATTGTTGCAGGTTTGCTGAAGTTTAAGGTTGATAGTATGTATGTGAAGCATACTAGCTTGGTAAGGAGATCAAACATACTTTCCCCCATAAAAAGTATTTTGGTGTAAGGGCATTAGATGTTATACATTTTGATGTAAATTAAATATACTTTTGAAATATACAAGTGAAAGGGTCTGTGCGGGAATAAGCCCTTAGCAAGAGGTTGTAAAAGAGAGTCTATAAATGACTGGGTAGGAGTGAAAGGGTCTGTGCGGGAACAAGCCCTTAGCACGAGGTTGTAAAAGAGAGTCTGTAAATGAGTGGGTAGGAGTGAAAAGGTGAGAGGTATCTACTGGGAGAGAATAAAGGGTAGCATGAGAAGATCTAGGATGTGTGGAGATATTCTGGGAAAAGTGAAGAGGTGGAGACAATCAAGCAAAAGAGGTGGAGTGAATCAAGGATGAGGTGTCCCCCCAGATGTAGGGGAGGTGGCACAAATCAAGGAACAAATCAATGGAGCAGATCATGGACAAACATGTATAAATTAAGGCATTGGCATTTGCTGGTTTTTGAGTATCCATGCCTACATTATCTGATTAGGTTAATTATTCACTAATCTTATCTTAATCATCCTCTAATCTCTAATTAATTATGTTGATTCTAGCATTTGATCCATAGCCCACTCTTGCTTTCATTTTAACATGGTATCAGAGCCATAGCTTAGGACCCATCTAGCCTTTAAGCAATAAATTACTTAGAATTAAGACATAATCACATTTTTTTATATTTTTTCCAACAAGCTTTCTGCATCCCCAGCTGGTGGAGGGGAGGTGGCACAAATCAAGGAACAAATCAATGGAGCAGATCATGGACAAACATATATAAATTAAGGCATTGGCATTTGCTGGTTTTTGAGTATCCATGCCTACATTATTTGATTAGGTTAATTATTCAGTAATCTTGTCTTAATCATCCTCTAATCTCTAATTAATCATGTTGATTCTAGCATTTGATCCATAGCCCACTCTTGCTTTCATTTTAACATGGTATCAGAGCCATAGCTTAGGACCCATCTAGCCTTTAAGCAATAAATTACTTTGCTAATTAGAATTAAGACATAATCACATTTTTTTATATTTTTTCCAACAAGCTTTCTGCATCCCCAGCTGGTGGAGGGGCTTGATCTCCCTCCACCAACCTTAACTTTAGCCAAAAACCTCTTATCCTCACCTAGCTATGCTGCCCATGCACCGTCTCATCAAATCGAATCGCGAGACTGTGCCGACGGGAACTGCAGAAATTCGCGAATTGGCCGGTGCTTACTTTTTTGAGTAAAACTTCAAATTTGCTCTAAATCCTTGCAATTGGGGGCAAAGGAGCTAGCCCAAGGGGTCTTTGGATGCTCTAAACATGCTGGTGATCTCAGATTTGTGAAATTCGTCAAGGAGAAGTGACATCAAGCTCTACATCAAATCTGCAAGTGACTTTGGTAAAACAGAGATTAAGCATTTAATAATTGGTCAAATCTTTTGTTTGTTGGCTTGATCCTCTACTATACTAACTGCTATTGATGCCCTTGAAAGGATATGAGCTCATTTGAACTCTAAGGCCCTAGATCTGGCCTCCCCGTACACTGTTTTTTGCACACGAAATAGGGGATTATTTTACTAATCAATGATTAATCAACACTAATCGCTGCATTTTGGTGTAATGGAGGGTTTAAATTTACCATTGGGTATCTAATATAGATCCCTATCACTTTAGATTGCAATTCTGTAAGATTCCTCCCTCTAGCTTTTGAGGTGTACATGTGTAAGAACCTCCCCTTTTGATCTTATAATTATTCCCCTCTCTAAAATAAAAGAAAGATCCTGTTTTGGCCTGGAGAGAGAAAATGTCTAGAGGGAGGTAATCCAAAATTGAGATATTTTTTGATATAAAAATCCTCCTAGTGTCTAAAATGGTTTCCCCTAAAACAAAAATTCAAAAAGAACTTTCCAATGAGCAATTGGAATTAATGGAAAATAGGTATAAAGGACCTTAGCCTGAGGGTCTAGATTTTCAGAAATTTTTGGATTATGGTCCAATTGAGGTTCTTATGGGCCAATAGGATCAATCCAAGTGTGGGGAGGAGATAAATCCAATTTATAAAAGGAAAATACCCAAAAAATGAGTAAATGCCCACATAAGATGAAGAGTTGACTGAGTACAAGGTTTATTAATAAAAAACTATGAATATTACTTTTAAAAATGAGATATTTTGGGTATAATGATACATTTTTGACACCTTGGTAAGGATAAGGGGGCTCTTCAAGGAGAGGTGCCTATTTCACATGTGTGGAGGAGTTTTAAACTCAAAAATAATAAGATATTTTTATCTCTCCTCTCTCCTGGATCAAACCAAATCAAAAAGGGAGCCAAACTGGTCCAAATCTCGTCCAAATTCAGTCAAACTGAACCTGGAAAATTCCAGAAACTAGTTGGACTTGGTTAGAGGCCTCCCTCACCTATAAATAGATCCTTAGCCCTTTGTAAAAAAAATATGTGAACTATACCATGCCAGTATTATACTGAAATAATGATATTTTCTATTATCCTCTAAAAATCCTCTACAATTTGGAGAGAATGGAGTTTCTCTCTCTCTTCAAACTTCTTTGGAGTCTTCATCAACATACTAAACCAATTGATTGGTTGGGGGCCTCTCATTAGACTAAAGAATCAAGCAAAATAAGAGGTAAAGTGTGATTTATGGTCTTTTTCTTAATCTCTAAATGTTTCTCACTTCTCAACCCCTCTCAAGCTTGAGAAGTATTCAATTGAATGGCTCTTTAATGCAATTGAAGCTCTCTAATGGATTTTAGTGATTAAACACACATAAAGATTCTAACAATTCATTGTGCACGTATTTCAAGGACTACTTGCAAGAGTGGCTTGAGATATTATTGACGATCTTTGTGCACTCACGATGGACTAAACATCTAGCTTGCTTAGAAGGTGTTTGAGAGATGTTGATTGTATCACGTATCCTTAAATCCTTTAAAATGCCAATTTTTGATCAAGCACAATGTTATATTGGGACACATTGAAGTTAATTTTGGAATTACCGCTAAAACAAACTACAAGGGTGTACAATGGTTTATGGGACATGCTGGGTACTATCGAAGATTCATTATATTCTATGCTAAAATCACCAGACCATTGTATAGACTATTCATAGTCTTT
Organism: Cibotium barometz; assembly: GCF_041138505.1. Lineage (NCBI taxonomy): Eukaryota > Viridiplantae > Streptophyta > Polypodiopsida > Cyatheales > Cibotiaceae > Cibotium > Cibotium barometz. Next base: position 26,291,517 of record NC_141077.1, read on the forward strand.
GAATGGACTGAAGAGTGCCAACAAGCATATGATCAGTTGAAAAGGGCACAGGCTAGTGCTTCAATTTTTGAGACCACCCAATTGGGATCTTGTATTCCATGTACACATTGATGCATCAATTTTTGCTATAGGGTGCGTATTGGCATAACACCTGGGGAATTCAAATTGGATTACCCAGTTTGCTTTGCCAGTCCGATAGTTCAATTATGCAAAAACCAACTATACCACAACTAAACGTGAAGGGTTTTCCATGGTATATGCTATCAAGAATATAGACATTACTTGTTACCTAATAAATTTATATTTTTTGTGGATCATCAAGACCTGTTGTATCTGGTGAACAAGCCATGCACACCATGAGAAGGATCACACACTAGTTACTCTTACTCTTTGAATTTGACTTTATGGTCACAGGAAGAAAAGGATCACAACATGTTTGGGTGACCATATATCCAGGATTCCAAAAGGAGAACCTGCAAACTGGTGTGGATGATGACCTTCTAGATACATGTCTCTTCAAGATAGATATGGTACCTGAGTGAAGTGAGGAAATATCCGAGTACCTAGCATATGGTTTTCCACAAGATTGGCCCTTGAACAAGGACAAGACTCTGTCAGCTTATTCAATTGGCTCTGCATCATATCGACTTAGTGTTTGTGTGAGAACTATATAAGTAGGGAAAGGATAATATCCTTAGAAGATGTGTGTGAGAAGGTGAATTCGTACGATATTAGAAGCACACTAAAAAATAGCAGGATACATTTTGCTAGAGAAGTTACAACTCACAAGCTGCTTTAGGTAGGACTATGGTAGCCTACCTTATTCAAAGACGCCATAGAATTTGTAAAGAGATGTGAGGAATGTCAATGATTTGCCATTCCATAACAAAAAGACAGGATGCCACTTACCCATGTAATGGTCAGAACCTTTTGATGAGAAATTGGGAATTGATTTTGTTGGACCCATTAGTCCAATGGCGCATCCATCTCACAAGCTCTTTATCCAAGTTGGAATATATACAAAAGTACAAGCAATATACTCCAAAATTAAGTGCAAAAAATGAAGGCAAATGCTACCTTCAAAGCACATGATATTATCCAAAAGATCAAAAGATCCTATAAAACCATGGATAAAAGCATAGAAGCTTCTCGAATCCATGAAAATCATAGTTGATCATAAAAAATCAATGCATACCATCTAATGGACATTAATCATGCCAAAATAAGCATTAAAATTGGTGGCCAACGCATCAATCTGGAGTATATGAATGTGATGTCGTTCAAGCAAAACTCCAAAGTAAGCAAGTGAAACACATGTGTGTAACACTCATTAAAAAACCCGTAGACAGAAGTGATCTAGGCAGAACCTGATGAGTCCATATAAAACTTGGAAAACATCCAATAAAATCCACCAAAACAAACCGATCAACTGACCCATGATAGAATTTGTCTTAGGCTTAAGAAATTTAGCATAGACCACACTTAAGTAAGTGCAAAATAAATTATCATGGAAAAGTGTCAAAGGTAAAACACACTTTGAATGCAAATTATAGCCATCAAAAGTATGGAACATGTCCAAAAAGAATGGCTAAACAATGGCAAAAAATCATGAAAACATCGTTTAGAATAAATCCAAACAGAAATATCTACTAATACGAGGTATAATCGTATTAATAATATGCGAATAACCTGCATCTATCTAATGTCAGCACGTGAAAACGTACGTCAACATTAAATAACCCTCGAAAATATTAAATTCTCGAGAAAAAAAAATCACGATTTTTTTAATTTTTTCTAATTTAATAGGGCCTCAAAATACGATAATTTTGAATTCCATTAAACCTATCTTATGGCATTCCAAACCTATATTTTTCTAGAAAATTTTTAGCAAATAATTTTACCAAAATACCATTGATATATTAAAAATACCAATTTTTAGGATTTCTAAAAATAATTTCTAAAAAATTTCTAATTTTTCCTGAGAATCCCGTTGTTCACGAAATTTTCAATTTCGCCCGACAATTCTCAAATCCAATGAAAATTTATAATTTTAATGGATTTTTTAATTTTTGGGTCAAAAAATATATTTTTAAAGGAATTTGAATGGTCACGGGCGCCCGAATGGACACACCACATGCCAAACACCAACCCCACATTTTTCAGAAATTTAAAATAACCTTTGTCTAATTTTTCACTAATTTTTAGGAATTTTTTGAAAATTTTAATTTACCCCGAACGCATTTAGAATACGAACGGTCAAAAAGTTTTGGAATCCCAATGGTCCTTTTTCGGAATATGGAAAGCCAAAAGTTTCAGGAAAATGAAAAGACAAAAAAAAAACGGAATGTGAAAGGTCAAAAGTTTTCGGAATTCGAAAGGACAAAAGATTTTCCAGAATGCGGAAAGCCAAAAGGTTTCGGGAAAGCGGAAAGCCAAAAGGTTTTAAGAGAAAAAAAATTCAAAAATTTCTAAAATCCCATATTTTCTCATAATTTTTAGGTTTTTTTTTCAAGCTTTTTTGAAAAAATTCCAAAAGCTCTTTTTTTTGGGGTAAAAACTCATTAAAGAAAATAAAAAAAACAACTTCAATAAGCTTTAGTTTAAAGGTTATAATTTTTTAAAGGGGGGGGGGGGGGGATTGTTTTTCGCCAACGGGCGGCTGCGTAGCCCCCCCTCGGCCTTGTGCGTAGAAAAAATGAGAGAGGGATCTCTCTCTTCCCTCTCCACTCTCCACTCTCCTCTCTCCTTCACACCATTTCCATGGTTCCTCTCCACCCCCTTCTTCTAATCAGAGGGGAGGATTAACATTTGATTAATTTTTTAAATCAATCTTGTTAATCATAATTATGATTAATTATAATAAAAAATATATTTTTTAAAGAGGTGTTTATACACGCGAGAGGAAAATTTAGAATTCAGAGACGAAGAGGATCCCACGCACATGAGAGAGCATTCCATGCATCAACATGCTACCCCCTACTGGTGAATTTCAGCAAAAATCAATAGAAATTTGATCGCATACCCACGGAAAAACCCACAAAAATGTATAAAAAATACATTTTTAATCATAAAAATGTTCAAACAATTTCTAGAAAATTAGTAAAAAATTTCTTAAAATTCTAGAAATTTAGGGAATCCATTCTACCAAAAATATCTACAATAAAATATGTGGTATTTTTGTAAAAATTTCCATTAATGCTTATTTTAAACCACAAAAAATAGTATAAAATAGCATTAAACTCACGGAATTTCCCGGCAACGACGATTCGTCCATTGAATAGTAGTAACACGCGTTCCAATCGCCATATCGACGATCCACGTGCAAATCATCAACACAAATCAACAAAATAACATTTTTATTAGGAAATATTAAAATAACATTTTTATTAGGAAATATTAAAATTTACTTCAAAACAAAATGCCAAAAATTGCAATAAAAAAGAAGCATGTTGATGCATGAAATGCTCTCTCGTGTGTGTGGGACCCTCTCCGCCTCTCAAGTCTGATTTTTCTCGTCTTTTTTTCCTCTCCCGCCACATGTAAACTCTTTTTAAAAGGGATTTTAATTAAATATTAATCATAATTAATGTTAATTATGATTAAGTAAAAGTTTAATTAAAAAACTTTAATCAAAAGATTAATTCAGTTTAAGCTCTCTGCTAACAGAGAGAGAAGAAGGAGGAATTGATTGGAGAAGATGGAGAGGAGAGAAGGAGTGGAGATGGAGAGGAGAGAACCTCTTCTCTTCTTCACCTTTTCTACACATAGGCGGGGGGGGCTACGCAGCAGCCGCCCGCCGGCGGCGAAAAAAATGCCCCCCTCCCTAAAAAATTTTACATAAGCTTTAAATTAAAGCTTATTAAAATTGATTTTTTATTTTTTATTTAAAAAAATGAGTTTGTTATTACCAAAAAAAAGCTTTTGGATTTTTTTCAAAAAAGCTTGAAAAAAAAAGCCTAGAAAAATAGATAAAAATTTGACATTTGGAAAAAAAATCTTAGAAAATTTCTGAAATTTTTCCTCTTAAATTTTTTTTGGCTTTTCATCTTCCGGAAAACTTTTGGCTTTCCGCTTTCCCGAAACCTTTTGGCTTTCCGAATTCCGGAAAAACTTTTGACCTTCTGTATTCCAGAAACTTTTGACCTTGTACATGTTTGGTAGAAGTGCAAGAGTTTGTGGATTAAATTTGTATGTATGTGTTGATGACACATGAAGGAATGTTGTTTTTTTTCATTTTCTCAAAACTATTGGCTTTCCGTGTTCTGGGAAAACCATTGGAATTCTGAAATTTTTTTACCGTTCGTATTCTAAATGCATTCGGGGTTAATTAAAAATTTCAAAAAATTCTTGAAAATTAGTGAAAAATTAGACAAAGGTTATTTTAAATTTCAAGAAAATGTGAGGTTGGTGTTTGGCATGTGGTGTGTCCATTCGGGTGCCCGTGACCATTCAAATTTCTTTAAAAATATATTTTTTGACCCAAAAATTTAAAAAATCCATTAAAATTATAAATTTTCATTGGATTTGAGAATTGTCGGGCGGCGGAATTGAAAATTTTGTGATAGGATTCTCAGGGAAAATTAGGAATATTCTAGAAATTATTTTTAGAAATCCTAAAAATTGGTATTTTTAATATATCAATGGTATTTTGGCAAAATTAATTGCTAAAAATTTTCTGAAAAAATATAGGTTTGGAATGCCATAAGATAGGTTTGGTGGAATTCAAAATTATCATATTTTGAGGCCCTATAAAATTAGAAAAAATTAGAAAAAATTCATGATAATTCTTTTTCTCGAGAATTTAATATTTTCGAGGGTTATTTAATATTGAAGTACGTTTTTCCGTGCTGACATTAGATAGATGCGGGTTATTTGCGTATTGTTAATACGATTGTACCTCGTATTAGTAGATACTTTTTGTTTGGATTAATTCTAAACGATGTCTTCATGATTTTTTGCCATTGTTTAGCCATTCTTTTTGGACATGTTCCTTAATTTCTTTTGATGGCTATAAATTTCGTTCAAAGTGTGTTTCACCTTTGACACTTTTTCATGATAATTTATTTTGCACTTATTTAAGTGTGGTCTATACTTAATTTCTTAAGCCTAAGACAAATTCTATCATGGGTTAGTTGATCGATTTATTTTGGTGGATTTTATTGGATGTTTTCCAAGTTTTATATGGACTCATCAGGTTTTGCCTAGATCACTTGTGTCTAGGGGTTTTTTATTGAGTGCTACACACGTGTTTCACTTGCATACTTTGGAGTTTTGTTTGAACGACACTACATTCATATACTCCAGATTGATGAGTTGGCCACCAATTTTAATGCTTCTTTTAGCATGATTAATGTCCATTAGATGGTATGCATTGGTTTTTATGATCAACTATGGTTTTTATGGATTCGAGGAGCTTCTATCCTTTTATCCATGGTTTTAAGGATCTTTTGATCTTTTGGATAGTATCATGTGCTTTGAAGGTAGCATTTGCCTTCGTTTTTTGCACATAATTTTAGAGTATATTTCTTGTACTCTTGTACATATTCCAACTTGGATACCTAATTGTTTATGTATCTAGGTGAGTTATTTTTCTACCCTAACTTTATTGAGTTTATTGGGTAGTTATCATTAGAAAGGCGCTAATAATTCAATTTCTTTTCTAATGATACACTCGAAAAGAGTTATTCCTTGATGTAGTCTCAGGTATATAGAGACAGGTTTTAGTATGTGAAAGTCTGGATAAGGCCATCTTATTCCTTTTATACAGAATTTTATTCATATTTCCTAGATGGCATACTAGGGAGTTTTCAAATTGTTAAGGTATGTATGGGTGGTATCGTGGCGGTATGGGACGCTAGTGATCCCTCACATATATTATCGTGGTGGTATGGGACGCTAGTGATCCCTCACATATATTATCTTATGGGATAATTTAGGCTCAAGATTGTTTCTTTGCTTACATCCCTTAGCATGTTGACCTCAACATTCAAAGACAATCTCATTTTCTAAATTCACTAGAAGTCATAGTATGGGAATTCTCTAGATAAATTTCTTTTATCTATAGCCTGCATGTTTTGATGAGGGAAATCTTGTCGGCATATTCACTTGTTGAAATCTCTTTCTTTAGAGATCAAACAAGTTTATCTTGTTGTGTTCGGATAAGGAAATTTGGATTCTTCCTTTGTTGGCATTTCTTTCTCTAGTTTCGTACTTTAGGGGATTTGTACAATCAGCCTGGTGGTTTACGGATGGACATATGTGACTCATCGAGATGCTGATGACTCTCTATGTTGATATGGGTAACTTGGGACGTTGATTATTCCATATGCAAATGTGGGTATGTAGGGGCGCCGATGAATCCCTGGTTCCTGCTGTTATAATGCCATGTTTTTCTACTTACAACGAGGAAATTACTTTGAGTATGAATTGCTCTCATCATCCGTAGTCTGAATGGGCAAACAGAACGTATGAAGCAGATTGTAGAGGATATGCTTCGTGCATGTCTATAGAAAAGCATCAAACTGGGAAAAATATCTTCCAATGATGGAATTCGCCTATAATAGTTTTAAACATACAGCTATTGGTTTTAGTTCGTTCATGCTTATATATGGGTATCAACCCAGGGCACCTATTGATGTCGGTCTTAAGGACATCAATAGTTCTAAACATACAGCTATTGGTTTTAGTCCGTTCATGCTTATATATGGGTATCAACCCAGGGCACCTATTGATGTCGGTCTTAAGAACATAGAGCTTGATGCATCAAGGGATTTCTTGCATGATATGTAGGAAATGCTGACCAAAGCTCGGGATTCTATTAGGAGTGCTCATGATAGGGCATGATTTTATACTGATAGGGGACGCTCATCTTGGTCTTTTGAACCAGGAGCGTTGGTTTATTTTAATGTTCCTAAAGATTCTCAGACTTTGTTAATGGAAAAATGCTCGAATTTATCTCCTAGATATTGTGGTTCATTTCAAGTTATACATCGGATTGGCACGGTTGCATATGAACTAAAACTACCTCCAATTGTTAGAGTTCATCCAGTCTTTCATATCGATAGATTAAAAGAAAAACTGGGAGGTGAGGATAACACAGTTACTCCTCAAGAACTCGTTGAAGTCGAAGAATTATCCTATGTTCCACATGAACCTGATAAGGTACTTGAATTCAAGGAAAGGAAACTTTCTAGTTGACTAAACCCTGAGGTTAAAATTAGGTGGAAAGATAGGGAAATAGAGGATTCGACTTGGGAGTCAGTTGATATTGTTCAGTGCAGTTCTTCTTCTTTTCATTGCAAGTTCTTCTTCTTTTCATTGCAGTTCTTCTTCTTTTCATTGTAAGAGTGCAATGTTTTGAGAGAGAGGGGAAGTATGTTATATGCACATTATGTGTGCATATACTAGGAGGCTAACCCACATTAGGATTGTGAGCATGGGAGCATAGGAACAAGCTCTAGTGGAGCATGGGTTAGGACTAACCTTAAGGGTTAAGGTTAGGGTCAGGCATCCAAGGGTCACACATGGGAAATGGAGAGTCAAGAGTCACTTGAGGGCCCTCCTATATAATAGGGGCATGGGGCACACTCAAGGGAGGCTTGAGGCTTGAGGCTTGAGGCTAGGTTATGTTATGCTCTCTTGTGTAGAGGGTCATATCTACTCACCTACCATTTCACACTATGGCTTCATGCTATTGGATTGGAGTTATACCTCTTGATGGTATGGGACATCAAGGTAGAGGTATGATGTATTTCATTTATAATTCATGTGTGCATCCCTTGGGCTCGGGGGTGGTTGGGTGGATGAGTTTATGCCTGATTTATGCATGTTTATGCATAACAATTATCTAGAGAGATTTAGGGTTTTAACACAAGTGGAGATGAGCCATCTACAATAAGCTAGGATCATGCACAAGTAGTGCAAATTCACTAAAGGATGTACACAAATAATGAGCACTGCCTACAATATCATTGTCCACCCTCACTTATGCTTTGTGTGTCCTCCTAAGTAAGAATTAATAATTTGTTCCAATCATTATATTTTCTGCATAGTTATGCTTAATAATATACTCAAGGGGGATAACCGATCCAAGTGAAAGAGCTAGCATCCACTCAATCTGTGTTTAGACTAGCCTAGACAAGGTTAGACAATAAGTGAATGAGTTATTGGGTGTGGATACCAAAACTTATAACTCCCTTGTATATAAGTGAACTTCTCTAAAGCTCAATGTGCTTCGTTGTAGCATGATATACTGGGTTACTAGTGTTAATCCCATTTTGGATTAACAAACATGATCCTCAATTGAGGACATTAATAAGTGTCATGAAACGGCACTATAAAAGTTATACATTATGAAATATTGGCCACCCAAGGCCTCGTAAGTAAGTTTTGGGCGCCTAAGTGTGAATAGGGCCAATTGTATGTAATGAATAGACACAATCCCCTTTGTCCTATTGAGATTTCTCCCTTTGTGTCTTGAGAGAGATTGAAGGAGTGAGACCATTCTAGCATTGTGCCTCTTTTATGCTTATATGAGAGAGTGAGAGAGTGATTGTCCTATGCAACGGTGTAAGCGACTCCATGGTGATAGCGTGGAGGTGGAGCTTGGAGTTTGGAGCTTAACAAAGTGAGCTTGGAGGCCTCAAGGGACTCAAGATCAAAGCATTGGTAAGTACCCTATGACGATTGTGATCTATTACTCACTCATTTGGTGAATGTGTAGAATTCTCTCTTGGAGGTGTGGTAGCCCATAACATTTTTGGCACTGCTGCCGAGGAAACACCTTTGTTTCTTTCAACCTCTTAGAGTTTCAGCTCCCATTGCATAGGATTCATTATTGCCCTTGCATTCTGGTAGTGCATTGTGTGGAAAATGAATGGATGAGATGTGTGTGGTAGAAAAAATTGTGAGAAATTGGTTGTGATGTGTGTGTTTGTAGTGGAGTGTTTCTAAGATAAGGCTTCACTGTTTGTTCTTGTTAATTTTTATATTTGCATCTTTCAAACCACCAGCGTGAAAGCAGGTTGGTGTGTTGTTTTCTTTCTGTTTCAAAAAATTCATAAAAATCAAAAAACATAAGGGACCATTGAAGGTGCTAAGAACTTGCATTTCGTTCTTTAGGAGTGGCACCGTTGATTTGCTATCAATTGGATAAGTATTACACACCCAAAGTCACCAATTCGATGCGAGAAGTTGCATGTGAAAGTGCAGGAAAGTTGTTCACGCAGTGAAACGATTTCTTGCAGTTTCACGCCGCTAATCGCTCACAAAATCAGTGCTATAATTAACGCTGAATATCATGGGATTCCCCTTCCAAAAATAGAAAACCTTATCCTGACACCTCTAACACCTTGCAATTTGCCAAAAATTTTGGACACATGAAAGTTCAGGAGGAAGGCGTTCATGACGTGAAACGATTTAAAGTTTTCACGGCGTGAAACCCTTACTGTTTCACGACATGAAGTGACCTGAAGTTGTTCACGGCATGAAACCATTACTGTTTCATGACGTGAAACGATTCGAGACTGTTCACGGTGTGAAACCCGTACTGTTCACGGTGTGAAACCCTTACTGTTTCACAAAGTGAAACGATTTTTCTGTGGATTCACGCGGGTAGGCCAAAACCAATGATTGGATAGACCGAGGCCACAAGGGTCAGTTAAGGAAGGCATATCATACCAAAAAGAGGGAATCCAACCTTAAGGGTACACAAATTTTGAGCACATGAAAGTGCAGGGAGAATGTTCATGACGTGAACTAGTTATGGCAGTTTCACGACATGAACCACTATCTGCAGTTTCATGACATCTGATAGAGTGATAAAATCAAAAGTATAATCAAATTGGGTTAACAAATAGCTTATCAAATCATATATACATGCACCACTGAAGATCCGAAAAACTCATCAGAGATGATCTTACGCCTGACGATAGTGCATCGAATCATCCAGGTTCTTCATACCAAAGAAGTGTGACATTCTGCAAGCACACACTTGAGTGTCTTAAGAAACCTAACCACCACCGTTGAAACTAGTAGTGAAGAGTCCATGGAAGAAGGGTTGAGATACGCTGGGTTTGGGGAAGAGGAGAAAACACCCTTCCCAACTAGGTCCAGTGGTATCATTGATATTGCCTGGGGATTTTTTGGTCTCCAAACTAGCCATGAGGAAGAAGAGCAATCTGCGGGCATGAGTCCATCAACCAATACTAGACTCGGTCCACGACAAGAAGTGCCATTACAAATGTCAAATTCTAGGCTGTCGAATAATACTGGCACCTCTCGAATAAGACGATACATGGAAAGTGCAGCTAGGATGGGTCAAATATTCTTCCCCACTACCGAGGAAGTAGAGTTAGACCTCAAACGAAGTGAGGTGGAATGACAACTACAAGAGTTGAGCTTAAGGAAACAAGAGCTCGACACTCGTAGGACAAGAGCTGAGAAGAAGGAAACAAGAAGTCTTAACCCACTTCAATCACGGGAAAAGGAACCAGAAAGAGCTATGGGTAGAAGTGAGGGAGAAATTCCAAACTTGGAACCCATAAACAAGGAATCCAAAACGGAGGAAGGATTTACAACCATAGAAGAAGACGGGAACCTCGCGGGCAGGGTAGTTGAAGTAGAAGACCAACTCTACACCAAAAAGGATATTGAACAGATGATCAATAATCCTATGTTCCTACAAGACATGGAACTCCTGATTTTGCAAAGATGTACAGAGGCAACGAATGGGGGGTCATTCCAAGATACCACCTGGACCATCCCATGGACCCGAAATACCTAGAAGGGTCAATATAGGTAGGGGACGTGGCCTAGGAAGGGGGGGAGCAATTCCCCAAGGACCTAAGATAGATCCAAACATGGACCTTAATGTAGCCACGAGGGTGGATCTGCTGAATATGGAAGCAGCAGGATGGTCAGAGAACTAGGTACTACTCTTAAATCCCACCTTCCCAGATGAAACCACATATCATTTCAAAACTTGTCCAAATTTTCTTTGGGAATGGGGATCCTATCCAACATGTAGAGATTTTTTGAATCCACATGTGAAACATGTGGGCCGGTTAGTGATGTGACCATGATACATACCTTCTCACTGACCTTGGAAGGAAAAGCTCATCAATGGTTCCGAACTCTTTAGCCTGAGGATATTTTTAACTTCACAAGGCTAAAGAATGTGTTTGTGCCCAGCTTTGCCCGTAGTGGTGACAGGTGGAGCCCCGTGGCACAATTACATAACATTAAACAAAAGGAAGAAGAGTCAATGAGGGACTATGTTTCTCATCTGAAGCACTTAAATTCGAGATGCAAACTTCAGGAGAGGTTAACTGATGATCAGTTGTTGCCTTGTTTTCGGAGGGGGCTTAGAGACCATAAAATGCACGATTACCTGGTATTAGCCCGACCTGCTACTCTTGATGCATGCTGCAAATTGGCAATTGAATATGAAGACAATATGTTAGAATTGCCACAACCAGAAGATGTTAAAACATCTTCAGCAACTAACGACTTCGCATGTCTCGAGCCACCAAGAAATTGGAACCCGAAGCAAGCAAGTCTCGAAACATGACGGTGGATGAGCTCAGTAATGCCATACTAGAAAAATTGAAAGTTAAGGAGGGAAGAGAAACATCTGGACATGGGCATAATCACCTTTACCCCCGTAGGGAATTGGTGTGGTGCTCTATGTGCAGATTAAATCACACCACCATCGAGTGTCCACAGTTGAGAGCGAGGCCATTACTCTACTATGCTCACTGTGTAAAATTAGGAAATCATGACACGTCAATGTGTAGATATCCAAGGTTTCAAAATGTAACACAGCTACCAGCACAGTCCCATTGGCTTTATTGGCACCACTTGTACATATCACACTGCTACGGCGAGACAACCCTACTCTTCTTACTTTCCTAGGGGAATGTTCCGGGTGCAAGACGCTTCACCCCTGCCGCCACCAGTTCTACCGCCCATAACCACCACAGGCTAAGATCAATCAAGTGCTGATTGAAGAGCTGTCCAAAGATGTTGATATGGTGCGAGAAATAGAACTTAGCGGGGAGTATTATGAGGATATGGTGGAAGTTACGCCGGAATACTACGTCCTACAGAATAACACGCTAGTACCTGTGTTTCAAACCGCGGTACAATGGAAGGCCAAGGACATGAACTCGAATTTGAGAAGGGGACCGCTCCAATGCTTTGGCTGTGGAGGGCCACTTCGAGTAGCCGATTGCCCAAACAAGAATATGAGTCATACACATTAACCACAACAAGTGGCAGTTTCGGCCAATGACATGCCAGTTGCTCACCTGTACTAAATGTGGGATTGATCATTTGATTAAAGACTGTCCATACCGAGCAAGTAACCCTGCTTCTACTACCAATCACGGGAGAAGAGTTAAAAAAGTGGGTAAGGGTGAGACACGTGTCACAATCCAAGACGGATCTGAAGAAGATACAATTGATACTGGATCCACCCAATCGAAGGATGAAGGGAGTCAAGAGATCAATCATAGAGAATCAGATCAAGGGAAGCAAGGAGAGCAACTGATGACTCCTAAGGGGGTCGGTGAATATCCCAATGCCAACAAAGAAATAAGAAAGCTTGAAGATGCCAAGGCCTTAATCGAAGAATACCAATGGCTTCATGATGCCAAGCTAAGGGCCAACAGGGTAAGGGATACAGTTTACCCACGAGAACCGAGCCAGGATAGGGTATTGGATGTGCCAACCCCAATTCCAGAAGGAACAAAATGTACATATTGATGCATCAAATTTTGCAATTGGTTGCGTATTAGCCCACCCTAGTAAGTTCAAATTGGACTATCCAGTTTGCTTCGCTAGTCAGTTGAACAATGCAAAAGTGAATTACACCACCACATAGAGAGAGAAGGATTGGCCATGGTTTACACCATCAAGAAATATCGACGTTACCTGTTGGCCAACAAATTTATATTTTTCGTGGACCATCAAGCTTTACTATACCTAGTAAATAAACTGTGCACCATGGGAAGGATCACATGATGGTTGCTATTGTTGTTGGAATTTGACTTTACAGTCACGGTGAGAAAGGGAACACAGCATCTGTTAGCCGATCACATGTCAAGAATTCCAAATGGGGAGCCACCAACTAGTGTTGATGATGATCTTCCTGATGCCTGTTTATCAAGCTTGCTGCACCTGATTGCAGGAGAGCTATATAAGCTAGGAAAAGATAACGTACTCAAAAGATGCGTTAGAGAGGATGAGTTCGTCACCATATTGGAAGAAGCTCATTCAGGGATAGCTAGTGGGCATTTTGCTGCTGGAGAAATCACAGCTTGAAAAGTTCTTCAAGCAGGACTGTGGTGGCCTACGTTATCGGAGACACCATAGAATTTGTCAAAAGATGCGAAGAATGCCAACGTTTCACTATCTCACAACAAAGGGACAAGATGCCGTTAACCCCCATCATTATAAGACAACCATTTGAGAAATGGGGGATAGATTTTGTGGGACCTATTAGTCCAATGGCACATGCATCCCAAGCCTGATATGTAATCGTAGCCACTGACTATTTCACAAAGTGGGTAGAAGCCAAAGCCTTAAAGAGAGCCGATACATGAATAATAATAAGATTTATATATGAACAAATCATCTCGAGGTTCGGATGCCCATTAGAATTAGTCAGTGATTGCGGCTCACATTTTATCAATATCTCTTAAAACAATAGAAACAACTTGCAAAAGAAAAAATCCAGCAAGCGCAAGAAGAGGCTAAGGCTAGGGAGGCCAAGGCCAAACAATTAACGCACAAAAGACTAATACATGTCAACATGGCATCTGTGACCCTTTTGGACAAAGGGGAACTGAATATTAAACCAGCGTGACTCAAGGTGGAATTGACTGTAGCTAAGAGCCATGCAATAAGTATTGCAATAGTCGATATAGGGTCAAGTCATAACTTGATCACCTATGAGACTTAGGTAGCATTAGATAAACCAAATCTTGAACCCACTCATGCACAAGTTCGTAGCATTCATTTGACAACCACAAAAGCCGAAGGGTATTTTAATGTTAATATTTCCATAAGAAATAATTCCTTGGTCGGAAAGGTGTTTGTCATGCTTGCAGGTTCCATGGAAGAAGAGATGATTCTAGGACGATCCTGGATCTATGCCAGTAAATGCAATATCCAATGGGAAGAGAGAATAGCATTGCTAAGCACAGGCGAGAAGGTCATGTCCATACCCTTATGGAGCTCGACAAACAAAGGGCGGCATGTTATATCTGATAAAAGAACAAGTACAGAGGCAACACATCAGGAAACAGCACCAGCACCCGTTCTAAGAAGCTCGTCCACACAACACCCAACATCTAAGGGTATGCAGAAGTGGGTGCCTAAGAACCTACTTAAGGGTCAGCCAGTCAAGAAGAACACCATAAATAGTATAAAAACCCAAGGAGGAACCTGCACATCGTTCAAAAGTCCGCCGACCTTGTCGACACAAACCAAGTGGAAGGACTCAAAGAAAACCCAAGGATATCGTGAGCAGTGGTTCCGGAAAGACTTATTGCAAGCACAAGGCTACTATTGAGGCAATGCAGCAATATGGATACCTAAACCAAATCCATTGGTGGTCAATACAGTTAACAGTTTGAATCATCAACAAGAGGGTGGTAAGAGTGTGAAACACCAACTCCCACCCCAAGCTAGCACCACGCCACCTCTTGTGTGGAGGAAAAAGAAGAATCAACCAATTGGAATGAGGAGGGCCAAGGTTACAGAAGTACCCACCCTAGCTACAGAGCCAAACAAGGAATCCAAAGATAAAGGCAAGGACGTTTAGCAGAGGGAGATGCAGATAGGAGCCCAGAAGTTCAGCAGGGACATGCAGACAGAAGCCCTCCATAACCAGAAACACTGACAACATTGTTCAGTTGGGTGGAAGGAACAATAAAAACTCCCACATGGAACTAAAAAGATTGCATCAATGAATGCCCAACAGAGCCTAGGTGAACCCTTGGTTCTCATGGCAATAAACAAACAGGTATCCAATTTTTGCACAAATGGGTATAAGGTAAGCTCTGTATCATTCACTCATCATGTGCATGATTGATTGCTTGAGCATAACGAAAAAATGAGAAAAATTCGATCTTATGTACTCCGAAGTGAAACTATAGAAATTTGGTTTCACGCGGTGATTGAAAAGGTTCGACGTGAAACTGCAAAAAATGGTTTCACGTCGTGAAAAAGTCCAAAACAATTCACGTCGTGAAACGGTAATTTTCACACAGCCACTCATGCAGTGCCATGTGGCTTCCTTCATTAAGGTAGCCGCCCTGTCCGACAATTGCGTTATATAAAATCAAATTCTCTTTCTTATTTCGTCATTTCATCATTTGCGATTATCGGTCTTTTGCATTTGATTGTGTGCAGATTTCCGAGCTCCCATCTTCCTTACGATCTCCTCGACCATTCCCTTCAAGGTGGGAGCTTAACTCGTATTTTCTTTTTCTTTTTCTTTTTATTGTTTTTTATCAATGGCTTCTATTATATTGCGGAAATCGTCATCATTTCTCATTTCATTCACGAACACATCACATGTGCATAAGAAAAATCAACCAAGTATAGAGATTCTATAAAAAGATTCACGAACACCAAGTCTTTGTCACACGATAGTGATGCCACCATTTCACGAGTCTGCGTTTTTACGCACAACCATTTCACGGCCCACCATTTCACGGGTCTGCGTTTCCATGCTCAACCATTTCATGGGTCTACGTTTTCATTCATAACCATTTCACGGGTCCCCATTTCACGCACAACCATTAAACGGCCCACCATTTCACGGGTCTGCGTTTTCACAGACAACCATTTCACGGGTGTGCATTTTCATGCACAACCATTGCACGGCCCACCATTTCACGGGTTTGTTTTCAGGCACAACCATTTCACGGCCCACCATTTCACGGGTCTGCATTTTCACGCACAGCCATTTCACGGCCCACCATTTCATGGGTCTGCATTTTCACGCACAACCATTTCATGGGTCAACACTCTTCGCACCCTGCTGCACGACATATGTGGATTACTAAACATAAAATTACCTCTACACTAACGAACTCTCTAACCTGATCCACATCAAAATATATCTATATAACCATATGTATAAACCAAAAAAAAAAAGAAAAGGAAAAGATGGTATCAAGCTGCACGAGTCATTAGATTGATACCTTGTGATGACTGTACAGATGCACACGAAACCCCGGCAACACAGAATTATGTGCAAAGTACCTAAAAACCTACAATAAGGGAACCGAGAGAGGGAGAATCACAAAGGCCGATGGCACCACTGAAGAACTCCTCATCACCGAGAGGACTTGATAAGAGAGGCTCTACACCGATGTCTTCTTTTTGCGGTCTTTCTTGATCTGTGGGGGACCCTCATCGATGTTGCAGACACATCAATTGAAACATCCCCGGAACCTCCCACACTCATGTGCAAGCTAAAGAAACAAGAAGTGAAGAAGCAATCATGGCCCAAACACCAGCAGGAGTTGCTGAGGGACCCATGGAAGAAAACAAATGCCAAAGATCTCCAGAGCCGTCAAGTCCAAGCAAGCGAAGATGATTGGAAAATGAAGAAGGGCTACCACAGCTTACATCCTTGCACAGCATCGACTACCAACAATTCTTGCAAGAGACTGTAGAGGGACTGGACAATCTCCTCAATCAACCATTAACTAGGCTGGAAACAGAACCGGGGATCGATACACTAAGGGAGCAGGAGCAAAAAGTTTGGTGATGCCATCTCCTCACCACCCATATGCTCCATGACCGTAACAGTGCACTCTGGAAGCAAGTCAACGACACATCAGCACAGGTGCAGAAGTTACAGGCAAACCTCGAGGCAGAAAGAAGTCAAAGGCCGAAGCCAAGCGATGACCTTCGTCTCCTCATTGAGTGTGCCTCCGAGTTGGGACAATTGCCAATAACTCCTCGGGCCCCTCCTCAGACTCTTTCTATGTTTTTGTCTACACTAACCCTCTCTTTGCTTCAGTATGATATAAACCTCGCTGCTGAAGATATAGGCCTAGGTGAACTAACTTTAATTAAACAAAATACTAAAAGAGATGCTGACCCCACATTAATTATGGGTGTTTTGAGAGGTAACTTAGTATTGAATAACCCTCAAGATATCTTTTTCTATCCCCTCCACCCTATCGTCTTAAACCTTCGTAGTTGGTGCCGCGTGCTCCAAAACTCAGAAATTATGGACAACAGTGTCAAAAAATTAGACTTGTTTGTTCCCGATGACATCCCAGAGACGCCCTCCAACTACGAAGTCGTAACACAAAGTTACCAATGGGTCATCACTCACGGCTAGTTAGAGGTCTATAACACTCACCAAGATCTAAACCTCTGTGAGTCTACTCTATATCACCCATATGGCATTCTAAAACTCTACAGTAATATTACAAACATTTAAAAGCCATGATGACAACTGTAAAATACAATTTTGTAGTACCCTACTATAAACAAAGAAGAAATTCCAGACTTAAGGGAATTTTTTAAGTCTCATAAGCCTAGTCACCTGCCACCTAGCACAGAACAGGGTCAAGAAGAAACATCTTCATTTTTACAATCCACTTACCATGTCTACGCTAATGTCGCTATAGTAAATTACTTAACCCCTATCCTACCTCACAACCTACTAACACCTCTCAGGCCGAATGTATCTTCTCATCTTTTTATCCTCTGAAAACTGATTTTCCCACTAACACTCTCGCCCCCGAGGAGGTACGGGCAACTACCCCACCACCACGGCATGCTCAAGAGGTAAGACATACTACACCAAAAGATAATCTTCAATCATTTACTGAATGACAGTTTTGGATGATTTGACAGCTGTAGAATAAGAGGGACTTATCAGAGTAGCCAATCTGCTTTTGAAGCCCAAACTGATGTTCAAAGTACTAATGCAGAATAGTCCTTGTGAGCCTACCTGACCGATCATGCCGGAGGCATACTCAGAGGTCACTCCAACCAGGCAACATAATGTACCATACCTTATCGTGCACCATGACCTGATCTTGAAGAACTGCTTCCATTGGCGAGAGAGGGTACTTTATGGGCAAACGTGGCCAGGCACACAAAGCTCGCCAACCCACAATTGGCAGACTTACTGGAGTTCAGAATAGTCACCTTTATGATCAGCTATTATTTCCGTAGGTGACGAAAAGCAAACCCTGTACACACTAGAGGCGGCTATGCTACAATCAACACTACTGAAGAGCACCCCCGCCTGGACGATTTCGGCCTTCAACCTGAATGGAGAAAGTAGTACCTCGAGATTCCCGAATACAGCCAAGTGTACATGACAGCGCCACCCACATTGCGGGTTGATCCATTGTACAAGCCAATCAAGAGAAGATGGACTCCGCTAGAGTTTCACGAAGCCAAAAGACGTGACTCTCATGTGTGCTACAATTTCCCTCTTTGTACCAGCAACTTTTGGCCACATACAAGAACAAAGACAACAATTTTTGACATGGATCCGGGCATGGCGCAATGTTCCCGACCCCGCATTGTAGCGAGTGTCTAATTTTTGAAGCTGGTGGTGGTCCTCATAGACCAACCAAAGGAACATTATGATGGTCATGAAGAAGCAGACAACTTAAGGTTCGACATAAACCAAGGTCCATCAGATCAAGGGATCATGCTTTATTACCACTGTCTACGCTCCACGCTACATGCACATTACATTTGAAGATATGGTGGATACTAGATTTTGGAGATCCCATTCAGCCTTCAGACCGACGGACACTTAAAAAACTAGATTTTGGAGATCCCATTCAGCCTTCAGACGGACACTTAAAAAACTCCAATCCAGAAGGAATTTTTATCGACATGAGTTCAGTGACCAGGTCTTACGACCTAGGTAACATGTTCTGAAGGACAGAACCTACATCAGGAGGGGGGGATGTTAATCCCATTTTGGATTAACAAACATGATCCTCAATTTGAGAACATAAATAAGTGTCATGAAACGGCACTATAAAAGTTGTACATTATGAGATATTGGCCACCCAAGGCCTCATAAGTAAGTTTTGGGTGTCCAAGTGTGAATAAGGGCCAATTGTATATAAGGCATTTTCTCATAATGAATAGACACAATCCCCTTTGTGCTATTGAGAGTTCTCTCTTTGTGTCTTGAGAGATATTGAAGGAGTGAGAGCATTCTAGCATTGTGCCTCTCTTATGCTTGTATGATTCATGCTTGTATGAGAGAGTGATTGTCCTATGCAATGGTGTGAGCGACTCCATGATGGTGATAGCGTGGAGGTGGAGCTTGGAGTTTGGAGCTTAACAAAGCGACCTTGGAGGCCTCAAGGGACTCAAGATCGAAGCATTGGTAAGTACCCTACGACGGTTGTGATCTATTACTCACTCATTAGAGGTGAATGTGTAGAGTTCTCTCTTAGAGGTGTGGTAGCCCATAACAAGTGGCCAACTGTATGCTGCTCATGTTATCACAATATATGACAATTGCCCTATCCACGGGCTCTCCCATATCACAAAGTAGTTTTTGAAACCAAGCTACCTCACAACCCCTATACTCTGCCTCTATACTCGATAAGGTAATTATTGGTTGCTTCTTCCTTCTCCAACTCACATTAGCACTCCCAAATGAGAACATAAAACCACTGGTAGATCTCTTGTCTGCAATACTACAAGCCCAATCAGCATCTGTGTACCCATGCAACTGTATATCTCTATACTAGCCTCATAGAAAATTCCATAATCAACTGTGGACTTTATATACCTGAGAATCCATCTAGCCGCATCCAAGTGTGGCTTCCTAGGGGCTTGCATAAACTAACTTACAAGTCCAATAGCATAGCTCAAGTCTTGCCTCGTAATAGTCATGTAGATCAAACTACCCACTATGCGCCTGTACGTAGTGGGGTCCTCCAAAAGCTCACCTATATTTGCGGAAAGCTTTGTGTTCTACTCCAATGGCACTGTAATAGACTTATAGCCTGTCATACCATACTTGGACAACATGTCCAAGCCATACTACCTTTGCAATAGCAAAATTCTATGAGGTGATCTTACCACCTTTATGCCCAAGAAATACCGCATCTCACCCAAATCCTTCATCTCAAACTTCTACTTCAAAAGCATCCTAACATCATGTATGTCAGCATCACTAGCACCAGTAATGATCAAGTCATCCACATAGATAAGTAATAGCATGATGCCTCTATGTGTCTTTTTCACATATAGTGAAAAATCTACATTGGATATCTGAAATCCAATGGTAACAAGATTCTCCTCCCCGATCTTGTTTGACCATGCTCTGGGTGCCTGCTTCAAGTGTAACATGCACACAAAATCTGGATGTACATCATCACTCTCATAACCTGGTGGTTGCATCATGTATATTTCTTCTTGCAAATCATCATGCAAGAAAGCATTGTTTACATCCATTTGATGTAAAGACCAACCCTCACTGCAATCATAGCAATGACAATTCTCACAGTTGTCATTCTTACAACGGGACTGAATGTCTCTCATAGTCTATGCCATAAGTCTGCGCATAGCCCTTTGGCAACCAATCTTGCCTTGTACCTGCTCACTGAACCATCAGCATTGTGCTGGACTTTATATCCCCGCTTACATCCAATTGCCTTCTTTTCCTTAGGCAGACACTAACTTCCATGTTGCATTCGCATCCAATGCTGCTATCTCCTCATTCATGGCATCTTCCCATTTCTTATTTCCAAGTGCATGCTCAAAATAAGTGGGCTCAACCTCCTGTATTGCTTTTACCATGTAAGCTTAATGATGGGATGTATATCCATCATATCTCTGAAAAGATGCAGGGGAGAAGAGAGCTTGAGCTCTTGCAAGCACACACACTCACATAAACCCTAGAAGAGAACACCCAAGGTGAGAGACTGAAAATTCTTCTTCTTCTTCACACAACAAAAGAGGTCTACAAGGAAGATAAAGTGACCAACACACATAATAGAGTATATACAAGCGGTCCATAATGTGAACACGTTAAGTGGAGTGGATAGTGGACTAGTCGGTGTAGCCAGCTGTAGAACCGCTGGCAAAGATATGTCGGTGCCAACTACCAAACTCGCTAGTGATGTAAATGCCACATGGTCATGCAGGCGCCTCATGAATGTCAGATCATGTTGAGCTTGACATCTCAACACTCCCTCTCAAGCTCAACTCCATCTCATGAACTCCAAGCATATCTTAAAATCTGCGGAGCTTCTCTGCTCCCAAGGCCTTCGTAAAGATGTTAAGTAACCTATCCTATGTGTTAACATAGGCCAAGTCAAGGTCACCTGCCAAGACTCTCTCTCTCATGAAAACTATATACTACTAAGATTATCACAATATATGACAACCTTTCTCTCCACATGCAATCCCAACTTGTGTAACCAAGCTACCTCACATGCTGCCACGACAAGGAAACTGTGGGTTGCTCAACAAGGAAACTGTGGATTGCTTCTTACTACTCCATGTCACAGCAGCACTCCCCAATGAAAACATAAAACCACTGGTAGATCTCATGTCTGAGATGCTACCTGCCCAATCTACATCTGTGTATCTATATAACTCCAATGGTACAACTATTGTATAAAACAATGCATAATCAGTAGTGACCCTTAAATATCAAAGTGTACGTTGTACACTGTCAAGATGGGGTTTGCGCGAAACCTGCATAAACTGATTCTCTAAGCCAACAGTGTAGCTCAAATTTGGCCTGCTGATCGTGACATAAATCAAACTCCCCACCATCTTCCTATACATAGTAGGGTCCTTCAATGCATAACCTCTGCATCCGCACTAAGCTTGCCATTTTGATCTAATGACACCAAGATTGTCTTACAATCAGCCATCCCATACTTGGACAACATGTCCAAAACATACCGTCTCTATGGTGACAGCCAAATACCATTAGGTATGCGAATAATCTCAATGCCCAAAAAGTAGCGCAGATCTCCCAAATCCTTCATCTCAAACTTTCTTTTGAGAAGACTTTTCACATGCTCAATCTCTTCCATGTTGTCACCCCCAACAAGAAGATCATCTACATAAATGGTGATGATCACAATACCCTTATCACTCTTGTGCACATACAAAGAGTGATCTGCATCTGCCATATAAAAACCAATAGTGACAAGATACTCAACAATCTTGTCATGCCAAGCTCGTGGAGCTTGCTTCAACCCATACAAGGCCTTACGAAGCTTATATACATGCCCTGGGTGACTTGTATCCTCAAAACCAGGTGGTTGATCTATATACACTTCTTCTTGCAAGTCACCATGTAAGAACGTATTTTTTACATCCATCTGATGTAAAAACTAGCCTTTAGCTGCAGCTACAACAATCACAGCTCTCACGGTTGCCATCTTTGCAACTAGGGTAAATGTCTCTTCATAATCAACCCCATGTGTCTGCGCTATCCTTTGGCTACCAATCTAACCTTGTACAAACTTGATCAAGACTCGGACACAAACACACCCTCTAAGTGGCTAAATTGTAAAGACATGTCCACATCACACTATTGGAAAGCACGTGATATCCCTTCCTACTTAACTTGGAGAAAGGGTTCACATGATGCTTCTATGCTTCAACCTAGAGTGATCCAATTGTGGGCTCAACCTCCAACATAATGTCTTCGTCACTGCCTCCTTAGGAACTGCACTAAAGAAACTAGCCGGATGCTCTATTGGCATGGGACTCCATGGAAACCTCAAGAACTATTGAAGCACTCAATTCAACCTCCTCCGGGAGAGAAATGCCTAAACTTCAAGTGTTGCCACCTCCTTGATGGCTGTGTTGACCTCAAAGAGTCCGGTTCAAGAACTAGTGATGTCTCTACACAACTGGACGCTTGTGCTCCTCGATTAAGCTTGAAAAGCTGGCCCTTGCTTTTCAACTGCAGCACTCTTGCAAACTTCCTTTGGCTTCACCACAATTGCTTCTATTTTTATTCTTGATCTCATGAATGTCTGGGCGTTCCCCTGCTTTCGGTGTTGTGGGCACAATGCTCTTCTTAGTGGAAATGCAAAAGCGTGAATCAAAGCATTGAATAGACAAGACAGATGTAGACCTAATCTACTTTCTATTACTAATACAACTTAATATTTACAATGATTGTTGAAGCAAAACCCTAGAGTGGGGTGCTTTCTTGATGCTAGTGTAGATGATGCTTGGAGCCCTCAAGTCTGTTGGCTGTCCATTGTCTCCCTAAACTCTTTACCTCCATGACTCTTAGCCCTTGCCCAGTGTCCAGTTGTTTAGCTTTTAGGGTTGGTTAGCTGCCAATCCTAAATATAATAACACAAATGTCCAAAAATAATAAAAGTGTCCACATTGGCTACTCATTGGGCGCCTCGACCAGATACAATGGAATGGCTGGAAAGCTCCAAAATTGACCAATCGAAAGGTGTGCACGTGACTGTAGAGGATCCTAGCTTCTCCACAAGATGGTTGTCTATTCTTGGAAGGCTAAGGTGCAAACCAACATAGACCCTTGCATGGTTTTCCTTCTTCCCCTGGTACAAGGCTCAAGTGTTCACTATTTGGTGAATTGACAATTGAGATCGTAAAAATATATCCATCCAAGATACGCCAACGAACTTTAACCATACATATGAACGACATTGTCCGTACGGCAAGGACCATTGAGGACGAGGTTTAGATTGTGCCAGTCTAAAGATTGAAGAGTTCAGCAACACTAAACCTGTGAATACATCAAGGAACCCCATCTTTTAAGTCAACAACGCCCTGCAACACCATGGAATACCTGCCCTTCTGATCGCACCAATTAGTAGATAGCTCACCCCCTGCGCGTTCAATGGCAATGTGTGCGCAGTCGATTTGCCCCACAGCAGTTAGGCAGCCGGCGCTTACTCTCCATGCCAGCTTTTAGAGTGGCCACATCTCTCCAGGTGTAGCTGGCCACCCAATGAACCTTTCAAAGCGCCTGCCTAAGGTGGCACATTAACGACAAGGCTGCAAGATGAGAATCCATACCAGCTCGGTCGTCGCCAGCGACGAAAGTGTTACTAGTGGAAGTAAGTATGCCGATGGGTAGTGAGGTAGCTTCTATGTAACGCTTTTGCCAATGGGTCTACAATTGCATGAGAACTTGAATCATGAGCGAGTACCTAGCTAGCACCAAAGCGATGTTTCTGGCTAACACCATAGCAATTGTTATAATGACCTCCAAGCTTGAAATATCCAAGTAGCTGTGTTGCCTGCCAGAACCTGCAAGCTGTACCTAGCTAGCACCAAAGAGATGTCTCTGGCTAACACCATAGCAATTGTTATAGTGACCTCCAAGCTTGAAATATCCCATAGCTGTGTTGCCTGCCAGAACCTGCAAACCCACAATGCAACAGGATCATAAACACTGCCTTATGCCTGCAGTTTGGAAATAAATGAATGCACAAGACATGCATCTAAAACAACTAATGTTCTGTAGTAGCTGATGGCTTCTATCCAGCCACCTTTATGCACTGAAAAAGTGCAATTAGTAAGTGCAAAATATACCAAGCTTATGAAGATCAACCCCACAATGTGTAAAGCAAGTGAACAAAAGAATTAGAAATGATGATACTCACTTGTATATGGTTGATTTAACTTAATCTGAGAGAACCCCTCGAATCTGCATACTATTTTGCCCTGAGCTTTAGTTTTGGCCTGACAAATTGACTTGGAAACAATTCCAAGCACGGCTGCCCTGTAGCTGTAGAGAGAACTTGATTATATCATGGTATGAAACGAACATGCCAACCTTACCAAACACCATGCTGTACCCTCTGCAAGTACCCCACCATATGCAGCTTCTGAAAATTCAACAAGCCACAGCTTTCACCACTCCCTGCCAACAAGCCTGTCATAAGCCCTCAACAATGTGCTTGTCCCCTTTTAGCAAAGCCTTCGTAATGCTGCTAAAACCCACTCCAGCTCCTTCTGCTCAAAATGCTCCAAAAGCTTAAGCAATCAGAGAAATTGGAAGAGAAAGAGCAGAAATGTAAAGCTCTACTGTATACAAGAGAATTGGTAAAAATGTGGATTCCCCAAAAGCTTTAACAATCAGAGAAAATGGAAGAGAAAGACCAGAAACATAAAGCTGTACTTGATAGGGGAGAATTTTTAAAAAAGTGGTTGGTGTTGACAAAGTGGGGAAAAATGTTTGGTGTCGACCTGCATCAACTGGGGAGACATTCTGGTGAGCAAAGGTACCCGTCAACAGTGGTGTCGACCTGCATCAACCGGGGAGACATTCTAGTGGGCAAAGGTACCCATCAACAGTGGTGAGACAGCATGGCACAGTGGAGTGAACTGCAGGCACAGTTGAGAGATTATCTCAACTGTGAGTGCTGTAATATAAGGCTGAATTACAAGCCTTGCTCAAATTTTCTCTCACTGAGGAAGTGGCACTCATGTGAGTGTGTCCAGTGCAATCCACATCAAGTGGATATATATTTGCCAAATGTCATTATCTAGGTTTGTTTAGTTTGGAAGTGTTTTATGGGGTAATCCAATTTACTTTAGTGGTGGCTGTACATTCAGGGAGACCCCATGTGAAGTCATCACCTCATCATTTGAGCATACCTGAGGCCAGGTGCTGATGTGACGGTAACTGCTGTCTGCCCCCTGAGGTGTCTTGTATGTGTCACATCCTCAATATCCAAATGACCAATCAAAATTAGGCATCTGAAGGGGGAAGGCTGCAAACTCTGCTGACATGGCGTGGTGTGAGATAGAAGGTTTACTGCATATGAGTCGCAAGAGCATTAAGACCTGTAACCTCTCTTCTTGGCTCCATCCTAGAGGTGTGAGGTTTGCTGCCCAGAATGCTGCAATGGAATGGAAATGGCCATCTTCTCTGCATGGTCATTCCTTTGCCTCTTCTGCAGCATCACTCAGCATATTCCTTTCTCCTTAAGCTCAACTCTCATCTGCATTTTCCAAGTGGGTGCTGTTGTCTTTCATTAGAAAGAGCATTATTATGCTGCTCATGCCAATACAGCTCAGGCCGTGCCTCATTCACACACCTATCCAACTAGATCAGATCTCAATTGCAGAAATCCTGCACCCCACAATCAGCAAAGATGTTTGACATCACAACATATGCTGCACCCTGCTTGGGCTGGAGCTGTACTGCATTACAAAATGCCTGTTTTCCTAGTTCCAGGTTGCCATGCGCTCGACAAGCGCCCAGTAAGGATGACCACATGGACAGAACACCCTGCATTGGCATTTTCCATAACAAATTCTCTACCCTCCTGAAGTCCCCTGCACGCCCAAGTAGATCCACCATACTGCCATAATGCATCAAGTCCGGAATTATGCCATGATCTCTGCTCATGGATTCAAAGAACTCCAGACCTTCAACAACAAGGCCAGCATGACTGCAAGCTGCAAGAACTGAGGTGAACGTTCTCTCATCCAGCTTAATACTTGCATGCTGCAATTTCTCAAGCGTCTGCAGACTTGTTATAGAGCTACCTTGTCCTGCATAACCGGCAACGCACGCAGTCCATGATGGAAGATGAGGCAAGGGAAGCCCATCAAAGACTGCCTGCCCATCTACCATGCTGGCACAACTTCCATATGCATGGATTAAAGTGACTGTTAGGGAAAAAATCAGATCATGCCCAGCAGAGGCAATTGCAAAGTGGAGCTGTTTACATGTCTCCAAACTTCCTGTTTCACTGCAAGCTTGTAGAATGCAGATAGAAGTGACATCATCTGGCATCACGTGCTCATTTTGCATCTGTCTGTACAACTGTAAAGCCTTCTCTCCTTGACCCTGCTTTACATATGCTGAGAGCATCGCATTCCAGGATGAAACCCCACAATGGGGCAATGCACGAAACACATCCTCTGCTTCCATAATACTTCCACACTTGCCATACATACTTACAACGGCGTTACCAGTAAAGATATCTGATGTGAAACCCATCCTACAAGCATCAGCATGTAATGCCTGTATGATTTCCAAAGAAACTGTTTTGTATAATTGCCCCTCTGTAGAAACAGCTTCCACATTCTCTCCAAGGGCACCACATGCTTGAAGGGCAGTCACGAAACCCACTTGATCTGGACTCATGCCCTCCTCTTGCATGTATCTGTACAACTGTAAAGCTTTCTTTCCTTGGCCCTGTTCAACATATGCTGAGAGCATAGAATTCCAGGACATGACATCACGATGGGACAATGCATTGAAGGCATCCTCTGCTTCCATAATGGTCCCACATTTGCCATAGAAACTCACAAGGGCATTACCAATCTCTGCATTTGTTTCAAAGCCCTTCCTCCGAGCATCAGCATGTAGGGCCTGTCCAATTTCCAAAGCCATCCTTTTGGTCGATTTCCCCTCCACAAGCATACCTTCCTTAAGGATGCCACATGCCCAAAGTGCAATTGCAAACATCACCTGGTCTGGACTCAATAATTCCCCTTGCATGTGTCTGTATAACTGTAACGCCCTCTCTCCATCTCCCTGCTCAACACATGTTGATGCCATTGCAGTCCATGACACCACATTACGCTGGGACAATGCACCAAACACGTTTTCTGCCTCCACAATAGCCCCACACTTGCCGTACACACTCACAAGGGTGTTGTTAATAAAGACATCGAAAGAATAGCCCTTTCTCCAAGCATCCTTATGTAATGCCTGTATGATTTCTAGAGGTATCAGATTGTTTGATTGGCCACTTTCTTCCTTCTCTGCAAGGGTGCCACATGCCTGAAGGGCAGTAAGAAGGGTCTGCTGGTCTGGACTCACACATTGCTCTTGCATGAGTCTGTACAACTGCAGAGCCTTCTCTCCTTGACCCTGCTCAACATATGCTGAGAGAATTGCTGTCCAGGACACAACATTATGCTTTGACAACTCACTGAACACACTCTCTACTTCCTCAATAGTCCCAAGCTTACCATACATACTCACAAGGGTGCTCCCAACAAAAATATCTGATGCAAAGCCCCTCCTTCGAGCATCAACATGTAATGCCTGCCCAACTTCAAGAGACATCATTCTGGCTGATTGTCCCCCCACAACAATAGTTTTTTCCTTTTCATCAATCGTGATACATGCTTGAAGGGCAATCACAAGCACCTGCTGATCTGGACTCAAGCCTTCCTCTTGCATGTGTCGGTACAACTGCAATGCATTCACTCCTTGGCCCCCAGCAACATATGCTGAAAGCATTGCAGTCCAGGACACAACGTTACAGTGGGACAGCGCACCAAACACCTTCTCTGCTTCCAAGGTAGCCCCACACTTTCCATAGACAGTCAAAAGGGCAGTGTCCACATAGACATCCGATGCAAAGCCCTTCCTCTGGGCATCATCATATATTGCCTCCCCAATCTCCAAACAGACCACTTTCAAACATGACCCTTCTACATCAAGTGCTGCTTCAGTTTCCATGAGGATGTAACATGCTTTAAGAGCAGTTGCAATTGTGTGCTGGTCTGTATCTGTTCCCTCCTCTTGCATGAGTCTATACAACTGTAAAGCCTTCTCTCCTTGGCCCTGTTCAATGTAGGCTGAGAGCAAAGCGTTCCATGACACGTTATTGCGCTGGGACATTGTGATGAACACATTCTCTGCTTCCACTAAGCTCCCACACTTGCCATACATACTCACAAGGGTGGTACCAATGAAGACATTAGCTGTGACGCCCTTCTTGCGGGCATCAGCATGTAATGCGTGTCCGATTTCCAGGCACATCAATTTGGTCGATTGTCCCTCCATAACAAGGGCTTCTTCCTTCTCCGCAAGCATGCCACATGCCTGAAGGGCGGACACAAGACTTAGCGGACCTGGATTCACACCATCCTCTTGCATGTGCCTGTACAGCTCTAAAGCCTTCTTTCCTTGGCCTTTCTCAACATGTACTGAGAGCATCGCATTCCATGGCACAGCATCATGTAGAGGCAAAGTGCTGAATACATCCTCTGCATCTGCAATGGCACCACACTTGCCATACATACTCACAAGGGTATTACCAACAAAACCAACTGATGCAAAGCCCTTCTTGCGGGCATCATCATGTAGTTTCTTACCCCTTTTGAGATCATGTACGCTGCCACAAGCTTTGAAAAGGCTAGCAAAGGTATATTGGTTCGGTTCCACATCATCGTCCTGCATGAGTTCATGCATTTGGAGTGCATCATGCGCTCTGCCACGGTCTGCACAGGCAGAGATCAAGGCGGTCCATGAGAAGACAGTACGGCAAGGCAATGCACGAGATGTGTGGTATGCATCGTCGATGGCACCACACTTTGCTAGAGTAACCACCAAGAAGTCACCAAGCAAGCCAGTGAGCTCTGATACATGTAAGGCAATATGGGCATAGACAAGCATGGCCTGATTCAAGGATTTTCTGATGGTGCAGGCCTTCAAGAGTGCCAAGTAGACATCAGTGGGAGGGACCGTGTACATGAGGAACAGGGCATCCATGGCCTTTTCGAGCTGCTCTTTCTGGCACAGAGATTGAAGGAGCTCGCTTCGCCTGTTGTTGTTGTTGTACGACCACTGTGAGGGGTTTGAGAAGAGGCCCTCCCATAACTCCTCCTGTCTCTCCTGGTGTTGCTGGATTTGAGATACCACTGATGCCGCATTTTGCCTCAATCCGAGTGGTAGAAGACGAGTGGCACTTCGCAGTCGGAGGAGAACCAACATAGGACGAGCAGACAGTACGAGCAGACATCAGGGGGCTCTGGTTACACACTGAGACCCAGGCGGGCGGCCTCTATTGGCCGCCCAGATCGTCTACATGTGGATGTACGTATGGTATACCATTTATATTACACACTAATAAAACATATTTTTGTAATGTGGTTTCCATGAGGCATACTTCATGTGTATGTGTGGACACAATCCATGGGCCATGATTATGGACCACTTTTATGCACATAGATGTAATATGGGCTTAGCTCATAGCCTTCGGCATTAGCAAGTGTGAACATGCCAGAAAGTATACAAAACAAAGGGCCTATCACAATTCACACTTACTATAATCATTTTGATAGTACATCTTCCTCTTGCCAAGGCTTCAATGGCAACAACCTTGCCCATGTGGAACTTCATGTAAACGAGCTCATGATCATTTTGATAATACATCTTCTTCTTACCAATAGTAAGCTTCAATTGCCAACCTTGCCCATGTGAAACTCCATGTAAATGAGTTCATGATCATTTTGATAATACATCTTCTTCTTACCAATAGTAAGCTTCAATTGCCAACCTTGCCCATGTGGAACTCCATGTAAATGAGTTCATTCATTCTCTCTCCCTCCTTCATCAATATCAAAGCTCTTGTCTTTGATCCGTCTCTTGGCCAATTTCTCATTTTCTTTCATTTTCCCTAATTTCTAAAAAAATTTACAATTTTCATGACATTTCCAAACCCTAGACTCCCTTCAAGCTTCCCAAACATTAGCGTGTGGCTATGCTGAGCTTATTTAGGGCATTTTGTGTAAGATTCAAACCCTAGAAGGCAAGGTGACCATGAGAGCTTCTTCAAGAGTTGATATTCGAAGTTGGTTACCTTCATGAAACCCTAAAACGCAGAAGTTGTGGCACCTTCATAATGGTGTGAGAGAGACAAGAAGCTTTCATCTGATGTGCAAGAAGGCTTCAAACAAGCTTATGGTGAGTGTTTGGGTTCCTTACAAGCTTCAATGGTTGGACTCATTGCTATTTCTTGCAAGAAAATTAGGGCTTCTTAAGTATTTTGCTTCATCTTACTTACACACATAAGTGATGGCAAAAATATATGCTCTTCACTCATGGCTTCTTACTCAAACCATAGCAAGAGACATAAAGATTTTTCGAGATTGTGGACAAGATTTACTTGATTCAAGCATTTTCAGAAGATCTTGGAAGCTTTTGAGGGTATAGGCTAGGGGCAGGATGAAAGCGCTCCAGGGTTTGCATGGAGAGAGAGAGAGAGAGAGAGAGAGAGAGAGAGAGAGAGAGATTAAAAAAACTCAATAGAGAGAGAACAAATCCTTGCACGTGCAATGATAAGCTTGATTAAAATATTGAACTTGCAAAGTACAATGCTTTTTGTAGGCTAGAGAGTAGCCTTATCTTTATATATGATATCTCCAAGTAAGACATGTTCTCTATGCCAACTTAGCAGCTTAAGTCTGAGCATGGCTTAGAGGCTTAACCAAGTACACCAAACTTGCATATGAGTGTGGCTTAAAGGCTCCAAGTCTAAGTATGGTTGGATAGAAACTTAACAGTCTAGGGGAAAATGGCACCCACAGCCTAGAACTCGCATGCCAGGCCTGATTCATGGGAGTTCCATCCATAGCAGCAACATACATCAGCTCTCAAAATAACCCCCTGGCTCTAAACATGTTTTTCCATGGGAAACGGACCTTTTATATGATTGAGGCCTTTTTATACAAATATAAAAACTCACTTGAGAAAAAAACACAAGAGATTATTTAACTCAGGTTTTGAGGGACTTCCCAGGCAAAGAACCCATGACTCTCACACATAAAAACATGGAAAGTAAGTATTTTAAAACCCATGACTCTCACACATAAAAACATGAGATTATTTAACTCAAGTTTTGAGGGATTTTCCAAGTAGAGGGTGTATTTTTTGGCGAGCATTTTCTAGTGAGCGCTCTTTCGTGTGCGGGCAAGCGGTTTCTCTCTCTACATATGTGTGTGTGTGCACCTCTTTATTAAGTACATGTGTGCACACAATGTTCCTTACTTCCATGGGCCACTCTCATTTGCAACTCATTTAGATAACAACATTTTATACTGTAAGACTTGCATTGTATTCCAAAGTTTTTTACAAGACGTTGAACACACGAGTATCATTCTACTTCTTCACAAAGACACACTAGAGAGATGAAACTTCCGAGCAATACTAAATCATATTATGACAACTACTTGAGACTATGTGGAAGACATGCAACACATGAAAGCATTTACGGCTTCAACTATCATCTTTGCCTTCTCCATCTACCCTAACTTTGCAATGAACGTGGCAACTTCAGCTCGTAAAGGAGCCTCCTTTGCCTCTTCAATGACACCAAAAACTCTCCATATCCCAATGGATGTTGTTGCTTTCACCTCTACCAGCTTCTTACTAGTTAGGTCTAGTCTACCACGTTCTTTGTTGTGAGCTTCTTGTAGAGCTCTTGCACTTTAGACGTTGTTGTCCATGCTTCCATAACGTCATCCGAGCTAGGTTCCTTTTCTTTGAGTTGCATGAAAGTTAGAAGCTTTTCTTAATATGCTTGCAAATGTAGTAGTATTAGAGAGATTGCTTGATGAAGCCATCATAAGAGAGGACCACAAAGAGCCTATTACAATATAAAGATATAAGGGAAGAAGAATATTGATCTCCACTGTATTTATAACTTTTCATAAATTAGCAATTCTATTTTAAGTACAATATTGATATTTAAAGAAAAAATTCAACTATTTTAAGCACAAATGTATTTTTTTAAAGGTTTCGCTAAAGGTTTCTCTCAAACTCTCTTTCTCTCTTTTACTCTCCTTTCACTCACTTCATCTCCCATGTCGTTGAGATCTCTTTGCAATTGCTCCATCACACTCAACAGCCAATTTATTTACCAAAACGATACCAAAACGATCATGAAAGACGCCAAAAACAACAATGCTAAAACAACATATTTCTTTCATTCCAATCTAGTGAAATGCACCAGTAGGGATGTCTCGCCGGCGGGGCTACTGGTAGAAGGAAGGTGGTATGGGTAGGGGGCTCTACCAAATGGTGCAGGTGTAGGTGGAAATAGCGACCTCACAAGATCAGGCCGTGGTGCCCATGATTAGGGCACTGCAAAAGGACTCGATGGGGATATATGTGGCATGACACGTCGATATTAGGGATCCATTAGGGAACACTAGGTGGCCATGACGAGGCACTTGAGTGTGTTGGGCTCATGGGTACTGTGAGGACTAGAGGATGTATCTAAGGAACGTGTGGAGATGGTGGCCCCACATGCACCTGCTGCTCCCATCGAGTATACTCACTGACCTCACCACATTGAAAAATTGGTGACCGAAATCATCGTGCACAAAGGCAAGTGGTCGCAAACATCAACTAAGGCACACCTCATCGATCTCCACGCTGATGCAATGTCATTGCAGTGTCATGCATGCTCTAGCCATGGTCCCAATACTAGCAAAACAATCCAGGACTACATCCCACGATCGATGAACGTCCCGAGTAACCACCTGCCATAGTAGAAGCTCACAATTGGCATATATATAAATGGACGACAATGTTTAAGACAATGAGTATATAATGATTACACTACTTGCATCGAGTTGTAATGAAGTGATTACTGTAATTACCTTGCAAAATGCTCGCTACGCTCAACAGTATATCAGATGGGATTCCCGTCCACATCCAACTGGTATGGCGAGGTTTCCTCCCCTGCTCATGGCTCATCGAACATATCATCGCCCACCTCAAAACTTGAAAAGTCTACAGCTACCTTGCCTCCCCTATGGAGACACATATTTGTAGTAAAATCGCCCCTGTGGAGACACATATCAAGGAACCACTACATCGTTCCTGTGGACACACATATTTGTAGGAAAATCGGCCCACACCAAGCATAGGCCTCCAAGGCTATCGAAGGCATCCATGCGTCCCCACTTTGTCAGCGATCCCATGAATCGTTTTTGCAATACTGCAAGATTCCAAGAATAGCAAAGCATATAAGACGACCGCAATACTATAATGATGATAAATGGAGAGAGTCAATAGCTTGAGTTAGAGATTGTACCTTTTTTTCACTTTCCGAAAAGCACAAGATGAAGGTGGTCAATTTTGGAGCTCAAAACTAAGTGCAGGGGGTCCACCACAACAGGACGGTAGTCTTCATTCAGATAACACCAAATACATGTCATTATTGTTGATTCTTGCATATGAACTGATGAATGTTCAAACATGTTAAGTTCACTTACCAGATCCCAACAGGTCCGCCTCGTCTTCTCTTAAACTCTCCGATCCCTACCCTTTGCTCTTACCATGTGAAGGGGTCACCTGCTCTTCGCACTGTTCATGGGACTGTTGCTCATCATCCTTGGACTTGCTCTCCTCAAAATCCTCATCAGTGTCATCCCCTTCCCACTCTGGCCGTGATCTTTTCTTGGGCGTTGGTGTCTCGTGAGTGGACAATGGAGGATCCTCGTTTGTTGATTTCTTACCATTTTTCTTATGGGGGGGCGATTGCTGCTCGTCGGCGGTGGTGGTAGGTTTCTTGCCCTTCTTGGCTACTACATTCAACCAACATTGAAACTTCAAATTTCCAAAAATCAATCTTCAGACTACTTCAGACACATGATCTAATGTACACAAACATACGTACTCTGAAACTGCTCTGCCTCCTTTGGAGAAAACTCCCCCTCTGGGTAGTTTATCCACCATGGGCAAAGTATCCATGTGTCCTTTCCCCAAAGCTTGTCGATCCACTCATCAGGGTACAATCTTGTCTCCTTTGTCTCAGACAACACCCATGTGTCTAAAAGGTGCTCAAGTATATATATACCCAATGTTGCACACTGCTTCCACCTAATACAAAAAGATTAAAGAAGTCTAAGCAACCAGTATAATAAGAATAACTTCACCATCACAAAAGCCAAAAAAAGTGTGCTACTACATACCTATAAAGGAGACGTCTTGTTGTGCAGCAAGTGTGGTTGCTGGTTAGGATCCAAGGTGGCATGCATGTTCCCTTTCCACCGTACAAATTCCTTTTCAAAATGAGACTTCCTGTATGATTTTAGGGCATCCGTGATACCTACTTCAGACTCCAACGTGGCTCTCTCGTGCACGCCGGCTACAACAGGTGAGCTTGCCTCCAACTTTGTGTACAATTGTAGAGTGTACTCAATCAATTGGAATTAGTACACATGATGATGGATCCACACGAAAAATGCTCTGTCACGGATGGCAATATTTGGGCGTCCCTCATAGCAAACTCCCCAGTAGCCAAGATGTCAAAGAGTCTACATTTCCTACATTATGAAAAACCATTATGTTTCTACCTACATAATTTTTTAAAAAATTGTAAAGAGAGTTAGAGATCTTACTCTCCATTAGAAACATGTGCTCGAGCAATCTCTGCTAGCTTGGGAATAGTGAATTTGCTGGCCTTTTCGCCCCAGCCATGGTACATGATCACTTTTTTTAAAAACTCTTTTCCACAATCATCAGGGTTTACAATTTGTGCTAGCTCATGTTCCCTCTTTGTAAATAGTGCCTCGGTCTCCTTCAAGGCATCTATGTAGTTCTTTTCGAACATTTCTACATCCAACCGGTATTCTCTACTCCCTCGCTCAGGCAAACCACTGATCTTCTCTTGGTATGTGGCATCAAACTCTGACTGCAATGCGTTAACATTAATGTTTAAGAAACTTTTTTTGAAATCAAAATATTGCTTTGGTGTGGTTTAAGAAAGAGGCGTACACACCTTGAAAACTAATTGTGACATGAGTGCCATGGGAAGCTTCAGGCACTTGCATCTATTTGGTCCCCGATGAGTAATTGCTTTCTGAGCCCATGAACTCATTGTCATTGAACTTTGATAACAATGATTGTGGATCGGCAAGACCCACATACTACATCATAAAAATATCATGTGCCATTGTGTTCGGCACATGAATGGTAGTGACCCTGCAAATTGGAGATGCATATTTAAAAAGTTCAATGATGACATATACAATATATGACCATTTGAGCACTTAAAAAAACAATGTACAATCCACTTACTTGTTGATCATGCATAGCACCAACAAGAATTAAGCCTCCTCCTCCTCAAGAAAATGGACCACTCTCTGCAATTCACCTTAGGAATCCTCTATCTTTCAACTCGATTGGTATTTGCTCATTCTTGCCAAGCTTTGAGTCAATGGTTGATGTCCTAAACAACAAACATCTTTCTAACCATGTGTTGCCATCCTTCGATCTACTCCAGTATCGTGTCAAACTAACTTCACAACGATAAGTCGTGACCGGCTGTACTTTTACAATCAAATGAGACGGGCTCTTTGCCAAGGAATCCCTAAGAGACAATGAATGCCGCCATTGTTGATTGGTATGTGCTCTCCTCAATGCTTTTGATTAAGCCCTCGATCGCATGTGACAAAGTGGCACTCTGGGAAGGTGGTCCTCCAACCAATTCGTGGGAGATGTGTCGATCAACCACTTAGCCAAAATTCTCTTTTACAGACTCTTCTTCAACAACCGTGGCCACACTGCTGGCCACACGATTGTCGACAGGAGCAGAAGAACCATCCCAAGAGTCAACTGCAATGGAGAGGTGTTCGTGACCTTGCTTGATGTGGCCACTTGTGATAGGGCCACGTCTTGCGATAGTGCAATCTCATCTTGATTTTTGATAAACCCCTTCGATTGCCAAACAAGTACAGGGGAGGCATTTTGCCTTGAAAGATGCTTCCTTGAGAAATTAAACTTAAGCTTTATTAACCATATTCTTTATCTTTGTTTCAAATAAGATGTGAAGAACATTAACCATTTATTTGTTTATCCAAGAAATCTGAATTATTATACCATTTATATTAATCACAAGAAGAATAGCTCGAGAATTTGAAGGATTTGGGAAATCTGAATATGATGTTGTAGTATGGAATCATGTACTTCTTAAAATGTGTTCAGAGACTCCTTTGGACGATGGCGTTGGGTGTAAAAGTGTAGAGGGCATTGAGGTGTAGAGGATGAGAGATTTATGAGAGGTAGAGGACAAGAGAGAGGTGTAGAAGACATAGACGGATAGAGGGGGGGTGTTGAAGACGTAGACAAGTAGAGGGGGGATGTAGAGGATGTAGACCTCTGCCGCCGCCACACGCATGGCACGCCATGCGGTGGGCCACATGGCATGGCAGGGGCCTCTGCCCCACCACTCACGCATGGCAGGCCACGCGGCGGGCCACACCCGCATGGGCCATGCTATGTGGCAAGGTGGCTTGCCACGCGTGGCAACAAAGGTCACGCGGTGGTCACGTATAATGCCCACACGCGGGCATTACTACACGTGGAAGCTACTTGGACTACCAACATCCATGTGGCTTCCACATGTATTGCCCTATCACCCACCGAATGCGGACATTACACATGGCATTCCACATTAACACACGTGGCCCACAATTACACGTGGTGCCACTCGTGTAACACTTGGCCCATATTACACGAGTGGCGCTCCACGTGTAATACACGTGGTGAGCCACGTGTATTACACACGTGGATTACACACATGTAATGTCCGAATGTGGGCATTATACGTGGCCATGCCATGTATAATGCTCGCACTCAGGCATTACATGTGGACCGACACCACGTGGACTGCGCACTACAAATGTGCACAGTAGGCCACGTGGAGTCCATGTGTAATGCCCGCACTCGGGCATTACACGTGGACCATAGAGGCAGGCCATATGGCCCCCTCGTGGGGGCCAAGTGGCCCCCCTATGGCTGCATGGCTGCGTGGCCCGTGGCCCTCAATTGTGTGGCTATGTGGACCCCGCCTTGGCCCTGTGGCCCGGCTCGTGACCCCTGGTTGCATAGCTGTGTGGCCCCGGGGCTGCATGCCATGCAACATGCATGGTGCATGGCATGCATGCCCCATGCTAGCCTGCATGCGACTGGATGCCACGCGTTGCATGCAGGCCCACTCGTTTTTGAAGGCCACCTCTCCGCCTCATCCTCTCCATCCCAACCATGGAGAACTCTCTCCGTCTCATCAGTTGAGTGTGGAGTATGCTCATTATCAGAGTAGCACCAAATTAAGTGTGTTTTCTTAGAGAGGACTAGAGGTTATTGAAACCAATAGTGAGGAAAATGTTTCTAGGATTGAGGGGCAAGTGGACGTGAGTCTCCACCCCAAACTATCCTTCGCAGTTCTACTACTCTTCGTCCCACCTCTGTCTGTCCAGTTCTACTCTTCGTTCCACTTTTACCTCATCTTTGCCCCACTTCTCTTTTATTTTGAAACGGCACTCCATCGCACTTTTCTTCGATTTTGAAACGTCGTTCTTTTGAGCTTTGGTCATGGCCACACTATCATTAGAGATGCTAATGGCCACACTATCATTAGAGAAGCTAACCATGGAGTGTATCCTCTTGAAAGGATACATGGCGCTTATGAGATGTACAAGAAAAACTCAAACAATCCCGACTTGTACCAAGCTAGAGAAATTTCAGGGAGCTTAATATGGGGATTAAAGCAAATAATCAAAGCCACGGAGAATGACCTTACAACAATAGACATGTTTAAGCTTAGAATATTAAGCTCAATTGCTTACTGGAGGACATATAGAGTCATCCACGAAGAGAACGAGCAACTAATACGGAATTTGGCCCAATCAATAATTACGTGTTGCAGAGCCTAATGAGTGTGTTTCTTAAGTATTGAATTTAGTAATAATACTGGTGCAACTTCATAAATGCCAACTTTTTTGATGTATTAATAATGTTGGCACTACTTCATAAAGACAACTTCTTCAATGTCCTTGTCGAGTTTTTATAGCTTAATGATGAAATTGTTTCTTCACGATGTTCGTCTTGTAAATTATGATGAGAGAGGAGGGGAGGGAGTGAGTAGATGGAAGAAAGAGATGGAGGAGTGATCGAGAGAGAGAATATAGAGATGCTAATATTTTTTGAAATCAATAGTTTTTTTGAAATATTAATTTATTGAAATCAATAATTTTTTTGAATTTTTTTTAAACGACCAAATTAAAAATGGTTAAATTTAAAATGACCAAATTAAAAATGATCAAATTATCTAAGGGTTTTAATCGCCATTGTGTACTTGTATACCATGTATCTTCTATGTCATTCTTTCTTGTTTTTGTGTGCTTCTTTTCTATTCCTCTTTACAATGAGTTGTATAATCACTTTTCCATCTTATAAGAAGCGTCTAAGTTTCAATAATGGACAAGTTCTCGGGAGTGTTACATTTTTGTAGGAGCAAGTAGCTCCCCAATCATTCTTTGGATTACAAGCATAGTAAATATTGCATCCCAAGAGTTGCATATCTCTCTTGAGGCAACCGCAAATCATGAGGGGAAGGAGTTCTATATACTTGAGGACTCTCTCTCAGCCAATTACTCTGCAATAGTTGATTCTTTATTGAACTCAAGCCCACAACCAATAGCCATCTTAGACAGCCCACCCAGAGGTCTTCCAACTCAGAGTAATGTGATAGATTTATGTAGCCTGATTCAAGATAACAATTTGGGCGATGCATCTGGCTCATCCGCTGTTGCAAGAGGAGATTGTAAGAGCATTTTGGAATACTTTAGGAGCATGAAGAAGGGAAACACGTTGACAAAACTTTTATTGAATGTCAAAGAGGTTACCAAGGCTGTGGAGATTCCTAGGCAATATAATGGTGATATTGCATTTGAGTTCCCACCAACCATGGGAACATACTCTAGAATGGACTCCATGGAGCATAAGTATGATCCCTACTAGAGGTCAAAGCCACAAACCTCTAACATTGCCTTCCCCGGAGTATGTTAGAGGAGCCATTGCCTAGGTGGTTTGAAGTGTGTGAATGAAGTTTGTCCATGTTTAAAGAACCACAGGGTGTTAAATACATCACATTTTATTGGAAGCATGCTAAAGGCACCAACCATTGGCGAGGAGTGCAACAGTACAAATGGAAAGCTCCTTTGCCATTACTGCTCAAAGCCGATGATGTGCATTGCTATATCTATTATGTAATACCCTCTGATGAGACGATGAGTAGATTAATGATACACATCAATTTTCATCAACATAATGTCCGGGAAGGCACATCAAAGGCACTAATTGATAGGACAAGGCAAATGGTGTCCAAGGTGCTAGGGGTAGATCGAAATGTTGGGGCAAGGAAGATAAAGACGTGTGTGGCCAAAGAAATCGTAATGGCAGCACTAGTGCAAGAAGGTGGTTCCTCACATTTCATTGGGGAACAAGAGTTCATCAACATTGCTGTTAATCCAATTCTAGGATTAACAAGAGCTATCGCCATTATCTTACATCAAGGAGTCATGGTTGATACACCAAAGGGTCATACATTCAAGATATAAAGCAATAGTGTCCAAAGCTACAACGTGGACGGGCGTCCGTAATGGTGTGACGGAGTATTTATGGCAATTCTTGTTCAAGAGCGTGTAGTAGCAAGTTAGGATGAAATCCTAAGTGATGTACTTCATGGATATATTATGAGAGTAGTCATTGTAATAGTATTAGGCCTCTTATGAGCCTAAAGTGCTCAGGCGACCATAGTTTAAGTGAGTGTGAACACTTATGGCCATGTATATAAGTGAATTTCTCTCATAATACAACATACTCTCCCATTGTGCAATTGAGTCTTGCTCTTGCTAATCTCTTTCCCTAATGCATGATGCTAGTGAGTGTGTGTGAGTGAAGTGAGGTGAGAGGAGAGATGATGACCGGTAGTGCAACGTGGTGGTGTGACAACGCTCACAGCAGGAGACGCAGTGGAATTGCTTCTCAAGGAGTTGTAGAGCTTGGAGACCTCAAGGGTTACGAGTTCGGCCATTGGAAAGATCCTCACACGACAGTTGCGGTTCACCAGGTAATCTCTTTTTGGATGTGTTTCAAGGAAGATTAGGGTGAGCCAGGCACCGCTGTCGGGGGAGCCATCCCTTAGCTTTTTCCATCGTTTTGTCTCTAATCTATGCATAACCCATTGCCTATTATCTTGATTAGTGGTTTTCCATGAAAAAGATGTGGGTTTGATGGTGATTTGTGTGAGATTTGGTGTAGAATAGCTCTCTTTTTTGTTTTTGTGAAAAGAATGTTTTTTGGTTAATTTTTAGATTAATTTGTTGTTTTTATGGTTTTTCATGTTCTTAGGGCTTGCACATAGTTTGTATTAGGCTTAGTTTGCATCCATTGCATCAAACAATGCAACAGAATGCATTTCTTAGTGAATGTTAGCTCTCTTTAGTTTAAACATAGATCTAAGATCATTAATTCTAGTTTAATTGTGTGTTTTTTGTTGAAATTATTTGGATTAGAGTGTTAGCAAGCATTAGGAGTAGCTTAATCTTACAAAAAATTTCTTAAAACCATAAAAAATCCTTGAATTTGACTAATTTCTCTTAATGGACTGGTTTTTATCATTAAGGGTGATTAATCTTGTTCAAGAGGCCAAAAATTTAGAAAATGTGTTCATTAGGGTCTAAATGGATCATATGAGTAGTCAAAATTGGAGTTTTTGAGTGTTTTGAGAGTATCTAGATGCATCAAAACACCTAATTACATCAATCTTTTGATCAATTGGAGAAATTTGACTCTCTTTGTTTAACTGTCTTAAAAGAGGAGACTATAATTAAGAGTCTAATTAATCCCCTAATTTAGATTAATTTATACAATTGTTGATGCACAAAGATTAGCATTCTCTTGCTCTATCCAATGATGTGCTCAATTGTGTGAATTAATTAGGGATTAATGGTTAATTGGAGTCCTTGATTAGTGTAAAAGGAGAAAAGATTAATCTTAGATTAATACTTAATCACCTTTTTTTACATAACTCATTAAGGCTAATGAGCATTCAATGAGAAGATGCTTATGAGTTGTCAAGTTGTCCATTTTGGGGGTCATTTATGAAGGGTGTAAGGGGTGTCATTAAAAGGTTGACTTTTTGATTCCACTTACCTTTTTTGAAAAAATGCCCATATCCCTTTCATTTAAATTTAAAAAATATTCTCCCCAAAAAGAAAAATTCATATTTTTCACTAGATTTTTTTAAAAAAAAATAAAATTTAATTTCCACACGTGAAGTCCGATTCATGGCGTGAAACACCAGTTCACGAGGCCCAAAAAAAAACGAAATTTAATTTCCACATGAAGTCCAGTTCACAGCGTAAAACACTAGTTCACGTGGCAAAAAAAAAAGAAATTTATTTTCCACGTGAAGTCTGGTTTACGGCGTGAAAACTATTTCACGATATAAAACACCAGTTCACGAGGCCAAAAAAAAGAAATTTAATCTCCACATGAAGTCTGTTTCACGGCGTGAAACACCAGTTCACGCGGCTAAATTAAAAAAAAAATTTAATTTCCACATGAAATCTGGTTCACAGCGTGAAAACCGTTTCACGCAACCAAAAAAGAAAAAAAAATCAAAATTTAATTTTTCGTGAAGTCCGACGTGAAAACCTTCTCACAGCGTGAAACACCAGAGTTTCATGTGGAAAAAAAATCAAAATTTAATTTTTCGTGAAGTCCGATGTGAAAACCTTCACGGCATGAAACACCAAAGTTTTACGTGAAAAAAATCAAAATTTATTTTTTCGTGAAGTCCGGCGTGAAACACCAATTCACGCAGAAAAAATAAATAAATATAAAAAATCCAAATTAATTTTTCGTGAAGTCTGACGTGATACTAGTCACGTGGGGAAAAACAGACTCTGGAAAACACCCCTCTTTGGAGGCCCATATCTCCTAAACTGTATATCCGATGAAGGCGCTCTAGGGCTTATCGGAAAGCTGACATCGTCCAAAGTCAAAATCGATCATTTTGGCCTCCGACCAACAGCCTCAAAATTCGACCCAAAATTCGAGGCAAAAAGCAGCCCAAAAACCACGAAAAATAAAAAAAATAGCGCAAAAACGACGATAAGCCATATTCATGCTACTTTTTGAGGGTCTAAACGACAAAATCACAGACGACTCAGAGAAACAAAGTTGTAGTACTCCAAAAATACTACAACTCTTTTATACAGAGTTTTTCAAAATTCCTTTTGGAACACCCTAAAAAATGTGCTATGATATAGGAAAAAAATTCTCGAGAAAATTTTTCGTCTTGAGACAGTGATGGAAAATGGGTTTTAGGACCTCCTCTTCCATTTGGAAAGTTCCTAGCATATGCTTTTTTTGAAAAAATATCTCAGGTCCACGTGCG
The DNA here is from genome assembly GCF_041138505.1 of Cibotium barometz. Classification (NCBI taxonomy): domain Eukaryota; kingdom Viridiplantae; phylum Streptophyta; class Polypodiopsida; order Cyatheales; family Cibotiaceae; genus Cibotium; species Cibotium barometz. The sequence continues at coordinate 26,334,506 of NC_141077.1, forward strand.
TATAGCGCCTAAGCTAATTAGGGCAAACGGACACCCGTTTGATCCAACAAAGAGTACGCCAAGCCTCGAGGCTGTAACGGGCTGTGGGAAAGTATAAAAAGCAAAACAAAACAAAACAAAAAAACAAAAAACAAACAAACTGTGATTGCTCATCATTAAGGAGCATTTAGGCACTTCGACATGGCCACAATAGAGGGATTGCCAGGGATTACACAAGGACTAAACCCAATGGCAGACATCTTCGAGCCATTGAGATCTATGCCATAAATTCACCTCCCAATGCCATTGGCCATGCCTATAACAAGCATGTCATCGGGTTTTACACCCCTTGTCAATTCGATTCCACCGGGCTTTGGTCCCTTGCCTAACATTCCCGCAAATCCTATAAGTACCAACCCTTTCTTGAATGCCCACACCTTGGACATACTAACTAGCCTAGAAAGGGGGGTGGCCCAAGGACTCACCGAGTCTCTCCCAACAAGAGCACTCACATATGGCCTCAATGATTCATGCAGAAATGCGACCGTACCAAATTTCTAAAATTATGGACAAATATGACGGAACAACAACCCTGTTCAATTCATTCAAATGTTTGAACAGAGATGTGAAGCCTTTGAAAATCCCAACTGCCCCACTAAGGTACATGTGTTGAACTTATGCTTTAGAAGGAAAAGCTAGTCGATGGTTCATCGCACATTGATGCCGGCGATCAAGACTAACTTCAAAACCTTGAAATCAGCCTTTGTACATGGCTTTTCCAGAGGTGATCGATAGAGTGCAGTAACAGAACTCTATTCAATTGAGTGTCAACCCAATGAATCCATTAGAGATTTTATCCTTCAGATAAAACTCTTGGACTCACGTGAGTCATGAGAAAAATTACTTGGACTCATGTTGTGAGTCATGAGAAAAATTAAACAATGTTCAATTGAGGAGATGTTTCATGATGGGCTTACAGAATAACAGCTTACACAACTTGATCATTGTATCCAATCCGGAAACATTCGATCAATGTTGTAAAGAAGCAATACGTTTAGATGACAACGTGCTAGAAGATGATCATGCTACAAGGTGTTCCTCATCTAAACCAAGTGAAACAATGGCAAAAGAAAGATCGATCTCGGAATTGACATTCCCAAAATTTTATGCAGCCTTGCTTAAAACATTACAGCAGACATCTATAAGACATGATGAAGACCTTCAAAACTAGACATCCTTAATGTCTCTAATAGTGAGGAGCAAAATGCCTTGTATTGAATGCAATCAATACGACCATCCTAATCCTCATTGTGCATACAAGGCACCTGTTCTTCTATACTGCATATATTGTAAAACCTTTAACCATGATAGTAAAAAGTGTCCCGCTTCTTCATCCACAATGGACTCAAAACCTCCATCTCCCATGCACCAAACAGAAATAGTCCAAAGGGTAGAAACTGCTCAAGAAGCAGTTAATCAAACACTTCAGTGTTTTTATTGTCGTGGGGGACCTCACAAGGTGGCAGACTGCACAGTTTGGAATACTTCCATGCCCATAGTCATTGACACCTTGCGACCAATGTGTGAACGATGTGGCATTGATCACATGTTCCAAGATTACCCAAGACGAGTTGCTTCAATGCAACTTGTCTCACAAAATACAACTCTTAACATCTTAAGTGTACAAAACGGGCAATTGTCCATGGTGCCCTTAAATGTGCTTACATGCTTACAAGCCAAGGCATGACAAACAATCAAAAAGAACGTAAAAGACAATACCTCAACATGGGTAGAAAAACATGTTTTAAAACAGAACCTAAAAGAGAACACAAAACCTTCTAAAACCAAGAAAAACAACAGAGAAGCTTCACAGGTTTCGAAGCTTACTTGGAGTACAAGATGTGGAGGTGTGCTTGAGGGGGAGTGTTGAGATATCGAGCTCAACTAGTACTACAAACATTGATGACCCGCTTGGGTGACAGCTCTACACTTATGCCACTAGCATGGTTGGTGAGATTATGGTTGATATGCTGCTACAGAAGGTTCACAAAGACATTGGGCTCAGAGAAGCTTCGCAAGTTTCAAAGCTTACTTGGAGTGCAAGATGTGGAGTTGAGCTTAAGGGAGGAGTGTTGAGATATCGAGCTCAGCTAGTGTTGCGCACATTGATGACCCACTTGGGTGATAGCTCCGCACTTATGCCACTAGCATGGTTGGTGAGATTATGGTTGATATGCCACCAATGGGTGACTTACTGTGAAACAACCACATTTACATTAGTAGAGTATGGCATAGTTATAGTGCCAAAGCTGATATGGACAGGTTCACACTATATAACCTTATTATGTTTTAGTTGAGTACTTTCACTTATAGTATGTACTCTTATCTTTCATTATATTATGTGTGTTGAGAAGAGAAGAAGAAGATAGAAGATAGAAGAAAATTCATCCATCCATCTCTCTTGTGTTACTTGTCTACTCTTTTGTGTGTGTGTGTGTGTTAAGTAGAAGCTTGCAAGGAGCTCAAGCTCACCCCTCTCCCTCCTCTACATATTAGATGCCTCTAACCACATGACTAGCTTGGTGAGTGGTCTAAAGAGATGAAAGAATTGAAAAAACCAAGTTATGTAGACACATATGATGATACTATGCACCCTATTGCCCACATTGGTAAAATACCTTGTCAATGCAATATGGTCAAATGATATACCTTGTAGATATACTTCATGTGCTAAATATTACAAAAAACTTGGTTTTTTAGTCAAATGATTGAGCACGGATTGTAAGTGAGGTTTAATCCTCATGGTTGTTATGTAGAAGAGTTCAACAATCAATGCCACTTAGTTATAAAAGGTAGCAAAATTGGAAGGATATTCACATTGGATGTAACTGTGCTGGATGTTAAGGAGGCAGCTATGTTTACACATGGTACATGTGTCATTGCAGATATTGACATATGGGACAAACGCATTGGATGTGTGAATATTCAGTTTGCTAAAATCTATGCAAGTGCATAATATTATCTCAGGTTTGCCAAAGTGTCCACAGTTGATGGGATGCAAAAAATATGTGAAGCATGCTAGCTACGCAAGCAAGCTAAGCATGCATTTCCAAATGATAAGCATGTAAGCACAATATCTTTGGATGTAGTGCATTTAGATGTTTGGGGACCCTCAAACATGGCATTGATTAGAGGATGCCATTACTATGTGACTTTCATTGTTGATACCACACTAGAAGGATGCAGGTGTATTTCATGAAGGAGAAAAGTAAAGTGTTCACTCACTTTCAAAGTTTTAAAGATTTGGTGGAGAAGGAAAAGGGTATGCACATAAAATGCCTAAGGTTAGATGGTGGGGGAGAATATTTATCCAAAGAATTTAGTGATTACCTTAGAAATCATGGTATTAAGAGGCAATTTACATACAAGTATACTTCGCAAAAAAATGGAGTTACAAAAAGGAAAAATAGATACATTGGAGAAAGGAAAAATACACACATTGTAGAAAGAAAAAATAAGCACATTACAGAAGTTTCTCTCTCATTGATGAACGAGAAGAATATGCCTCATTATTTTGGGGCTAATTCAGTAGTAAAACTGTTGTTTACATTATGGATAGGACCCCCATAGTTACAATTCATGGAATGGTGCCTAGAGAGAAGTTTATAGGAAGGAAACTACATTTATGTCACTTGAAAGTTTTTGGATGCATTGCTTATGTGAATGTACTAGATAAAGTGAAAAGTAAATTGATATCAAGGCATAAAAATGCATCTTCATTGGATACCCCCTTAAACAAGAAGGATATAGATGCTACAACCATACTACATGTCAAATAAGGGTAAGTAGGGATGTCTTTGATGAGATAAGTAGTTGGTATGCACCCATAAAGGACTCTATAGAGGGTGATGGAGACAACAATGTGGTTATGGCACTTGCAGAACAACAATCACAGGCACTTAGTGTGACTTATGAGTGTCTCCTAGCAATGGATCTACTGTTAGAGGCAGGTTGAGATACAATGTCATGAAGTCTCCCACATCATTTGGTGGAAATGTAGGTGTTGAAAATTCAGCACGCTCTCATGTTTCTCATGCAAGGGTGGTAAAGAGAATATGGATTAACCTTTTGTGATGCTTGATGTATTGGCAAAGCATTCCTTTGTTGATGGTGACTCTAGTGGCCTAGAATAGAGCCTTGGTATTTTAGGTTACACATGGTGTAAAAAAGAAAAGAGCAATTTTGAAGACACCTAATAGTGATCTAGGAGTACGCAAGTCTACAAGGATCAAATATCGTATTGCCAGATTGAGATATGATGGATATACAACTCATCATTATGCATATAATGTTAGAGTTATCTAAGAGATAGATCCCACATTCTTTTAGGAGGCACTTGGACATAAGCATTGAGAGGATGCCATGGACGAGGAAATGGTTACGTTAGATGCTAACATAACATGGGATTTAGTGCCATTGCCTAAGGATTATAAGGCAATTGGATGTAAATGGCTATTCAAAGTGAAGCACAAGTTAGATGGGTGTGTTGGCAAGTACAAGGCATGATTAGTTACCAAAGGATATGCTCAAACATACAAGAGGGCATCTATGTCATTACTTCTTGGAATGCATTCAAGGAGAAAATGAGAGATGTTTTTGTGTCTAAATTACACAATGCTCACAAAGTCACCAAATGGGATAACCTTAGTCAACAATCCAATAGTGTGCAAGACTAAAATCATAAATTTGTGAAACGGATGCTCTATGTCAAAGGACTTGATGCCAGCAGTTACAACATTGTGAAGTATATCAAAGGGTTGTCAAGGGACATTGGAGCAGATGTCAAAGCACAAATGCCGACCACTCTTGAATAGGCAATGATTTTGGCTGAGATTTATGAGGAGAAATACCCTTCAAGAGGTGGATTAAAAGAAAAAAAGAAGAGTGAAGCACCTCCTACTTTGGTCAAAACAAACCTAAATGCTTCGTCAACCAAGGTTATTCCTAGATACCCTACCGTCTAAGGCAAAGATTGGAGCAAGAAACATAACTTCAGATTTGGTAGGGGATCTACAAAGCCTTTGAGTGGTGATGGAAATCAACAAGACAAAGTTTGTCAAAGAGGACTACTTGAATGAGTTGAGAAGCAAGGGGCTATGCTTCAAATGTGGTGAGAAATGGCATAAGGAGATGGCAAGGAGATGGCCACTTTGAGAGGAATCAATGGTTCAAAGTTAACACTCATTAATTTGTTTCATGAGTTAGAGGGAGTACACATAGTTTTGTCAATGCAAAATCTCTACACAACTTGAGATTTCAGCCCCCATCTTTGTCTTCCATGCATATTGGCTTTCAAATATTGAGAAATATCAAGTGGCCAAGCAAGTACAAGAGTTATTTGACATGGGTTGGGGCAAACCTAGTCATTCTCCATTTGCATAACCACTCCTACTATGAAGAAGAAAGATGGTACTTTCCGCATGTGTGTTGACTATAAAGATGTCAACACGATTACCATTAAGAATAGATACCCTATTCCAAGGATAGATGATCTCTTGGATGAGCTCAAGGGTGCATGATTCTTTTCCAAGATTGATTTGAGATTGGGCTACCACCAAATAAGGATGAAGGAGGGAGATGAGCATAAAATAGCTTTTAGAACCAAAAGGGGTCTATTTCACTACATGGTCATGCCTTTTGTTTTATGCAATGCTCCGGCAACCTTCCAAGCTTTGATGAACAAGGTGTTACAGCCCTATCTTTTCAAATCGGTGTTAGTCTTCTTTGATGATATATTGGTGGTGGATAACAAAAGAAAAGAAGAGCTCTTGAAGCATGTACGAGAAGTGCATTAAGGGCACATCAATTTGAGCACATCAATTGTATGACAAATAGAACAAATGCACTTTCATGGAGAGTGAAGTGGAATACCTTAGATACATTGTGGGCAAAGATGGTATTAGGGTGGATCCTAAGAAGATGGAAGGCATAAAAAATTGGCCAACGCCCTCCAACACCACACAATTGAGAGGATTCTTAGGTCTCACATCCTTCTATAGGAGGTTAATTGAGAGATATGCTCAAATTGTAACCCCACTGATGACAGATAAATTGAAGAAGAAACCTTTCTTTTGGGATACTATTGCCAACAAGAGTTTTAAACAGCTCAAAAGGATGCTTACTTCAGTCCCTAGTCTTGTATGTCTAGATTTTGCAAAGTCGTTCACCCCGTGTGAGGGCGGATCCATGTGGAAGAGGAATTGGGGGCTGTGTCATGGGGTGATTACATTTGAGAGCCAGAAATTGAGTGACAAAGAGATGGAGTTGCATGTCTATGATCAAGAGATGATAGCCATTTTGCATGCAATCAAGAAGTGGCATCATTTGATATGAGAATGAACCCTTGTTTACTGGGAATTATATTTTTTTTCATCGAGGACACTCGTATATACCATGCCGGTGGGCCTCCAATGTTTGTTTCAGTTGGTTTGTATGGAGGGGTGATTCTTGGATTACTTACGCCTGACAAACATGTGTGTGGCTATGATTTGAATACTTACGCCTGACAAACATGTGTGTGGCTATGATTTGAATACTTATGGGTTGCCTATATCTCAAGACAACGTTGGTATTAATTGATGTGTTCAATCAATTGTTTAACTAACATGATTTGTGTCAATGAGTATAGGTAACGAGATGTGCGAGGGTATCGATTTGGTGTCACACGACAACATGAGATGTGCGAGGGTACCAATTGAGATGCCGCGCTATACAATGGAACCGATTGAGGTGTCGTGTATGGCTGGTGGATTGAGCGGTGGTGTGAAGATGGTGATCATTTTTGTTAAATCATGTATTAGAAATTCATAAATTATTTACGGCCTTTCATTTGGCTAGGATTATTTTATGTGCAGTGTGTACACAAGGTTACTTCATGTGTAAAGGCCCATTAACATTCATATTTGGGCAAAGGTTTGATATGAATAAACCTTAGGAACTTTTATATGGTTAATAATATGAGAAAAGTGGGAAAAGCAATACCCAAAAGTGAGAAAAGCAATACCCAAAAGTGGGAAATGCAAGCCCAAATTGTACGCACATCTATTATTAGCTCCTTGGGCTATTTTTACAAATACAATTCTCTAAATACCCAAGTTGTGGAAGTGGGAGCTCCATGCTTGAGGGGGGAGATTGCACCCAATCTTGTCTTGTGTGGTACCTTCTATCTCTATCTCTTATTGTAAATTTTTTTCATGTTTACCTTTATTCAATTAAATCATGTGGTATTTGATAAGTTATTTGAATTAAATCAATCCTTGCAAAGTTTCTTTAAAACTCTATTTTCCTAGAAAATTTAGATCCGTGACAATGGTATCAGAGCTAGATCTAGGAAGATGGATACAAGAATTGAAAGCTTAAAAGCTTAATTCAAAGGTTTTTGAAAGAGTTGCATCTATTATCCAAGAGGCAAAGACCAAAGGATAAGGGTGGGGTGGCAAACCACTTTGTAGAAAACCATGAAACCACCTTTTTCTTCAAAAGTGGTTTTCCCAAATTCATAGCTTCTTCTTTGTAGAAGGGTTGGCTGCCAGGTATACTGTGTGGCTCTCCTTTGGACGGTATGTTCGAAGTCCTCTATGCTCACAACAGCATAACAGAGACCCTACGTAGCAAACACAATGTAAGGGACCACAATACAAGAGACAAGACGGCGGAAGGAATAGAGACCACAATACAAGAGATGAGATAGTGGAAGGAATAGAATGCTTGCACTAATCAGAGAACACTGGGTAAAGTCTATCATTGTGCTGTGTGCACACTCAACAAAGGTCACAGTGAAGAGGACGGCACAAAGAACATGAGGATGTATTACAAGTGAGAATATGCTTGAGGATGAGGATAGGATCGGATGTCATCTAAGATGGTCAGGGGCCATATATGCTTGAAGAGGTGTCAACGTAGCCTCGGTGAAATCTCCTATCTCCAAGAGATGTTTTCGGTCGGTGCTGTTGGAGCCTTCAATGCTGTGTACCTCCAGTCATGCTTTGCGGTGGTGGAAAGTCTAGGTTGCATCTTGGTGGACAGTCCAATGTGTGGGCACCTTGGTGGTGGACAGTCCAGTGTGTGGGCACCTTGGTGAACAGTCCAGTGAACAATCTTGGTGGTGGATAGTTCAGTGGACAATCTTGGTGGTGGATAGTTCAGTGGACAATCTTGGTGGACAATCCAGGCTGCATCTTGGTGGACAGGCATCTCCAATGTGTGGGCACCCTTGGTGGCTACAGGTCACCCACCACTAGAGTGCTCACCATCCTCACTAAGGAGATAAAAGGAGATGACTTGGAGGAGTACATAAGGGGAGTATGCAGGATATGGTATTTACAATATGCTAGATATGCAGACATGCAATGATTAAAATATGCTAAATGAAAATGAATATAAGAGTGCAAAGCATTGATTCCATCTTGCACACAACTCCAAAACTTGCAGGAAACTCTAGAACTGCAAGTAGACCTGTAGAGCAAATCCAACCAAAAGGCAGCACCCATGTGACTTAAAACTCAGGGTGCTAGTTGTGCCTTCACCAATGGCTTGTTGATCCTCCAAATTACCACAAATCCAATCCAAAAGGTGACCATCATGAACCACCAAGACATGAGAAGTTTGCATCGCCACAGACCAAACTGTCCTTCCTATTCCACCAAGGGTAGGTCGAACCTGAAAAATGTAGGGGGAGAAGAGAGCTTGAGCTCTTCCAAGCACACACACACTCACAAAACCCTAAAAGAGAACACACAAGGTGAGAGGCTGAAAATCTTCTTCTTCTTCACTCAACACTCAACACACCATATACAAAGATAAGAGTACACACCATATGAAAAGGTACTCAACCAAATACATACTAGGGTTCTCTATAGTGTTAACCCAACTAAATGAGCTGGCGCTATAACTATGCCAGTCTCTAGAATGGCTATCACACAGCCTGTCATCCCACTGGCCGCATATCACCCATGATCTCACCCATGCCAGTGGTGTAAGTGTGGGGCCTATCCCCCATGCGGGTCATTAGTGTCCACCGCCTCACTAGATGAGCTCGATATCTCAATAATCCCCCTCGAGCTCAACTCCATGTCATGTACACCAAGCAAAGCCCCAAAGCCCTGAATTTGCGTAGCTTCTCTGTACCCAATACTTTGGTGAAGATGTCAGCTACCTGATCCTGTGTGCTGACATAAACAAGGTCAACGTCTCCTGCCAAGACCTTCTCTCTAACAAAATGGTAGTGGACCTCTATATGCTTTGTGCGAGCATGAAAAACTGGGTTCCTGGGACTGTATACTGCTAATGTTATCAGAGAAAATGACAACTTGTCTATCCATTGATAGACCGGAATCTGCAAGTAGCTTTCTTAACCAAGCTACCTCACATGCTGCCATAGCAGCACCTCTGTACTCGGCCTCTATACTGGATAGAGCAACTGTAGGCTGCTTCTTGCTGCTCCAAGTCACAGCAGCACTCCCCAAAGAAAACATGAAGCCACTAGTAAATCTTCTATCTGAGATACTACTAGCTCAATCAACATCTGTGTACCCATGTACACATATCTCTGTCCCAGTTTCATAAAATAGTCCACAATGCAAAGTAGACCTCACATACCTCAGTATACGTCTCAATGCATCCAAATGCGGCTTCCGAGGAACTTGCATAAACTGACTCACCAACCCAACAACATAGCTCAAATCTGGCCTGGTGATCGTCATGTAGATCAAGCTTCCTACTATGCGCCTATACATTACGATGCAGTGAGAAAGAGCTTCCATTGGAAAGGGTTATGGTAGGAAGTGCATGCATATGTATCAAAGTATTTGCCATATCACAAATGAATGAGGATCCCATGCATAAGGAGGGTGTTTTGCTTCTACCCTTACCCATTCCGAAAGGTAAATGGACGCATATTGCTATGGATTTCATTACCAGTCTTCCTATCTATGTGGTGTGGATTTCATTACCAGTCTTCCTATCTATGTGGTGATGGATCGCTTGACAAATTCAATCCATTTCATACCCACTAATGTCAAGTATACGGCATCAAAGGTAGCTCATCAATTACCAGTACCAGTCTTCCTATCTATGTGGTGATGGCCTTCTTATCTATGTGGTGATGAATCGCTTGACAAAGGCAATCCATTTCATACCCACTAATGTCAAGTATACGGCATCAAAGGTAGCTCATCAATTCATGAATAATGTATTCAAGTATACGGCATCAAAGGTAGCTCATCAATTCATGAATAATGTATTCAAGTTACATGGGATGCCACAACAAATAGTGAATGACTGGGATGTCAAGTTTATGAGTGGTTCGCACACACTATTGGAGAGCATGGGAACAAAATTGGCACCTAGTACTGCATATCATCTCGAGACCTCTGGTCAAACCGAGAGGGTAAACAAATGGTTGGAGACCTACTTGAGACATTATTACTTCAACACTCAACATGCTTGGGATAAGTGTTAACCCATGACGGACATCGAGACGTACTATGTTTTACGTCATTAATTTAAATATTCTGAGTCATGGGCCGGGCTTGTCGGCACCATATGTTAAGGATGAAGGGATTGGGTGATCGCCGATGAGAGGCACACCTTGAATATCAGTAGGATAAGGGTTAGGATCGACCGGCCATGTATGGGCGCCCAAGTGTGAATGGCCAAGTCACCTATAAGAGTCAAATGTAACCCTAAAATCCTCATTCTCATGTGTTGTGAATACAAGAGTGCTCTTGCCTTATCTCTTTGGTTTCCTTCTCCTGCGTGTGAGAGAGAGAGAGAGAGAGAGAGTGAGTGAGAGAGCGATCGAGCACTGTGTAGCGGCACGACGGCGGAGAGGCGGTAGAGCGGCGACGACGGCGGCTCCTTCTTCACTGTGACACGGGAATCCTTCAAGGCGGCGGTTGAGCGGTGAGTGACACACCCTTTGCATTCTGTTTGAGCTTCCTTCCCTGGTTGTATGCTTGCAGCCATTCGTGGCTCGCATACAGTGTCCGGCAAGTCCCCAGCTACGACCTGTGCGACAAAAACGCACATTTTTGGCACCGCTACCGGGGAGTTGCCCTGCACCAAGCTCCAGTTTGCAGCTCGAGCTGCTGCGTGAAGTTTAATTTACACTGTAGGAAAGCGACTGTGTGTTTGTTGCTGGCGTGTGGGTGTGCGTACTGTTATCTGATTTTCTGCGCGAGAGGGGGATTTCTGAATCCCCAAACCTGTGCTGTGTGCGAAGGCTGAGCCCTAGAAAGAAACCCTAGAAAACTTTCAAAAAAAAGAAAAAATTAATTTTAAAAAATAAAAAAATAAAAATAAAAAAAAATAAATTTTATTTCTAAAGAAAAAACCAAACGTGTGGAGAGGAAGATTTTTCAATTGGAAAAAATTTTTGAAAAGAAAAAACCCCCAATTGACCCACGGCCCCGGTCTCGGTCTTTTGATATATATATATAGGAGAGTGAGCCTCCATAGCTTTCTTTCAAGTGAGAGCTTATGGGAAGTTGTGCCCTATATGTAGCCCACTCCCCAAGGAGTAAAGTGAGCATGTGGGATAAAGCCCTCACCCTTTCCTCCACAAGCAAATAGGCTTTTGCCCCTTCCCCCATAGGGAAACGGACTGTTTTGAGGACCATGAGAGCTCCGGATAGGCAAACATGGTGCTGTAAAGCACGCTAGGACCCTTTGAATGATACGCTCGTTTTGAGCTATCACACGCCCTAGTCCAAGTTCGACCGTAAGTAAGGGGATCAAAAACGAGTTAAAAACAATCTAAAAACAAGTAAAAACGGGGTGCGAAATACCCAAGAAACCACTTGTGTGGGCTTCAACGGTAGTTACCAACGCACGTGGGGTAGCCACGTCACATGCATCTACGTTCTGGTCGGGTGCTAGAGCCTGAGCCACTAGAAAGCGTTTCAGTTTACGCAGGCTCACACCATCCCTCCACGATAGCATCTTGGCCTTCGGCTGGAACCCAAGGGAGTGCAACCCAAGATCCATGAATAGTGGATAGTGACTCGTCCTCTAACTCAGAAGCCATGGAAGGGCACCCTACCAAGAACCCTGAGGAGACAAGCCAAAACATGCCAGTGTGGGCCCCACAACCCGGATCTAGCATGTTTAGTCGTCTAATAGAGACCTTTAGTAGAGCTACACGCTCTGAACATGCGACAAGCAAAGTAAATGAGGAAGGAGGGGTAGTAGATTCGCCACTCACATCTTATGTGGACCCTACCCTCCCACAGAGTGTCCATGTGGATATTCTACCCACTTCGTTTAATGAAGGCCCTACTGAGCTACCACATTCCGATGCTCTTCCTAAAGTAGAGGTCCCTAGAAGCCAATCCATAAGAAGTGACATTGCGTCCACTTCGTTTAATGAGGGCCCTACTGAGCTACCACATTCCGATGCTCTTCCTAAAGTAGAGGTCCCTAGAAGCCAATCCATAAGAAGTGACATTGCGTCCACTTAAAGAGAACCGTTTGGCACACCAAGTCTGGATGGGATATTTCTCAATGAAAATTGGGAATATGATCTACACACAAAGACTCTAACTGACCTATACACAGGTTACACATACCATGTAGGTTGGTTAGAAGTCCTACGATCTACATCTAGCGCCACTAATCTAGAGGAGCAACAACACATGATATGTGAGGTTATTCATAGAATTATCCAATTTGAGAGGCAAAATAGGGGAGTGAACTTAGTTTCCACTGGCCCTATGAGATTTTTGGATACGGGCAAGGCCAAACAACCAACCCTATCACAATTGGAGACTCCCTCGATGAGTCCCATAGACCCTTCGTATGTTGTTTCGCCTGGAGTCTCAATGCAGGTTGAGCCCACGAGCAGTAACTTTAGTTTTCCAGCCTTGGCTCAACTTTCCATTAAGGAATCCACAATGCCTACCCCAATGATGAGCATGACGGAAGGTGCACCTGTTACCGCTATAGTTAGTACGACGCCGCTACCTAGTGGAACAGTACCTACAACAGCGCGTGCCAGTGCTTATCGACCATATGTACCTATCGCTACTCATGCTCATGTAGCTCCTACGCCTCTTAGTATGCCAATGGCGTATGCTCCACGACCGCCTTATCACAACCCTTATCCAAGAGGAGCTAGGCCTAGTCACATATCATATCCTACGTCATTTGCCAACATACTCAGACCAACGCCAACTCCTATCAGCCAGGCTATCCCAGAAGTGCCTCCACCAGCTATGCCTACTCACCTAGGTGATCTCGCAGTGTTTGCTCAGACGATCGGACGATCTATTGCGGAAAACATGCGGGGTATGCCTGAGAGAGAACCTAGAAGCAAGGCAGTACAAGTGGCTAAGCTCACTCAAAACTTCAGTGGTAATAACGAGGATGTTAGGAAGCACATTGAAGTCTTTGAACACGTGTGTGATTCCTTGGAAGAGCACAATGAGCTGCATAAGTGTAAAGCCTTAGAGAGAAGGCCGGAGATTGGTATCGAACCTTAAGGGTTGAAGAGCGCACTCACTACCCCACTCTCAAGAGATTGTTCTTGAAAGAATACATACGTGAGGGTGTGCTTTGGGGAGTAGCATCTCAACTCCAAAAAGCTGAACGCGAGGAAGGGGAGTCAGTGAGAGACTTTATAAGTCGCTTGAAGCATCTAAATTCTCGCTGCACTCCCAACGAGCGCTTCAATAATAACCAACTGCTCGATAGATTCATCCGAGGATTGCGCCACGAGGACATTTACAATGGCCTAGTCATTAGAGGTCTTACAACGTGGGAAGCAGTCACTGCCAATGCAATCCAGTTAGAAGACAACTTGATGATTGCAGGTAAAAAGGTGTCTTCGGAGACAAAATCCGTTAGTTCGCAAGTATCTGGGCACGAACCAATGACAGTAAAACCTATTGCCAAGGAGCCCAAGATATCCGAAATGTCTGTGATGACTAACCTTACTAAGGCTCTCCAAGAATACTTTAGGGGTAATCGAGCTCCTCAAAATAGCCATATGTACCCACGGAGAGAGCAACAATGGTGTTCGATGTGCTTAGGACCACATAGCACGAGTGAATGTCCCACATTCAGAGTCAAATTCAATGGGAATTGCAATGCATGTGGTAAGTACGGCCATCAATCTAAAGATTGCCTAGTACTTAAGCGAATGTTGGCAAATCAGGCACCACTAGCCTGGTCAAACACACCTCAAGTACCCGCGCTAATGCCTGCACAACCTGTCGAGCAACTGTCACAGCATATAGTTCCAAGGAATCCGAATGTAGTCCAGTCTGTGCCGTTACACCGCCAGTGCTAGGACCACAACCTCCACATCCAAGGATTACCCCTGTAAACTAGATGGGTTGTGAGTCACATAGTGCGTGTGGGGATTATGAAGAGGAGATAAACCCCACTGTTTCATATGGGATTGATACGTTCGAAATGATTCCCCAGTACTACATGGAGGATCATTTCGGGCAAGTCAAGCTTGTATATCAAGCAGCTGCTCTCGCCACACAAGAGGGCAAAACCTTAATACCTTGGCGAGGAGACCACCTCTCCAATGCTACGATTGTGGTGGACCGCATCGTGTAGCGGAGTGCCCTAATATGCTACAGAAGATCGCTACTCAAATGCAACCAAATCAAGGGAGCAAAATGTATGAAGCTATATATATACATCCCCTTGAATTTGGCAATTACATGGTCAGGGGAGAAGGTTAAGGAGGAAGCATTAGAATGTCGAGCGTGAGTACATGCTCCCCCTTTCCTTGGGTAGATCATATTATTTGCAATGATGTTGCAGCCTCTTGGAACCAATTTGTCCAGCGGGTCATAGGTTGTGATGTGGGCAGATAGCTTTTTATGATCCTTGTGGCCACATCCACCAATTGCAAAGATGGTAGTGTACGCTCCCATTGACGAATGGAGGAAATGGTTTTCGACGATACTATTACAAGGGGAGACGTAGACTCATCGGTTTTTTGTTGGGTGTTGACAAGAGTAGGTGTAGAGCATGTAGAAACTTCTATATGAGTGTGTGCCTGGCATGAGGAGCTAGAAGCTTCATGTGGCTCCCCCCTTCCTGAGCTAGGTGGTAATGATCGATATCGTTTGGGAATCCAAACTAACTCTGGAAGAAGTGGTGCGGAGCACTCTGTTACCTTTCCCTTACCACGGTCTTGAATTGTCATTGGGGTGGCAACAATTGGTTTGCAAGGTTTTACAGGTGATGTAGAGGGATTCAGCTTATGTTTAGGGACCCAAATCTGGTCATTCCCCTCGTAGTACCCTTGGGCTACTAATAATTTTTTAGGGATCCATCGCGATGTTACATTGCCCTTTCTCGGGTGGGTAGCTGCTTTCCTTTTACGAGGCTTCTTGGTGGCTGAACGAGATTGAGCAGGGAAAGTAGCTATTAACGAAGCTTTTGGGACCCATCTGTATGTGTTTTTTGACATAGTAAGTGGAGCTTTAGAGACCACCCTGCATGTTTCCACTTTTGGCGTTGAAGCGTTAGAGGGATGGCAAACAATCAAAGATGGTTTTGCCACTGGACTTTGTGATTTTTCATTATCTAGCATTTGAGTGGATGACTTAGGTGCGGGATTTTGAGCGGTCAGACCTAGTGTTGGTTCTTGCGTTGTGACTCGTCTAGTTGCCTAATCGATATTGCACTTGGTGGCCATCATCCATTTGCGCCCTAAGTTTACAGTCCCTTCCATAGTACCAGCAGGCATAACCAAAAAGCTTTGAATTACGGTCCCCTAAAGGCAATGCAAATACAAAGCTTGCACATTGCTATTATGGGGCCATACAAAGTGTTGAGGAAGGTTGGTGAAGTGGCTTATCAACTTTTTCCTCCTTCAACTACTCGAATACATGATGTATTCCATGTTTCTAACTTGAAGGCATACTAGGTCGAATGTGCAAGTCATGGATGAACTTCCTTCCATGAATGAGGAAGGCATCGTAGAGTATGTGCTAGAGAGTCTTGTGGGCAAGAGGGAAAGAGTGCTTCACAACCGTACAATGGGAGAGTACTTGGTCAAATGGAAGGGTTTACCTCTTAAGAAGGCTACTTGTGGTAGCTCGTCTCCATGGCTATTGGATGCATATGGAGGTCAATGAATGGGTCATCTATAAAAAGCATGCTTGTTGGAATTTTCTGTTATGACCAGTTTTTGGAGCCCCATTGATGTTGGAAGTAAGTTCACATGCATGGAGATGATTCATGGAGCTATGCTATGTCATGGGGTACCATTGGAGGATTGTTTTAAGGGCATTTCATACATTTATGGGTCTATTATTGGTTGCAAATGCTTTCATGGAATAGAATTTCAACCATGTATATGATGGTGATTTCATGGTTTGATGCTTAATATACATGGTGTGATGATGTTCAACCATTCCAAGAGCTGAATGATACGGTTTCGAGGACGAAACCAATGGTGGGGATGGTTTGTAACAAAGGGTTTATTTCTAGCCATGGATATACTTGTTAATAAGGGGCCATGTGCTAAGGAATAAGTGGGAACTAGGGGCCAAGGGCCTAAGGCTTGGGCATGGGTACATTTTAATAAGTGTGAAGCCATAGCCACGTATAAATACCAATTATAACACTAATGTGGTAGCTAATCACTTTTACTAATCATAATTAATAAAAAATCTTGACGCTCTCAAACTTTCCATGGATTCTTGGCTGCAGTGAGGCAGACTTTCCTCCATCTTTTGCTCATCTCAAGCTCTAATGGGACCTCTTCTCTTGTAGTTTTATTAAGGCTAGTGGAGATTCTATGGCTTGTCATCAGCAGGTAATGGAAGAGAAGGGATGGTTCTGGGAGGAACATAGATAGGCATTCTATGTAGGCTCAGCTTCTATGTAGGCTCAGCTTCTATGTTAGGCATGTCCCTATGGCAAGATCGTTGTGAAAGTATGTGACGAGCGAGGACTATTTTGCACATTTTTCCCACATGTTTTTCTTTTAAAGATCAAACAAGTGCTCTGAGACCAATTGGGCAAGCTGATTCATAAATGAAGTACATGTTAAAAAGTCAAGACTATTGGATAGGCTTGGAAGATTAGTCGACCTGCGAGGTTGTTACGATCCATCTTCTTCATTGTTATTAAGACCAGGGTTTATTAAATGTGAAGAGGTTGATGTTGGTGGAACCCATATGAATTCCAGACGATGGGCCATACTATCGACCAGGTTTTCACCCACCATTCCCTCCCTATCCAAAGACGTACATGAAAGTGTCGATGATGAGGCTATGGTTTGTGATTTCCATTAATGAGTGAGCATAAAATATGCTCACTTGCTTTGAGGTTGAAGATTGTTTGCTTATAGCAAACAATAGATTTGAGATGCCAAATGTTTGGACCATGGATCTTATCTTCATTTGAAACATTGTTGTGATTTGAGTTGCCAATTCTGTTGGGATTTACGTGTTGCTAATGCTGTCGAAGTTGATACAGAAGTTGTTAGAGAGACTCGATCCCTTTAAACCTTTTTGGGCACCCATACCTGTGAGCTTGAAGTAAATGTTTTGGGATCCACCTTTGATGAAATTGTGGACATCTTCTTTGGTACTTTGACTATGGAGGCTTCATCTTTAGTGTGCAGGTATATTCCTCCTTGAGGTCTGTGTCTATTGCCATGGGATCCATGCTTGAGTTGCTCCTTCAAAGTATGCTTGGACTCGTAGCAATGCCCTTGAAACCCAAACTTGTCAAGTCGGCATTGATATTTGCTGAACTCTAGTGGCTTTACATGGTTTAGAATTTTGAGCTCTTTTTCTTCTAGACTCTTAAGGCTTGGTTTTGGAGGGTGCTGTTGTTTTGCGAGGTAACCAAATTTGTCGATTATCCTCATTTGGGCACTCCAAACATAAGCAAAAGACAAACTTGAATACAAGGGAAGGGAAAGAAAAGAAGCATGAGGGAGAATGATGAGAGAGAGAGAAAGAGAGAGAGATTCTAAAAAAATATTGTTTACATTCTTTGAGGACATTGAGTGCTTACTAAATGCCATGAGATATAAGTAAACACCCAATACATGAGATATGCTCAAACTTTGAGAAACCTTAGCTAATCATTTTTTAGACTAAAACTACAAACCCAACGCTAAAGCCTCATATATTGGCCTTATATATTAGAAACTTTTATGTAAAGTCTAAGCATTGAGAAAGAGGGTTACAAGCCCACTCTTGAGAAAGAGAGTCTAAGCAACCTTGAGAGGGTTATAAATGTGATAACATTGGCCACGTCCACTTACCTCTAATTTATGATCACGTCCCTTCAATGTATTTCTTCTGAGCCAAAAACGAAAAACCATAAACAAACACTAAGCCAAAACGTTAGCAGGCCAAAAATTGTTCATTAAAAAAGGAAAGAAAACTCACCACGCTCGTTCAAAGTGAGGTGGGTATAGACAAAGTGAGGTGGTGCCACAGCTAGTTCAAGCTCACAACCAAGCTGGCTTAGCGTCTCCTCCTTCCTTATTAGGAGCTGCTCTGATCCGCCTCTTCTAGAATTCACAACTCCTCTGCTGCAGTGCTCACCACTTAACAACCCCAAAGAAAGTCAGGAACGCTCGCTTCTTAACAACCGGAAAGGGCTTGTTCGGCTCCCTCTCAATGGCATGTAGAGACATGGACTTCTTATGGAAGGAGTACTTCAGGGATCCCTCCCAATTTTGGGACAATCGGAACAGCAAGGTAAGCAGTGTTTTACAATTTCATGAGAGTACAGGAAAAGCTATTGGCTTTTCTAAGTTTTGTTTTGCATCACAGAGAAGCCCAAGATCCCCAGACTTGAGGCACAAACTGACAAAGGAGCCGCTGTGGATGGATGGCTGGCACAATCCGCCTTGGGTCCAAGAGCAGTTGGGAAGAAGCGGACTGCAACTCCAAGTGAAAGATGGAGAGTTCTATGTACGGAAGGATAAGCGGATGACCAAGGCCAAGGAAATCCACCACCGAGGTGAGGAGGTGCTGAATGACAACCACGAGGAGTTTCAAGACGCTACTGCTCTTGTGGCGTTGCTAAAGGCTTGTGCCAAGCAAAAGGACCTGTGCAAAGGCAGCAGAATACATGCTGATATTCTCAAAAGGGGGTTGCTTGAAAAGAACATTTATGTCGGCAACACCCTACTCCATATGTATGCCAAATGTGGCGCGCTTGCAAAAGCGCAAGAAGTGTTTGATGAGCTTCCAGTACGGGATGTAGTTTCCTGGAATGCTCTAATTGCAGGATATGCCCAACACGGGCATGGTGATGAAGCTCTGAACTGGTTTGGACGGATGCGAGACGAGGGCCTCTCCCCAGACGCAGTCACCTTTGTTTGCATCTTGAAAGCTTGCGGCGGCATAGGAGCAGCTGAGAAGGGCGAAGAGATACATGCTGAGATTGCCAGGCAGGGGTTATTGGAGAAAGATATTGTGCTTGGCACTGCATTGGTGGATATGTATGCCAAATGTGGCGCGCTTGCAAAAGCGCAAGAGGTGTTTGACGAGCTTCCAGTACGGAATGTTGTTTCATGGAATGCGCTAATGGCAGGATATGCCCAGCAC
The DNA here is from genome assembly GCF_041138505.1 of Cibotium barometz. Lineage (NCBI taxonomy): Eukaryota > Viridiplantae > Streptophyta > Polypodiopsida > Cyatheales > Cibotiaceae > Cibotium > Cibotium barometz. The sequence continues at coordinate 26,354,089 of NC_141077.1, forward strand.
AAGCATGGTGATGAAGCTTTGAACTGTTTTGGACGGATGCGAGACGAGGGCCTCTGCCCAAACGCAGTCACCTTTGTATGCATCTTGAAAGCTTGTGCCAGCATAGGAGCAGTGGAGAAGGGTGAAGAGATACATGCTGAGGTTGCCAGGCAGGGGTTATTGAAAAAAAATATTGTGCTTGGCACTGCATTGGTGGATATGTATGCCAAATGTGGCGCGCTTGCAAAAGCACAAGAAGTGTTTGACGAGCTTCCAGTACGGAATGTAGTTTCCTGGAATGCGCTAATGACAGGATATGCCCAGCATGGGCACGGTGATGAAGCTCTGAACTGTTTTGGACGGATGCAAGTAGAGGGCATTTACCCAGATGCAGTCACCTTTCTATGCGTCTTGAAAGCTTGCGCCAGAATAGGAGCAGCGGAGAAGGGTGAAGAGATACATGCTGAGGTTGCCAGGCAGGGGTTATTAGAGAAAGATGTTGTGCTTGGCAATGCATTGGTGGATATGTATGCCAAATGTGGCGCGCTTGCAAAAGCCCAAGAAGTGTTTGACAAGCTTCCGGTACAGGATGTAGTCTCCTGGACTGCGCTAATCGCAGGATATGCCCAGCACGGGCATGGTGATGAAGTCTTGAACTGTTTTGGACTGATGCGAGACAAGGGCCTCTCTCCGAATGCAGTCACCTTTCTATGCGTCTTGAAAGCTTGCGCCAGCATAGGAGCAGCTGAGAAGGGCGAAGAGATACATGCTGAGGTTGCCAGGCAGGGGTTATTGGAAAAAGATATTGTGCTTGGCACTGCATTGGTGGATATGTATGCCAAATGTGGCGCGCTTGCAAAAGCACAAGAAGTGTTTGATGAGCTTCCAGCACGGGATGTAGTTTCCTGGACTGTGCTAATGGCAGGATATGCCCAGCATGGGCACGGTCATGAAGCTCTGAACTGCTTTGGACAGATGCGAGATGAGGGCCTCTCCCCAAAGGCAGACACCTTTGTTTGCATCTTGAAAGCTTGCGGCAGCATAGGAGCAGTTGAGAAGGGTGAAGAGATACATGCTGAGGTTGCCAGGCAGGGGTTATTGGAAAAAGATATTGTGCTTGGCACTGCATTGGTAGATATGTATGCAAAATGTGGCGCGCTTGCAAAAGCACAAGAAGTGTTTGACGAGCTTCCAGTACGGAATGCAATTTCCTGGAATGCGCTAATGGCGGGATATGCCCAGCATGGGCACGGTGATGAAGCTCTAAACTGCTTTGGACGGATGCGAGACGAGGGCCTTTACCCAGACGCAGTCACATTTGTTTGCATCTTGAAAGCTTGCGGCAGCATAGGAGCAGCTGAGAAGGGCGAAGAGATACATGCCGAGGTTGCCAGGCAGGGGTTATTAGAAAAAGAAATTGTGCTTGCGACTGCATTGGTGGATATGTATGCTAAATGTGGCGTGCTTGCAAAAGCGCAAGAAGTGTTTGACGAGCTTCCAGTACGGGATGTAGTTTCGTGGAATGCACTAATCGCAGGATATGCCCAGCACGGGCATGGTGATGTAGCTCTGAACTGCTTTGGACGGATGCGAGACGAGGGCCTCTCCCCAGACACAGTCACCTTTGTTTGCATCTTGAAAGCTTGTGGCAGCATAGGAGCAGCTGAGAAGGGCGAAGAGATACATGCTGAGGTTGCCAGGCAGGGGTTATTGGAAAAACATATTGTGCTTGGCAATGCATTGGTGGATATGTATGCCAAATGTGGTGCGCTTGCAAAAGCACAAGAAGTGTTCGACGAGCTTCCAGTACGGGATGCAGTTTCGTGGAATGCACTAATCGCAGGATATGCCCAGAACGGGCATGGTGATGTAGCTCTGAACTGCTTTGGACGGATGCGAGACGAGGGCCTCTCCCCAGATGCAGGCACCTTTGTTTGCATCTTGAAAGCTTGCGGCAACTTAGGAGCAGCTGAGAAGGGCAAAGAGATACATGCTGAGGTTGCCAGGCAGGGGTTATTGGAGAAAGATATTGTGCTTGGCACTGCATTGGTGGATATGTATGCCAAATGTGGCGCGCTTGCAAAAGCGCAAGAAGTGTTTGACAAGCTTCCAGTACGGGATGCAGTTTCATGGAATGCGCTAATCGCAGGATATGCCCAGCTTGGAAAGGTTGAAACTGTTTTTGACTCGTTCAACAAAATGATAGGAGAATGTACAGGGCCAGACCTGGTCACATTTGCTGTGTTGCTTACTGCGTGCAGTCATGCAGGTCTAGTGGATGAGGGGCAAATGTACTTTGAGACTATGAGCACAGTCTACAACATCATCCCAACTTTAGAGCACCACACTTGCATGGTTGATCTTTTCGGTCGTGCAGGGCACTTTGACAAGGCAATAAGTGTGATTGAGAAGATGCCTTCTTCTGATTGTCTTCCACTTTGGTCTGGTCTGTTGGGTGCTTGTCAAAAATGGGGAAATGTGAAGCTTGGAAGATGGGCCTTTGAGCATGCAGTACAGTTGGATGAAAAGAATGCTGCTGCATATGTCCTCATGAGTAATATATATGCAGCTGCTGGCATGGGAGAGGAAGCGGACAAGGTTGAAGATATGAGACTGAAAAATGGAGCTTGGAAGATACCAGGACGTTGTTGGTGGACTGATGCAAGTAGAAATCTACATTCATTTATTGTGGGGGATGGGAGTCATCCCCCACCCAAAGCAAAAATATCTATGCAAAGCTAAAAGACATTGGTCAAAAAATATCGCTGGAAGGGTATTCCCCCAGGTTTGCACGGGGTGTCACAAGCCAATTCAGATGATGCAAAGGAAGATGTGCTATGTGGGCATAGTGAGAAGTTCATGTGCCCTCATCAATACACCTGAAGGGACACCTATACGTGTTACGAAGAACATGCGAGTTTGTGGTGACTGCCATTTTGCTACATCGCTCATATCAAAGATGGAGAAGCGCAAAATTCAGGTCAAAGACGCAAAGGATGGAAAGTGTATTTGTGAGGATTGATTACTGGTGGTGATGGCAGTGCAATTGTGTGGCCTGGCTGCTGATGAAAATTGTGATGGTGCTGATGAAAATTTGAATACTGGTCGCAATTGTGCAACTCAGATGAGGATGAAAATCACCGGACAGAACTCTTCTTTTAGCCTTTTTGTAATTCAATTATACACCAATTTAGGACTTGAGAGCTGAGTTGTGCAGGAACTGTTTTTTTTTTTCGCTCTCTCTTTTTTGTGTTGTATTATTTGGTGTAGTTGTTTTAACTAAGAGTCTTCCATAATCATTGATGTAGAAGTACACCCTTACTCTGAGTGGTCAGCTCAAACTAGTTTGATATCCTTTTCTCCATAGGATAGTGGGAGTCCTAAAAAAAAGAAGGAAATTGACAATACTTGTTCTGGCTTGGTCAAAGCACTTATTTCATTCGTGTAAGGTTTAAATTGCATGGAGGCAGTGTTCACAAAAAACCTGCAAACAGTTACAATGTACTTGCAGTGTTTTAGTTTTCACTTGTAAATTTTAAATTTGTAATTTTAAAAAACTACAAATTTTTAGGTGACTCTAGTTATAAATTGCCCAAAAGGTCAATAAATTTTTGAAGACAACCCTCAAATTTTGAGGATGCAATCTAAGAAAAATGTTTGCCGCGAATACTGCAGAGAGGGCTCCCATTAGCTACTACAATTGATCCACTATTAACCATTTCAAGAGAGGTGAGATTGAGACGATAAGACCAACAACTTAATTGCATTGTGGGACATGCAAACATAGCATGTGGTGGCACTTTATTTATAAGGCATCAAACCATACACAAAAAACATCATGAATGCTTGGTGTGACTCAAACTTGGCACCTCTACTGACTCAAACTTGGCACCTCTACCAAGAACTGCGAGCATCCTATCCTCTTGGGGTCACAACATTGCACCTTTTCTTTCACAATGTCTTTTTCCAATAATGGTAAGTGTAAAATGTATTAAAAAGAAAAATTGAAAAGTGTAAAATGTATTAAAAAGAAACAAGCTTTCTAACATTCTCCCATACTTTCAAACTATACAAATCCATCAAGTTTAGATGAGTAGTTACATATCTAAAACATTATCTAGCTCTAGCCCAAGAGCACAACCCTAGAAGCAAGCAAGCAAGCAAGAGGGAACATTTCGACAAGCAAAAAGCCTTGCTTCTACCTCCTCATCTTGTATGCCCAAAAAAAATGCAAGAAAGCCATGAAGAAAAAGTGGACACAACAACCCTAGAGGCAACCAAGAGGAAGTATTCTAACAAGAAACAAGGCTTGCTTTTGCCACCTCATCTTGTACATCTAAAGCAGAAGCAATTCAGCCATGATCAAAAGGTTCTCTGATAGCCATAACTTGAGCAGGGAGCAGCAGAAGGTTCTCCTAACTAAAGTCCTCCATGACAGACTCAACATCAGTTGAAGGAGGGTTGCACGAATTAGGTTGAAAGGACACAAACCCAAAAAAGGATAAGACTCAAGTCTTCTATATCAACCAATTCTAGGGAGGTTGCAAGTCAGATTGAGTATGAAGCATGCAAGTGTATCTGCATACCATAACACATCAATCAAGACATGAAAGATTGGAGATAATCTATCAGTTGACTGAGAGCACTCTCTTCTAAACCAACTACCAAAAATGAGAGTCGTATGTTCTTTGAAACTATTCCTCACAAAGAAGCAAACCTAGCATAAGCAACTACTATAAATTGCTCAGAGAAAACTCGATTAGGAGAATGAAGCATCAAAGTTGACCAAGAAATCCTAACACCAATAGTTCCCATTAGCCATCTTGAGAGCTACCTCCAAAAAGATAGCAATGATGCATACTTGCTATAATGCACATAAGCACCCTATCCACCTTTGGCCAAGTGGTGACAGAGATCCTAGGATAATTTTAATGGTCAATTTATAAAAGTTCCATAAGTTGTGCAAGTTAGGGTTTAGGACTCAGGAAAGTGGGTGTCTATTTTATTGGACATTAGGCCAATCGATGTCTAATTAAAGACACCTAAGTCATTGTCACATCATCATTGTGTGATCGTTGTAATCATTAAGATTACTACACTTGAGTGACTTTTTGAGTGTTTGAGGGTATCTGGTCCCTGCTACTGGAAAGCGTAGTAGACCATAACCTGTACTTATTCTAGGAGTTGTGTGCTATTTGGTAACAACATTCTTGTTAGTCCAACATTATCTACATCCATCTCTCTCTCTCTCTCTCTCTCTCTCTCTCTCTCTTGCATTGGGTTTGGGTGAGTTACTTGCTGTGTTTGTTGTATTCATAGTATCTCTGGGCCTATAAACCTTTTGGACAGCTGCACATTTTTAACTTAAATTTCTGTTAATTATAAATTATTAGAGTGGATCATTTTTATCCAAAAATTAACCCTAAGTCTTATACCTCAACTATTTATCTGAGACTCATTTATTTACTCATTTTTTCATAAACTAGAAGTAATGAATAGCCAATTTAAGAAATATTTGCACAAATGGATTTGGGCTTACCTTGAATTTGTGATTTTTGAAAACTCATGAAGAAGTAGGGGATTTGTGATTTTTGAAAACTCATGGAGAAGTAGGGGAGAGCAAGTAAATTTACGTCTAATAGCAACCGGAGGCTGTCAGAACACTCCAGCTGCTTTGCAGAGACACAGGGTATCTTCGCTTATCACGTTAGGGTGTTGTTCAGCTGCACACCGTCATTTAGGAGTTGTTGCTACCGATCGTTGGGGTGTGCGTGAAGTTTCGCTGTTAGCAGGCATGTAATCATGTATGAAATTCTTAAGCTCTTCTTCTTGAATGGCATGACCCTGTCATTCTATTCATAATCTTCCCATAGCTTCTGCAATACACATGCAGCATACTCTAGGTTGCCAGCCCTGACCTGCAACCTTTCCTCAGCCTTCCTTCTCTCGGCCTAAGTGTCAGCTTCCATGGTCCTCAGCTACTTTGCTAAAGTCTGGCAACCTGTTGGGTAGGTGGGACTGAGAAAACCCTATGTTGAAGTTTTTCTTTTAAATCTCCTTGTGCTACCTGCAGAGCTGCTGCTCTGCTGCTTCAGCTCTGCATTCATATCTTTTGGCAATCTAAGTTTTGCAGCTTCTTCCTCGTGATAGTCTCTTCCTGGGGTTCTTGTTGACCTGCGGCCTTCTTCTTCTGGTCTCTAGTCCTTGGGGGTGTCGGCTCCTCGCCATGCTGGTCCTTCAACTGTATATATTTAGCCTTGACATTGTTCATATGTCTTCTTCAGCTCAAGTCCCGTGTCCTCATACTCCTTCATGTAGCTGCTTCCTCAATTGCTCCAGCTGACTCTCCACCTCCTGCTTTTCTTGCAACTGCAGCTTCAATTTTGCTACCTGGTCCTCTAACACCTGCCTCTCCTTCTACTGCTGCAGGGTTTCCACTTGATTTTTCATTTTTTTGCAGCCTATGCTGCTGAGTGTCAGTCGATGCGGTAGTGGTGGTGGTGGTGGTTTGTTGTGTCTTACCTGAGGGCTCCTGCTCTGCTATTGTTGCTGCTACGCGTGTGCACTGATCCTCCTGCTTCTGACCCTCCTCCGGATCCTCCAGCTCCATATTTGTCTTTAGGTGGGATGGGGGAAGTGGTAGGTGACAGGTGGGGGTTTGCAGGACCATGTATTCCTTTAGCAACTCCAGATTGTCTTCCCAATAGGCCTTCTACATGTTTGCCATCTCTTGCTCCCACTGGTTTAGCATCTCTACGTCCAAATCCTCGTCAGCTGCTTGGATCCGCAGCTTTCCTTTGACCATCATCAGCTCCTTCGGATTTGCCCTGCTGCCATTTCCACACTCCTGATCATTTGTGTGGTGTGACTCATCATCTTTGATACTCTATCTTTTGCAAGATCAGCTGTCTTTTTCGCTCGGTTGAGTCTGCTGGTGAATTCATTGTTGGTATCCCGCAGCTTGGTCACGGCCACATCCAGCTCTTCTGCCTTTCGTGTTTGCTGAGCCACTTCCTCTTCCAGCTGCCTCTGCACCCTCTGCTGTTGCCTGCAGCTGAGCTCTGCAGCGCACTTTTCTCCTTCCCTATGACTTTAGCAGTCAACTCTTGAGGCTGCTTCTCGACCTCAGCCGCTCTGGATAGCTTGTCTTCAGTTTCTAGTTTATCTAGGACACAATCGGCTATGCTCTCCAGTGCTGACAGAATGCCCTGTGTGGCCAAATCTTCCTTTTGCATCATGACATTCATCCTTTCTCCCAAGCTTCCGATGCTTAGCTTTGCGAATGATCCTGCTGTTTTTGTGGCCACTTCTGGCAGAGCTGAGTTATATCTTCATCCAAAAACTGATCAGGCATGCCTGTTGCTTACTCTCCTATGTCTATAAGGCTGAGAAAGTCGGCAACAATCATTCTGATTGCCAGGAGTGTGCACAATGGTGAAGGTGAACTCCTGTAATAGCAGCATCCATCTTGCTAGCTTTCTAGCTAGATTTGGTTTCTTCACCAGATAGAGCAGTGCTTGATGGTCTCTACACGAAACACAATTTGACTGAGTATATCAGCCCTAGAGCCTCTCTTTCTGTTGTGTTGTAATTCTTCTCTGCATGTGACAGCATCCTACTGGCATAGTAAATGGGGCTATACCACCCTTCATATGTCTGCTACATCAGCACACTTCCGATTGCTATGCTGGATGCATCCACGAACACATGGAATGTTTTGTCCCATTCCGGCTGAATAATTGGGGCACATGCTAGCATCTTCTTCAAGTTCTGAAAGGCTTCTTGGCATTCATCCGACCAGAGAAATTTCGCTTCCTTTTTGGTGAGAGCATATAGTGGGTGTGCTACATCTGCTAAATATTTGAGGAATGTGTTGTGTGCCACTTGATCTGACCCAGAAATCTGTTGAGCTCCTTTAGATGTTGAGATAGCTTTAGCTTGGCTATCATGCTGACCTTAGATGGATCCACAATGATACCATCTTTGGACTCTGTGTCCGAGCAATGCTCCACTTGTGATGACAAAGGCACATTAAGCTGGATTAGCTTTAGCTTTGTCTGGCCGACATCACTCCAAGCACAGGAGTGACAGTCCCATAGGTAAGACACAGTTCCAGGCACGAGTTTCCCTATGGTGTGACAGTCCCATAGGTAAAAATCATAAAAGATTTCTTGCACCATGCGCTGAAAGGTTGCTAGTGCATTCCGCAGTCCGAAGGTCATGACATTGGAAGCAAAGGCACCCCACTCCGTTGATGAATGTTATTTTCTCTTTGTCCTCATGGGCCATCCGGACTTGATTGTAGCCACTGAATCCGTCCAAGAAGGAATACATCTCATGTCCTGCCACATGGCATCAGCTAGCATTGAGTCAGTGAATGGCAATGGAAATGGATCAAGTATGGGGGCTGCATTTAGCTTTCTATAGTTGACTATCGGACTAAGCCAGCTTCCTTTTTCAATTGGGTATGCGAACCCTACTGCTAGCAGCTTGTCAATCGTATCCTTGACTTGCCTGGCATAATTGGGATTCATCCTGTACCTCTACTACCTTTTCGGAATCGCATCCTCCTTTAAGGTGCTGGTAGAAGTTTGAGTCAACTCTTGGCATATTTGTGTAGCTCCATGCAAAGACATCCTTGTACTTGCACAATAGTTCTTGGAGCTCTGCCTCATTTCTCCTCCTAGTTTGGCATTCACAATAGTTCTTGGAGCTCTGCCTCATTTCTCCTTCTAGGTTGGCGTTCACTTTCACTATTTGGGACTGCTAGGTATCTCCCAGGTTGAGCTCCATCAAATCATCTTCCTGCACCCTAATGCATTTCTGCTACTCTCTCTGTCCTTGCATCTGAGTGTCTCGACCCATTCCTTCAACTATGCTCAAGCACCATCAAAACACACAAACTATATATGCTTTGCAGGTAAGATATGCTTTCTTGCTGTTTAGCCTTTCCATAAATGCACCAAATGAATAGGAGGGTTGTTTTTGTATTATCACTTCAAATGGTGGCATCCCCTTCTCATCTGCATCCTTTGTTTTCAGATAGAACATTTCTTTGACACCAACCTTGTATACCACTCCGCTAACGATCTCTGCTTTCATGTCCAATGCTTATTGAATTTTTTCAAATGTAGCTTTAGATATACATCTTCTATAGGGAAAATTATGGCTTTTTTCCCCACGAAGGTCACTATCACAATGTGAAGTTATGGATGTTGGGAGATCCTCAAGTGAAATACCAATATCAAAACCTGCATCAATAAGGTTTTGTGCTTCCCCAATTTTCAAGGTGCCCTTTGCAATGGACCATACATCAAGAACACTAGGGAGTAGATGTAAAACTAATGTTTGAATCTTCCATATATGTCTCACATCAGTATTACGGAAAAGCACATCTTATCTTTTGCCCATTGTGATAGCTGGCAGCAGTCACTTGAAAAACAAGGAGTGACATCCCCACCCCACAAACTGCACATCACATTTACGACCCTTCGCCCAATGATGACACTTTACCCTGCTTGTCTTTGGAATTCTCCTAATAGCCCACTTGGTATCATGAATTTCTTTTTCCATTTCTACTAGTTGTTTGTCTGTATTATGCTCCAAGTCTATCGTTGCATTCTTTGCCTTTATAGCTTGTTTGAACTAGAAAAGCTTAATGAAACATGACTCCTTGCTGTTTACAACATGATAGTGGAGAAGTTGAGATGAAAACAATGGTTTGATGAGTAGATCAAGGACAAGGACATGAATGAAGGAGATATGGTCCTTCTTTTTAGCACTAAAATGAATAAAAAGAAGTTGAAACTTAGGGGGTTAGGACCATTTCTCGTAGCAAAAATAGCTCCTCAAGGCACACAATGCACATCGAAACACTCGATGGAGTTGAAATGGAGGGTTATTTCGATGGTAGCAAATTGAAACGCTACTCTGGACCTTAACGGAACTAACCCTTAAGGCCATCCATCTGAAAAAACAACAGAAAATAGAAAATGAAAAAATGAAATGAGAAGCCTTAGTAAATTTTTATAAGCTCTAGCTGCCCCGTGAGGTGATGGAAAGAGAAAGGAGAGTAACCTGAAAGTTGCCTATAAAATTTCAAGTCTCTTAATCTTTTCTCGTCCTCAAGTGGAGGCACTAGCTAAAAATCTTCTACAACCTGAGCCATGTTAACAACAATTTGTTTACCTTTTAGTTTGTCATGTCTTTCTCTAGCCTCTCTCTCCTCCACCTTGGATACAAACATATGCAAATCAATTGTGGCATGTAAACAAACCTCTTCGCTGGTGGAAGGCCTCTTTGACTACAGTTTGGAAGAGTAAATTGCCTCTCAAACAATGACTTTTCTTGTGGAGACGCGTTGTGAGTGCATTCCTATTTGGAACTTTCTTAGCTAAGAGAAACATTGCACCTACCTCTTGCAAAAGGTGTTCTCATTGTCGCCAAGAGATAGTTACTCATTTGTTATGGAGATGCCCCTCTTCTCGTTCTCTCTTGTACTAACTGTCAAGGCACTTGAGATTGCGATTTCCCAACAACTTTGGGAAATTCTTCTAGATGTTCTACTGCCTTTCTTTGCCTTTGCTAGATTACACGGTTTCCTTTCCTAGACTAGATACTAGGCTTCGTAGATGATCTACCATGCACGAAATTAAGTGATTTTTTGCCATGAGGAGATTGTATGCTTTCCTTTTTTAAGAGGTCTCTTTACCTTTCACTCTCTCTAAGATTTTTTTGACCTTGGAGATCTTTCCTCTCAACAGTTGGAAGTGTTTTTCCACTGTTTCTAATATCTTAGTAGTAACAGTCCCATCTTCAGACAGCTATGAATGTACCATACAATCCTTAATGAAGCAGTGGTTTCACAAAAAAAGATAAAGTGTAGTATATACAAATGTAACAGTAGATCAATCCCCAAATGGTAGTAAGTCCAAAGCCTTGCAAAATCTACGAACTTTTCTGGAGGAAGCACCTTGGTGAAAAGATCCACCATGTTGTCCTGTGATGGACAATAGATGTCCTGCATGAAGCCTCTCCTTTACATAATGATAATGAATATCTATGTGCTTGGTCCATGCATGAATTTCAGAATTTCGATGCTCTTACAAAAGCATAATATGGTAGAATGCATTTAGAGATCCCAAATGATCATGTTTGCGAAGGTTGCATTCTTGGGAAAATGCATAGAAAGACATTCCCAAGAGATGTTTCAATGAGAGCTAACAGAAAATTATAGCTCATTCATAGTGACGTTTGTGGTCCTACGAGGACACCATCATCTAAGTTTTATCACATTCATCTTACCAAGTTCACATGGGTGTTTCCCATGAAAGAAAAACCTGAGGTATTCATGCATTTTTAGCGTTATGTATCTTTGGTTGAGAATGAGACAAGGTGCAAAATTTATACTCTTCACATAGATAGAGGAGGAGAATACATGTCAAATGTATTCAAGGACTTCTTGCATAAAAAGGGGATTAAGCATCAATATACAATGCCATACACACCTCAACCAAATGGTGTGGCCAAATGTAAGAATAGATTTGTGGATGCATGGTTAAAGGTCAAGGTTTGCCACACAAATTTTGGCTTGAGGCAATCTTATGTGCAACACATTTGCTTAACAAGTTCCCTACAAAAGCCTTGAATTCAATCACACCGTATCAAGCTTGGTACACTAAGAAGCCAAGAGAGGACTATTTGCGTGTGTTGTTTGGCATATGCACATGTACCTCAAGAGAAGAGATCAAAGCTATGGAGTGTATCTTTTTGGGCTATAGTAGTGAGAGTAAGGGATATAGGTTATATGACCTTGCTACTCACAAGGTGCTTACTAGTAGAGATGTTATCTTTGCTGAAAATTTAGGTTAGCCACTTATATGTATCATCATCATGTCACCTATCCACATGCTGAAAATTCTGGACAGCAGAATACAGGACAACATCATCATGTCCACATGCTGAAAATTCTGGACAGCAGAATACAGGACAACATAGGCCTCATAATGATGTGGAACGTCAGCCCATTGAGCAACCCGAGATGCCTACACGTGTTGAAGAAGCTATACAAGAAGAGAGGACAACCATTCAATTAGTCCCTAGATGGCTCACTCATACCCTTGAAGATAGCAAACTTTTAGCTCCTTTGGAAATCAAGACAAGGGCAGGAAAAAGAGGTTAATCAAGAAGGCATGAGAGTGACTATTCTTGTATGGTAAATTTGTATGATTCAAAAGGAGCCAGCTTCTTATGATTCAAAAGGAGCCAACTTCTTATGAGCAGGCACATGGTAATGAACATTGGGAAAAGGCTAGGCAAGATGAATATAGTTCCATTATCAAGAATGGCACATGGGAATTTGTTGACTTGCCTCTCCTGGTAAAAATGTTGTTGGTACAAAATGGGTGTACAAAGTCAAAGCTAGATGGATCTATTGATGATAGATTCAAAGAAAAGCTAGTTGCTAAAGGATATTCTCAAGAGACTATAAAGAGACTTTTGCCCCTACGTCAAAGATGACTCCTATCAGGACAATCACTGCATTGGCAGCACATCATGGATGGAGTATGCATCAATTGGATATGAAGAAAACGTTCTTGCATGGTGATATTTTGAAAGAGGTCTAAGTGTGTCAACCTCTTGGATTTGTGTTGCAAGCCATGAACACAAAGTATGCCTTTTGAAGAGGCACTTTATGGACTTGCAGGCACCAAAAGTATGGTATGCAAAGATGCATGCAAATTTGACTAGCCATGGGTTCCATAATAGTCCAATTGAAAGTACTATGTATGTGCACATTGATAGTGTAGACATGATGCAAGTGAGCCTTTTGAAGCTACTATTTATAGCCATGTGGTTGGATGCCTCATATGCTTAAGCAACACATAGCCAGATATTTCTTATATGGGTTGTAATCCCGATTGAAACTTTCTCTTCCTTTTCGCCTCTGGAACATGCATAAATGGAGACACCTCCAAAAGTACTTTCCAAAACTTGTACACATGCATTCACTGTTTCCCTTTCATTTTGTTTTACCCAATCCCACTTCATTGTTATCTCATTCAATGCATTGGGAGGTGCATTGGGCTTAGAAAGATGTGCCCTATAAGCATGAGACATGGCTGGCCGCTCAACATACATTGGTGCATTCTCACCCATAAGCTCTCTCTCACATTTTTAGCCGGCAATGACATTTGGCATATATTTTGAGCACTGCCATATACATTGTGTTCTTCACGGACTACATGAGGTACACTTGCTACATACATTGGTGCATTCTTCACGGACTACATGAGGTACACCCGCAACATACATTGGTGCATTCTCACCCATAAGCTCTCTCACACATTTTTAGCCGGCAATGGCATTTGGCATACATTTTGAGCACTGCCATATACATTGTGTTCTTCACGGACTACATGAGGTACACCTGCAAGCCATGAAGTCATTAATGGTTCCTCTCTATTTGCATGTGGCTTCATCTTTTTAGGCATGTGCTCTTGCTCAACCACTAGAGGACGTACCTGGACGTTTGGGATACATGCATTTTCTTCATAGGCATCCTTAGGACGAGATCTCGTGCTCCGCCTCCACCTCCGCCTAGCTGGTGCCTATGCCCAGTTTTGCCTTCGCTCAATCGGCTCCGCCCATAGTCGGCTCTTAGATCCTCAGCTCACTGTCAGCCTTGCTCTTAGCTCACAACTCAGTCTCGTGTGTTTGAGGAAAAGAGGGAAGAAGAGCATCAGCTCACACTAGCATCATGTTCACAGAGGTACACACAATTTTTTGGGGCTTTCTTTTTCATACACTTTTTGTCAAATTCAAAGTCTCTATGCTGCACATTTGGGCATTCTTGTTCATTAGGGGAAGTTTTGTAAAGTAGCATCCGTAGGCACTCCTGTTTCTATGCAATGCTCCTAGAATCTTGTGTTAGCTCATTTAAGTATACACCTTGTTTTTGATATACTTTGGCAATCGCATCTTCAATCTCGTCATATTCTGGTGCCTTATGTGCCCACTCCTATAACTCTCTTTTTCTCAAATTTTCCCAAGAGCTCACATAAAGGGGAGGGGGTGCTTTCTTGTTCCTAGTTCTTGGGAAATTTTGGGGCTTTCTTTTTCATACACTTTTTGTCAAATTCAAAGCCTCTGTGCTACATATTTGGGGATTCTTGTTCATTATGGGAAGTTTTGTAAAGTGGAAGCCTCCGTAGGCACTCCTGTTTCTATGCAACACTCCCGGAGTCTTGTGTTAGCTCATTCAAGTCTACACCCTATTTTTGGTATACTTCGCCAGTCACATCTTCAATCCCGTCATATCCCAGTGCCTTGTGTGCACACTCTCGTAACTCTCTTTTTCTTGTATTTTCCCAAGAGCTCACATGAAGGGGATGGGGGACTTTCTTGGTCCTAGTTCTTGGGAAATTTTGTACTACTGTGAGGATGTCGCAAAGAGTTGCTTCCACTGAACTTTCCAGATTTGGTACATTCAGACAACTAAAGATCGGCTTGATGGTACCAACTACTCATTATGGAGCTTCATGGTGAAGAGTCTATTAATTGTCCCATTGCCAAGGGGCAATGGGAGATTGTCATGGGGCAAGAGCCTCGTCCTATAACACCAACTCCTGGAACCTCCTCTGCATTAACTCAAACTATGGCACAAGTCATGTCAATCATTTCAACACTGCCTCCTCGGGGGCCCTTTCAAGATCAAAGATGATACGATGCCCATGATGCTCAAGCAATGGCCACAATTTCTCTTTTAGTCAAGCGATCAATTGTACCTCACATCCGATCCTACAGCTCTGCAAACTGTAAGATTCCTCCTCAGCCTGAATAATGAATAAGCTTTTACCTCAATCCCCTATAATAATTTCCTATTTCTGAATACAAGAAAATATTATTTTTCCTTGTTTTTGTCCAGAGAGAAAAAAAATTCTAGAGAGAGGTAATTAAATATTGAGATATTTTTGGATATAAAAATTCTCCTAATATCAAAAATATATTTCCCTGAAATAGAAGTTCAAAATAAATTCTCCAAGGTGCATTAGGAATCAATTAAAAATGATATAAGTGCCTAAGCCTAAGAGTCAAGATTTTCAGAAATTTTTGGATTCTAGTCCAATTAAGGTTCCTATGGGCCAATAGGATTAATCCAAGTGTTGGGATGAGATAAATCCAATGAATAGAAGAAAATATACAAAAATGAGTAAATGCTCACATAAGATAAAGAGTTGACTGAGTACAAGGTTTATTAGTTAAAAATTAAGAGATATTACTAAAAAAATGAGATATTTTGGAGAAATGATAAATTTTGACACCTTGGTAAGGAAGGAGAGACCTTTGAGGTAGGCGCCTCATTCACATGTGTGGGAGGGTTTTTAATTCAAAAATATTAAGATATTTTGATCTCTCCTCTCTCCTGGATCAATCTGGATCAAAATGGGAGCTAAACTGGTCCAAATCTTGTCCAAATTCAGCCAAAATGTAGCTAGAAAATTCTAGAACTTAGTTGGACTCAGTTAGTGGCCTCCCTCACCTATAAATAGACCCTCATTCTTTTGTATTCTCATCTGGGAACTATACCATGCCAGTATTACATCAAAATACTCATATTTTCTATTATCTCTTAAAAATCCTCTACTTTTGGAGAGATTGGAGCTTCTCTCTCTCTTCAACAATCCTTGGAGCTTTATTATTAACACACTAAACCAATTGGCTTCCTTCTAAGATAAAGAAGCAAGCCAAAACTAGAGTTAAGAAGTAATTTCATGGTTTTAATTAATATTCTCAAAAGATTTCACTTCTCAACCCCTCTCAAGCTTGAGAAGTTTCAAATTAATTGTTTTCAATGCAAATCAAACTTTCTATAAGAATTCTAATGATTAATCACAAAAAGTTAGTCTTTATGCTTAATTAGGATTTTTTTATGTATATCTCTCTCTCCCAAAAGAATAGTCATTCCTATGACTAATTCTTTATTCAAATGGATGCTTCTCATTGATAAATTCTCAATTCAAAAAACAAACTCTATGCTAGTTAAGCTAGAGGTTAAGAAAATGACTTTTTTATGCTAATAAAATTATGGTAAACTTATGATTTAATTCCATAAATTGGATTTAAGTCTAAAGATTGTTATTCTATCATAATTGTATTACAAAGTCTTATTCTTTCTAGAAATATTAAAAATTATCAGTAATAGCAGTGAAGCCATGGTAAAATTTTTAGAAATTAATACATAACTCATTTTTATGCATAATGTGAAAAGAGGACTTCCTACCATATTCTAGGATTAGTCATCCTATGCTAAAAGAATGATTTTCATCACATTCATGGAAAACTAATTTTTAGTATTTATGCATATATAATTAATTAGAGAAAAGAGAAATTTTTGGTAGTTTCATTTTTATGCAAAAAGAGGGTTTCCCATGATAATGGAGATTCCTATAATTAAATGGAAAAAGATAAATTTTGGTATATTAAAATAATGGATATTTTTATTTAATTTTAAGAGAAATCTTAGATAAATTTATTTTATGCATGAGAAAATTTAAATGATAAAAGAGGAATTCCCATGGCAATTGGGATTCAATCATTTAAATGGTAAAAGTGAAACTCTGGCATATTTGAATTAATGGATATTTTTATTTAATTTAAAAAGAAATTTTAGATAAATTTATTTTATGATAAAAAAGGAATTCCCATGACAACTGGAACCCAATCATTAAATGAGAAAAAGAGAATTTTAAGCTTAGTTAAAGGATGAATTTTTATGGTATTTAAGTAGAGAAAGATTTGAATTAATTTTTGGTGACAAAAAAGGAATTTTTACCAAAATTCCAAGTTGATAAATTAAAGTGGTAGAAAGAA
Organism: Cibotium barometz; assembly: GCF_041138505.1. Taxonomy (NCBI): domain Eukaryota; kingdom Viridiplantae; phylum Streptophyta; class Polypodiopsida; order Cyatheales; family Cibotiaceae; genus Cibotium; species Cibotium barometz. The sequence continues at coordinate 26,370,940 of NC_141077.1, forward strand.
TATATTTAGATATTTATGTGAATAATTCACCAAATTGATATTTTCCCAAAATTAGATTAAATGGAAGAAGAGTATTTTCATAAAAATCCGATATTCTCATATAAAACCATTTCTTAATCTATTATGGTTAAGAAGGAATGAAATTCATAAAGTTAGAGTTTTCTTACGGTTAGAAGTTCAGTAGATGTTTATCTGAAGAAATTCCTTGTTAGAACTAAACCGAATGATTTTAGTTAGACCACGACTATGAGAGGGACGGTTAGTAAACTACTTGTCCATCTCTCGATCTTAATCAAGCAAAAACTTCGTGACCAATTCCAGTTCTTAATATAAAGAATAGACTACCGTTGAATTAACCTAGTTTTTCCTTAACCGAAATCACAAAGAATCTAGTTGGACAGTCAGTCAAATGATTGGTAGATTACTTTAATGAGAGATCAATGATTCTCATTATGAAAATATGAATTAAGGAAAAAGGGTTTTTGTGGAACCAATCTCAAACCGGGAATTTTACTTGCATAGAACCTCTGTTTTCTTTTAAAGGATTGTTTTATGTGCGAGAATGCTGGAGGAAGCATTTGGTATGTGTTTAAACTAAGAAGAGGCTCGTTCAACAGCTGGCGGGGTCGTCGAGGGACGTTGCTCGTGGCAAAGCTTGTCGAGGTCTTGACCAGCCTCAGTACAATTAAAATGGTGCGCTTCCGGTACGATGGGTGAGGACCGACGAAGCGGTCCCTGAGTGAAGTGCTAGGATACCTAAGTAGGATCCTAGAGGGTTATGACCAGGTGAGGCATGGGCTCGCGATTACTAGGACACCCATGAAAAGATGCAGGGGAGAAGAGAGCTTGAGCTCTTGCAAGCACGCACACACTCACAAAACCCTAAAAGAGAGCACACAAAGTGAGAGGTTGAAAATCTTCTTCTTCTTCACACAACACTCAACACACCATATACAAAGATAAGAGTGCACTACATACTAGGGTTCTCTATAGTGTGAATCCAACTAAATGAGCTGGCGCTATAACTATGACAGTCTCTAGAATGGCTATCACACAGCCTGTCATCCCACTGGCCACATATCACCCATGATCTCACCAACCATGCCAGCGCGGGTCATCAGTGTCCACCGCCTCACTGGATGAGCTCGATATCTCAACACTCCCCCTCGAGCTCAACTCCATCTCATGCACACCAAGCAAAGCCCTAAATCTGCGGAGCTTCTCTGTACCCAATGCTTTGGTGTCAGTGACCTGATCCTGTGTGTGCTGACATATACAAAGGTCATTGTCTCTTGCCAAAACCTTCTCTTTGACAAAATAGTAGTGGACCTCTATATGCTTCGTGCGAGCATGAATTGTCCCCGTAGTAATGATCAGGTCATCTACATAGATGACAACAAGCACAACCCCTCTATCACTGTGTCTCGCATACAGCAAGAAATTTGCAGTGGCTACATGAATGCCAATAGTGACAAGATATTCAGAAATCTTGTTAGAACATGCTCTTGATGCTTGTTTTAAGCCATACAAGGCTTTCTTCAACCTGCCAAACATGCTCGGGGTGACTCACATCCTCATAACCAGGTGGCTGCAACATATACACCTCTTCCTGCAAATCCCCATGCAAGAATGCATTCTTTACATCCATATGATGCAAAGACCATTGCTTTGATGTAGCCACTGCTATCACAACTCTCATTGTTGCCATCTTGGCAAAACTAGGCTGAAAGTTTCCTCATAATCAATGCCATATGTCTGCCCATATCCTTTGGCTACCAATCTAGCCTTGTACCTACTTATGCTTCCATCACTGTTATGTTTTACTTTGTATACCCACTTGCATCCAATGGCTTTCTTGCCTTCAGGCAATTGCACTAAATCCCAAGTCTCATTTTCATATAGTGCATCCATCTCCTCATCCTCCATAGCTTTCTCCCAACACACATTTCCAATAGCCTCATCAATGCATGTGGGCTCTACAACCTATACAACTTTTGCCATGTATGCATAGTGATGTGCCACATAACCATCATAGATAAACCTTTGCACATGATTCTTCACTCTCCCAGATCTTCGCAACTTTGCATTCATGGCTTCCATAGCCTTCTTTACACCAAGTGTTCTCATAGCTGGTATCCCAAGATCCTCATCAACGCTCATCTCTGAGCCACTAGGCTCTCCATCAACATGAGAATGCCCTGCAAAAATGTCAGGCATACTAAGGGGCTCAACTACTTTCTCTTTGCCTTTATGTGATGTACTAATCACATTTGCAGGATTGGTATTATGACGCAGCCTGCCACTCCATGGTCTATCAATTGAACCACTAGATGAGGACTCTCCTGGTCCATCAAAGACTGTGATTGCTGACTTGCATTCTGTGCAACCACATTTCCACTCACATCAGCCCCAACAGCTTCTTTTTCAGCAGCATACCAACTGCTCATCTCATCAAAAACAACATCCCTGCTTACTCTCAACTCACGTGTAGCAGGGTTATAACACCTGTATCCCTTTTGCTCAAGGGAATACCCAGTAAACACACATTTTTCAGCTTTTGGATCCAGCTTAGTTCTCAGCTCATCTAGCACATGCACATATGCAATGCATCCAAAGACTTTCAGATGAGACAAATTAGGTTTTCTACCAGTAAACCTCTCCTCTGGAGTTACATCATGTATGGCTGCAGTTGGAGTCTTGTTTATGATGTAAACTGCTATAGAAATAGCCTCAGCCCAATAGCTATGCGGCATATTCTTCTCTTCCATCACTGCTTACACAATCTCAGCAATGTGCCTATTTTTCTGCTCAGCAACTCCATTTTGCTGCGGAGTGTATCTGCATGTAAACTATCTCCGAATACCATTCTTCTTTAAAAATTCAGAGAACTCATTGGAGAAGTACTCTCCCTCTCCATCTGACCTTAGGCACTTTACATATTTCCCTGTTTGCTTTTCAACCATAACTCTCCCCCTCCATCTGACCTTGGAGTACTCTCCCCCTCCATCTGACCTTAGGCACTTTACATATTTCCCTGTTTGCTTTTCAACTATAACTCTGAAATTCTGAAAATGAGTGAGCACCTCACCCTTCTCCTTCATGAAGTATACCCACACTTTCCTTGTGTGGTTATCAAAATAAATGTCACATAATACCTGCAGCCTTCCATAGACATGGTCTTTGTAGGACCCCATACATTTGAATGCACAACATCTAGTGCATTTTTGCTCACATTTCTGTCATGTGGAAATACATGCTTTGTTTGCTTCCAAATTGGCATGCTTCACATATTTTCTGCATACCTTCAACTTTAAACTTTGGCAGCCCTGTCATAATTCCTTTAGTCTGCATGGACTTCATTCTCTGCACATTCACATGTCCAATTCTTTTATGCCAAATGTCTGTGTCTGCAACAATTCCTGAACCATTTGCAAACATCGCAGCACTCACTTCAGGCATGTTTACATTCAACGTAAACATTCTGCCCACTTTGTTGCCTTTTGCAACCAACTTGTCTTTAAAGTCTTCAACATAACAACCATCAGAGGCTTAAGCCGAACCTACAAACCCTGCTCAATCATTTGGCCAACTGAAACCAAATTCTTTGTTATGTTCGGAACATGAAGTACATCTGCAAGGTACTTCACTTTGCCATCCTGCATAGACAATGGCACATCTCCAACATGGGCAATTGGATGAGCAATGTCATCCCATGTTTCCATAAAACCTGGTCTTTCAAGGTTTTTCATCTCCTTGAACCACTCCCCATGACTTGTCATGTGGTTGGAAGCACCTGAATCAACATACCATACATCATCTTTATGTGCTGCTTCAACATTTTCAAACATGGCATTAATGACATGCTGCATAACAAACAACCTTTCATTATCCTCATTGTTTCTACTCGAGGATGCATAGTTGTTTTGCTGCAATTTCCCATTTTGCATGTCAACCTGCTTCTTATAACAATCTGCCTGCACATGTCCAGGCTTACCACAATAAAAGCATCCACGTGTATCATTATATTGCCTTTGCCAATTTCCATGACCTCTTTGACTCCCCCTGCCTCTGAATTGGCCTCTTCCACCTGCGTGTTGTTGTTGTTGTGAATTCTGGGACTCTTGTTCTTGTTGTTGCTGGCCATAATTCTGATTACTTGTTTGTCACCTCCGTGGCCGCGTCCACGGCCTCCTCTACCACCTCGTCCTCTTCCTGATGTAGAAGGCTTGTTGCTCTAAAGTATTTTTGTTTTGTGAAGGCTGTTAGTCTTCACCCATGCTCTTCTCTTCTATAATCAACATAGACATCAAATCTGTGAAATTGGGAATGTTTTTCCGAGTCTGAATAGACGTCTCGAACGCCTTGTATTGTGGCCCGAGACCATGTAGACAGACTTCCACCTTATCATCATCATATACTAAAACGCCAATAGATGCAAGGGATTCCACAATACCCTTGATCTTCAATGCATAGTCATTCACAGACATACTCTTTTTCTCCACAGTATGAAGTTCATTCTTCAACTATATCTTTCGTGCCTTGGCATTCGTTTTATAGAGTTTTACCAAGGTGTCCCATGCCTCCTTGGGGGACTTGGCATCCTGTATGTGCCCAATCATGGTGTCCTGGATACTGATAGAGAGCCAATACATAAATTTTCTGGCTCCTTGGTTCCAATCTTTGAACTCTTTCACATCTGCACAGCAGTCTGATTGATCTCCGGTATCTCCGGTGCCTCTTCATGCTCACCTTCTATGTAGTCCCAGTAGTAACACTTTCCCATCAGGAAATTTGTCAACCTGAACCTCCAAGCATGGAAGTTGTTCTTATCAAGCTTCTCAGCAACAATCTGGTTTATGCAATCATTTGACATCTTTTTAGACACACAAATTTACCAAAAACAGCACTCTGGTTTGTCCTGCACAAACTACTGTATTTTCTGCAGCGGTACTGTACTACACTCAAATGTCACAACCAGTGAACTTCAATGTGCATACATACACCCAATGGAAACTGTTGACCTCCTTGTAGCTCACACAATGTTTGCACAACCAATCTGTCTTCCTGCAGTTCTTAAAACAGAGTTCTGCATAGAATCGATGACTTACCCACAGTGCTAGAAATTGCCCGCTTTCTAAAAAATAGAGGTCCTAACGCGCCCAAACGCATTTTCGGCCTGAAAAAGAGACTCGTCCGATAGACAATATAGTTGCCCTATAGCTTTACTCCCGTGAAGAAAGCTCCTCAATCAAAGATCATTTGCCAGTGCCTCCCGTAGAGCTCCCGACAAGGGTGTAGGCCAACACAAATAGGGAAGAGTAGATGAAGCTCTTACCCTCGTACCGCTTCCTGTGCTTCTCTTGCTTGCACCTCAGCCCTTAGCATGAACTAGGCTTTGATACCATGAAAAGATGCAAGGGAGAAGAGAGCTTGAGCTCTTGCAAGCACACACACACTCACAAAACCCTAAAAGAGAGCACATAAGGTGAGAGGCTGAAAATCTTCTTCTTCTTCACACAACACTCAACACACCATATACAAAGATAAGAGTACACTACATACTAGGGTTCTCTATAGTGTGAACCCAACTAAATGAGCTGGCGCTATAACTATGCCAGTCTCTAGAATGGCTATCACATAACCTGTCATCCCACTGGCCGCATATCACCCATGATCTCACCAACCATGCCAGTGGTGTAAGTGTGGGGCCTATCCCCCAGGTGGGTCATCAGTGTCCACCGCCTCACTGGATGAGTTGGATATCTCAACAACCCATGCATGCATCGAGGAAGATTCGGATGGACTAAAAGAATGACTTTTGTGAATTAAGTTTTGATATTGGATCTCGTTGGTTGGCCAGTTGGTCTTCAACGGCCGAAGAGTCCAAATGACATATTTTATAATATAATGGACTCAATATTTTGGAAGATTATGATCAGTAATTCTATGATTTTCATTGAAGGATTGTTTTAAAAATAGCCGATTTTGTTATAATGGCAATTTCATATTGGGTGTGTACGTGGTATGCCTACCTTAATTTTTGCATGAAATGCTGGCTAGGGGGCCTGGGAACTCTTTTCCTCTGTACTTGGGCAAAACATAACCAAATCTTCATAAAGGAATCCCACCAATATAGTGGTCGGGGGGTTGGCTAACCCATGGGCCGATTGGGGTTAGGCTGAATCGGGGGATTCGTGCGATACAAATAAGTTGTAATTAGTTACGTTAGTTAGATTAAATCCTGAGAAAACCCTTGTTCTGTGGGAGGAATCAGCGGATGTGTCTCGTTAAAGGAGAAAAAAATGGTGATTCTATGGACCAAGTGCAAGTCTCTTCTTTGATTTGACCATGTGGTTTGGTCGGATTAGTTTGAATAGTTAAGACTTTGATTCGTTAGATTAATTCTCCCATTAGATGATTTTTCATGGCGAAATCGCATGTGCCTTCTGGGCGAGGGAAGTTTTTTCGGGTTCGGTTTCGGAGGAACTACCGGACTAGTCTCTTGTTCGAATATCCATAGGTGAGGCCCCAAGTGTGGATCCCTGCCGCGCGCGAGAGAGGCTAACGCTGCTTCCGCTACTAGCACCCTCGAAGGGGGCACTACGGAGGGGGCGAGGGTCTCACAGGTGGTATCAGAGCATTGTTGAAAGCTAATAAGGACAAATGAATTCTTATCAAGAATTGTTAATAAAAACTCAGAAAGAGCATTTACATATTGTATTTTCATTCCTTGAGCTTCATTAATGAAAAATTTTAATCAAAGAATTTGGTTTTATAGATGGAAGTTCCACACTTATTTGGTGTTCCCGACCTCACCCAGTCATCACAAGATAATGTTGCTTTCGCCTTCGAGCATCTCATCTCTTCCGTTTTTACAGCTCAAACGAGCCGAGCCATACTCGCAGGCCATTTTGAGGATTTATATTTCCCTGACCCAACGGAGAGATGGTAGCACAAGTGGTTTGTAGGGTAGTATGTCAGCGTGCAATGCTGAGGCGGAATATCTCTTTGACCATGATTCTGATGAGGCTGAAAGTGAAACATGGTGTTATTTTATATCACCCAACGCCTCAAAATTTCAGACTTTCCTGCCATATCTATAGACTCCTTAGTCGCTTTATTCCTAAGGAGAAGATAGTAGCTCCCTTTGGTAGTAAGGGAACATTTGTATCAGGGCATGTCTATAGCCCAACCAGTATCGCTGTCTTATGTGTCTCCTGAGAAGATTTTGACTTTTGGAGCCGAGCTACTCTATGTACATATTGCAAACTTTATATAAATAAAGAAATGTTTTGTGGAAAAATTCCCTGTTGTATAAGTGATTGTTATTAAGTGTGACGAATTGATGAAGCAAAATCTATTACCGGTCATATCTCCAATAAGATCATTTATCTTGTTTAAGAAATTATTTTTCGAATCTCTTAAGTCTTAGGATCTCGTGGATGAAATTTAAAAAAAATGTATCATTTTTGGCAGAATCATGAGGTGAAGGAACCGTGGGCCGTCAGCCAGATCCTCTCATTGATAAAGAAGGGCTTGACCCCGACGTTCGCAAGGCTCTTCACAGAACTCAGCCCCACCAGGACCCTTCAAGTTGAAGGGGAGTTATGGAGAAGTGGGTTGAAGCAATGGAGGAATATTTTAATGTCACTGGATACAATGAGAGGAGAAAAATGGCTCTCGCTAGGCTGAAAATTGTGGAAACGATGAGGGTGGCATTGAGAAACCATTGCGACACCAACCATCTGGATAGGAACACCCAGTCCGAGAATGATCTTAAAGCCTATCTAAGAAAGATATTTTGTCCCCCCGGATTTTTAGAAACCAAGATGAATGAATTCTTAGAGCTAAATTAGGGGAGCAAAACCATTGAAGAATATCACCAAGCATTTACTCTTCTCCTCAAGTACTCACTACCGCTAGACAAAGAGCAACTTTTGGCCAGGTTCATTCGGGGAATGAACGAACCTTTAGACACACTGGTCAAGAATGCCAAACTAGTCTCCATGGCAGAAGTTATAAGAATGGCGAAGGACTTCGCCAAAGCTTTCATCGTAAAAGTCTCGCCAAAGCCAGCTCCCTCATCCTTCAAGAGATTCAAGACACCGAGAAGTTCTTCCAACCTTCTGCCTCCAAAGAGACACCAAGGTCCCAACCAGAATCTAGAGTCAGGAAATTTCAGGAATGAAGGAAGACCTTTCCCTCGAAGTTCTTTCTCAGGAACTTTGGCTCTTTCAAGAATGCAAAGGGAAGAGCTTTGAAGTGAGAACAGGTGCTTTGGATGTCAGGGGTTTGGGCACCAGCTCAAGGATTGCCCATCTCCTTTTGTGGGCCAAGGAAGCTAGGGTCCCAGAATTCAGAGACAGACTCCCTCGTATATCAATCCACTAATCAAGGTCCCCCGCGCCAAAATCAGGGCAACCCCACAAGAGTGCCAGCTTAGCCTGCAGCCTCTATGCAAAGCAGTCTTTGAACTCCCTCCCAAAATTAGGGAAACCAAAGAGAGAGAGTTCTACCTCAGACTACAACAGCTAGAGCCGTCACTATAGCAAAGAAAGTGGAGAAAAAAAAAGGACAAATCTATGCCGCAATAGAGTATCAAGGGAATAACCGTCAATTTTCAGTCCTCCAGACTCCAGCAGAGTACCAAGGTAAGAAATTCAAGTTTTTGATTGATTCAAGCATTACTCATTCTTTTATTTCCCCAGGATGTCTGCGTAAATTAGTCCTAAATTAAAAATCAGGGAAACCTATGCAAATGGAATTGGCTAGTGGAAAGATTCTTTTCACACACCTTGAGATAGACCTTATTCAGTTTAGTCTAGATGGGAACGTAACAGAGTGCCAGTTCAGAGTCCTACCCTTGGGAGTCTATGATGGAATCCTTGGAATGGATTGGCTCCATAAGAATCAAGCTAACATTCACTGTCACAATGGAACCATCTCTTTCCTTGACCTTCACAGGAATAAAGTTCAAGGAATTGGAATTGTCGGATCCCCAGTGCTGCAATTAGTCAAGGCTTCTAAATCTAGCAGAAAGGGCTCAGAAAGAGGCATGCTATTTATGTTGTTAAGATGAATCCGGTAGACATAAAATGTTAAAAGGGCTCAGAAAGAGGCAAGCTGTTTATGTTGTTAAGATGAATCTGGTAGACATAAAATGGAAGGCTAAAGAACCAGAGTGGTTAAGTGATTATGCAGATGTATTCCCCGAAGAGCTGACTGAGATGCCTCCGTTAAAAGGGCTCAGAAAGAGGCAAGCTATTTATGTTGTTAAGATGAATTCGGTAGACATAAAATGGAAGACTAAAGACCCAGAGTGGTTAAGTGATTATGCAAGCTAAATTGTTAAAAGGGCAAGCTGTTTATGTTGTTAAGATGAATCCGGTAGACATAAAATGGAAGGCTAAAGAACCAAAGTGGTTAAGTGATTATGCAGATGTATTCCCCGAAGAGCTGACTGAGATGCCTCCATTAAAAGGGCTCAGAAAGAGGCAAGCTGTTTATGTTGTTAAGATGTGGTTAAGTGATTATGCAAGCTAAATTGTTAAAAGGGCAAGCTGACTTCTAAATTGTTTAAAAGGGCTCAGAAAGAGGCAAGCTGTTTATGTTGTTAAGATGAATCCAGTAGTCATAAAATGGAAGGCTAAAGAACCAGAGTGGTTAAGTGATCATGCAAATGTATTCCCCGAAGAGCTGACTGAGATGTCTCTGTCTCGCAAAGTAGATCATGAGATCGAGTTAACCCCTGGAGCTCAGCTAGTAGCCCAGCGTGCATATAAAATGCCAGTCCCTGAAGCCATAAAACTTAAGGAGCAGTTAAGACAACTGTTAGAGTAGGGATTTGTCAGAACCAGTGTCTCACCTTGGGGTATGCCCATTCTCTTTCAAAAGAAGAAAGATGGAACGTTAAGACTCTGTATTGACTACAAAGGACTGAATCAATTAACAATTAAAAATAAGTATCTGATTGATGAACTTCTGGATCAGTTAAGTGGGACCCAAATGTTCACAAAGATAGATCTCAAATCCGAGTACTACCAGCAGATTAGAATCAAGGAACAGGACATCTCGAAGACAGCATTCAATACTCACTATGGGCATTATGATTTCACAGTCATGCCGTTTGGATTGACTAATGCCCCGACAACATTTAATCATCTTATGCAGGATATTCTCAGAGAATACTTGGATGATTTTGTTCTTGTTTTCTTTGATGATATCGTGGTATACTCAAAGAATGCTGCAGATCTTGAAGATTATGTGCGCAAGGTCCTGGAAATCCTAAGGAAACACCAACTCTTTGCAAAAAAGAGTAAGTGTTCTTTTTCAGTTGACCAAGTGGAATACTTGGGATTCATAGTGTCAAAGAATGGGATTTCTCCTAACCTCGCAAAGATCCAAGCAGTCATAGATTGTGGCCGGAACCCAAGACGGTAAAGGAACTCAGAGGATTCCTAGGATTAATCGGATGGTATAGGATCTTTATACCCAGGTATGCTCAGATAGCATCCCCTTTAACTAACCTTCTCAAGAAGAGTACCCTTTTTCAGTGGACTGCAATGTGTCAGGGTGCCTTTGATAAACTGAAAACAGCCTTAGTAACCAACCTTGTCCTTAAGTTGCTAGATTTTACCAAACCCTTTGAGGTAGTTACTAATGCTAGTGGGTTTGCCTTAGGTGGTGCTCTTATGCAAGAAGGTCATGCAGTGACCTATGAATCCAGAAAACTCAGAACACATGAGAGAAACTATGCCCTCCATGACTTGGAGTTACTCTCAGTAGTTCATGCTCTGAAGTTGTGGAGACATTATCTTTTGGGACAGAGGTTCGCCTTGATGATAGATCATCAAAGTCTGAAGTGGATCTTCACCCAAAGGGATCTCAACATGTGTCAAAAGAGATGGATGCAAACCTTGCAAGAATTAGATTTTGAAATTAAATATCGGGTCAGGGGAAAGAAAATGTGGTGGCAGATGCGCTCAATAGAAAAGCCTCCTTGCTTGCAATTACAGTGGTGTCAAATCCATTGATCAGTGAAGCAAGGGAGAAAATCATGCAGGACAAATTCTTTGCCCCTATTGCTACCCTTCTGATGCAAGAAAGCAAGACCCCTCAAGAAATGAGTTGAGTTCTTGGGTACAAATTGGATGAAGGATGCATGTATTATAATAATTGACTATGTATCCCCAATGATGAGGGAATAAAGAGAAGGATTCTGAGAGAAGCCCATGATAGCATGATAGCTGGACATCCAGGGTTTATAAAACCTATATGTCTGTGAAGAAAAGCTTTTTCTGGCCAGGACTCAAAAAGGATGTACTTGATCATGTGCGAAAATGGTTAATGTGTCAGAGAGTCAAGATGCCAGGGAAACTGCAGCCTCTAGACATTCCACAGAGATGAAGTGGGAATGTATCAGTATGGACTTTGTCACTGGATTACCTTCAGTACAATCAGGTTACAACTCCATTTTTGTGGTAGTTGACAGACTAACCAAAGTTGCCCATCTGATTCCAATGAAAGAAAGATACATTGCAGTGGATGTTGCCCGAGTTTTCCTTAAAGAGATCTTCATATTGCATGGCTTACCCCAGGAGGATAGTAAGTAACAGAGATCCCAAATTCACATCAAAATTTTGGACTGCATTTTGAACTTTCTTGGATCTCAGCACAGCCTATCACCACGAAATAGATGGCCAGACTGAAAGAGTGAACCAGGTAATAGAAGATATCCTTTGGTCATGCTACGACAGGGAACCCAAGAAGTGGTTAAGCCATTTGCATCTGGTTGAATTTGCTTACAATACTTCTTATCATCGAAGCATTGGGATGAGTCCTTTCAAAGCTTTGTATGGACAAGATTGCCTTACACCGTTGACTTGGTCTGACCCATTGATCAGAGTCGAGATGTCCAGACAAATGCTTGATGACATGGACCAGCAAATGCAATCAATCCGTAAAGATATAAAGGTAGCCCAAGATAGGCAAAAGAAGTATGCAGATAAAAAGAGATCAAAGAGAGAGTTTGAAGAATCAGATATGGTCTTCATTCGAGTACGACCAAAAAGAAGTTCCTTATCTTTAGGGAAGTACAACAAGCTCTTTCCCAGATACTGTGGGCCATATGCTGTTATAAAGAAAGTGGGCGATCTAGCTTATAAACTTCTTCTGCCTCCCCATCTCAAGGTACATAATGTATTCCACGTCAATTTGCTTAAGAATTATGTACCCAGCCCTCGAGTCACGTGCTTGATAGACGAACAATTGATTTCTCGGACTCAAGGCTAGATGGTACTCCAACTTGAAGAAATCCTTGACATTTGGGAGAAGATTCTCAGGAGCAGAGTCCTTAGAGAATTTTTAGTAAAGTAGAAGTTCCTCTCTCTAGAAGATGCCACCTGGGAGAAAGAAGAAGAATTGGCGAAAGATTACCCCCATTTGCGAGATGAGGACATCTCACGTTTTTCAAGTGGGAGAGGATGTAAGATTCCTTCTCAGCCTGAATAATGAATAAGCTTTTACCTCAACCCCCTATAATCATTCCCTATTTCTGAATACAAGAAAATATTATTTTTCCTTGTTTTTGCCTAGAGAGAAGAAAAATTCTAGAGAGAGGTAATTCAATATTGAGGGAGCATCACCCACAAGCACACACATACAACTAAGCAAGCAAGCATGCATATACACAAGCTCACCACCATAGCCACGAGCGAGAGAGAGAGAGAGAGAGAAAGAAAGAAAAGAAAGATTTTATTAACGTCTTCCAAAAGACCGAACTCGGCCTATGAGACAAATCGGAGTACCTGTATGGGGTATCCTCTGTCATCCCAACAAAATGAAAAAGTACTAAATAAAAAAGCTGAATCTAGGTGTGCAGGGGATGGAGCTCTATTACTAGGAGAATGCAAAGCTATATGCATGGAGTATACAATCATGATATGCAACCTAGCTAGCTCCATCCTGTACCATACGGGGGTATAAAATGGTATACATCAGTGAAGGGGGTGTCCACAGCTCCCTGAAGAACATGCTTGGGTGTGCTCTGAAGCGAGCCAGTCGCTCCGCACCCTCTCTGTGAAACTGAGCTCTGATCTCTGTCATCTCTCTCTGGTATAGGCGTGGTGTCCGAAAGCCAGGTGTCCTTTGTCTCCTGTGGGCTCTAAGTGTCTCTGCTCTCTGAAGAGTAATTCCCTGCCGTGTAGGGGCTGGGAGGGGTATGGATCTCTAAAAAATGTAGTAATCTGTGTCTGTCGCCCCCCCTCTAGAGCTGTCTGAGCCTGTAATAATGTCTCTCTGTGGCGCTGTATGTCTAGAATGTGTCTCCCCAGTATGCGCTGGTCTGCTGTCTCAAAGATCTGGCGTAGGGAATGTGGCTCTCTGAATAAAATGGGATATCTCTCTTTGATGGCTGTATATGCTCTACATCTGCATACATAATGCTCCTCACTCTCCACCTCCTCTTTGCACAATCTGCATACCCTCTCCTCTCGCGGGATCCGTGCTGCTCTGCCAGTCTCAATCTCCAATCGGTGTGATGAAACTCTGAGCTGACCAATAGCCACTCGGGAGCCATGTGGTAAAAAGCCCTCCATGTATCTCGGCCTCTCTATAAATCCATCATCAGTGATACTCATGAAGTGATCTCTGTAGTATAGCATCTTCGGTGGAAGAGGCTGTGTAGGCGATATCCATGTCTCTCGTGTATAGAGCTGCCATAGATCCTGTCTCAATACTCTGTTCCTCTCACTATGAGAGAGACGGATATGTGGTGCATCCCTATCATACTGGAATGGTGGTAGATGATCCATGTCTAGGCCATGCTGTGAGAACCAATGTGTGACCTGTGCATACCATGATCCTTTGTCTCTTGCCTCAACCAACTGTCTAGATGCCTGAAAAGCTCTGTATGATAATCTGTCCTGTGGCATCTCTCTGAATCTGTCTAGCAGGCATATAGTCTGAAATATGGCCTCTACCATCATAGGAGGCGCAGCAAACTCTGCTCGGATAATGTCATGAGGTACCGACGGTTTGCTGCGTATCATGCGTGCCATCATGAGAGAGAGAGAGAGAGAGAGAGAGAGAGTAACAGTAAAATGAGACACACACTATTGAGCATGGTACTACCTATTCAACAGTCGTTGTGGTTTCGTGCACGTTAAGTGTGGCTGGTGGTGGTCAAGATCAAGGGTGGCTTCTTGCATTTTCCCTTTCCACCTAAGGAATTCCTTTTCCAAGTGCATCTTTCTAAAAGCTTTCAGAACATCCATGATACCCACCTCGGAGTTGCGTGGTGTCGCTTTGTCATGCATATCTACTATAGGGCAGGTGAGTTCTCCTCCAACTTTGTATAGAGTTGTAGTGTGTACTCTGCCAATTGGAGCCAATGCACATGGCAATGTATCCATGCGAAGAATGCTCTATCCGAAGAAGAAATGTTGGCATCTCCCATTGGGAACTCTCCAATTGCCAATACATCCACTAGCCTACATTTCCTATATTGTGAACAAACTTTATGCGTCTTGTTACATATTAAAAAAGTTTAATGCATTGAGAAAAAATGATCTTTGCCAGCTTTGGAGTGGTGAATAGACTAGCCTTGTCACCTTAATCATCCTGGTAAGAGATCACCTTCTTGAAGAATTCGTTTATGATAGTCGAGGTTGGCTATTTACGCAGCTCATTTCCTCTCTGTCTCCTTTTGAGGGCATCTATAATTCTTTTCAAACATGTCTACATTTCGATTGTACTCTCTACTCTTTTTCTCATGCAAGAGGCAACTAAACTTCTTTTGGTATGTGGCATCAAAATCAGATTGCAATACATTTCTATTTTAGAAATAACATCTACGTAATCAAAATACTACGTTGTAGGGTGTTTTTGAGGCATGCACATACGTTGAAAAAACCTGTTGAGAGAGGAGTGCCATGGGAAGCTTTAGCCATTCAGATCTACTAGGCCCCAATGTGTTAGAGATTTCTCTAACCACGCATGATCCTCATTGCTAAAACTTTGACAACAACAAATGTGGAGGATCAGCTAGATCCACACATTGTATCATGAATATGTCATGTGCCGTTGTGTTTGGCACGCCAATTCTAGTCACACTTGTGAGATTGCATGCATTAAAAAACAAATTAGTAGAATTATCACATATAAGTTCTTTGCTTCTTTTAATCACATGAATAACAAGATACAAGTCCACTTACTTGTTTATCATGCGCAGAACCATTAAGAACTCCACCTCTTTCTCGTTAGGAATCAAATCACCCTACAATTCACCTTTGGAACCTTGTCTTTGTTAGCTTTTGTGGTTCTTGATGATTTTTGCCAAGCTTTAATATGATGGTTGCCATCCGAGATGATAAATACCATATCGGCCATGTGTTGTCATCCTTCCATTTACTCTAGTACCATATCAAACTCCCCGGACAATGATAGTTCGAGGGCCAATTGCACTCTGACGATCAAATGGAATGGGCTCTTAGCTTGGGAAACTCTTTGAGACAATGAACATTGCCATTGTTGTGTATGGTAGGTGTTCTCCTCCATGCTTTTAATCAACCCTTTGTTACAATCCTCATTCATGTGGAATGTAGGGTTTGCAACAAGGTGACATAGAGGCACTGCCTAAATCCTCATTCATGTGGATTGTAGGGTTTGCGGCAAGGTGACATAAAGGCAGTGTTGATCATCAACCAAGTGATCCTCCACCCAATTAGTGGAGATGTGTTGATCAGCCGCTTGGCCAAAACTCTCCTTTATGGACTCCTCTTCTTCGACAATCGTGGCATTGTTGGCAACACGATTATTATCGGGCGCTCTTAGAACAGGCTTGGTTGGAACTAGTAATGCCAATGTATTGGTCTTGCTATAAGAGTAATTACATAGCATATCCTTGATTGCTTGTAGTCTTAAAGCCAGGCTAATAGAGGACAAGTGCCATTTGGAAACCATGCAACCCAACACCATAGGGTAAGAGATCTTGTACCCTAAAATAGAGCATCTCGCACAACCACCTTCTTAAGTTCCCTCACTACTCGAATACACAAAAGACATACTGAGGATGGAGTTTGAAATGGAAAGGGGGGTTGCGAACAATATAGCACCTAGAAGATGGGGGTTGGTGGGAAAAATCAAGCTAATCCACATCTCAAGGATAATGACTAAATTTGATGGAATTGGATATCCCATTAAGTACTTAGAGAAGTATGATCAAATTTGTGAGGCCATGGGATGAATTAATGATTCTGCCAAGATTTACTCATTTGGACTTTACCTTGAAGATGATAAGGGCATGGGTGGCATGTGTGGTAGGTCTAGTGTGAGATGAGGTAATGACCTAGCTACATTATCAACAAGCCCTTGGACCCCAAAGCCCCCATAAAAAATGGCTAAGGATAAATGTCAATAAAGTGGCAATAGAGTCAACGTAGAAACTAAGGAAAGCACGGGAACAAAGAAAGGAGAAGAAAGTAGAGGTGAGGGGACTAGGGAAGGAGTTCCCTTTAGAGGAATATGCATGAAATTGACCACAAAGAAAGTAGAGGTGAGGGGACTAGGGAAGGAGTTCCCTTTAGAGGAATATGCATGAAAACTATTTCCTCTTCATTGTTAGAACTCGTGGTGCTCATGCTAAATTAACTATGTGGAGGAGAGAGCCTCACAAAATACAAGAGAATATCTTGCTTATTAAGTTGCTCAAATACAACTAGGCTTCTTGCTCCATCCAAAATGCCTTCTAGCTCCACCTTTAAATAGATGAGCTAGTGGACCTTAAGTTCCTTCACACACACACCCTTCTCCTCCCCTTTTACATAACCTTAGTCTCTCAATACCCCTCCTCAATACCCACTATGAAATAAAAATTGGAATAGGTGGTATTGGACATAGGATGCCTTTATAACATTAGGCGTACAAGGTTAGGAATATAGGTGTGATTACATTGAGATTTAAAACAATTTCTCAGTGGAGTTGGAGGCTGATACAAAGTTAGCCTCTGACTCTTTGTTAGGACATTTAGAAGTGATATGTCTCGTTTGTTTACACTTGTTACATTTCATTTTGTTGGGATATTTGATCCAACAATTATTTGCCAAATGACCCACCTTTTTGCAATGGGTACATCTTACTTTGATCACTTGATGTGACAAAGCTTGTTCGATATTCGATGAAGTGGTTGCATTTGAAGCAGCTCCTCCCTTTGGCCTCTTTTCTTCATCAAGACAACTCCTTCAAGGGTGGGATTAAGTATGTTCTTCAGGGTGGTGACTAAGGTGGGGTACACTTCTTGACTGCTTTTAGTAAAACAGCCACTGCACCATCTTCATCCATTCTCGCATTCACTAATGCAAGTTGAGCCATAAGGCCCTTCAAGTGAGAGATGAAAGCTCCAATGCTGTCTCCCTCTTTGAGTTCCAAGCTGAAAAATTCAATTTTAAGTGAGATCTTGGAATTCTTACCACGAGCTCCATAGAGCTTATCAAGCTCATCCCATTTCTCCTTTGCAGTCAGAAGCTGGTCCACATGGTGGATGAGAGCCTCATCAAGATGAAGCATGATGATGACTTGTGCCCTCTCATCATCTTCAATATCTTCAGCCTTAGTTCGATCAATAACCTTAGTTCTGGAGATGAATGGCCAAAAGCCTTTGGACATCATCTTGTGCTTGACAAGGACTTGCCAAGTGTGGAAGCCCTCTCCTGAGAACTTCTTAATTTGGGTGTTGTCCTTTGACATTGGGTATTGAAGGAGATTACTAGAGAGTAATGGGCTGATTTATGAAGAGGAAAAAACCAAAAATTTTTGATATTTTGGCTTAAGTAGAAAGAGAAAGGCTTATGAGAGTGCAACCACCCTTAATCAAGCCAAGGATGTTGCATAAAAAAGGAGATTAAGATGGTTAAGCTTATGGTTTAGCACTTAGGGTTTGTGCCCAACCACTAGTTCTGATGAGGAGAGCTTCATTAGTGTCAATAAACACTTTATTTGGTGATTAAGATCATCATTAGTGTTAAAAAAACACGATTAGTGCTTAAGAGCACATTTCTAACGTCTAATGACACTTGCATTGGTGATTAGATTCACCATTAGTGTTTAAGAACACTCTTAGTGTTTAAAAACACTTTGGAATGACTCCCCTTTGCTGGATTAAAAGCCTCATTAGTGTTAATCAACACTATTAGTGCTTATAATAAGCACACTTTGAAAAACTTTGTGCACTTGAAGATGATGTTGATGATGGATCTTGATGAGAATGAGGCTCATGAATACCTCATGGTGTATGGCCACCGCTTCAAACTCAAAAAAAGGATTAGCAACAAGCCCTCACAAGAGCACTTAGATGATTAGAGCAAAGAGGAGAGGATTAGTGAAAGAAAACCCTTAGATTTTGAAGCTTTAATGGTGAGCTTCAATGGCTACCAAAAGAGCAGCCTGGTCTTTTGATTGTAGTGCACACATGGAGCAGCCATTGGGACTGAGATTAGAACTATAGATGCTTGAGGCTATGGGCTTCAAAAGACCTCAACTCTTATAGCTTATAGTCACCTGCAGAGCAGACGGCAAATCGCTGTACGGCAGTGGGCAGAGCAGAAAACGGCATCGTGTTGAACCAGTCGAAATGCCGGAGCAGCGAGGGAGGGTCTTCGTCAATTGGCCATACAAATGTGTGCGCCTGGCTGTCCTCTACATTTTCCCTGATGAAAACAAGTTGAGATATTGCCTCCACGAGATGCCAGAAGGCCTCTACTGCTAGGAGGTTCAGCTCCACAAAGGAAAAGATAAGAAAATTGACCTATTCTACACCACAAAAGTGACCTACTCTTGCCAAGCTCTAGATACCATGTTAGAATTCGTGGTGCTCATGCTAGATCAACTATGTGGAGGAGAGAGACTCACAAAATACAAGAAAATATCTTGCTTATTAAGTTGCTCAAATACAAGAAAATATCTTGCTTATTAAACCCCTCAAATACAACTAGGCTTCTTGCTCCATATAAAATGCCTTCTAGCTCCACCTTTAAATAGATGAGCTAGTGGACCTTAAGTCCCTTCACACACACACCCTTCGCCTCCCCTTTTACATAACCTTAGTCTCTTAATATTCATCTCACAATCGCCTTCTAGGTACATCACTAGAAGGGAAGACCATGGTAGGTATAAACTTGGTTCATGGTATGGACATCACCTAAGTAGTTATTGACTATAGTAGGCAATATGTATTTACACATTGACCATGGTAGGCAATATGTGTTTCCACTTTCATAGCCCTTGTTGCACTGCACCACTTGCATCATCAGTTTTAGGCTTTGCACGAAACTCATCTATGCATACTCACACTCATGCACTCTTGTTTTTTCTTGAGAGCATTCTTCTCTCATTATGGCACAAGCATTGCATAATTTTGGTTCATGGGCCATACATGAAAATTTTGGAAAGTATGCCAAGTCAATAATCACATGTTATTATTCCTATTAAATTTTGTGTCATTCCTGATGCACCTTTCGTATCTGAGGCAACATGTTGTTCTTGCCAAATTAATGCATAATTTTGCACCAAATCATGCATCATTCCTCACAATCCCAATTTGTCGTTCCTATTCAAACTGAGCATTACTCCTTGTCAA
Organism: Cibotium barometz; assembly: GCF_041138505.1. Lineage (NCBI taxonomy): Eukaryota > Viridiplantae > Streptophyta > Polypodiopsida > Cyatheales > Cibotiaceae > Cibotium > Cibotium barometz. The sequence goes on from NC_141077.1 coordinate 26,390,570, forward strand.
ATTGTGCATACGGTCCCCAAGCTTCTTGAATTGTGCATACCGGCCCAAAGCATAATTCTTGTCCAATCATACATCATTCCTCACCCAAATTACGTGGTTGCCAAATGTCATTCTTGCATTATTCCTTTCATCATTAATCATTACTCATACCACCTGCTTTGTGCTTGCACCCTCTCTCTACCACACTAGCTTCTCACTAGAGGTCATACTCATACCACCCTCTCTTCTTCTTGCACCCTCTCTCTCTACCACACTAAAGAAGAAGAAGTGGCCAAACTCTCAAAGCTAGAAGAGAAGTGGCAAAGCTAGACAAGGAGGTGAAAGCTATACTATTAAACACTGATCCACAATCAAGCCTTCAAAGAGAAGGATGAGGAAATCACCCCTAATTATAGGCAATGGAGAAGGACAAAGAGGTCAGCACTAATAAGAATCCCATTGTGAATACTTATAATAGTAGCCTTCAAAGAGAAGGATGAGGAAATCACCCCTATTTATAGGCAATGGAGAAGGACAAAGAGGTCAGCACTAATAAGAATCCCATTGTGAATACTTATAATAGTAGCCTTGTCTCCCCTACTATGGAAAATCTCGATGCTAAATGTATGCCACACCACCATCATCCTATCTATAGCTCCAGGTCATCGCTAGCTTTGGGCACTACAGAGAATGAACAACACAAGTGAGTGGGAAAAGTGCTTATCTTTTGGGTTTTTCCTTTTTCTTTCACGATTTCAAGAGAAGTCTCACATAAGCAAGTGTTATAAATAAAAAATGACAAAGTTACTAGGTTTCTTGGTTGCTCTAGCAACACCAAGAGTGCACCTTGCCACTCATTCAAACAAGCTAATGACCTTTGCTAGTGGAGTAAAAATGGTTTAAAAGGACAAAATCATGAACTCAAAGATTAAGTCACGACCTTGAAGAACTAACCGAGATCCTTGAAACCAAGAGATCATCACAAAGGTGAGAGAGAGATAAACTCAAAGATTGAGTCATGACCTTAAAGAACTAACTGAGATCTACACCTAAAACCTAGGAAATCATCATGAAGGGGGGTGTGTGTGTGTGAGAGAGAGAGAGAGAGAGAGAGAGAGAGAGAGAGAGAGAGAGAGTTGAAAGAAGATCTGTAAGGAGATGGTCAATAGCGTCAAAATGGTAGTCAAGGAAGGTTTGACAGAACACATCAAGTCAGAAGTCACATTGGAAGTTGAGGAAAGTGAATTAAACCATCTCTTTAGATCCACATGGGTGCTTTACCTAAAGGATGGCATATGGAGAGAGAGGAGGATCCTTTTATAGATTAGTAACTAGTAGCTAAAGTTGTGACTGTGATAAAGTGGAATCATGCCAAAGTTTGACAAGAGGAGGATGGATTTTTTAGGTCAATAGCCAAGTATCCAAAGGTGTGCCAATGATATCATGGAATCACGCCAAAGTTTCACGAGCGACAAGGCAAGCATGCAATACTCACTTACCATATCAAATAGGAGAAGATTGAGATTCTAAATCTTCAGTCAAAACCACCAAGATATGGACTGTAGAAGTTGAGCCTAATGTAATGCAAGTGACAAGCCTACATAATTAGACAAAGTTTGAGCAACTTGCAAAGAAGAAAAGTGGGTAGTCTACCGTGAGGGTAGAGCCCTCATTAAAGATTTTTGTAAACCCAAACCCAAAAATTAGACATGACTATGAGTTGAAGTGAATGTATTTGATGCATGACATTGTAGATTTATTAGATGATTGATATTCCTTTTTAAAAAAAAAAGTTTTGCTTTTGCTTGCACTTGCATTTGGTTTAAGAACTTCATGTTCTTCATATTGTGTATTTGATCTCATAGGCCATTTTGGCCTTTTGTTGACGTTAATGTAATTTTCTTTCTTCTCTCTCTCTCTCTCTCTCTCTCTCTCTCTCTCTCTCTCTCTCTCTCACACACACACACACACACACACACACACAACACTATAGAGATCATATAGGCCTCAATATAGAGCTAAGTCAATCAAACATATAGACTATTGAGATATACTGCATACATCTATCACTGACTTCTTTGGCCCTGACCAGAGAGAACCTTGCCTAACACTTAGCCCATGCAAGATCGATAGGGACAGATGGGTAGAGTAAGGCAACCCCTTACAGTGAATACACCCCAAGGGCTGGCAAGTTGGCAGCACATGGAGTCTTCCAAGAGAGAGCGTATGCCCTTCAGAGAGCCAAATGCCCCACCTCTAGAGACCTAGAGCCTCTACTCGTCAGGTCTAGATCCGAGACATTCCCCAGTGCTAGTTGCTCCCTCGTGAGTGGACATTATTTCTATGTGTACAACAGAGGATGGCACATTGTAAGTTTGGACACATGAGGTTTTCATATTGTATAGATAGGGCCTACAGAGTTCGCTAGCCTTGTCTTTTTTGGTAGCTTGGTTTTGCAACACCTAATTCACTCATTGACCATTTTGTAACATTTTTTGGTCTCACATTGTAGACAATAAAATTCACTGATGGATCATTTGGAACATCTTTTGATCCCATAAATGGAGTTATAAAAATTTGTTTTTAATGGGTAGTACGCACTTTTTCACACGTGATGAAAGGGTGAAGGGGGACGGAATGCAAACGTCGGTGAAATGGGTGCGTCCATCTGGGCGTTACGGCAGATGATGAGGAGCGAAGGAAGAGACGGAGCACGGGAGAAAAAACAACAAAAAGCACTAAGATGTCCGGCGATGGAGGCCACAGAGAAAAGTACAGGGAAGAAGCCAATATAACAGAGCCGGATTGTTGCTGTAGTAGTAGCATTCTGCGATTGAATCGCCTTAACATTTCCTTTTAGAAATATTCGATACCTCATGGCTATGCTGAAGAAGCAAGTTTTTTCTTCTTCTTCTGCTGCTTCTTCTTCTGCAGAGTGGCCGGACAAAGCTGTTGCAGTCTTGCTAAAAAGCTACGCCCAGAAGTTCTCTGTGGACAGAGGGTACCTTAGGACCAAGGACTGGGAGGAGGTCGCCCAAAGTGTGAACTCTTCCTGCGAGGGTCTGAAAGCTCTCAAGACCTTGAAGCAGTGCAGAGACAAGGTGGACAGCCTTAAGCGGCGCTACAAGATGGAGAAGCGCAAGGCGGTTAATGGGGGTGAGGTAAGTTGGCCTTTCTTTAACAGATTGGATGACATCATGAACTCTGTCGTAAAACAGGGTAAAGGCCACCATCAACATCATCATCGGAAACATCCCAATGCTCCATCCATCCATGCTGATGTTGATGCCGATGATGATGATGATGATGACGACGACGATGATGATGAAGTAGAAGAACCGCAAGAAGACGAAAAGCTTGGTGGTTCCAACTCCCACGACGACCTTGCCGCCTCCTCTGATAGTCCTCCTCTGTACTTGGAAAATGGCAAAGCTTCAGTAGCAGTAGAGGATGTGCATGATATGTTATATGATGGTTTATATCGCTATCATCCACAACATCAACTATGTGATGGTGATGATGATCACCATCATCATCAACAACAACAGCAGCGCCAGTTTCGACATCAACATGGTCATCATCATCTTCATCAGCAGCTGCTTGCCTCCTCCAGACCCTACAGTTTCTCAGGGGGAACCCAAGAGTCTACAGAGAATTCAAGCCGTGGCAAAGCTCGAGCTCAAAGCTGTGTGGCCAAGCGCAAGCTGGAGTGTGACAATGGCATAGAGGCCTTGGCAGATGCAGTCACAGGGCTTTCAAAGCCAGGCTCATCCACGTGCTTTTCAGATGTGTTTGCTCGGATCGAGCTAGCCAAGATGGAAATCTTCACAAAGATGAATTTGGAGCTAGCCAAACTGGAGAGGAAGAGGTATAAGAAGGGCGGCAGCAAGAGTAAGCCACCGAGCTCGATGTCTACTGGTTCTTGATTTGTTTACATCTCTTAAATACTGTGGGAGGTCAATCTTCTCAGTTGTATGTTCTACGCTCTACTATCAACTACTGGTACATGTTTTACTCTTACTCCATGCAATCAACACTAAGTGGTATGTTGTTATTTTTGGCTGTATGATCTATAATCTAGTATCATTGAGATTATTGTGAACTTGATTGTTGGAAAAAAGCCATACAGTGAAGTTAGTTAGATGTTTTCTGATGTGTAAGAATCTATTTCGCACCTTTTTCTGTACTGGGCAACTTTAACCGGGAGTGGGTCATGGTGGTGTGCTGAAGCTGGAGACGGGATTATAGAAGGGTTTGATTTATAGAGGTGCCATTAATCGATCTCTTTATCAGGTGTGTATCTCTACACTTGTGTGGGTAGATCTCTTGACTCCTCTATAGGGGGAAGGGATCTGAGCAGATAATTGTTGCATTTTTTGAACATTAAATAGGGGGATGAGCAACATGGAAATGTTAAGGTAAACAATGGAGGTGGGTAATTGTGGCTTTTATGTTGCTTAAGTATTATCACTGCTATTCATTAGGCTAGAGGCTGCTGAAAAACAGCAGCCAGACGCCTATTGAGTTGTTTCAGTTGTGGATTGGGTACCTCTCTGCAATCATTAATGTTTGAGACCCAGGAACTCAAGAAGTTATGAATGTTTTGGTGTGTGTTGTCTGCAATGGGGGGATATTTGCAATCAAAGATGGAACTTAAGAAGTTATGCATGTTTTGGTGTGCTTTGTCTGCAATGGGGGGAAATTTGCAATCAAAGATGAAGTTCTCATTTTTTTTCCTTTGTTCATTGCTTCTTTTTACAAGGGCACGAACCTAGTTCTTGTGCAGGTTACGCATCAAATGGTCTGGGTTTCAAATGTCAAGTGATTTCTGTAACCCTCCCATTTCATTTTAATCAGTATTGTTATTGATATGATGATATGCTGCATGTGCTCTCTCTGAATTGTAGTTAGCATAACGAGGCTTGAGCAAATGGGGTTTTGTTTTGGAACTTTTTAAGGTGATGCAGTCTGATGTTATTATTGGTACTCCATACTTGTTTGGCATCATTCAGAGTGGCATGTTTTCCAGCTTCCAAGGTTGCACAAAGGAGGCAAAAAGTACCCAAGTTTTGCTTACTTTCTTTATGACACTGATTGAAAGGAGAGTTTATTTGATGATGGTGTTTTGTTTTAACACTTCATTTTTTTGAGAGAATCGATGCACTCTGATTTTATTATTGGTACGCCATACTTGATTGGCATCATTCAGAGTGGCATGTTTTCCAGCTTCCAAGGTTGCACAAGTTTTGCTTACTTTCTTTATGACATTGATTGAAAGGAGAGTTTATTTGATGATGATGTTTTGTTTTAACACTTCATTTTGTTGAGAGAATTCAAGTATAATTTCATCGAATTGAGAAATATTAAGCCCTATATACTCATATACATTATCTACCTCCTGCGTGGTGTGCACGTGTAGAAGTTGTGCTATCATCAACAGCCTCCGGTCAGAATCCATTCCTTGCAAAATGAAAGAGTGGGTTAGTAAAGTTATGTAAAAAACCTTTGCAACTCTTGGTTTGGAATTTTGTCCCTAATTTAATGGACAAAATTTCAAACCAAGAGGAGTTGTGGCAATCTACTCCTGCATTTCATGGGTGACTTCAAAAGTCATGGGTGGTATTAAACACACCTCATTGAATAGTCTCTGTAGGGTTTTGCAAGTGGCATTGAAAATGCCGAAACTTACTAAATCTTGTGAGAACTAACCAATCGGAGAAGAGAATTGAATTCATCTCCTTTACTCTCCATAGTAACCTAATCTATGTTAGAGGCTGCCCTTAGTTGCATATTTAAAGCTACTGTTCTTTATTTAGATCTTTTTTTATAGAAACAATAATGATTGCTAGTGGGCTCTAACTTGAGTGGTAAAACCTTGGGCTTACTTATGTATAGGGCAAGGGTTCGAAGTTTGGCACCTACTAAAATATAATTAAACTCGCAAACAATTTTTTAAAAAAATGCTCCACTTCATAGCAAACCACTTGTGGAGAATATTAGTCTAACCTCATAGGGTGTTGACCACTTCCTAGGTTGACATGGTTTCACTTGTTTGACTTACTATCTTAAGGCGCTTTGCCATCTTATCCACTCTAGGAGTACGGATATTTTGTAAAGCAACTTTTGAAAAGATGTAGGGGAGAAGGACGCTTGAGCTCTTGCAAGCACATACACACTCACACAAACCTTAGAAGAGAACACACAAGATTAGAGGCTGAAAAATTAGTTCTTCTTCTTCTCCAACAAAAGAGGTCTACAAAAGGAACAAGATAAGGAGAATACAACATAAGTACTACATGCGGTCCATAGTGTGAACACGCTAAGTGAGTGAGCTGGCAAGATACGTATACCATTACTCAATGGTGGACTAGTAGCCGGTGTAGTCTAGTTGTAGAATCATTGGCGAAGATCTATCATGTCAGCATCCTACCAGAGACGCCACTGATATAAGTGGTGGAAATGATCCCCTAGGCATATCACAAGTGTCAGCATGTGTTGAGCTTGACATCTCAACACTCCCCCTCAAGTTCAACTCCATCTCTAGGACTCTAAGCATAGTTCGAAATCTGTGAAGCTTTTCTGCTCCCAAGCTTTTGTGAAAATGTCAACTACTAGCTCCTCTGTGCTAACATACGTGAGATCAATATCTCCTGCTAAAACCCTATCTTTGATGAAGTGATAATGGACCTCTATGTGTTTGGTCCACACATGAAAAAATGGGTTCCTCGTCGTCAACTATATATTGCTAAAGTTATCACAATAGATGACAACCTGTGTATCAACCTGCAGTCCCAAATCACCAAGTAGCTTGCGCAGCCAAGTTACCTCACCTGCTGCCATTGCAGCACCTCTATACTCTGTCTCTGTAGTACTTGACAAGGCAACTGTCGGGTGCTTCTTATTGCTCCATGTCACAACACCACTCCCAAACGAAAACATAAATCCGCTGGTAGATCTCCTATCTGCAACAATAGTATCAGTCCAATCTGCATCAGTGTATCCAAACACTTGCAACTCTGTACCTATCAGCCTCATAGAAGAGGCCATAGACTTCACATAGCGCAATGTGCGCCTCACATCATCCAAATGTGGTTTTCGAGGAACCTGCATAAATTGACTCTCCAATCTAACTATATAGTTCAAATCTGGACTGGTGATCGTTATATAAATCAAGCTACCCACTATCTTCCTGTACATAGTGGGGTTCTCTAAAATCTCACCCGCAATTGCACTCAACTTGCCATTCAAATCTAATGGCACAGAAATTGGCTTACAACCAGTCATGCCATATTTGGATAGCATGTCCAATGCATACTACCCTTAGCTACCCCAATAACCTCAATGCCAAGAAAGTATCTCAGCTCACCCAAATCCTTCATGTCAAATTTCTGTTTGAGAAGACATTTCACACTCAACTTTCTCTTCATTGTCACCCCCAACAATCAAGTCATCCACATAAATTGTGATGAGCATAAGGTCCCTATTACTCTTCCGCACATAGAGTGAATAATCAACATTTCACACATGCCCAATGGTGATAAGATATTGTGCTATCTTATCATGACATGCTCTTGGTGCCTGCTTCAAGCCATACAATGCTTTACGCACTTGCATACAAAATCTGGGTGACCCACATCTTCATAACTTGGATATACAATTCTTCTTGTAAGTCACCATACAAGAACACATTCTTAATACCATTTGATGTAAAACCCATCCTTTTGTTGTTGTTGTTGCAGCCACTGCAATAACAGCTCTCACGGTTGCCATCTTAGCAATGGGGCTGGACGTCTTCTCATAATCAATGCCATAGGTTTGAGCATAACCTTTGGTAACCAATCTTGCTTTATACCTGCTAATACTTCCATCTGAGTTGTGCTTTATTTTGTACACCCACTTGCACCCACCAATAGCCTTCTTATCCTCAAGTAATGGCACCAATTTCCAAGTCTCATTTGCATCCAATGCAGCCGTTTCTTTATCCATGGCCTTTTCCCAATCTAAATTTCCAACAGTTTCTTCAAAACATGTGGGTTCAACATCTTGCACAACTTTAGCCATATATGCATAATAGTTAGCGACATAACCATCATATGTCAACCTATCAACAGGTTTGCTGAATCTCCCTGACCTACGTTGTCCATGATCACTACCTGGAATTTTTGCAGCTTCTCTTGCCTTTCTTACACCAGGTGTTCTAATAGGTGGAATCCCAAGCTCATCATCAAGGCTCTGCTCTGAGCCACTAGACTCTCCATCAACAAAAGAATGCCCTGCAAAAATGTCGGGCATACCAAGAGGCTCACCAACCTTCTCTTTGCCTTTTTGTGATGTACCACCTGCATTTTCAGGACTGGTGTTTTGACGCAGCCAGCCACTCCATGGTCTATCAATAGACCCAATAGTAGAGGACTCTCCAAGTCCACTCAATGACTAGGATTACTGACTTGCATTCTGTGCAATCACATTTCCAGTTACATCGACTCCAACATCATCTTTCTCAGCGACACACCAACTACTCATTTCATCAAACACAACATCCTTGCTTACCCTCAACTCACGTGTTGTAAGGTTATAGCATCTATATCCCTTTTGCTCAAGGGAGTATCCAATAAAGACACTTTTTTGCCTTTGGATCTAGCTTCGTATTATACAACTCATCTGGCACATGTACATAAGCTATGCGTCCAAAAACTTTCAAGTGAGACAAGTCAGGTTTCTTGCCATTGAATTTCTCCTTTGGTGTCATATCATGTATGGCTGCAGTAGGAGTCGTGTTCATGATATAAACTGCTATAGAGACAGCTTCGGCACAATAGCTTATGAGGCATATTCTTCTTTGTCATTAATGCTCATGCTATCTCTGCAATGTGCATATTTTCCGCTCAATATAACACCATTTTGCTGCGGAGTGTATCTATATGTAAACTGTCTTTGAATGCGCAAAAAATGAGAGAACTCATTGGAGAAGTACTCTCGCTCTCCATCTGACCTTAGGCACTTCACATGTTTCCCTATCTGCCTTTCAGCCCATCACTCTGAAATTCCAAAAATGACTGAAAACTTCACTCTTCTCCTTCATGAAATACACCCACACTTTCCTCATGTGGTCATCGATGAATGTCACATGATATCTGCAGCCACCCATAGATGTAGTTTTTGCAGGACCCCATACATCTGGATGCACAATATCTAGTACATTCCTACTCACATTTCTATCATATGGAAATACATGCTTTGTCTCCTTTCCAAATTGGCATGCTTCACATACTTTCTACATACCATCAACCTTAAACTTAGGTAGTCCTGTCACAATTTCTTTAGTCTGCATAGACTTAATTCTTTGTACATTTACATGCCCAATTCTCTTATGCCAAATGTCTGTATCTGCAACATTGTAGCTTTCACTTCATGCATATTTACATCTAGTGTAAACATTCTGCCCACTCTATTTCCTTTCGCAACCAACCTGCACAATTGTCTTTAAAGTCTTTCGCAACCAACCTGCAATTGTCTTTAAAGTCTTTCGCAACCAACCTGCAATTGTCTTTAAAGTCTTTGACATAACATCCATCAGGGTTAAAGCGCACCTGCAAGCTTCTTTGTAATATTTGGGACGTGAATACATGTGCAAGTACTTCACCTTACCATCCTGCATAGACAATGACACATTTCTAACATGGGAAATTAGATGAGTAGTATCATCCCCTGTTTCAAACAAAACCTGGCTTTTCAAGATTTCTCATATCCTTGAACCACTCGCCCCATGATCGGTCATGTGGTTCGACGCACCTGAATCCACATACCACACATCATCATTGCATGTGGATACATCATTCTCTGACACAGCATTAAGCACATGCTGCATAACAAACAACCTTTCATTGTCCTCATTACTTCGGCTAGAGGACACAGTTATTTTGCTACACTTTTTCACTTCTCATATCATTTTGCTTCTTATAGCAATCTACTTGCACATGCCGAGGTTTTCCACCACAATACAAACAGCCTCGTGTATCATTTTGCTACCTTTGCCAATTTTTCCATGACCTCTTTGACTCCCCTTGCCTCTAAACTGGCCTCTTCCGGCTATGTGTTGTTGTTGTGATTCATGGGACTATTGTTTGCTGACCATAATTTTGATTACCTGTTCGTCGACCACACCACCTTGGCCATGGCCTCGGCCTCTACCTCGTCCTCTACCTGCACTTGTGTAGAAGGCCTCTTGCTCTGAACTGCCTTTATTTTGTGAAGACTGATCTTCACCCAAACTCTTCTCTTCAATGATCAGCATTGACACCAAATATGTAAAGTTGGGAATGTTCTCCCGAGTCTGAATAGACGTCTTGAATGCCTTATATTATGGCCCAAGACCATGTAGACATACTTCCACCTTATTATCATCATCAACAGAAACACCAATAGATGCAAGGGATTCCACAATGCCCTTGATATTTAAGGCATAGTCATTCACAGGCATGTTTTTCTTCTCCACTGTATGAAGCTCATTCTTCAAGTGAATCTTCTGCACCTTGGTATTAGTTTCATACAACTTCACCAAGGTGTCCCATGCCTCCTTAGGTGACTTGGCATCCTGTATATGCCCAATCATGGTGTCTTGTATGATAATAGAAAGCCAATACATGACTTTTCTCGCTCCTTGATTCCAATCCTTGTATTCTTTTATATCTGCAGCAATCGGATTAATCTCAGGTATATCTGGTGCCTCCTCATGTTCACCTTCAATGTAGTCCCAGTAACCTTTTCCCACCATTAGGAAATTTGTTAACCTAAACCTCTAGGCATGGAAGTTATTCTTGTTAAGCTTCTCTGTAACAATCTAGTTAATTTCATTATTTGACATCTTTTTTTCACAACGAATTCACCAAAAACAATACCCTTGTTTGACTTGCACAAACTGATATATTCTCTGCAAACGGTACTATACTGCACCCAAACTTTCACAACCAGTGACCTCAATTTGCATATATACACCTGATAGGACTTGTGAGACCTCCTTGTAGTACACACAATGTTTGCACAACCAAATGCCCTTCCTACAGTTGGAAAAACATAATTCTGTAGAGAATCGAAACTTACCCGCCACAGTACACGCGAGCAGTTGCAAGTTGAGAAATGGAGGTCAAGACGCACCCAAAACATGATTCTGGCCCAAAAAAACTCTGTCCAATAGGACATTATAGTTGTCCTATAAATTCACTCCCGCGAAGAAAGCTCCTTAATCGGAGTTCGTTTGTCGGTGCCTCTCAAAGAGCTCCCGAGACAAGGGTGTAGTAGCCAACACAAAGGGGGAAGATTAGATGAAGCTCTTACCCTAGTACCGCGTCCTATGCTTCTCTTGTTTGCTACTGAGCTTCTTAGCATGAACCAGGCTCTGATACCGTGAAAAGATGTAGAGGGGAAGGAAGCTTGAGCTCTTGCAAGCACACAGACACTCACACAAACCTTAGAAGAAGACAACACACAAGATGAGAGGCTGAAAAATTAGTTCTTCTTCTTCTCAAAAGAGGTCTCTTACCCTAGTACCGCGTCCTATGCTTCTCTTGTTTGCTACTGAGCTTCTTAGCATGAACCAGGCTCTGATACCGTGAAAAGATGTAGAGGGGAAGGAAGCTTGAGCTCTTGCAAGCACACAGACACTCACACAAACCTTAGAAGAAGACAACACACAAGATGAGAGGCTGAAAAATTAGTTCTTCTTCTTCTCAAAAGAGGTCTACAACAAACAAGATGAGGAAAATACAACATAAGTACTAAAGTACCATGCACATGTGGTCCAGCGTGAACACGCTACGTGAGTGAGCTAGCCATAACTCAATGATGGACTAGCAGCCGGTGTAGTCCAGCTGTAGAATCACTGGCGAAGATCTATCATGTCAGCATCCTACCAGACACTCCAATGATGTAAGTGGTGGAAAAGATCACCCAAGCATATCACAAGTGTCATCTCGTGTTGAGCTTGACATCTCAACAACTTTGGAACATCTAAAACGGTCTTACCTTGAGCTTGATGTCAAATAGGGAAAGTAAGGATTTTGTGTACATGCTTAAGACTAGTAATAGAGATCACACCATTTTTAAGTTGGATTGGTCTAGTATGAAAACTTGTCACGTGCATCCTGCACTTGGATGCAGCGTTGACATATCTGAACAAGAAGGTGTTGTACCTGGAGTGGAAAACTAGTCCCATGTGAGCCCAGTTCGGATGAGTTAGCGAGGGATCCAATCTAAGTGTCTGAGGTCAGGTGTGCATCGTCCTACACATGGAGCAGTGCCAGTTTGCGCTGTGAGTCTCCCTCTGGAATGATGTCAGTTGTTCTGTGTGTTTGGTCCATGACCAAATGCCAGACAACTGGGTAGGTTTGCTTGTAGAAATGGGGCCAGTTTATAGGGCTACCCCAAGCTTAGGTGTATTGCCTTGGTGTGGGCTTGGAGAAGGAAATGAGCCACCCCAAGGGGCTAGGAGGCCCCCCGGCTGTGCCCACCAGCCATGTGTGGGCTGTTAGCCAGCCCTAGAGGGCCTGGACAATCCCCTAGAGGGGCTGTTGGCTAGCCCACACTGGCTACCGAAACAACTAGTGTCCAGGCGCCTGGCTGCCCAGCAGCTTATGGACTTAGTGCTTATGGACTGGACCTTTTTCAAGTGTGAAAACGCTGACTTATTAGCAATTAGTTGCTACTTTTAGCAAGTTGTCAAACACTTTTTCTGTTGGCGACCTAGAGGTGGAAAGTGGGTATAAATACCCACTATCTCCTAGCGTTTCTATCATATGAATACTCATTCAAGGGTTGAAGCTACTCAAGGGGCCAAGCAAGCCAAGGAGAAGCTAACACAAAGGAGTGAAGGTTCAAGGTCAAGGGCAGAGTTTATCTCAGCCCCCCCTGAAAGGTCAAGTTCTCTATATTTATTTTCAGATTTGCATCATTCTAATAAAGCAAATACACCATTCGTGGTGGGGGCCCTATAAAGGGTATTTGGGACCGAATACTGTGTCCTCTTCTCCCTCCCTCCCTCCCTCCCTCCCTCCCTCCCTCCCTCCCTCCCTCCCTCCCTCTCTCTCTCTCTCTCTCTCTCTCTCTCTCTCTCTCTCTCTCTCTCTCTCTCTCTCTCTCTCTCTCTCTCTCTCTCTCTCTCTCTCTCTCTCTATCTATTTTTTGCACATCTACTTTCAGTTTTGTGCGTTATTTTCATCGTGAACGATTGCTGATTTTTGAGCATTGAAGTTACCGATCTATCCTTAAAGCTTCCGCATGTTACAGTGGTGTGTCAGAGCCTTCTTCAAGTGTAAAGATTTAGCCAAAAAAAACCCGAAAGTTTTCTCACTTGTGTGGTTGGTTTCTAGACTCCAATGGACTACCCCTTTTAGTGTGACTCCTGTCCCTCGAAGGACAGTTGGTTTTCAGCCTCCGGAAGTCTCCCACAGGCATGGTGGATGGTCTTATTACTGCGCTCCGGAAAGGAAGTGATTTTTCTCACTATGGTGAGCTACGACGATGAGAGAGAGAGAAATAACCTTGGGACCAAAGTGCACTAGGCAGTCCATCCCCGGGCACAGCTGATATGAGTGTACACACAAGAGATGTTCTAGAAGATGATGCAAGCAATCGCAGACCAGAGTACCAAATTGGAAGGGCAAAAGGCATAGATCCTGGCATTGGAAGAATGTACCCGTTCTCCAGCTCCTTTTTTTCCGTCTCCTCCTCCCTCTCCTTCTGTTTCCCAAGTTCCTGATCCACTACAAAGGGACCCTTTCGAAGGGTCACGACCGCAACCGAGTTCGATGCTTGAGTTGCAAATGCGTGCAATGGAGACTCGACACGTGAAGACGATGCAATGAGAGACATGGAAAATGAACAATACCTTGCGGATTTGGACGTAAGACTGACACCAGTGGCTTCCTCGAGTCATTTTCTCGAGAAAATGAACTTTAGTAAGTATAATGGTAAACTCAACCCCACAACTCTTTATTCATGGTTGCATTAGATTGAAGCTTATTTTGCCGCATTAGGAAAAGATTAGGTATGGTAGCTTATGTTTGGGATGAGTTTGTCCTCAACCTTAAGCGACGGTTTTTATCGCCCCATTACCTTGAGTGACTCGAAGACGAGTTTAGGGGAGCGCGTCAAAACGTGCAACCAGTCATTCAGTTTGCCACCAATAAAATTCAAACTTTATGTTTGCAATTAGGCTTATCCGATAAGGACAAGAAAGGGAAATTCCTTTATGGCCTTGACACTCAAATCTAGTGGGAGGTGCGTATGTTTCGGCCAACCACCTTCGAAGATGCACTCTCGCTTACACAGAGTGCTGAAATGAAGCATAATAGCGGAAAGCCCAAGACTTCCCAGCTTGCTACTCCCAAGACTGACACCTCGGGGGGAAAAGGTTAGAACTAGACATGGTCTTCCCCAAGACAGAGCATGGGAACCGGTGGCTCCAAGAACTTAACCATTGCGCCCAAGCTTACTCCAGACCAGAAAGCTTAGGCATGCAAGATCGGTGGCAGATTGAGTGTTGAGGAGACCGCTCAATACAAGGAGGAGGATAAGTGTTTCTTTTGTCATACAAAAGAGCACACTTCTAGAGATTGTCCTAAGAAGACTACCACTCCACAGACTGCTACCCTAGCCTCCACGGCTTCAATGGTGACCCTAACTCCGACGCAAACCCCCCCAGCGGGGCTGCCCCTAGTTCTTCAGATCCCAATGCTTTGGTTGGTGCAATCATTAGCTACTGGGAGCTCAAAGATAAGCAGAAGGGTGTCCATGACCAGGATTACGAGTGCAATGAATTTCTCAAGGCCTTTGGCTACATAGGTGGCCAGAGGGTCGTTGTCTTATTTGACAACGGAGGATGTGGTCACGGAACAGACTGCTCGGCATGCCTGTTTGTCCTGTCTTCGGTGGACCAAAAATTTGAGGGTTTTAGCAGAGGCATGATTAGGAGCATCAAGTTTGAAGCTCTAGGTGCTAGGTTAGTCATTTAGGGCATAAAGATTGTGCATGATTTTATGGTTGACCCTCTCATAGGTGCAGACATAATCTTGGGCATTTAGTGATTTCATAAGTTCCTTCTTGATGTCAAGTGGGACAAGCACACTTTCCAGATTAGCTCGAATGTGTACACGCCCTTGTGACCATTAAGTGTGAGCTAGGAATCGCAAACTTTCTACTTTTTATAAGCCACCAAGCTAAGCGAGCAATCAAGAAAGGTGCATTGTGTGTGATGATTTACATTCAGACTATCTAGATGGTGGCTTGTGAGCAATCAGGAAAGATGCATTGTGTGCGATGATTTACATCCAGACTGCCCAGACGGTGGCGTGTACACTTGGCTCTCGACGATGAAAATTTTCAGAAGATTTTTCTTCGGGACAACCTCCCTCCCCAACTCCCCCGTCTAGACCAGAGGGCCACAAGATAGACCGCCTCCCAGGCTCAGAACCCCCAAGCAAGTTTCCATATCACCTTTCCAAGACGATGGAATCGGAGTTAGACCGCCAACTCTAAGAATTGTTGCAATCTGGCTTCATCTATCCTAGTGTATCACCATTTTCCACACCGATCCTGTTTGTCAGGAAGAAGGACGGGTCTTCTTGATTGTATATCGATTATCGTGCACTCAATAAACTGATTATCAAGAGTAGATTCCTAATGCCTCAAATAGACTATATTCTTAAGAGGGGCTGAATGGGGCTAAGGTGTTCTCAAAACTCAATTTGAAGAGTGGGTACCACTAGGTAAGGATTGTTGTGAGGGGGAAATCCCCAAGACAGCCTTTCGTGTACGGAACAGGCCCACTATGAATTTGTTGTCATGCCTTTTGGCTTGACGAACGCCCCAGCCACATTTAACCGCATGATGATGCAGGTGTTCCGAGAATCGACTGGAAAGTGTGTGTTCATATTTCTAGATGACATACTAGTGTTTTTAGCTACTGTTGAGCAGCATGACATTGATGTGGAGAAAAACCTGAAGTTGCTGGAAAGCAACGAGATCTACATCAATGAGAAGAAGTCAGAATTTTATTTATTCAAGGTTCATTACCTTGGATATATAATTAGTGCAGATGGTATCTAGCTTGATCCGGCCAAGGTGGCTGAGATTGTCAATTGGGAGGTACCACAGACTGCTCATGAGATCTGATCCTTTGTGGGTATATGCCAAGCATTCAAGGATTGGAATCAGGGTGTAAGAAAAGTCATTTATTGGCTTTTGATTAGTGTGTCATAGACATAATGATAGGACATATACAAGATGCCAACACTCCAACAGTTGCGTGTGGCAGAATGTGGTGCAGATATTCCAGACCGACACAAAAGCAAGAAAATTACAATTAAAGCAAGAGCTACATACTATGGAAAAGAAAAGCATGTCTATCAATGATGAGTATGCTTTATTAAAGATCAAGGGTAGTATTGTTGAATCCCTTGGGTCTATCAATGTATTGGTGGAAGATAATGATTTGGTGAGTGTCTGTTTGAATGGGCTTGGGAAAGAGTACAAGCCATTCAAGGCCTCCATTGTAGTCAGAGAGAATATTCTCAACTTTTGGGATTTGGTGTCTACGTTGATCATAGATGTAGGATTCCTCCCCAGCCCCTCAAGATGTCCACTTTCTTCCCTTGTAATCAATCCCCTTTTCAGAATAATGAAAGATCTTGTTTCTACCTGGAGAGAGAAAATATTCTAGAGAGAGATAATTCAATTTTTAGATATCTTTGGATGGAAAAATATCCCTTCTTATTAAAATAAATTTCCCTGAAATAGAAGTTTAAAAAGAAATTCCTAAGGTGCATTAGAAATAAATTATAATGTGCACAAAAAGACCTTAGCCATGGGCCCCTGTTTTTAGAAAACTTTAGATTAAGGTCCAAACAAAGGTTTGACAGACCAAAGAGATTAATCCAAATGTAAGGAGGAGATAAAGTGAAGAATAAAAGAAAACCCCCCCAAAAAAATGAGTAAATACTCACATAAGATGAAGAGTGGACTAAGGACCAAAGAAAAGAATTAAAAAACTGAATTTTGACACCTCAGTGTGGGGATCTCCCCTCATGAAGTAGGCACCTTTTTCTCATCATTATCTCCCATTTTAATCAATAAAATGAGATATTTTTATCTCTCCTCTCTCTTGTTTCAAATCTAGATCCAAAAAGTAAGCTAAACTGACCCAAAAATGGTAAAAAATTGACCAAACTTATCTGAAAATTTCTAGAATCAGTTTGCTTGGCTAGAGGTTCACTTTTTCCTAGAAATAGAAGCCTCCCCCTTTTGTAAAAGCTTAATGGTGTTGATGCACTATTACTCTACTCCTGTCCTAAGCCATCTACATTGAATTTTTTAATAATTCAATTGTTTTTTGCCTAATCCTCTCCAAAGTGAATTGGTGGCCACTATTGCTTTAAACAAGAGTAGAACCCTCAATCCCTCAAGCCAAAGGAGAGATTACAAGCTCCATGTAAGCTAATTTTCTTACTTTGTTTACAAATTTTAATAAAAAATCTATGGTTTTCTTGATTTTTATGTTTTGCAAATGGTCAAAAATTGACCAAACTTATCTGAAAAATTCTAGAATCAGTTTGCTTGGCTAGAGGTTCACTTTTTCCTAGAAATAGAAGACTCCCCCTTTTGTAAAAGCTTAATGGTGTTGATGCACTATTACTCTACTCCTGCCCTAAGCCATCTACATTGAATTTTTTAATAATTCAATTGTTTTTTGCCTAATCCTCTCCAAAGTGAATTGGTGGCCACTATTGCTTTAAACAAGAGTAGAACCCTCAATCCCTCAAGCCAAAGGAGAGCTTACAAGCTCCATGTAAGCTAATTTTCTTACTTTGTTTACAAATTTTAATAAAAAATCTATGGTTTTCTTGATTTTTATGTTTTGCAAATGATTGAATTAAATTCAAATGCTATGCCTTTGATGAAAAGGCCACCCCCTTCTCTTCTTTACATTCCAACCTTTCTTAATCCTAGAAAGATTAACTAAGTTATTAATTAAACTCTTCTTATTGTTTACTCTCTTGAATTTAGAAAATTGTGTAGATTAGAGTTCTATAATTCTAAATTGGGTTAATTAAGTTAAGTGAAGAAAGATAAAAATGAGAAATAGTCAGCCATACAAAGGAGGTTATGGCAAAACTTTCTAGAATTTTGTGAAAAAGAAAGTTTGTTTTTATGTTATTCCAAAAGACTAATTCCCACCATTTTCGCATCTAAAAGAAATATTCTAATTACTCCATGTACATATTCACCTATGAATATGCATGGATATCACTCATATTAATTATTAAATTTATTTTTTATGCATAGGAAGATGTATGAAAGAATTTTTTTAATTACAAAAGTGTTACTCTTATTCTATGCATAGAAAGATGCATAAAGGAAATTTTTATTATTATAAAAGTGTTATTCTTATTAAATTTGATTTCTATGCATATAAAGATGCATAATGGAAATTTTTTTATAAAAGTGTTACTCTTATTAAATTTGATTTCTATGCATAGAAAGATGCATAAAGGAAAATTTTTATTATAAAAGTGTTACTCTTATTAAATTTAATTTTTATTACAAAAGTGTTATTCTTATTAAAATTGATTTTTATACATAGAAAGATGCATAAGGGATTTTTTTAATTATAAAAGCGTTATTCTAAAAAAAATTAATTTTTATGCATAAAAGGATTATATATATATATATATATAAGTGTTATTCCCATTGAAGTTGATTTTTATGCATAAATAGATGTATAAAGAATTTTTATATCAAAATCAGAATTCTCTTAAATTCTATGAGTATTTGATAAATGAATAATTAAATACTCTAAGAGAGAAATTTCTATCATTTTATATTCACACGAATTGTAAAAAGAAAATTTAAAAAATCTATCAAGATGAAAATATTCAGATAAATGATTAATTTATTCCTAATTAGAATTCGTAACTAATTTAGAAATCAGTTAAGTGAATATTCAAAGAAAGAAATTCAGTAAAATAGTAATAACTGAATTAGCAAACCTTTTTGAGAAAGATAGTTCAGGAAAAATCTTATCCGACTCGAACCTTGAATTAGACTATGACCAAGACCAAACTCTTTCGTCAGTTTCAAGGAAAGAAGGTGTGACCAGTTTAGAAAAATACACTCAAAACTCCCGCCAAATCTGAAACTAAGTTTGAGGCCCTTCGAATCGATCTGTGGATCAAGGTTATAGAATTCGAGGAATTCTGGTATGAAATTTAGAATTTCGATCAAGAAGTTTTGGGGATACTGATTCAAGAAATACTCCTTGTATTCAAAAGAAAATCAAACTGAAAACTTGCTTAGAAACCATGTTTTCTTAAAGGACTGTCTTACGCCAGAATGCTGGAGGGAGCATTTTGTATATGTTTTTCTAAGGAAAGTTCGGTGTTGTAATAGCTGGTGGGGAGTGTTCAAAGGACGGCTCACGCGACAAAGCCTGACCAACCTTGGTATGGTTGAAAAATGGTGCGCTTCCGGTGTACAATAGGCGAGGGCCGACGAAGCGGTCCCTGAGTGAAGTGCCAGGACACCTAACGAGGATCCTAGAGGGTTCTGACCAGGAGATGCATGGGCTCGCGGTGCGCCTATGACACCCATGCGTATGTCGTGGAAGATATGTATGATGGACGAAATGATTATTGTAATCTGTTACTGGATCTCGTTGGCTGACCAGTTGGTCTCAACAGAGAGTCTAGAGTGATACTGTTTTGTTTTGAGAAACGAGGGACCGGATGGAATTTGTGAGTTATGACATCTGTAACCAATAACTGTTTGTCAATGGATTATTTTATATGTAAAAGTTTTACAGAGGAGTGTGTGCGTATCTGTATTCGAAAGAAAAAGTTAAGAAAGGTATTCAATTATGGGTGGGTGAGTAATTGTCTGGTTCTACCGATTCTAGTGGTTGGTGGGTGGTGGCTAACCCATGGGCCGGATGGGGTGGAGTTTTTATAATTAAATTGAAATAATAGGAATACGCTTAGAATTCGAGTAGTTAAATAAAAACCTGAAGAATTTCTCAAATGAGTAGATCAATGGCTGTGCCTGACTTCGGTTAGGAAAAAAGCGTTGATTTCTAAAAAAATGATTAGATCAATGGCTGTGCCTGATTTTGGTTAGGAAAAAAGCGTTGATTTATTCAAATTAAGTCAGTGATAGTTTTCCTTCTATTTGGTTTAATCAGGTGAAGGATAGTAGTCTCTTGACCCCATTAGAAAATTCGTTAAGAAAATCATAAAGGTGGAATCGTCCCCGTTTTTCGGGCAAGGGAAATTTTCCCAGTTTCGGTTTCAGAATGACCACTAGATTAGTCTCGTGTTCGGACATTCGAGGGCGAGGCCCCGAGTGGGAAACCCTGCCCCGCACAAGAGGAAGCTACTTCCGTTGTTGCTGCTAGCAACCGGGAATCCGATGCGCAGAGGGGACAGAGGGGACAGAGGGGTCTCAACTGGTATCAGAGCGCTATTGTAAACTTACGAAATAGTAGCAAAAATTACCTAAAATTTTAAAGTAAATCTTGGAAATAATGTTTTCACTTGTTAAGATTATGTTTAAAATGAACATAAATTGAAAACTCATAAATTAAACTAGATTTTTTAGATGGATACCCCAAATCTGTCTAGCATTCCTGGACTCTTCCAGAGTCAGGATATGATCGCCTTTACCTTCGAAAATCTCATAAACTCCACTACAACCCGAGAAAGCAGAGTGAGACTCGCTTGCCACTTTGAGGATCTATACTTTCCTGATCTAGTAGAGTGCCGTCAGCATATGTGGTTCTCTGGAGGGCGAAGTATTCGCGTCAATACCAATCAACGATAGAGACTCAGATAGAATATCTCGCTAGCCACCATGATCTTGATAAGGCTAGGAGTTGTTCATTATGTACAACTCTATAATCACTCCCCCTGGAATTTTAGAATTTCTTGTCGTATTTTTAGACTTCTTAGTCGCTTTATTCCTAGGAGAAGAATTACAGCACCATTATCAGTGATGAATCGTGTATATCATAGCATGTTTCCATCGCAGTATCGCCTTTTTATGTATACGCGATTGAGGCGGTGTCTTTTGGAGCCGAGACGCTCTATGTATATATCAAAAACTTTTGATAATAAAAGATGTTTTGCAAAAGATTCCAAATTGTTTTCGTAGTTATGAATATTGGTTAATAAAATTATCAGAGTGAATCTTGTTTTCAAGAATTATGATGGAATATTTATTTGTTTAAGAAATAAATCTCAAAAATAAAATAGTCATAAATCTGATGACTAAGTTAAGTTGACAAAAATATCGTTTTGTCAGAATCATGAGGCGCGTCGGCCGTGGTAGGCGGCCGGATCCTCTTACCGATGATGAAGAGTTAGATCCGGACATTCGTAAAGCCTTGCACCGATCCCAACCTGGTCCCTTCAAGGGTGAAGGGGAACAGTTAGAAGTAGTGAAAAAATGGATCAAGGCAATGGAAGAGTATTTTGATGTAACTGGTTATATAACGAGAAGAGCAAGATGGCTCTTGCCAAATTGAAAATTGTGGAAACGGCCAGGGTTGCCATGGAGGAACCATTTCGACGAAAATACCCAGACCTGGTCAGATCTTAAAGCTTACCTCAGGAAGAGGTTCTGTCTTCCGGGCTTCCTGGAAACCAAAATGAATGAGTTCTTGGAACTGAAGCAGGATAGCCGGACGATTGAAGAATACCATCAGGCATTTGCCCTTCTCCTCAAATATTATCCACTTTTGGATGAAGAGCAGTTGATGGCCAGATTCATTCGGGGGATGAACGAGCCATTGGACACTTTAGTGAAAAATGCCAAACCAGTCTCAATGGCAGAAGCTATTAGAATGGCAAAGGACTTTGCCAAAGCATTTGTTGTTAAGATCCTGCCGAAGTCTGCACCCTCAAACTTGAAAAGGTTCCAAACCCCGGGAAGTGCTTCAAACTTTCCACCTCCAAAGAGGCAGCAAGGCCCTATTCAGAATCAAGATGCTGGGAAATTCAGAAGTGAAGGAAGACCCTTCCCTCAGAACACTTTCTCAGGAGCCCCACCTCTTTCAAGAATTCAGAGGGATGAGCTTAGAAGTGAGAACATATGTTTTGGGTGTTAGGGTTTTGGTCACCAACTTAAAGACTGTGCCCGACTCTTGCCATGTCAAGAGGATAGGGAAGTCAAGGACCCAGAGTGCAGAGACTAGCCCCTTCGTATCAGTCAAATCCCCTCTCGCCAAAATCAGGGCAATCCCAGGAGGACTCCAGCTCACAACCATCTGCCTCTGCTCAGAGTAATCTCTGAACTCCCTCCCAGAACTGGGATAACCAAAGAGAAAGAGTTCCGCAGTACTCATTCATTTATTCCCCTAGGATGCTTTGTGTAAGCTAGTCTTAAAACAGAAATCAGGGAAACTTATGCAAGTTGAATTGGCCAATGGGAAGATTCTTTTCACTCACCATGAGACTCGTATTCAGTTTAATCTAGATGGAAATGTAAACTGACTGCCAGTTCAGAGTCTTACCTTTGGGAGTTTTCCATGGAATCCTTGGAATGGATTGGAATGGATTGGCTCCACAAAAATCAAGCTGACATTCATTGTCACAATGGAACCATTTCCTTCCGTGACCTTCATGGGAACAAAGTTCAAGGAATAGGAATTTTTGGGTCCCCAGATTTGCAATTAGTAAAAGGTTCTAGGTTACTGAAAGGACTTAGAAAGAAGCATCTCATTTATGTTGTCAAAATGAATACGGTAGACACAGTTAAAGGCTAAAGAACCAGAATGGTTAAGTGAGTATGATGATTTAATTCCAGCTGAGCTAACTAAGATGCCCCCGATTCAGGAAGTAGATCATGAGATAGAGTTGACCCCCGGAGCTCAGCGTGTAGCCCAGTGCACGTACAAAATGCCAGTCCCAATGCCCTCTAGAAATGTCGAGTATACCAAGAGGCTCACCAACCTTCTCTTTGCCTTTTTTCGTGATCTACCACTTGTATTTTCAGGATTGGTATTTTGATTCAACCTGCCACTCCATGGTCTATAAATAACAGAGGACTCTCCATGTCCACTATGAGATTGCTGACTTACATTCTGTGCAATCTCATTTCCAGTTGTATCAATGCTAATGGCATCTTTCTCGGCAGCATACCAGCTACTCATTTCATCAAACATAACATCCCTACTTACCCTAAACTCACGTATTGTAGGGTTATAGTATCTACATCCCTTTTGCTTAAGGGAGTATCCAATAAACACACATTTTTCTATTTTTGGATCCAGCTTCGTACGCAAGTCACATTAGGCAAAATATGGACTCTCATTTTTGCCCCTTAAGGATTTCCACACCTCCTCTATCTAGAAAAATGGGCTCATGGTGAAATTTTTGCAAATCATCTCAGAAGTGAGGAGAGTTTAGAAATTTGGAATCTACTCTTCGATAGCTTTCCAATGATATATAGCATGATGGTCAATTTTTCATATTAAGAAAGTCCCCAAATTAGTGATGATGTGGCATGTAACATACCACGTCATCACCAATTTGGGGACTTCTTGAATATTCAAAATTGCTTTCCAATGATATATAGCATGATGGGTAATTTTTCATAGTAAGGAAGTCCCCAAATTGGTGATGATGTGGCATGTAACATTTGGGGACTTCTTGAATATTCAAAATTGCTTATCATGCTATATATCATTGGAAAGGTCTCGAAGAATAAATTCCAAATTTCCAAATGCCATGTCATTCACCAATTTGGGGACTTCTTGAATATTCAAAATTGCTTATCATGCTATATATCATTGGAAAGGTCTCAAAGAGTAGATTCCAAATGTCCAAACTCTGGTGACTTTTGAGCTGATTTGCAAAAATTGCACCATAAGCCCATTTTTTTAGAGAGAGGAGGTGTGGAAATCCTTAAGGGGAAAAAATAAGAGTCCATATTTCACCTAATGGTACTTAGGCCGTGTGCCTTTAATATTCCCAAGGCCGCATGCGCCCTAGTCCCATATGTCTAGATATACCTTAAGTCTCCATGTGCCTAGCCCATGTCCCATGGCATGTGTATCGTAAACTCACTTTGTTATAATTTTTAGGGTGAAATGGAAAGCATGTAGCATTATATGTTAGTGATGTGTGTGAACACACTTAGGACTGCCGGGGCACTTTTTCCCTCACTAGGAGGTTTTTTCCCCTGTGCGTATGTACACCCTTTTATCTACTCATTTTGGGGTGTGTACTTATCTTTTGTATTTAGCACACATTTGTTGATTCTAATCTAGTGAGTTTGTGTGTGCTCTCAAGCTTATCTATAATGTGTGTGTGCATTGTTGTGTGCAACCCTAACCCTAATTCCAACAATTGGTATCAGAGCTAGCTTCCTTGACACTTAATCTAGTAGTCTTCCTCCCTCCTCATGACCCTATTTTTCTGTCTCCGATTGAGATACCCTCTTAGGAGAAGAAGGTATATACTGTAATGTGCTATATACTGTAGTGTGCTATATATTGTAGTATGTTATATACAAAGTATACAAAATTTTTGGGGTCCGCTACTAGCAATATTCAAGCGCCTTTTGGGCACCGCAAGGTTTCTACAAACGTTCTGGAGAGGCGTCATTTTGGATTGGTTTTACTTGATTTTGGGTGTTTAGGCTGTGCAGCAGCGGCGGCAAAGATTTGGTGTGCAGCAGCATCTATAGTGTCTTCAACGACATCGACCATCATACTTTCACCAGTAACACTCTATTCTCTACTCTATGTTATTTTTCATACACTTTGCAGGTGATTCAATAAGTTGGTAACCATCTGAGGTTGCATTCATCAGTGAATACTGAGTACTTGCAATGTGTTGAAAGATTTTGCATTTGGTAGACAGTCATGGTTGGCACTAGGTGAACCCAACTAAAATGAGCTGGCGCTATAACTATGCCAGTCTCTAGAATGGCTGTCACACAGTCTGTCATCCCACTAGCCGCATATCACCCAAGATCTCACCAACCATGCCAATGGTGTAAGTGTGGGGCCTATCCCCCAGGCGGGTCATCAGTGTCTACCGCCTCACTAGACGAGCTCGATATCTCAACACTCTCCCTCGAGCTCAACTCCATCTCATGTACACCAAGTGAAGCTCTGAATCTGCGGAGCTTCTCTGTACCCAATGCTTTGGTGAAGATGTCAGCTACCTGATACTGTGTGCTGACATAAACAAGGTCAAGGTCTCCTGCCAAGACCTTCTCTCTGACAAAATGGTAGTGGACCTCTATATGCTTCGTGCGAGCATGAAAAACTGGGTTCCTGGCCAACTGTATACTACTAATGTTGTCACAAAAAATGACAACTTGTCTATCCACCACTGATAGACCCAAATCTGCAAAGTAGCTTTCTCAACCAAGCTACCTCACACGCTGCCATAGCAGCTCCTCTGTACTCGTCAACCTCTGTACTGGATAGAGCAACCGTAGGCTGCTTCTTGCTGCTCCAAGTCACAGCAGCACTCCCCAAGGAAAACATGAAGCCGCTAGTAGATCTTCTATCTGAGATACTACCAGCCCAATCAGCATCTGTGTACCCATGTACACATATCTCTGTCCCAGTCTCATAAAATAGTCCACAATGTAAAAAACAGCCTCAGCCCAATAGCTATGCGGCATATTCTTCTCTTCCATCAATGCTCGCGCAATCTCAGCAATGTGCCTGTTTTTCCGCTCAGCAACTCCATTTTGCTGCGGAGTGTATCTACATGTAAACTATCTCCGAATACCATTCTTCTTCAAAAATTCAGAGAACTCATTGAAGAAGTACTCTCCCCCTCCATCTGACCTTAGGTACTTTACATATTTTCCTGTTTGCTTTTCAACCAAAACTCTGAAATTCTGAAAGTGAGTGAACACCTCACTCTTCTCCTTCATGAAATATACCCACACTTTCCTTGTGTGGTCATCAATGAATGTCATATAATACCTGTAGCCTCCCATAGACATGGTCTTTGTAGGACCCCATACATCTGAATGCACAACATCTAGTGCATTTCTGCTCACATATCTGTTACGTGGAAATACATGCTTTGTTTGCTTTCCAAATTGGCATGCTTCACATATTCTCTGCATACCTTCCACTTTAAACCTTGGTTCCCCTGTCACAATTCCTTTAGTCTGCATAGACTTCATTCTCTGCACATTCACATGTCCAATTCTTTTATGCCAAATGTCTGTGTCTGCAATAATTCCTGAACCATTTGCAAACATCGCAGCACTCATTTCAGGCATGTCTACATTCAACGTAAACATTCTGCCCACTCTGTTGCCTTTTGCAACCAACCTGCACTTGTCTTTAAAGTCTTCAAAATAACAACCATCAGGGTTAAACCGAACCTGCAAACCCTGCTCAATCATCTGGCCAACTGAAACCAGATTCTTTGTTATGTTCGGAACGTGAAGTACATCTACAAGGTACTTCACTTTGCCATCCTGCATAGACAATGGCACATCTCCAACATGGGCAATTGGATGAGCAGTGTCATCCCCTGTTTCCACAAAACCTGGTCTTTCAAGGTTTTTCATCTCCTTGAACCACTCTCCATGACTTGTCATGTGGTTCGAAGCTCCTGAATCCACATACCATACATCATCTTTTTGTGCTGCTTCAACATTTTCAGACATGGCATTCACGACATGCTGCATAACAAACAACCTTTCATTATCCTCATTGTTTCTACTTGAGGATGCATAGTTGTTTTGCTGCACTTTCCCATTTTGCATGTCGGCCTGCTTCTTATAACATTCTGCCTGCACATGTCCAGGCTTACCACAATAAAAGCATTCACGTGCATCATTATATTGCCTTTGCCAATTTCCACGTCCTCTTTGACTCCCCCTGCCTCTGAATTTACCTCTTCCACTTGTGTGTTGTTGATGTTGTTGTTGTGTATTCTGGGACTGTTGTTGCTGCTGCTGCTGGCCATAATTCTGATTACCTGTTCGGCCACCTCCTTGACCGCGTCCACCACGGCCTCCTCTACCTCGTCCTCTACCTGAACTTGTGTAGAAGGCCTGTTGCTCTGAACTGTTTTTGTTTTGTGAAGACTGTTGGTCTTCACCCAAGCTCTTCTCTTCTATAATCAGCATAGACACCAAATCTGTAAAGTTGGGAATGTTTTCCCGAGTCTGAATAGACGTCTTGAACGCCTTGTATTGTGGCCCGAGACCACGTAGACAGACTTCCACCTTATCATCATCATCTACTGGCACACCAATAGATGCAAGGGATTCCACAATGCCCTTTATCTTCAATGCATAGTCATTCACAGACATGCTCTTTTTCTCCACAGTATGAAGTTCATTCTTCAACTGTATCTTACGTGCCTTGGTATTTGTTTCATAGAGTTTTACCAAGGTGTCCCACGCCTCCTTGGGGGACTTGGCATCCTGAATGTGCCCAATCATGGTGTCCTGTATACTAATGGAGAGCCAATACATAACTTTCCTGGCTCCTTGGTTCCAGTCTTTAAACTCTTTCACATCTGGAGCAGTCGGATTTATGTCCGGTATCTCCGGTGCCTCTTCATGCTCACCTTCTATGTAGTCCCAATAGCCCTTTCCCATCAGGAAATTCGTCAACCTGAACCTCCAAGCATAGAAGTTGTTCTTATCAAGCTTCTCTGCTACAATCTGGGTTATGCCATCATTTGACATCTTGCCAGA
Organism: Cibotium barometz; assembly: GCF_041138505.1. Taxonomy (NCBI): domain Eukaryota; kingdom Viridiplantae; phylum Streptophyta; class Polypodiopsida; order Cyatheales; family Cibotiaceae; genus Cibotium; species Cibotium barometz. The sequence goes on from NC_141077.1 coordinate 26,418,281, forward strand.
CACACAAATTTACCAGAAACAGCACTCTGGTTTGTCCTGCACAAACTGCTGTATTTCCTGCAGCGGTACTGTAGTACTCTCAAATGTCACAACCAGTGACTTCAATATGCACACATACACCCAATGGCAACTGTTGACCTCTTTGCAGCACCCACAGTGTCTGCACAGCCAATCTGTCTTCCTGCAGTTCTTAAAACAGAGTTCTGTTAGCAGAGAATCAATGACTTATCCGCAGTGCTCAAAATCGCCTGCTTTCTGAAAAACGGAGGTCCAGATGCGCCCGAAACGCGTTTTCGGCCCGAGAAATTCCGATAGGACAGTATAGTTGCCCTATAGCTTTACTCCCGCGAAAAAAGATCCTCAATCAGAGATCGTTTGCCGGTGCCTCCCGTAGAGCTCCCGACAAGGGTGTAGTCACCAACACAAATAGGGAAGAGTAGTTGAAGCTCTTACCCTTGTACCGCTTCCTGTGGTTCTCTTGCTTGTAGCTCAGCCCTTAGCACGAACCAGGCTCTGATACCATGAAAAGATGCAGGGAGAAAGAGAGCTTGAGTTCTTGCAAGCACACACACACTCACAAAACCCTAATAGAGAACACACAAGGTGAGAGGCTGAAAATCTTCTTCTTCTTCACTCAACACTCAACACTCAACACACCATATATAAGATAAGAGTACACACAATATGAAAGGTACTCAACCAAATACATACAAGGGTTCTCTATAGTGTGAACCCAACTAAAATGAGCTGGTGCTATAACTATGCCAGTCTCTAGAATGGTTGTCACACAGCCTGTCATCCCACTGGCCGCATATCACCCAAGATCTCACCAACCATGCCAGTGGTGTAAGTGTGGGGCCTATCCCCTAGGCGGGTCATCAATGTCCACCGCCTCACTAGACGAGCTCGATATCTCAACAGAAACCTGTTTCCCTTGATGAAGCACAAGGTGATGATCATTGGATACATGCTATGCAGGATGAGTATAACTCTATACTCAAGAATTGTTAAGATTCTAGAAATGGGATTGATCATGGTGAAGGACATAGATTAAGCTTAAGATTAAGGTGGATTAAACCACACTAAAAACTCCATGAGAGAGAGAGAGAGAGATTGCACACTCAACACTATTCTCTTGTATTGCATATCACAATGAACCATACAATGATATAGGCTCTCTAGCCTTATCCCACTTTACATGTCATCATCCATGTGGCAACTCCTTTTCCACTCTTTTGGTCAACTCTCACACACCATTCAATATTACATGTGGCATTCCTATCTCACCACAATATCTTGCACCTCTAGGGTGCTTTCCCACATACACACAACACCGCGATTACATCTCTCAACACCCCCTCTTAATCGAGGTGTTCCATAACTCACCCATCATTCATCACCCATATCAATGTAGCATTGCACAAACGCAATCGCTACCTCTCAACACTCCCCCTCAATAATACATTGGAGTGTTCATCAACCAATCATGTGTGCGCGTGTCTACCATCTTAGACACCTAGTCCATTTTGAGCCGACTCGCTCACAACGGAACCACTGAGTCCGATTTGAACATGGAAGTTCGGGTGGGAACCAACCCATGCGCATGCACCTCACACGTGCATCGCTCTTGCACACATCACAACAACCATTTTGAGCTTCTAGGTGAGCTCGGGCATGGTTACCCTCATACCATGGATGATTACAAAATTTTTCCCGTTTTGAGCACGCATGCTCGTAGACGTCTGTCCATCATCATGTTTGGGTGAAAAATACAAAATTACAAAGCCTTTTTGGCCAAAGCCGAGCAGCGGACCCAAGTGTGTGTGAACGTCTTCTAAAAAGGTTTTAAAAAATCAGTTGTGTGTGAATGAGGCTTAATAAGGTAATTTTTTAAAGCCTTGTCTTTGAACCTTATCTTGCTCAAGGGCTCACATTTGTTTGAATTATTATTATTATTTAAAATAACCCTATCTTTTGGAGTCTACGATCTGGCTGCTTTCTGGATCAATCCACTTTGTCATAGACGCTGCAACTGCGACCTGCTTCTGCGCTAGGCTCTCTTCTTGTAAGCGACAAGCACACTGACTGCTGCTGTAGCTCTTATTACCGTGACTTCTTGCAGCTCTTATTACCCCACGACTTCTTCTAAGCTTCCATATGCGTGGGTTGGTAACTCGGCTACACACAGTATCTTGCTCGTCTTCACACGTACTGAGCGCCCACTGCCTCACTCTCTTCGTCGGCTACTTTTCTGCTCTCACACCCCGTGCTTCAGCTTCCTGTAGCTTCCTCTCTGTAATACCATGCTTGTGACTTGCCTGAGTGCCTCTGCCTGCAAAGCATCTGCTGCGTGTAACTTTGACTCTGCTAAAAGAGTCTTCTCTGTCGTTCCAGCAACTGGGTCTCTTGCTTTTCTGCCCTCATCAGGAACGACAACTGGGTCTCTTGGTTTTTTGCCCTCATCACCATTGCTACTCTCTTGTGAATCGTTTAGTCTGCTTTCAGCTCCAAACTCTGATTTGGAGTTGTCTCCAATCCCCTCTTCTCAGCTACCCTTGTTTTGTCTTCACGAACATTAGCTTCATCTTCTCTATTGTTACTATCACTTTGCCTCCTCTACCTCTTCAATGAGGCTCACACACAGCCATCCAAATGGCCTTCAAGAGCTTGAGCTCTAACATGCATCTCCTTCTTGTTTCAGTCTCTTTGCCTCTTCTAAACCTCTCTCATTGAGGTTTCTCCCATAGCCATCAACCTGGCCTTTCATGAGCTCCAATATGAACTCCATATATATAGCATGCTCTTCTATATGCATGCCAACATCTTCAAGGTTGCCTCTTCATCACAAGTTTCTCAAATGAAACCATAGGTGCATAAACATGTGGAAACTGCCAAGGTTTCCATCCCCTTCTTTGCTCTCCTTCATTGAGCAAACATTCACAAGTGCATCCTCTTCTTGATGCACACACATGTGAACTCCATTGAGTTCACCATCAAGAGGAATTGCCTATGCCTTATGGGCGAGGGAAGTTGTTTTGGGCTCAGTGTGGAAGAACCGAGAGATTAGTCTCTTGTCCAGACATTTGTGTGGGCGAGGCCTTGAGTGAGAGTCTTTGCCCTGCGGCAAGAAGTGCCACTTCCGCTGCTGCTAGCACCCCTGAATTCATTGCGTAGAGGGGGTAGGGATCTTTTAGCTCTAGCATCAGAGCAAATCGGCTAAAGTTGATCAACCAAGAAGCAAGAAATATCAAAAATTTATGAGTACCAGTAAAAGATTGTAATTGTGTGATGAAATTCATACAAATTGATATTCAGAATGAAGATTCATAAATTGAAAATTGGGTCTTCAAATGGAAGTACCGCAATTGTGTGGAATCCCTGACTTGCTTGAGGCCTACATATGATGGTATTTACCTTATAGTTCCAAGGACCGTGATTATCCGTATATACCGTGGGTATAACTGCAGCTCTTTACTGGCAATATATACGAGTAAATCTAAGACCTTGAAGTTAAAAGCAAAAATGCTATCGAGATGATGAATTCGATGCTGGTTAATATGATTTTAGAATCCGGTTGAGAATTGATGAATTGATTTGGATTTTGATTAAAAGATCACTATGAGATTAGTGGATCCTGCTGACAAATTGTTGCTGTTTAACTTTTGACCCAGTGGGCCAAATTAAGGGATGTCAAATTGAGAACCTGCATATGTGAAATTCCCATGGGGGAATGTTCATATGGAATTTCTGGCCTAATGGACCATTATTGTGTTAAAAATATGAATGAAATATTCTTTGATAATGAGTTTTGTATGTTCTTCTTGTAGAAGGGATCTTTATCCCAGGATTCTATGAGGGTTGACCAGACTTTAAGAAACCCCAGAATCAATTGGATCTAAAGTTGGATTCGAATTATAAATAAATTGGTCTTTTCACTCGGAGCATCTTGGTTAATTTGGAAAAAGGGACTTAACAAGAATTTTCATATTGATAGGATCATGGATCAAGGTCGTCGCGGTAAGAATGTTAACGCCCAACTCGATGAGGAAGAGCTTGACCCAAATGTTCGTAAAGCTCTTCATAGAGCTCAGCTTGGACCTTTCAATGGTGAAGGGGAAAACTTGGGTGAGAGGCTGTGGAGAAGTGGATCGAAGTAATGGAAGAATACTTCGATGTCACTGGATACAATGAGAAGAGTAAAATAGCTCTTGCAAGGCTGAAGATAGTAGAAACAGCCAGAGTGGCATGGAGAAACCACTGCTAGACAAACCATCTAGATCGGAACACCCAGACATGGAATGATCTCAAGATTTACCTAAGGAAGAGATTCTGTCCTCCCGGCTTTTTGGAAACCAAGATCAATGAATTCTTAGAGTTAACCCAGGGGAGCAAAACTATTGAAGAGTATCACCAGGCGTTTGCTCTCCTCAAATACTCGCCACCGCTTGGATGAAGAACAACGCCAGGTTCATTCGGGGATGAACGAACCCTTGATTACCCTGGTGAAGAATGCCAAGCCAGTTTCTATGGCTGAAGCCGTACGGTTAGCGAAGGATTTCGCGAAGGCCTTTGTTGTCAAGGTCAGCACCATCATCTTTCAAAAGATTTCCAGCTTCAGAAGGTGATTCCAACTTTCCACCACCTAAGAGATAACCAGGTCAAACTCAGGATATGGGAAGTTCCAGAATGGAAGAAAGGTCTTTTTCCTACAACACAATCCCCTGGAATTCCACTTCAGAAGTTCCGCCCTTGAACAAAGAATTTAAATGCTATAACTTATCAAGGATATGGACATCGCAGTATGGATTGTCTAACTCCTTTTGGATCGAGGTTTTCAGGGCAAGGAAGTCAGGGGGACCAAGATTGTACACTCTAGCTTCTTCCTTCTAGTGTAATCAGGTTCCTTTTCGTCAAAATCAGGGAAACCCCATAGGTAGACCCTCTAACCAACCCTCAGTTTCAATCCAAAGTAATGCAAGACCTCAGTCTAAGAATTGGGAAAATCAAAGACAAAAGTTTCCAAACCAGCTGTCCACTTTCAAGGCAGTAACGCTGGAAGTGATAGAAGAAGAAAGTGATGAAAGAGATTATTCTCCAGTTGGCGAGATGAGGACATCTCGCTTTTTTTAAGTGGGGTAGGATGTAAGATTCCTCCCTCCAGCTTTTGTGATGTACAGGTGTAAGAAACGCCCCTTCAGTCTCTTGTAATCATCCCCCCCTCTGAAATGGAAAAAGATCTTGTTTTACCCTGTTTTGGCCTTGAGAGAGAAAATATCTAGAGAGAGGTAATTCAAAATTGAGATATTTTTCGATGCAAAAATTCTTCTAATGTCTAAGATGAATTCCCTTGAAACAAAAGTTCAAAATAAACTTTCCAATGTGCATTAGGAATTAATTGAAAATGTGTGTATAAGGGACCTTAGCCTAAGGGTCCACATTTTCAGAAATTTTTGGATTAAGGTTCCAAAGGGCCTATAGGATTAATCCAAGTGTTGGGATGAGATAAATACAATGAATAAAATAAAATAGCCCAAAAATTAGTGAATGCTCACATAAGATGAAGAGTTGATTGAGTACAAGGTTTATTAGTTAAAAACTAAGGTATATTAGTAAAAAAAATAAGATATTTAGGTGAAATGATGCATTTTTGACACCTCATGTGATGTGATGTGGATTTGGATAGATGTAAAGGGATGTGAAGTGATGTGATGTGGATCTGGATAGATGTAAATGGATTTGATGAGATGTGGATCTCAATGGATGTGAATAAATGCGATGTAATGTGGATGGATGTGATGAATGCGATGTAATGTGGATGGATGTGATGTGAATGGATGTGATATGGATGGATGTGAATGGATGTGATGTGATGTGGATGGATGTGAATGGATACAATGAGATGTGGATGGATGTGATGTGATGTGAATGGATCTGAATGGATGTGAATAGATATGAATGGATATGAATGGATGTGAATAGATGTGATGGTGAATGGATCTGAATGGATGTGAATAGATGTGATGTGAGGTGAATGGATCTGAATGGATGTGAATAGATGTGATGTGAGGTGAATAGATGTAAATGGATGAATAGATGTGAATAGAGGTGATGTGAGGTGAATAGATGTAAATGGATGAGAATGGATGTAGGACGATGGGAATGGATATGAATGGATGTGGAATGTGCGACGTGAATTAATGTAGTAAGAATGTGGAATAATGAGAAATGACATGGAACGATGTGGAAAGATGGGAGTTGTTGAAAACTGTAATTGTATATGACACGTGTTTTTAAATGACTATTTTATGTCAAGAATGCTGGGAAGCATTTTGACTATCTTGTCGATTAAGGTCGTGAGGACCTAAGTGAAAAGGTTGCAACAACTGACGGAGAGTCAATGAAGGACGTCTTGCGTGGCAAGGTCGACAGAGGTCTTGACCAGCCTCGGTTCAATTAAAATAGTGGTGGGTACGGTGGATGAGGGACCAAGGAAGCGGCCTTTGAGTGAAGCGCTAGGTGACATGCGAAGGAGCCTAGAGGGTGTTGACTATACGGTGCTCGGGCTCTAGGTCGCCAAAGATACCCACACGTGCATCGGGAAAGAAAATGAGTTGGAGTTGTTTTCTAATCACGGGCATGGATCTGGTTGATTGACCTTGATTGACCTTGCTAGTCTCCAATGGATGAGTTCATGACCCTTTTATATGGATCTTGTTGATTGATCTAGCTGATCTTTAACGGAGAGCCCATCTGGATTTTTATATGATTATATTCCTGGGTACTATGAGCTAGGAACTATTGGAGTGAGTAGGTAGTGAGCGTTCTGGTTGCCAATAATCCAATGATGCCATAGGTACACCGATGAAGGAATGATTAGAAATTGGAATTCAAGCTAGATATTTTGGAGGATTATGATCAGTGATACTATGGTTTCATTAAAAGATTGTTTTAAAGATAGCCGAATCTGTGAAAAAGGCAATTTCATATTGGATGTGTAAGTGGCGTGACTATCTTGAATTTTGCTTGAAGTGTCCGCTAGGGGTCCTGGGAACTCTTTTCTGTTAAAAGTACAGAAATGTGATGAGCGATGGTGGATCAAATGCTAGAATCAACATCATTAACAAAGAGATTAGGTGATAAGATGTGATTAGTGAAATAGCTTAATGTAGGCATGGATAATCAAAAACCAGCAAATGCCTCAATTTGTGAGATCCCACTGCCCCCTCCGCGCACCGGATTCCCGGTAGCTGAACGGCGGAAGCAGCCCCCTCATGCGCGGGTTTCTCACTTGGGGCCTCGCCCACGAATGTCCGGGCACGAGACTAGACTGGTGGTCACTCCGAAAACCGAAACCGGGAAAATTTCCCATACCCGAAAAGCGGGGACGATTCCACCTTTTTGAATTTTTCTTAACGAGTTTTCTAACGAGATCAAAATCTAAACTATCCTCCACCTGAATAAACCAGATAGAAGGAAACTATCACTGATATAATTTGATCATCTGAGCAATTCAATGCTTTTTTCCTACACTTTTATAATAAAAATAATAATCTTTTATGCATACTTCTATGCATAAAAATCAAATATGATAAAAGTAACACTTTTATAATAAAAAAATAATCTTTTATGCATACTTCTATGCATGAAAATCAAATATGATAAAAGTAACACTTTTATAATTAAAAAATAATCTTTTATGCATACTTTTATGCATAAAAATCAATAATAATGAAAGTAATACTTTTATAATAAAACTAAATTTCTTTTATACAAATAATCAAAATGCATCTTCTATGCATGAAAATGACACTTTAGAATATAGAAATCATAAGGATTACTCTTTTAGAATAATGAAAGATAATACTTATTTCCAAATTTTTGAAAATTTTTGCCATAACCTCCTTTGTATGGCTGACCATTTTTCAATTTTAAGTCTCTAAAATTAATTAGAAATGCATCAAGAGTATTTAAATCATTCTAAAGTAACATTTTTCTACTTATTTAAGAGAACCATTATGAAAAACTTGATTTTATTCATTAATCATTCACCTAGGATAGAGAATGGTTGGATTTACTAGAGAAGAGAGAGGAATGCCTTTTGCAATGAGGTATAACATCATTTGCAATATAGAGAAGACAAAAACCATAAAAAACCATAAAAACCATAAAATAAATGGAAAAGAGAAGAATCACCAACTTACTAATGAATTTGAGGGCTTTCCTTTGGCTTGATGGTTTGAGGGTTCAACTCTTGTTTGAGACAAGAGTGGCCACCAATCTTCTAGAAGAAGGAAGGTCAAAAACTAATGAATTATGAATACAATTCACTGTTTTTGGCACTTGGGAGAGACAGGGTAATAGTGCAAAACACTATTGAGTTTCAACAAAGGGGAGGGCTTCTATTTATAGGAAAAAATGAGCTTCTAACCAAGCCAACTGATTCTAGAATTTTCCAGATCAGTTTGGTCAATTTTTTACCATTTTTAGGTCAGTTTTGCTCACTTTTTGGATCTAGTTGAAAGAGGAGAGAGGAGAGATAAAAATATCCCATTATTTGGGAGTTTAAAACTCATTCAAGCATGTGAAATAGGCGCCTCCTTCATGAGGGAAATTCCCCCATGCAGAGGTGTAAAAAATGCATCATTTCACCTAAATATCTCTCTTTTTTAACTATTAACCTTGTCCTTAGTCAACTCTTCATCTTATGTGAGTATTTACTCATTTTTGGGAGATTTTCCTTTTATTCTTCTATTTATCTCCTTCCTACATTTGGATGAATCTTATTGGTCCATAGGAACCTTAATTTAAAATTTCGGAAAAAATTTCACTCCCAGGATAATGCCTCTTGAACAGATTATCCTTAATTTTTAATGCAACTTCTAAAAATCTTTTTGAACTTCTATTTCAGGGGAACTTATTTTAATAAGATGAGATATTTTTCTATCCAAAAATATTTGAAATCTGAATATTCTCTTTCTAGAACAATTTCTCTCTCTGGTAGAAACAAGATCTTTTATATTTCTGAAGAGGGATTTGATTACAGGGGAAGATGCTGGACATCTTGAGAGGCTGGGGAGGAATCTTACACAATTTATAGAGTTTACATCCAAGCATCCAATCCCACTGATTTCTCCTTGATTCTCTCCACCTCTCCTATTCACTTGTATATTACAACCTCTTGCTAAAGGGCTTGTTCCCGCACACACCCTATTCACTTGTATATTTCAACACCTCCGCTCAAGTGAATACTTCTAGCACACCTGGACCCTATACCAAGTTTCCCTCTTACTTGATAGTCCGCAACCAGTGCCTCAAGTCCCTAAACTCATAGTCCTTGACACTCTCTCTCTCTATGTGTCCAAGGCTACTACAAGTACTCGTGACCTTGACTAAAGTGCTCACACAAACATCTACCACATAGCCTACTTCATCGGCGGTGGCTCAGAGGTGGTTTTACTCTGTTGGGGCAGGTTACATTGGGTTGTGGGGTTTCTCTCTCAGAGATTTTCACATGGCTCCTCACTTCTTGGAGCCTCACATCTTCTCTTGTCTTCAGTCTTCTTATCGTGGGAGCTTCTCTTCACACGTCCATGTCTTCCTTTAATGCTTCGTCTAGCTCTTCTTCTCGGTGTGGATCCTCCTCTTGGAAAGAGATGTTCTTCTTCTTTCATGGCTAGGGCCATGAGCCTGTCCGTCAGTTCTTGCTCCATGTGAGCAACATGTTTTAATGTATAATTGTTGACAGTTCTTTTGGGCTTTTGATGTTTATCTTGTGTCATTATGCAATGCAAACCCAAATCTATGGCGGGAGGTCTTGCCTCTTGCCTTATTCTGGACAAGGGTAGTGTCTAATCCCATTTCTACACTGATGTAATGTGCCCAATACATAATGCATATAGCATTCATTCTTATGCACATTCCCAAATGCAACTCTAGCTATGAATAATCTTGAATTTGAGTGTGATTTGTAGGCATTAACCAAGGGGTAAATGCAAAATGATGATTACCACAAATTTATCAGCATAATTTTACCAAAAATTACATTAAATCAAGGGTAACCAATTTGTACCGAATGGTTGGAGTATCAAACCATCTCTGAATTGCAATCTGAAGTTATAGGGATTTGTATCAGCCTAATGGTTAATTTGATCCCTCAATTGCACCAAAATACAGTGATTAGCATTGATTAATCATTGATTAGCAAATTAATCCTTTGTTTTGTGTGCAAAAAACAAAGTATGCGGGGAGCCCAGATCTGAGGTCTTAGAGTTCAAAAATTTTGCTTTCATCTTGGTAATTCATGTGTATCATGTCGTAAGCAAGAAGAAATCAATAGTGGCCACTTTGAGCTATGAAGATGATTACATGGCAGTTTTTACAAACGAATGTGGAGTGTGTATAGCTCAGATGCCTTTGGTTAGATCTTGTTATTGGATAGAGTCCCCCAACTCCATCTTCTTTGATAGCCAAAGTGCATTAGCCGTTTGCGAGCAACCCAATGTGTCATTCTTGCATAAAGCACATTAAGGTGCATTATCATTATATTAGGGAGAGGCTCATTGTAGGAGAGATTAGACTAGTTTATGTCTCTACACATGATAATGTGGCGGATATGTTCAAGAAGGCTCTCTCATGAGAGAAGTTCAAAGTTTTTTTTAAAAGATTTAGGCTTATTCCCATTTAGGTATTGATCAGCCACATGATTCTTAGACATGTTCACATCATCACTACCGGGGGTATGTAGGAATTTATATGGTAGTGATGTGTGGACATAGGCTAATAATGGCTTGGGGTAATTTTTTCCTCTTTAGGAGGTCCTTTGTTGAGAGAGGAGGGATGTAATCGCGGTGATGTGTGTATGTGGGAAATCACCCTAGAGGTGCAAGATATTGTGGGAAGATAAGAATGCCACATGTAATATTGTGTGGTGTGTGAGTGTTGACCAAAAGAGTGGAAAAGAGAGTGCCACATGGATGCAAATGTGTAAAGTGGAATAATGCTAGAGGGTCTATATCATTATATGGTTCAATTAAGATATGCGATAGACCTTGTGTCTTGAGTGTGCAATCTCTCTCTCTCTCTCTCTCTCTCTTATGGAGTTCTTAGTGTGATTTAATCCACCTTAATTATGTTGCTTAATCTATGTCTAACACCATGATCAATCACATTTTAGGATTGTTTAACATGGTATCAGAGCTTGGGTGGGCTCTTGGTCATGGTGAATATCTATATATAGATTCTTGTTATGTGGTTATTTGATTGAGCATTATTTTTAGTTTATTTATGAATTTTAATTAATCACACTCATATTATCATTTGGATTTGCATTTGGGAGGATTTTGAGAGAGATTTGGAGCTGCCATTCTCAAGTTTGAGAGGAGATTTGCAACAAGGAGGTTGCAAAGAAGCTGCCCAGAGAGTTGAAAATGGGAGTTTTGCAACATGGAGAGCATGCTCATCATCATGGAAGCTGAAAATGGAGATTTTGGTGTCATCAAGGAGAAGTTGCTAAGGAGATTTGTGAAGGTATTTTGGTATTTTTGCCTCTATTTTGGTGTTTGAGCATGGAAGAATGTTCATGTTTGTAAAGAGTTGCTATGTATGGGATTTGTGTATCCTACAAATCTTGTGTGGAGGCGAGTTCTTGTCAAATGGTGGCAAGAAAAGTGTGAACTCAAGGGGGAGTTGATGTGTGTGCATTAAGAAGAGGATGCACTTGTGGATGTATCTCAAGAAGATGAGCAAAATGGTGTGGAAGCCATGAAGGGCTTATATATGTTTTTGGAATCTTTGGTTTCTCAAAAGAGAAACTTTAGAGAAAGAGAACCCTTGAAAAATATTACATGTGAGAATGGAAGGCATGTAAATTATGGAGCTCAATTTTGAGAGCTCACAATGGCCATAGTGATGGCTATTGGAGCCTTGGAAAGAAGGGCTTGAAAGAGATTCAAGTAAGACATATGAGACAAATTGGAATGACTCTATGCAAGCAATAACATAGAAGGCAAAGAAAGGTTTGTGACCAAAAGTATTTGGCATCTGAGAAAAGCAGCAAAACTATTCAGAGCCTTGAAAATGTCATAGAAAGGAGAACCATCAGAAATGGAAGCTAAAAAGAAGCTTCACCAGCACAGAGGAAACATGTTTGCGAGAAAGAAGCTTGGTATGCAAGCTTGTAAGGCTTGCTATGGAAACTTGAGCAAGAAGCTCAGAATAGCGCCACAGACTTGTGTATCATGAGTTGAGCATTATCATGGGAGCATAACAGCAGCATATAAAGAAGTAGTGATAGAGTATGCAAAGAGCTACGGCTAGAAGAAATAGCCAGAAAGGTTGCCATGGATTGCAAAGGAAAAGATAGTAAAACACTAGGGCATACCTTGCCTCTTCCCAAAACAAAGCTCACACACACTAGTCCCTCACAAAATCTATCTCCTCCCCCTTCCCCGTCGTCGTCGCCTTTTTTCTATGCGTTGTGCCTATTGTGTATTTGGTCAACCACCATGCCGCCTCTTTTACATGCAACAATTCATAAGTTCACTTCACTACAGCTATTAACCTTTATTCTTATGGTTTCATAAGTACTCTACCATCCTTATTATCTTCGCGGGGCTTGGGCAGGCATGTCCATGAGCATATCCTTTAGTCCCAAAAAAATCCTATCATATTTTGCCAAACCCCCCAATGGTTGAAGCATTTGTGCTAAACCAAATGCTTTGGAATTAATTGTAAAAAAAGAATTCAAAACCCAGCAAACCTAGTCATCTTCTTCTATAGCAGCTGCATCATCAGGCAAATCTTCATTCACTGTTTTTGGATCCTTTTGAATTATCATGACTCTGCACCAATATGGCTTCACCCTGTAGACATTAACTCTTTTGGCATGGAGCTGACCATCTAAATCAGCAAGCTAGTAGGTCCCATTCTCATAAATGTGCACCACTTTGAAAGGACCTTCCAACTTAATCTAGAACTTGGTTTGAAAAGTGTTCTCCAATCTCCGATTGTATCTTAAAACTTGATCCCCCTCTTTAATGCCTTCTCATTAAAAAGATCAGCTCTTTTGTTGCTCAGTTGGATGTAGTGATCCAAAGCTTATTCCCTTGCCATCTATAAATCTAGCAACCTTTCTTCATACTCATCTATGTCCCTCTTCTGATGTTTCAACAGAAACTGCAAGCTAGGGATCTCTACTTCAATGGGCATCAGGGCTTCTTTCCCACCAAAAACCAAGTGTTATGGAGAGAATTTTGTTGTTATTCTGATGGTTGTCTTGTAAGCCCATAAAGCTGAGGAAACATGTAAGTCCCACTACTTGGGATGCTCTTTAAGGCACTTTGTCAGCATGGTACACAATTCCCCATTAAATCTCTCAACAACCAACCCATTACACTGAGGGTGGTAAGAAATTGAAAACTTGTGTGTGATATGCAACTTTTTCATAAGCTCTTATACAATCTGACCTCTGAAACCAGGTCCTTGATCTGTCAAAAACTATAAGGGAATACCAAAACTTGCACAAATATCATCAAAAATAAACTTGGCCACTCCCTTATAGCAGAAATAATCTTTACACACCTTGCCTCATCCCATCTGGTTAAATAATCTACACTTGTTAAGATATAACTCTTCCCTCTTGCAGTTGTGGTTGGGTAGAGGGCCAATAGCATCCAAACCCCACTTCTCAAAGGCTCCATATGAAATAATGGTTTTTCTTAACTCATCGTGCAATACTCTCCTTCTGCTTCCGACATGGCTCACAGCTTTTGCACCAATGATAAACATCCTTCCTTCTTATACTGGGCCATACATAGCCTGCAATCAGAGTCTTCTTTAACGTTAACTTCAAAGCAAAGTGTCCACCGCTGACCCCCTCATGACATGAAGCCATTATGGCAAAAATCTCTTCTCTAGGATTAAATCCTTTCCCTTCCTGTAAAGTTAATCATTCACAACACTATACTGTAGGGCTCTTCTTATGAAACCATATCTCTGTTTTTTTGATAAACTTGAAGGTACTAGACCAGTATGCCAGAAACTCTTCAACTTCATGTAAACTCTCCCTTCCAATATAGATGGGGAGGGCCATAGTCATGACACATGCATCCATATCCTTGCCTAACTCACCCCCCTTGCTAATGTTTCTGCAGCTTGGTTTTGTGCTCTTTTAACATGTTGAATTTGGACATCTTCAAATCTATGCAGCAGTCTTCTAATTTGAAAGCAGTCTTCTAATCTGAAAGCACCATCCCTTCAATTTTTGGAACTCTTAGCCTTCCAGATATTTTGAAGTTGTCTAATGACCCAGTAAACTGTCCTAATCCCTCTCTTCAGAAAGTGTTGGAGTCCATCCTCTAAGGTGGCATACTCAGTTTCATTGCTAGTCTACACTTGTAACTTGATCCCTTCTTCATATATGATTGTATCTTTTGGATCCAACATAGCAACCCCACCACTGGCTACCCCTAAGCTCCTTTTGAAAGCTCCATAAAAGAATAAAGTAAAGGCATTGGACAGATCAACTTCAAGGATTTGCCACTTAAATACCTTCTTCTTCATCATTGTTTCCTCTCTTAATAATACCAAAGGATTTTGCCTGTCTGTTAAAATATCTACCAAAGTGGCCCTATTACTATCCTTCACTATGTAGGTATATTGGAACTCCTACAACTCAGCTAACCATTTAGACAGTCTCTTTGATGGAAGATCAGATTGAATGAAATGGGGAAGTAAAGAGTAATGAGTTAATATAGTAAAAGGCTTTGGCAATAAGTATGACCTGAACTTCCTGAAGGCAAACGCCAGAGCCACCATCATAATCTCTACTTTAGAATAATTTCTTTCTCCACCTATCTTTGTCCTGCTCACAAAATATACTGGCCTCGTGTAGGAATGCTCTTCTCCTTGCTATAAAACAATATTGCACCTATGGCATCTTCTCCCACGCAAGAATTTACAAAGAATTCTCTACTCTAGTCAGGGGGCCTGACAACTGGCAGAGTGCTCAGAATCTCCTTAACCTGTAGAAAGGCTTCTTCTTCTTCTTCTTTGCCTTTCCACACAAAGGGATCTCTTTGGGCTACTTGAGGTTGTGGGTATAAAGCTTGAGAAAGAAGATGAATAAACCTAGCCAGATATCCGACTTTATGTGTGAATGTATTTAATTGCTTTACATTTTGGGGTGACTCCAACAGAAGAAAAGCTTCAACCTTTGCAGGGTCTGTCTCAATTCCATTCTCAGAAACCACATTTCCAAGTAGTGTGACCTTAGCCTGAGCTAGATGGCACTTGTCAGGGTTCAGTTTTCCACCTAAATCATTCAACCTTTTTAGATCTATCCTTAGATTCTCACAGTGAACCACTATGCCAGTATATATATAGAAATCATCAATGAATACTCTGATGGAGGACCCCAAATAAGGCTCAAATACAAAGTTCATGAATCTATGGAAAGTAGCAGGTGCATTAGTGAGCCCAAAGGGCATTAGCCTATATGCAAAGCACCCCAATGGTGTGATGAAGGTAGTCTTTTTAAGATCCTCTAGGGCAATTGAAATCTAAAAATAACCAGAATAACCATCATAGACACTATACCTTTCATGCCCAGCTACACTATCTAATATTTTATCTTGGAAAGGCAATGGATAGTGTTCCCTCTTGGTTATAGCATTTAAAGGTTTAAAGTCTACACAGACTCTCCACTTTCCATTCTTCTTGGGAGTCACTACTGGAGAAGCCCACTCTAAATTATCAAACTGGAAAGATGAAACCTTATTTCAATAGCTTATTGACCTCTTCTCTCAGTTCCTGCTGCTACACTACCCCCAATCTTTTCACCACCACTGGCTTAGCTTCAGGCTTCAGGTGTATCTCATGTTGCACAGCTGACACCCCCTAACTTGAGTATAAGAAGAAATAAAGAGATCTAGAAATTGCTGCAACATTGTCAAGTATTCTTTCCTCTCAATCACTGTCATATCTTTAGAAAGCATCTTTTGTACAATTTCCACTTTGACTGAATACTCTACATCCTCACCTTCCACATTTTTCCTTTCTTCTATACACAACTGCAAAGACATGCACAAGAGGTCAATATCTAATTCCATTTAACGAAACTTCTCTTTCATCATCCTTTGAGCTCTCCTCTTCTATCTTTGAATCCTGTGTGTCAGAACCATCTATGGAATTGGTCTCTGCATCTTCATCTTCATCCTCTAAAGAATTCTCTGGGTTTACTTCTCTCCCCTTAGCCATGTCATATCTGATTTATTTTTTAACAGGCTGATCTAGACCCAAGATGAGGTTTCCTCTCCACCAATCATGACCTGCTTTCGTGGAAATCAACATGGTCTTCCCAAAATCAAAGGGTAGGCCTCTATCTTTGTAGGCATGACATGCACATCCACAACTCAGCTTCCATCCCAAGGATGGTCACTTGTAACCTTGTTATTACTCCCAGACATATGACCTTAGCACTATTAGCCATTCTTACTTTGAACTCTGAGGGTGCATTCACCCTAAGCCTTAAGGCCTCCATAGTCTGCTGAGTCATGACACAAACTTGAGCACCACCATCAATGTACACTTTAGGAACTTTAAACTTATGTACCCATGCTTCCATCACAGGCAGGTAGTCCTTGTCTCCTCTCATCTTCAATTGTCTTGCTCTTATCTTCTTCTCCTTCTTGGAAATCCTTGTGTTGACTAGTTTCTCCTAAGTTTGGGGCACATCTATAGTGACTGGGCCAGGTTAGACTGGGACCCTTCTGCTGAAGATCCCTCTTTAGATCATACTCTTCCTCCTGAACCCCTAGAGGAAAATATTCCATTGCAATATTCCTTATGGGGGTATGCTCTTCCTCTTCCCTTCCTTAAACTGATCCTCTATCTGTTTTCCTTTTTTCCTTCTAGATGGTCCAGCTTCATCCTCACCTTCAGCACCCCTGATTATTTTGTTTGCTAACAAGTCAACCTCTTCATCTACATCAATTAGATTTACCTCACCTGGTCTAGACCCATTTGCTGGTTGTGGCTGAACCTAACGTCTCTACGGAATTGGAACCTCCTCTTCTCTTCTGACATCTGGTCTTTCCTCCCTTCTAGGTACCAGAGGATATACATCTCCTCCCATTCTCCTAGGGTAAGGGCACTAAGGGGAGATATGTCCTCTTTCCATGCAATTAAAACATTGACCATTTAGATTGGGACCACCTTTTCCTCTTCCCCTCATTCCTTCTCTTTCACATGCTCTTGGAACATTTCTACCTCCCTTGCTGCAGCAGCAAATTTAGATTTAAGTTCTCCATTTGATGAGTCAGGTGATTAATCCCCTGCATCAATTGGTTAGTCACCACTAGAGAGCTGGGGAAACCCTTACTTCCTCTATTCTTCTCTCTCCAGTAGCAGCAGGTCTGATCAAACCCCGTTCTACTTCATTTCTAGCTTTTAAAGCTTCCATTCCTTCTCTCTTGCAATCAAGACTTCATCATAGGGACTTGGTCTTTTCAATTAAACTTTTTCCTTCAAGTCAACATGAAATGATTGAATAAATATATCCTTTTTTAGAAGGATGGGGGGATGCTCAGCTCCAAATGAAGCACCCCATCTTCCCCATAAATCCTCAAATCTATCAAATACATCTGATAAACTATGGTTTAACCTCTGGATATCCTACCAAACAGCATCCGAATACTTACTTTTCTTGTAATGCTATATCATAGAAACTTTAACATCCTCATATGCTTGACCATGAAGTGGCTGGCCCCTCCAGTTTTGAAACCATTTCTTTGCATCCCCTTTAAATAACATTGACAACAAAGTTAACTTATTTTCACCCCTATCTTTCCCATATGTAAAAGTTGCCAATTCCATCCCATCCAGAAATTCCTTTGGATCCTCATTAACACGTCTATGAAACATGGGATAAGGCATCATCACATCCATCTCAACAACTATCACTACTAAGTTTCTATCAATAGTCTAAAAGGTGCCTTGAAATCCCTCCTCTGTGGAGGCACCAAAACAATGATGGCATTGGGAGACACTCCCTTTATAGCTTCGTCTAAAGCACACCACAATGAGAGGAAGCTAATACAAGCACCACAACTCAGCAGACAGGACAACAAAAGGCACCAATAATCCTAATTGATATCCCTAATCCTCAGCTACAGAACAGAAAACCCCAGCACCAACCTCCCAAATCAGGTAATTTACCTATTTAGATTATCCTCTAAGGTCATCATCACCACTAATCACCAATGCTTCTGATTTATCTTCTAACAATCCCTCCCGACTTCAGCTGACCTAGCTAGAATCACCTTTAGCTGTCACAGAAATGGACAAAAATTGCTTTCGAAGTCCTCCCTTCGTTTCTTATCAGAATTATGTCCTTCAGTATACGAACCTATCCTTTACGGTTAGCCAACACCAAATCCCTGTCTTAAAAACCTTCAGAACTATATAATTGCCCTCAGCTGACCTCTATCTGATAGAAACCTCTCCAGCTGATCCAAACTAGGAAGATTATACCCCTCCTCTACTTCTGAAATCCGATGGTCTTCCCAATCCAAAATTAATCCTCAAATGTCCTCTCTAATCCTCCAGCATCCTTGGACAAGATAACCACACTCCTAAGGCCTCCTTGGATCCTCTGCCAGCCTTCTTCCAACTACCTTTTGATTATCAACAATAAAGGAACATAGGAGTGACTGGGACACGAAGCTGCATTCACCACCATCATGGGCATTCATGATACCTTATAAGAATGCAACATGACTTACGCCATTCAACATGGTGTATGGACTGGGGCAGTAGTGCCATGGATTTCCTCACAGAAAGCCTCAGGATAGCAGTGTGGTAGAAAGACTCTCTCTAAAAAAGTCAGAAGTGCACATAAGTGAGAAAATCGTTTGACTAGAAGAAAGGAGACTGAATAGTGTGTGGACGACTGAGATTGTACAGAAGAGGAGAAAGCTCTAGGTGGAAAGAAACACAAAGTTCAAGATCTTCGAAGAAGGAGACACAGTCGTGCTATTCTCGTCAAGAATGGGACCTCACTAGAAAGATGAAGATGAGATGGATAAGCGCATTCAAAATTGTCTGGAAAATGAGAACCGGAACCTCCGAACTAGCAAGCCTGAATGGTGAATGGAGCCTTATAATGGACGGATGCCAGAATGGAAGGAATCCAGTAAGAAAAGTGTGTCCAGATTCGGAGAGTGTACAAGAAGGAGAATCCGAGTCTAGTCAAGATCAGAAATCGAAAGTGGGATAGGATTCTGGAGGGAACGAAAATGGAAAAGAACAAAATCTAAAAACAAGAAATGTCTTTGTAAATATGATCTCTCTGTGCACAGAGAATGAGGAGCCAGCTAGCAGCAGCATGGAGGTAGTGAGAAAATTGATGTTGTTTTCCCAAAAAAGGATCCATGGATGGAAAAAGACATCGCATCCCTTTTTCCCCACATCAACTCGGCCATTAATGACCTCGTAGATCATGCAATAGGCACTCATGGATATAATTTTAAAAGAATTAGGGAGAATCATGGAGATATCAAGATGAAGGTCGCTAAAGCAAGAACGAGAGTGGTCTGGGTGGAAGTTCTGTATCACAACCTAAAAGAACAGTAGGAAAGCTCACTAGGCCCAATACAAAGACGGATATTGGTCCATACCTCTGGATGCTCAGTTTAAAGGGAAGGGACAACTAGGAGCTTAGAAAGATAAGGAGAAAAACCCCAAGGAGAATGCACGAGGAAAGCCGGAAAGTGCAAAGCCCTCTGGAAAGTCTCGGGACCATGAAACTTCAAGACAAGGGAAAAAGAGAGTATTTGAATTTGGAGAGAAAAAGGCCAGTAGAAAAAAGAGAAAGATTTCCAAGGTGGGGGCCAGCGGGACGACGAAAGCACCGAGTGGCCAAGAGTTGAAGGAGGACTTGGCCAACATAGGCAAGTAAGTATTGTCTTAAAGTCTAGGGCAGGAGCAGGATAAGGCTACCTCCACCACCAACCTATAGCTAGGGACGCACCCTCCACAGCAAGGACTCTCTGCACCCATGTTTGCCCAAACATTGCAAGCACATCAAAGTTTTCCAGAAACCATTGAGACAGAATCGATGCAAGGAGCCCTACATTACCTTCAACAATGCATGAATGATGGGCTGAAGGAAATGGCGATGCTACAATCCATCATCAAAGAAAAGGATGATACCTTGTAGATGGTGATGAGCCAGTAGGAGCCCTTATAGGAGGAGATGCGTAGGAGAAAGCTGGAAACAGGTTGACTGGATAAAATGTAGAAACATATTAATGAGTTGAAGCATGCCAATAAAGAAATGAAGAAGGAGATGGAGACAGAGGAAATGAAAGAGAAGATGGCCATGAAAGACCAGGTGACTATGCAGATGCAAGAGGAGTTGAATAGAGCCATAGAAAACCAAGCCAAAATGGAAGGACAAGTCACCCTGATCTTTGAAGAGCACATCAAAATCATAAGGGACGTCTATCACAGAGCTGACAAAGATAAAGCGGAGTTGAGAAATTGGCAATTGTGAATGCATAAGAATTCCCAGAAGTGTACAAGCTAGATGCGGAAAGAATGGAGCAATGGGAAGGTCATGCGGTGGATGACCTTAAGGAGGTGTGGAGGAATTATCAGGAAATGCTAACAGCATTAATGCAAGCACCCACACCTTCTTGCAAATAGTTAGCTCCCCACCAATCAAGAGGTGGAAATCCAAGCAGAGGGTCCCAAAATCTGGATCCGGCCCTGATAGCAGGCCCAGAGCTAGCAAAGGCCTTGGAAGCACCAACCACCACCGGTGGAGTGAGCAAAGGAGCTAGCACTAGCGCAGGAGGCGCCAACAACAATGGAGAGAAGCTGCACGAGGAAAACAAGCAACTGTAGGGTAAGAAATTGAAATCTGCAAAAAGCGATTTGCTGCTTTTAAAGGAGAAGGAAAAGAGGTAGCCGCAAAAAACCGAAGGGAAGGGGAAAGATATTGTTCTATATGGAGTGGATCAACAATGGATCTCATCCCTAAAAATGAATTAAAGGAGCAGGCATGGGCAGCCACGAAGAGATTGGAAGACAAAGCGAACGATGAGGCCACTCTTAGAGTCCAGGTTAGAAGAACTGGATGCAATGATTGAAGAATTCAAAGAACAGCAAAAACAAGATGGGAAGACCATCAAGGCTCTAAAAAAGGAAGTGGAGGCATCTACACCCATAAGAGTGACTAGGGGAAAACGTAGAAAGATGAGCTTAAATGAGTTGAACGTCACTTTGACAACAACTAATGCTTATCTTAAGAAAAAAACAGATCAGATGGAGACTATGAAGAGAACCCATGCTAAGGAAAGGAAGTCCAAGGAACAAATACTTCAAGACTTCCAAAGCTGGGCCTAAAGAGAAAAGAGGTCAAGGGAGAACATGCAACGAAAACCACAAGAAGAAATGGGCTAGAAAAGCCTAAGTGTCTGGTAGGAGACCGCCCTTAGATGTATGCAAAATCTAGTCTAGACAGCACAATAGGCGGGTGCCATGAGGCCTTCCAACTGGGATGACATTGCTAAATTCATGGACCACTTTAGAAGTGCCTAAGGTGGCAGGTTAGGGCCAGAGCAGCTCCTAGGCAACAGAGCGGGGCGGCTTGAAATGAAGGCCGAAGCTCCTCCCTCCCCTAGATCCAGAGCCGTGCAAGGAAGCAGTGGGCTCTTATGACTCATGGATCTAGGTGAGGAGGCAATGGCTCACTCAAAGATCAACACTCCTAGTGCATCTCACCAGTGGAGTCACCTAGCAGACAGAGAAAAGGGGATGCCAAAATCAAAATCAACATGCATACCACCCTATGGGTGGAAATGGAGTCAAGGGAGGAGAAGAGGGCCAAGAGAGCCATAACAAACCATCTTTGAAGATGACACCATCACTCTAGAACATACAGACCCCACACCTTTGTGGTGGCTGGCATGGCTAGAGAGACAATGAAAAGGGCTAAGGCAAAGTACCCGAAGGCGTGTCACATAGATGTGCAATTCAGACGGGCAGATGCAAGGACAGGGCTGCGGCATGCGTGGGTGAGCAACAAGAAAAGGGCCTATGAGCCGAGGTATGCCCAAGACCGCCCAATTGAATTTTTATTAGGGGGCATCACAACAGAAGTAAAACTGAAAGAAGGCAGATGGAACATGCCATAACCGTCTGGAGTGCAGGGTCTGGAGTCAGAGGCAATCCGAATGTAAAATTTTTTAGAGCAACAACAACTGTGGGCCTCGCTATTGGCGCAACGTCCACCGTGATCGTCACCAGGTGTTGGCGGCCAACCATTCCATTTTGCCACCACCCACATCGCTGCCAAGATTGTCCCGTTGTGTAACAATCTATTATGGTTTGAGCCTTCATGCTTTGTAACGACCTTGTAAAGGTTTCTTGTAAACGGGTAGTACCTCGATGGATGTAAGCAGCAAAGGAGGGATTATTTGGATGTGTGTGGATTAGAGGATAAGGAACTAAGGGGAGAGTTGAGTGAAGAGTTCATGAGCTGAGCTTTTGCCAATGTATGGCATTGTACTGTTGAGTGTTCAAGCTAATACTCCAGAGTGTCACATGGGTTGGTTTCTATGCTGTCTCTATTCTACTCTACATAACTCGGTCTATTCTGCATCCATTCTATGTTAAGCGCATTCCTGTCTCGACGTGAACTCCTATCCAGAATCATGATAGACCTAGGAACTAACCTGCTTGCAATCACGATTAACTCCCCAAGCTTAGGCAAATAGGTAGCTCAACGTGCTAGCATTAGCTTATTGCATTGGGCACAGAACTCCATTATTCGTCACTCTTTTAGAGTCAACTAGGTGGTCCGGAACCACGTAAGTTCCGGGTCTTGATCGGATACCGATATATATATATACACATATATCTTTACATATAAAAATATATACATATATATGTATATCAATTATGTCAACCATCTTCATTTTCTGGGGCTACATAGAAGCCATGCTCGATTGGATCTCTCTCAAAAATAGACAATTATCTTCTCCATCTTTGTTTGTGGTAGGGCTCCATAATAGCCACACTTCGTTGATATCCCTATAGAGATCTAGTTCTACATATAGCACTACATGTGACTTTTTAAGGATAGATTCATTGTGAGCCCTAGACAGCTTTCTGGGTACACCGGGGAAGACCTAGCCCCGTCCCAACGCTCCACCGTGAAGATCTCTCCCAACTAACACTCAACAACCCAACAAAAACAAAACATGAACTCATCATAATCCAATCCCACAAGTATAACACACCCCAAGGTCTCCAAAAAACAAGTTCACGGATGATAGACCACGACAGGAACACAATGGAGATCGGTGCAGCATTAGACTTGGATGGACTTATTACATGAGGTGAGCTCTCTGTATTTAGCATCCCATGTGCTCATACCACTACATACAGCCACCAGACAAAACCCAAGGTGTCTCACAACAAAAAACAATGAATGGTATCTCTCAAGTAGTCTATGGAGCAGCCGCCACTGCCTTCTTGTCACCCTCTATAAACACTCTGGCAAACCAACGGCAGTCTTCCAGAGAAAACATCCTGCAGCACACAACTTGACGAATTCTAGAAACAACCCACTTGTGAATGTTTGGGCCTTCATACACCATCTCATGCAGTCGACCTCTCCATCTTCTCGGGTGACAGCAGCAACAGACATCCACGGCTCCTCCCAAATGACTCCCCCTCACACCTCTTGCCCTTCTTTCCTTTATTCACCAACTTTTGGCAGCCACCTACCATGCAGAGTTGCCAACCACCTTCGCCGCCACACCCCTCATGCAATAGAAAGTCTAGGTTGTTACCTCAAGCTTCTCTAGTTTTGATGAATTCTAGCAAAAAAACTCAATTGCCTTGGTCCCCAATAGTAGGTGTTCACATAGGTTGTTCCATCCATGCATCATACAAGCTCATCATCCTACCATGCCCTGCCTTATTGCCATACAGGCTCGTCATCCTACCATGCCCTACCTTATTGCCATCCAAGAAGATCACATAGTCCACACTCCCTTATTGCCATCCAAGAAGATCACATAGTCCACACTCCGATGCCTTGTACTTGACCGGAAAAAATCCTATCGTAGTTTGCCCACCCCCCTTTGGTTAGAGAATTCATGCTCAACCAAAAGAATTTGGCAAAACTTTATTCAAATTAACAACTACCTAGCCTCCTATCTACTTATTCATACTATCCAATCTCAACACACTCCACCTGGATCAAATGGCATAAGAACATCCTCCCATGCTTTGTGATCATCCACCAGGATCAAACACTTTGATGTCCCTTGCAATGTACGCCTGCAAGGGACATCAAACACTTTGATATCCCTTGCAATGTACTCTAGCGCATCTGTTTTACTGTTGTTAGATGGCCATCTTCTCCCAACATGTATTATGGCTAGGCTATCACCATCAAACACACCATTTATATACCTTTTTCTATGCCAAAATATCCTCTTGAGTACGCCAATCTAGGCCTTTATCAAGATCCTTTATAACATCTGAATCCACTCGTGGACTGCATCTCCTTACCATGGCTATCATGCCCAGCCCCCCTATGATGTGGAGAAACACGGCCATTCCAAGAATCTGCATAGTGCATCCAATCATGAAAGCATGAAGCATAAAGTCTCCTTGATTGGCATCTCTTTTACATCTCAGCATTTGCAATCTTGATTGGTCTCTCTATCATAGTCTCATCAAAGCCCAATCATAGGCATCCTCATGCTCTTCTATATCTCTAGCCACCTCTTGTCTACACATATCCAAGACATTCTCCTGACGAGCAGAAATCTCTTTTATACCCACCGAGTAGTGATCCTCCTCAACTTGGCCCAAGAATCCTCTTCATGCTCCACAACACCATCATGGCGTCCTTCCACAACCTGCAAATTCAGCTCGAGGAACTCCATCGTACCAAGAACCTCTTCATTCTCTTCAACCTGCATGACATCCTCAAAAGAATCCACCATAATCCACTCATTCCTAGCAAACATGCCGAGAGACATGTTCCCCCACTCAACATCAAATTCTCCTATCCCGCCAACTTGCAAAGGAAGATCTGCTACTTCATCATCACAAGAGAGACCATGAGTGGACGTATCATCAAAAGCTATCACTGAAGTATCACCATCCTCATCATTAGAAAAATAGGCAATGTCATCCATGGTTGCATGCAAACTCTCAAACCTTTTATGTTCCTGCATCAGATACTCAGATTTGTCCTCAACACATCCATTAGAAACAACCATGTTTGGCTCTTCAGAGTCAAGGTTAGCATGCCACTTGTCCATAGCATGACTAGAGATTACCAACTGACATGGGAAGGTATCATTGGAAGAATCATGAACAACAACCACATCTCCTTCATGACATGTGCCAATATCAAAAACATCTCGGTCACATGAAATCTCCCCTTTGATAGTACCAAAATATTGATTCACCTCCATTGCAATGAAGTTTGGCAAGGTGACCGGGTACACTGAAAAAACAAAATAGAGAGCTAGAATGAGAACCCTTGTATTGACAATTAGAGACTTTCTCTTCATTCACCAAGACAAAAGACAATCAATGAGACAATAGATAATCAACGAGATAATAGACAATCAATGAGACATTAGACATTCACCAAAAAATGAAAAACATGAAAGAGATATTACACATTCACCAGAAATTGAATCACTTTAAAGACACATTACACAACCAATATCCAAATCGCAATTACTAGATTTGTTTACAAAGTAGAATTGACTTAGTCAAGACTCGAAAGGGCGTAGGCTAGCATGGTGAGGTAGAGATACATCGTATTGGGGGGCTTTGGCTAAACACATCACCAACTCATAGGCCGAAAGCCTTTTATTTGGGTCTTCATCGGTGGCTCTCTCACACGCAAGCTCTATGTGTCTCAGGAAACCTCTCTTTGGATCAGATGGTGGGAAAGAAACCGCTTGGCACAATTTGGATATTACATATACCAAAGAGAAGATATCTTGTGCTAGGTGGATGCATACACAGGCTTTTAGGTGCCATCCAAGGGCAATTTTGTCTGGCCTCTGCCTTTGCTAGGGCAGTGTCTCGATTCAAGGGAAGTGCATGCTTGCATGTCAGGGACCGTGTAGACCTTCCCCAATCTCCGATACCAGCATAAACTTCATCATTTGTCATCGAGAAGTGAATGAAGACATTGTCGGCTCTGCAAATCGTTATGGAGTAAATCCATGATGTGCATATATTCCATTGTGTGCATTAGGGCTTTAATAATGTGGAAGATATGTTTTTGGAAGCGTGGCTTGTCATTGGGATCCCTGGCTAAACTCACAAAATTCTTGGGGGGAGCTCTTTTGCCATCTGTGGTGCATACCCACATCCAACTGCGGAGGTTACCACCGTTCCAGTGCTTGAAAATGATCATGGGTTCTTTTTCATCATGGCATAGTCCAAGAGGATTAACTATGCCACGATGAATGATGTCTACTACGGTGGCCTCGACAACTGTTGCATTATCTCTTCCTATGTTCTCTTCATCAGTCTTGATTACCTTGCAAACATACCACTATTTGGAAAAGTTATTGTCATGAACCTTGCATTTGTTTGCGTATGCAAAGGTTCCCTCCCCCACTCGTAGTGTGAAAGGACAACAAACACTATTTAATTTTGTCACAAGATAAATAAGGTAGGAGCTCCGGACATTGCGGCTCCATGAAATGATCTCTGCGCTTGGAGTCGCGGTACCTGTGGTAGCGGCTGTGACCCCTCACTTGGAGTTGGAGTTTCACGTTTCTTTTTATTGCCCATTTCTATGCTTCTCTTTCTCCATACGGCCTCTATATACTATAGCTTTGCTTGAAAGGCCGGATCTAATCTTTTCTGAGTAGGAAAGTGACCAATGGAGCGAGAGATTTCTCCTATGCACCTGTAAGATTCCTCCCCAGCCCCTCAAGATGTCCAATATCTTCCCTTGCTGTAATCAAATCCCTCTTCAGAAATATAAAAGATCTTGTTTCTACCTATTTTGGCTTAGAGAGAGAAAATGTTCTAGAGAGAGGTTATTCAGATTTTAGATATTTTTGGATGGAAAAATATCTCTTAAACAGAAGTTCAAAAAGATTTTCAGAAGGTGCATTAGAAATCAATTATAATCTGTTCAAAAGGCCTTATCCTAGGGGTCCAGTTTTTTGAAAATTTTAAATTAAGGTTTTGATGGGGCCAATCAGATTCATCCAAATGTGTGGAGTAGATAAATAGAAGAAATAAAGAAAATCCCCCCAAAAATGAGTAAATACTCACATAAGATGAAGAGTGGACTAAGGACCAAAGGAAATACTAAAAAAATGAATTTTTGACACCTCAGAGTGGGGATTCCCCTCATGAAGGAGGCGCCTATTTCACATGTGTGGTGGAGTTTTAAATTCCCAAAATTGAGATATTTCATCTCTCCTCTCCTAATTCAAGTCTAGTTCCAAAAAGTAAGCTTAACTGACCCAAAAATGGTCAAAAATTGACCAAACTGATTTGGAAAATTCGAGAATCAGTTTGCTTGGTTAGAAGCTCACTTTTTCCTATAAATAGAAGCCTCTCCCTTTGTTGAAGCTTAATAGTGTTTTATGCACTATTACTCTACTCCTCCCCAGAGCCAAAAACTGTGAATTTCATTAGTTTTTGACCTTTCCCTCTTCTAAAGAATTGGTGGCCACTCCTGTTGTAAACAAGAGTAGATCCCTCAAACCATCAAGCCAAAGGAAAGCTCCCAAAATTTCATGTAAGTTAGAAATCCTACTTTTTCAAATCCTTTAAATGGTTTTCTAATTTTTGTTATCTTTAAAATGATAATCTGATGCTATGCCTTGTTGGAAAGGCTTTCCCCCTCTCTCATTCTTAAAATCACCCTTTCTTTATCCTAGATAAGTAATGTAATTGTTGGAATTAAACTTTTCATATTGTTTCTCTTTTTTAAAAGTGGAGTTTGATTAGTTTAGAATGCTTTAAACCATTTGGGGATAATTTTTAAGTAATTTAAGGTTAAGAAAAATTGAAAAATGGTCAGACATACAAAGGAGGTTATGGCAAAATTTTCTTAAATTTTGTGAAAAAAGTTTTATCTTTTATTATTCAAAAAGAGTAATCCCCATCATTTGTGTATTCTAAAAGTGTTATTTTCATTCTAGGCATAGAAAAATGCATAGTAGAAATATTTTTATTATAAAAGTGTTATTTCCATTAAAATTAAATTCTATGCATAGAAAGATGCATATTGATTATTTTTTTTATTATAAAAGAGTGATTTTCATTAGATTTAAATTCTATTCATAGAAAGATGCATATTGATTTTATTTTTTTTTATAAAAGAGTGATTTTCATTAGATTTAAACTCTATGCATAGAAAGATGCATATTGGATATTTTTTTATTATAAAAGTGTTACTTTCATCAAAATGGATTTTTATGCATAAATAGATGCATAAAAGAATTTTTTTAATTATAAGAATGTTACTTTCATCTATATTGATTTTTATGCATAAAAGAATTTTTTATTATAAAAGTGTTACTTTCATCAATATTGATTTTTATGCATAAAAGAATTTTTTTTATTATAAAAGTGTTACTTTCATCATTATTGTTTTTTATGCATAAATAAATGCATAAAAGAATTTTTATTATAAAAGTGTTACTTTCATCAAAATGGATTTTTATGTATAAATAGATGCATAAAAGAATTTTTTTTATTATAAAAGTGTTACTTTCATCAATATTTATTTTTATGCATAAAAGAATTTTTTTATTATAAAAGTGTTAGTTTCATCAAAATTGATTTTTATGCATAAATAGATGCATAAAAGGATTTTCTTTTATATAAAAGTGTTATTTCCATAGAAGTTGGATTTTATGCATAAATAGATGCATACAAAAAAAATTATCAAAATGAGAGTTCTCTTTAATCATTGTTTAAATCCCATGAATATTGGTAAATGAATAAGTAAATACTCTGTGAAGGAAAATTCTAATGTTTCATATTCTCTAGGATGGTAATGAGAAAATTCAGAAAAACTATCGAAGTTGGAATTTTAGATAAATGATTAATTTATTCCTCATAGGAATTCGTGACTAGTTTTGAATTCAGTTAAGCAAAATAATCAATGAATGAAATTCAATAAAGTAATAATTGAAATATTACCCTTCGAGAAAGATAGTTCAGGGAGAACCTTTCTAGACTCAAACCCTGAATCTGACTATGATCGAGACTTAATCTCCTTCGTCAGTTTTTCAAGAAAAGACGATGTGACTAGTTCAGTAATCTACACTCAAATTACCCACCGAATCTGAAACTAACTTGAGACCTTTGATTTTCATGTGAGGATCAAGAATTCAAAATTCGAGGAATTCTCCTTGGGAATCCAGACCTGTGATCTAGAAGTCTTGGGATACAGAATTAAGATATACTCATTGTATTCAAAAGAAAATCAAAACTGAAAACTTGCATAGAATCCCTGTTTTCTTAAAGGACTGTCTTACGCCAGAATGCTAGAGGGAGCATTTGGTATATGTGTTTTTCTAAGGGAAATTCGGTTGTAACAGCTGGCGGGGAGTGTTCAAAGGACGGCTCACGCGAAAAAACCTGTCCAGGTCTTGACGAGCCTGGGTATGGTGAAAAATGGTGTGCTTCTGGGTACAATGGGTGAGGGCCGATGAAGCGGTCCCTGAGTGAAGTGCCATGACACCTAAGGAGGATCCTGGAGGGTTTTGACCAGGCGATGCACGGGCTCGCGGTGCTTAGGACACCCATGCGTATGTCGTGGAAGATATATATGTGTATAATGACGAGAAAATTATTGTAATCTGTTACTGGATCTCGTTGGCTGACCTGGTGGTCTTAAAACGGAGAGTCCAGAGTGATACTGTTTTGTGAGAAACAAGGATTGAATGGAAATTTTGAGTTATGACATCTGTAATCAATAATTGATTGTCAATGGATTGTTTTATAAGTTAAAGTTTAAAGAGGAGTGTATGCGTATCTGTATTCTAAAGCAAAAGTTGAGAAAGGCATTCAATTATGGGTGGGTGAGTACTTGTCTGGTTCTACCAATTCCAGTGGTTAGGCGGTGGCTAACCCATGGGCCGGATGGGGTGGAATCAGTAGAGTTTTAATAATAAAATTGATCAATAGGAATAAGCTTAGAACTCGAATAGTTAAATAATAATCTGAAGACTTCTCAAATGAATAGATCAACGGCTGTGCCTAATTCAATTAGGAAAAAAGCGTTGATTCCTTCAAGTTAAGTCTGTAATAGTTTCCCTTCTATCTGGTTTATTCAGATGAAGGTTAGTTCAGTATCTTGACCTCGTTAGAAAATTCGTTAAGAAATTCAAAATGGTGGAATCGTCCCCGTTTTCCGAGCATGGAAAATTTTCCCGGTTTCGGTTTTTGGAATGACCACTAGCTAGTCTCGTGCCCGGACATTCGAGGGCGAGGTGCCGAGTGGGAAACCCTGCCCCACGCCAGAGGGAGCTGCTTCCGCTGCCAGCAATCGAGAATCCAGTGCTCGGAGGGGGCAATGGGATCTCGCAACACCTTTAGCATTCCTTCATGATTTCCCCATCTTTAAGTAGATGCACGTGCAGCTTAAGGGAGGGAGCAGACTCTATCAAGGCCTTCCATGCCACGGCCACCATGATACTAAAAATCTCTCGGAGATTGTTGTCAGTTGTCTGGAGGAGCTGATTTATCTCTACTTCAGGTTTGACACTCAAAACATTCCCAATTTCCAATATAAGCTTGTGACATTCATCACTTGTCAATTGGAGTTTTCGTACAAATCCCTTAGGCAGTTTCTCTCTGACACTTGCTCTGACGCTTGTGCTAGCGCTTACATAGGTGCTTGCTCTGGCTCTGAAAAGCTCATGGCTGAATCCAAGTATAGTAGTAAACCTATCGAGATGAAATGGATAATTTATAACAATACTACATAGATGGAGACATTCACATTAGTGCGTACATGTGTGCATTAATATTTGTGCGATAATGCTTACATAACCAATTTGACTACAATAACCAACAAAGGACAAACATTAATACATGTGTGTGTGTGTGTGCATTAGTGCTTAGATGTTTCGGTTCTGTGTTTCGTTTTGTCTTTGTGATGGGGTGAAACGTTTCATACCAAAACTCTGCGTTTTGACATGAAATGTTTCCGCCATGGATAATATACCTAAGCTATATAGTCAGGAGATAAAGAAAACTATGGATATGCCTAGTTTCAAAGCTATAAACCTAAATCTAAAGCATGATAGAATCATGAATGTTGATTTAACCATGCATGGCTATGCAAAAGCTTATCATAATGAATGGAGTGAAAGAGAGTATCAAGCTAGCTAAACTTCGATACCACCCGTAACAGTGTCACAGGCGTTCGACTATCTCAACACTGCCTCCCCCTACCATTCCTAGGGAACATAAGTGCTCAAAGTGCCACCCAAATCAGTGGCACTGAGTACAAATGCTTGGAGTGTTCTAGAAACTAATCTATATTCTAGAATCTATGATATGGACACCTAGAAGTACAAAAATGCCACCCGAACCAGTGACAAAGTTGTACACAGGTGGTGCCTAAAGAGAAGAGGGAAAGACCCGCAAAAAGTGACACAGTACTCACACGGGTGAATACAAACAAAAACTTGGAAGTGCACAATACCACCCAAAACAGTGGCACAGTGCGCACACAGGTAGCAAACAAACAAACCTACAGTCACCAAAAATAAGGTGATGTCTTACAGCGGTATCCGTAAAACAATAGCGAAGTGCGACAACATATGCAATACAAATGAGAACAATGAATTTTTTACAACAACAAATTCTAATTTGAAAACACATTTGAAAATTCTAATTTTAAAAAAATCTAAAACTTAAAAATTTTTGCTTTTTTTACCTATGCAAATGGTGTGTGTGTGTGTGTGTGTGTGTGTGTGAGAGAGAGAGAGAGAGAGAGAGAGAGTACACGACATGGTGAAAATGGGAGGTAGTTTCACAATTTTATTTTGGCACTTTTTATTCGATCAAATGGCTTTCAATCGAAAACTTTTCGATCGAATGATTTTTGATCGAATCACTTTTGTTCGAATATCTTTCGATCGAATCAAATGCTTTTAAAAAAACGTTATTCCTTGAATTATACATTTATTCATGTATATCCTCGTATTTTTTGGTAAAATATCATTATACGAGACATATAATGCAACTTAGTATAAGAAGCCATGATGGAATTCTTCATACCCACACTATGTTTACACCATGTGTTTAGAGGCCAAGGAAGACCAAGTTGAAGGTGGCCTGGTATCTTCCAACAAATCTCACCCTTTGTTTACTTATATAGGGATGGCACCAAGTCATTGAAACGTGGTATTAGAGTTAGGACTATAGATCTAAGGCATTATAGTTAGGACTATAGATCTAAGGCATTATAGTTAGGACTATAGATCTAAGGCATTATACTTACTTAAATTGAGGGATGTTTTAGAGGGCATGGGCCTCACACATATTTGGGGGCTCATTGTGGTCCTTGAATTATGACACTTGCAAATAAATCCGTGTGAAAGAAAGGTTATATAAGCCATGAAGGGTTTCTTCATATAATCCTTTTTATCATAATCATACATTCTTGGGAAACATTCTCATATAAGATTTCATGAGCACTTGACCACACCCATCGTAGTGGTTACCTATGTCAAGATCTTGCAAGATCTAAAGCTACACTATCCCCACAAAGATGTGCAACCTAGACTTCCTTAGAAGTCAACACACACCATAAAAACGTGTCAAAAGTTTCCATTACAAAATCAACTATGTAGAGTAAAAGAAATTCTATAGGAGTGTGACATCTCTACCATAAAAGCATGTCAGCCAACCATTGTAAGAGCCCTACAACAACTCCGCAGGGAAGTCAACACACACCATAAAAACGTGTCAAAAGTTTCCATTACAAAATCAACTATGTAGAGTAAAAGCACTTCTATAGGAGTGTGACATCTCTACCATAAAAGCATGTCGGCCAACCATTGTAAGAGCCCTACAACAACTCCACAGGGTTTAGGGTGACATCTCTAACCATTGTAAGAGCCCTACAACAACTCCATAGGGTTTCTTATTTCTAAAAACATAACTATACATATACAATGCTTCATAACTTTACTACACTCAAAGATTATTCTAGATAAGGTATCTATTTCTAAAGAAAAGAAAACAATGTTTTTTTCCAAGAGCTTAGTTTGTTCCACATCCCAATCTTAGATCAACAAGTCCAAAGCTTCAAAAAACTTGTCAAACCATCCATCAATTTTTCCAACATCGTATACATTGATCCCTCCTTTTGGTTTCTTCTTGGTTAGCGTCTTCCTTTTTTTAATAGATACTTTATGTAGAAATGTCTTACTAATATCCATCATTTGCACTTTTTTGTTGTTCTTCTCTTCCTATGCAGCTTAGTTCTCTTTGGTTGGTGTGTAATTACATTTTGTGTCTAATAAAGTTGCCCTTTTCTATCAGATAAGGTTGATTGTTGATTTTTTGTGAATGACCAAGTGAGCTTGGACATACCATGTCGAGGAAACATCCTCCTTGGTCAATTTTTAAATCTACTAGACACCCAAAACTTGTCATGATATTTTCATAGAAAATTTTTCCCAACCAAATTGGCTAATTTATCTCACTGATGTCCTTTGTCTCCACCCACTTGGTGAAATAGTCTATTACAACCAAGATGTTGCAAATTCATGTCCACCGATGAAATCTAACCCCCATTTCATGAGTGCTTCTTCAAGTGGTGCGATCTGATTGTGAGGCATTATGTCTACTGAAATCAATTGAAATAGCCTTTGACATACATCACACTACTTGGCAAAATCCCAAGTATCCTTTAACATGGTTCACCACCATAGGTCTACTAACATTATCTGATGTTGCCTCCAAAGTGACCACCACTAAAGCCCTAATAAGCTTCCATCAAAGTGGCTTACTGTCAGGATCAGGCACACACCTGAGGAGTAATTAACCATTCCCATTTTACATAAGTGAGTAGCTACTACCAATGTTGGTGAGATTATGGGGGATATGCCACCACCAGTTATTTATAGGCTATATGGCAACCACTTTGGTGTAATAGAGTTTTGGCATAGTTATAGTACTAGCTCATGTAGTAGTCGGTTTTACACTATGGACTGACCTTTGTAAGTTATAGTAGGATATCACTTTCCCATATAGTATGAACATTTATCTCTTTATGTTATGGTTGTAGAGAAGAGGATAAAAGAAAAGAATTACTTTCCCATATAGTATGTTTTCTTATCTCTTATTGTTATGATTATACAGAAGAGAAAAGACATTAGGCGAAATATGGACTCTCATTTTTGCCCCTTAAGGATTTCCACACCTTCTCTCTCTAGAAAAATGGGCTCATGTGGTGAAATTTTTGCAAATCAACTCAAAAGTGAGCGGAGTTTGGAAATTTGGAATCTACTCTTCAATAGCTTTCCAATGATATATAACATGATGGGAAATTTTGCATATTAAGGAAGTCCCCAAATTGGTATGATGTGGCATGTAACGTCCCCAAATGATGATGCCACATCATCACCAGTATGAAAAATTGCCCAATCATGCTATATATCATTGAAAAGCTATCGAAGAGTAGATTCCAAATTTTCAAACTCCGCTCACTTCTGAGTTGATTTGCAAAAAATTCACCACATGAGCCCATTTTTCTAGCAAGAGGAGGTGTGGAAATCCTTAAGGGGAAAAAATGAGAGTCCATATTTCACCTAATGAGAGAATTCACCCATAGATATCTCTCTTATCTGCATGTCTACTCTTGTGTGTGTGTGTGTGTGTGTGTGTGTGTGTGTGTGTGTGTTTCTACATAAAGCTCAAACATCCATCTCTCTTATGTGCTTGTCTAGTCTTGTGTGTGTGTGTTTTCTTGCAAGAAGCTCAAGCTCTCCCTCTCCCCCATATTCTTCTCATTGTATTAGAGCACCAGTTTGCGTGAAGAGATGAAGAGCTAAGCAAGAGACAAGCAAAGGAAGTGGTACACGAATAAGAGAAATTCCATCTCTTTCCCTTTTTGATTTTGGAGCAACATCTTTAGGTAGCTATGAGAGCCATAGGCAGACAAGGATGGAAGAAGACCATGTTATGTGTAGTTAACTATGTTAACTAAGATTTTACACGTTTTGACAAAATTTGGGCATATTTTCGACCCTGTTTTTGCTTTGGAAGTGTATAAAGCATGACATGATGAAAGAGGAAAAATAGAAATCTAATGTATAAATAGGCAAAAGAGGCCACTCTAGATAGAGGTGGATATCATTTTGGAATCTAAAATCATGGTAGGTAGGAGAAGGCAAAGATACCAACGTGGTTGGCAAAGAAATCCAAATAGCATGGAGTGTTATCAATGTGGCATATCAAGGCACATTGCAAAGGAGTGCTATAAAAAGTAGAATGATATCAAAAGTAGAAAGCTACAGCAAGGTAACTACACATCATCAAGTAAACAAGGTGATGAAAGAAAGAAGCAATTGTTTATGATAGTTGTTTGTGATGTAAGACATACTCAGTTCCATGAAAGGAGATGTGTAAAGATCAAGAGATATTGTATGTGGATTTTGGCACCTCTAACCACATGACCAATCATGGTGAGTTGTTTAGAGATATATAAAAAATGAAGAAACTAAGGTATGTGGAAACAAGTGATGATGCTGTGCCCAATATTACGCATTTTGGTAGATTGCCTTTTTCTATCCATGATGGCAAAATGAAGTACCTAGCAAATGTACTTCATTTGCTAGGTAGATTGCCTTTTTCTATCCATGATGGCAAAATGAAGTACCTAGCAAATGTACTTCAGATTACTAATATTATGAAAAACCTAGTTTCTGTTAGACAAATGGTTGAGCAAGGTGAGGTTCAATCTTCAAGGGTGCTTTGAGAAATACTTCAAAAATGAGTGCTGCTTGGTTAAAAATGGTAGAATGTGTGCTTTGAATGTTAACATGCCTAAGTTTAAGGTAGCCATGTTTTCATATGGGACCTACGTTATTGCAGATATTGACATATGGAACAAGCGCATTGGTCATGTGAATATACAATGCAACTTAAGTCTATGCAAGCCCAAAATATTAGGTTTATTAAAGTTTAAGTTTGATGGGATGCACAAAGTATGTGAAGTATGCCAGCTTGGTATTAGCAAGACAAAAATGCTTCACACATGAGAATCATGTCAGCAAGGCTATTGGATGTTATATATTGCAAGTGAACTAAAACGGTTTTGCCAAAATGCTGAGGATATTCATGTGGAGTATGGCCTAAGAACCCTTGTCACCTCATAGTAGCTAATGTAACTGTGCTAAAAATCTATGGCTCTCAGTCTAAAAATGTAAAGGTTCACACAATCAAGTTGAGTTCCACCAAATCTTGATTACACTCTATAAGAAGCAAAAATTATAAACCAAGAGTTTTTCCCTGCATTTTCCAAGGGCTTTCTTACGAATATGGTAGGGATGGTGGTGCCAACAATGGTAGCAAGAGATGTGCATGGGCACATTATGTGAAAGGTTTTATAAATCATGTGAAGAAAATAAAGAATAAATTGGATACAAAGATTCATAGGTGGTTGAGTCATGACTAGGTAAAGGCTATCAGCAGCTTGTCTCGCCAAAAGTGAATATAGAATCTAAAGCTCAAAGTAATGGCCAATTGCATGCAACATTAATTTCCAAAGAGATTAGTGAAGAGAAAGAGCCTGTAAATGTTATCTTGTTGGATAAAAAGAGATGTTGGAACAAGCAATGAAGGAATTGGATAAAGCAACTACAGTGCTTAAAATAGCAAGGTGCAAAATGTATCGCAATAAAGGCATCCTTACAGTGGTGAAGCAGGTGAATAGGGGCATAGCTTGTGCTATGCAAGCCTTAGAACACATAGAAAAAGCATTGGAAAAATAGATTCTGTAAGTTAAAGTAAACACTCTTAGACACACTCTAGAGTACATGGCAAGTGGACCAAGGGACATTGAGGACCGTTAAAGGGAATTGGCTCTGCTACAAAGGTTTGTTTTTTTCCAAAATAAATGTTCTTTTCATACTAATAGCAAGAACACATTCTTTACATCCATCTAATGTAAAGACCAATCTTTTGCTACAGTCATAGCAATGACATCTCCCATGGTTTCCATTCTTGTCTCCTCGTTCAATGCCACACTTGGCGAATCTTATCTTATACCTTCTTATATACCCATATAAGTTGTGTTGAACTTGTATACACCGACTTACACCCAATTACCTTCTTATCCTTAGTCAAAGGGACTAATTCCCATTTCACATTTTCATCCAATGCTACCATGTACTCATTCATGGCATCTTCCCATTTCTGATTTTTAAGTTCAGGCTACTTAAAATAAGCGGGCTCTATCTCTTATATTTCTTTGATCATGTAAGCATAGTGATGGCATATTTAAATCCATAATATATCAACATGTCAATAGGGTATCTACCGAATATCCATGTACACAATGGATCAATGTTGGGTGTCTACTAATTCTTTTAAAAAATCAAGGTACGATAATGTCTACAATGTGCCTATTTTTCCTTTCTGTAACACCATTATGTTGCAGAGTGTACTTGCATGTGACTTGCATCTTAATTCCCTAATTTCTCAAGAAAATCATAGAACTCAT
Organism: Cibotium barometz; assembly: GCF_041138505.1. Taxonomy (NCBI): domain Eukaryota; kingdom Viridiplantae; phylum Streptophyta; class Polypodiopsida; order Cyatheales; family Cibotiaceae; genus Cibotium; species Cibotium barometz. The sequence goes on from NC_141077.1 coordinate 26,456,052, forward strand.
TGAAGGAATATTTTCCCCCACCATCCGATCTTAGGAATTTGATCTACATATCGTTCGCCTTCTTAACCAAGGCTTTAAATCTCTGAAAGTGAGCAAACACCTCAGCTTTCTTCTTCATGAAGTAAACTCATACTTTCCTAGGGTGATAAATGAATGTAACATAGTACCTGCAACCTATAATTATTGTAGTCTTGGTCGATCCCCACACATTGCAATATATAACGTCTAATAGCCTTGCACACTGACATTCTTCTCATGTGGGAAAGTATGTTTATCCTTCTACCAAGCTGGCATACTTCACATCCTTTTTGCATCCCATCAAACTTAAACCTTAACAAACCTAATATTTTGGGCTTGTATAGACTTAAGTTGCATTGTGTATTGACATGATCAATGCGCTTGTGTGATAAATGAATGTAATGTTCATAGTACCGGCAACTTGTAATTATTGTAGTCTTGGTTGGTCCTCACACATTCTTTATAGCCATTACTTAATTTAAAATAATAAAACTTAAAAATGTTTAATATGGAAAGTGGGTCTCAAGGGAATTAGTGGTGTAATGAGGAGATTCAAAACTAGAAAAAAACTTCTTTGCAGCCATTACTTAATTTAAAATAATAGAATTTAAACAAATGCCTTTTTCTCCTAGAAAAAAACTTATACTTCCTTTACCACTTGCAATTTCTAGTGGCACTTGTTTAAGACAACTTAATAACACTAAAAGTGTATCACCCTTTCATGCATACACTCTAAGATACTCCTCGATCTTGTTTAACCATGATCTCAGTGCCTGCTTAAAGCCATACAAGGCTTTGCATAGCCTACACACCAAATATAGATGTACATCGCTCTCATAACAACCTGGTCGTTGCATCATGTAAACTTGTTTATATGCAAATCACCAAATAGCTTATTATAAAGTATCATTTTAAAAATGTGCATTCCTTATTACGAAGAGGTCCTATCGGTGAGGTGAAGTTGTAAAGACATCCAAGGAACATGTAGTCTTTGGTGAGCAAATGGTAATTCATGTGGAGAGGGGGGCCCTATTGGCATTATTGCCTCATGTTCCAAAGTTGTGGCATGGGGAGACCTATAATCTTTTTATCCATAGCTATGGCACATGTAGTGGGTGTGAGCTTGGATTCAATACTAAGAACCCACAATGTGTTTGCATGCTAGCATGCAAACATCCTTACCACCTTTTTTGTTTTGCATATTTATGCCACACATGGCAACATTGCATAGCTCACAATGATAGGATTTTTTATGGCCCAAAGGATATGCTCAATGGAGGTATCCATCCCAACCCCAAGAGAAGAAGAAACATATCGAGTATGGCTAGGAACCGTAGAAGATTGGAGATTGTTGCATGGTCACCTATGTGCTCGTTTACTGGCCGTCATCAATTTATGTGAACTGGAGTGAGGACTGTTGCATGGAGAATAGTCGACTAGGTTGGTGTAGAACAGTGGGGGTGTGCATGGAGAGAGAAATTTGCGTGAAGAAGGAGAAGAGAGGAGGTTGTGAGATACGAGAGATTTGGACTTGGAAGAGGAGAAGAGGCAAGAGAATTAAGGTTTTGTTTTTAAGTTCTATGGAGCTTATGGAAATTAGTTTTTTTTTGTTTGGGAAGCATGCGATGTGGGGACTGTTAGAGGAGACTTGGATCTTTCCAGAGTAGGGATTGTAGGGGTGATAGAGTAATCTGTCTGGAGGGTGGTGTCCTAGAACCTCTGAATTGCATTACTCTTGGAACTTGGATTAGATCAAGGATTGCTCAAAACAATTCCTAGTTGTATTGCATGATTGAAGTTGCAACTTGTTTTTGCGGTTCTTGTTCTTATTTTTTATCTTGATAAAGTTGAGAATATAAGGTTGGTTTCTGCTGAGGTTAATTGTGTGGGGTTCCCTTGATTTCATTATTGTTTCCTCTCATCTGTTAATTTCCCAATTCTCTGGGTTTGTTGAGAGTGGGTAGTCTTTGTTTATATTCACAGAATACCAGATTGGAATTGGGGTGTTCTTTTTTTTTTATTCTATCAATATTTTTTGGATGGAGCTTTATTGAGGAGAAAGCTTTGTGTGAAGGGCCGTCTGAATTGTGTTAATTAGCGTATTATTGAGTCAAGAGTGTAAGCTGGAATCAGCTATATGAGGGGACTTATTAGTTGAAATATTAGAAAGATAGATTTTGTTTTTTCTATCTAATTGGTGAGCTTAGGACTGACTATCAGAGGACAGTGAGAAGGTTGTCTAATAGGTTGGGGATTGGTTTAGCTAAGGGGCTATATCAGGTGAGCACAAAGAGTCAACCATAGTCTGCTAAGCATAAAAAATTGTTAGTTGATGGTGTAGGGGCCTTGATTTAGCTTGTATGAGTTAAGGGGAAGTGATCTTGGGTCATAGCTAACTAGGCCTTGGGTGGCCAATATCTCATAAGGTACAACCTTTATAGTGCCTTTGCATGACACTTATTAATGTCTTCAATTGAGGATCATGTTGTTAATCGAAATGGGATTAGTATTCCCCCCTTCTTGATGTAGGTTCAGTCCTCAGAACCTGTTACCCAGGTCGGAAGACCTGGTCACCGACTTCATGTCGGTAGAAGTTGCGTCTGGACTGGAGTTTCCGGAGTGTTTCATGGAATGCTGAGTGGGACTTCCAGAATCCAATGTCGATCATGTCTTCAAATGTAAGATGCATATAGGATAGAAGACATCATAAAGCGGTGGTAATACAACATCATTCCTCTGTCTGAAGGCCCTTGGTTCATGTCGAACTGTAGATGCTGTGCTTCAAAGCCATCATAAGTTTCCTTAGGTTGATCTATGAGTACCACCAATTTTTTCAGGAACCTAACACTAGCCACAATGGCAAGATCGGGTATTCTATGGCAAGCTCTGATCTATGTTAGCAGTTGTTTGTTGTCTTTGTTCTTGAATATGGCCAAATGTTGTTAGTGTGAAGATAGGGAAGTTATAGCAAACATGAGAGTCCCTATTTTTGGCCTCTTAGAACTCCAGCGGCATCCACTGTCTCTTGATAGGCATGTATAATGGATCCACTTGCAGTGTTGGTGGTGCACGCATGTAAACTATGTTGTATTCTGGAACTATTAGAAACTCTTGTCTCCATGTATAATGGATCCACTGTCTCTTGATAGGTATGTATAATGGATCCACTCGCAGTGTTGGTGGTGCACGCATGTAAACTATGTTGTATTCTGGAACTATTAGAAACTCTTGTCTCCATGTAGGTTGGACTCCAAAATCTTGCAGTTGTGGCACTTCCTCATTTGTGTGGATGGTGGTGTATCCACCTCTTGTGTGCACAGGATGTCGCTTTCTCCATCTTCTATAACAATAGCTGATCATGAACGTGACAAGGCAAATTTCCAGCAAGTCAGCTAGATGAGGGTTGGCGAACCTTGTGTGTTTTGTGACATTTGCCCACAATGTTCCTTCTACTCCCAACGGGAGTAATTCCTCTAGTTCGGGACGTCGGGCACGGGGATCGCATGGCGTAATCTGCATCAGTACTTTGAACATGAGCTTTGGCTTTAAAAGTGGATTGCTTGCTTGAATGAACTCCTCATACTATGCAGCTGTCCAAGAATCCAAAACATTTCTTTCAGTAATATCTCTAGTAGGCTTCTCAATCCTTATCCTAGCGCACCGCCTACTACATCTTCCCGAGCTGACTGTATCTCCTCTTCTTTTCTACCCACCAGAATTAGATTTTCCCACTAACACTCTCGCCCCCGGAGGAGGTATTGGCACCTATCCCATCTCCCCCACGGCAACCTCAGGAGGTACGTGATCTACCTCCACATGATAATATTGTGCCTTTCAATAGACAAGGTAAGTGTTTTTGGAAACTGAAGATGGACCTTCTTTTTCTCCTTAACCCATGCTAGGGGGTGGGTGGCTAGGCTTATGAGCTTTTAAAAATTTTGGAATTTCAGGAATTTCTTCATTATCAATATCCGGGTAATTTATGTGAGTGGCATCAAAATTATATCTTACATTGGTGAGCATAGCCTCTAAATGCTTGTGGATATTAGTATAGAGTTTGAGGATTTCAACAGGGTGATATAAGGTGGACTCACAAAGATTTCAATGTTGGTGAGTATTGTATACTTCTAGCCATCCATGACTAATTACCCCCATTGATAAGTATTTGCTACCACCTCGTAGTTAGTTAGCATCTCTAGTATGCCATTTGGAACAAACAGGTCAAGTTTGTCAACACTGTTGTCCAGGACGTCGGAATTTTATAGCACACGACACCAACTACGGAGGTTTAGCAATATAGGATGCAAGGGATAGAAGAAGATGTCTTGAGGGTTAGTTAATATAAGGTCCCCCCTCAAAATGCCCATAATGATTGTTGGGTCAGCATCCCTTTTAGTATTTTGTTTAATTAGGGTTAATTCTCCTAAGCCTATATCTTCAGCTAAGTTGATATCATACTGAAGTAATGAGAGTGTTAGTGTAGATAAAAACAAAGTAAGAGTGTGAGATCCCTGTTCCCACCGCGCAACGGATTCGGGGTACTAGCAGCGGAAGTAGCACTTCTTGCGCAAGGCAGGGTCCCACACTCGGGGCCTCGTCCACGGATATCCGGACAAAAGACTAATCCGTCGGTTTTTCCAAAACCAGACCCGGAAAAACTTCCCTTATCCGGAAAGCACGGGCGATTCCACCAGGATAATTTTTACTCTAACGTAGTCAAAACTCTTACTGATCAAACAGATCCGACTGCATCTATAAAGATACTTGGTCAGATCAAGGAAGAAACTTGCACTTGGATCATTGGGATCAACGCTTTTTTCCCCACCAAGGAGGCACAGCCGTTGATTCCTATCCATAGAACAATTACTATCCGGGATTTACTTTATCTATCGTAATAACAGAAATTGAGTCTCGATTTACGGATCCATCAGTCCAGCCTAACCCCATCCGATCCCATGGGTTAGCCAACCGCCCAACCACTGTAGTGATGGGATCCAATTTGGAATTTGGTTAGGTTTTGTCCCGGGTACCAAGGAAAAGAGTTCCAAGGCCCCCTAGCCGGAATTTCATGCAAACATAAAACTAGCCACACCACTTACACACCCAATATGAAAATTGCCTTTTTCTTAGCATCAGCTAACTTTAAAACAATCCTTTAATGAAACCATAGTACCACTGATCACAATCTCCCAATTTATCCAGTTGATTCATAATTTTCCATCATTCCTTCATCAGAGTATCTATGGCATCATTGGCAACTAGAACGCTCACCACCTGTCCACACAGAGGCCGTTTCCATAGTTCCTAGCCCATAATACTCGGCAATATAATCACTTATCAAGATGGACTCTCGTTGAAGATCAGCAAGATCAACCAACAGATCCATATAAAAGAGCCATGGACTCATCCGTTGAGGACCAGCAAGGTCAGTCAACCAGATCCATGCCCGGTTCCACAAAACAACTCTTACTCCTTGTTCCAATATCTTCCTCGACGCACGCGTGGGTATCCTAGGCGACCCAGAGCCCGAGCACCGTATGGTCAGCACCCTCTAGGATCCTTCGCAGGTGACCTAGCGCTTCACTCATAGGCCGCTTCCTTGGTCCCTCATCCACCGTACCGGAAGCTCACCATTTTAATCGAACCGAGGCTGGTCAAGACCTCGGTTGACCTTGCTACGCGAGACGTCCTCCATTGACTCTCCGTCAGCAGTTGCAACTTTATCAGTTAGGTCTCCACGACCTTAATCACAAGACGGTCAAAATGCTTTCCCAGCATTCTTGACATAAAACAGCCATTTACAAACAGCATTTATAAACAGTTTACAAATACAATTTCTATGTTAACTCTCATTTTTCCACATTATCCCTCATACAATCCACATTACTTAATCCACATTTCATTTATATGTGTACTCATCCAATCACATCATTTTCCATCTCTTCACTTCAGATTCCTTCACGTCACATATCATATATTCACATCCATATCCACATCCATACATCCACATCCACATCCACATTCACATCCATACATCCACATCTACATGCTTATCTCCATTTTCACATCCTCATTTATACACCCACATCCCATATCCACATTCATACATACACATCCATATCCACATCCATATCCGCATTCATACATACACATCCATATCCACATCCACATGCATACATTCATTATCACGTCCTCATTCATACATCCACATCCACATACATACATACATCCACATCCACGTTCCCATTCACATCTATACATCCATATCTACATGCACATTCACATCCATACATCCACATCTATATCCTCATTCACATCCATACATCCACATTCATGTATCCACATCTACATGCATACATCCATACATACACATCCACATTTACATCCATGCATCCACATCCACATCCTCATTCACATCCATACATCCACATTCATACATCCTCATCCACATCCACATTCACATCCATACATCCACATCTACATGCTTATCTCCATTTTCACATCCTCATTTATACATCCACATCCCATATCCACATTCATACATACACATCCATATCCACATCCACATGTATACATACATCCACATCCACATTCCCATTCACATATATACATCCATATCTACATGCACATTCACATCTATACATCCACATCTATATGCTCATTCACATCCATACATCCACATTCATACATCCACATCTACATGCATACATCCATACATCCACATTCCCATATCTTTTATGCATACCTCTATGCATGAAATTCAATTATGCTAAAAGTAACACTTTTATAATAAAATATTCAACTTTTATGCATACCTCTATGCATGAAATCCAATATGATAAAAGTAACACTTTTGATATTAAAAAATTATCCTTTATGCATACTTCTATGCATGAAAATTAAAATGATAAAAGTAACACTTTTGATATAAAAATTTTCCTTTATGCATACTTCTATGCATGAAAATTAAAAATGATAAAAGTAACACTTTTAATATAAAAAAATTATCCTTTATGCATACTTCTATGCATGAAAATTATAAATGATAAAAGTAACACTTTTGATATAAAAATTTTTCCTTTATGCATACTTCTATGTATGAAAATTAAAAATGATAAAAGTAACACTTTTAATATAAAAAAATTATCCTTTATGCATGATATTAAAATTCAATTTCTCCATGATTATAATGAAATTCTTTCAATTAATCTAGGATGATAATTCCTAGAATATGGTAGGAAGTCCTCTTTTTATGCTTTTAATGAAATTATTTTATGCATAATTTTTATAAAAATTTTGCCATAGCTCCGCTGCTATGACTGATAAATCTCAATTTTTTCTAAGGGATAAAGCTTATCATTAAGGAAATAATTAAAATGATCTCTAATTGGATCATTAATCTATAATGGATTGAATCATCAATATGCATAAACTAAAAGCATAGGAAAAAGCCATTAATTTGGCCTCAAGCATAGCTTAATCTTAGATTAAGGAAAAGCTTTATGAAAAGCTATATGTGGATTGAGAATGGGTCATGAGTATGACCATTTCTTGAGTGAGAGAGAGAAATTACATAAAAACCATTAGAATTTAAACATAAATAAAAATTAACTTCAATAGCATTTATTAAATTATGTAACTCTTCACTACTATTCACCAATTAACTTTAATAGCATTTAAAAAAATCATACCAATTAAGCTTCTCAAGCTTGAGAGGGGTTGAGAAGAGAGAAACATTGAGAAATTATAGAAAGATCAATATTCACTAATTACCTTACAAATTGCTTGATTCTTTGTTCACGGTAGAGGCCCCCAACCAATCAATTGGTTAAGTATGTTGATGGAGCCACTAATGGGGATTGAAGAAAGAGGGAAGCTCCAAAAACTAGTGAATTATTAAATGAATTCACAGTTCTTGGCTTAGGTGGAGTAGAGTAACGATGCATAAACACTAACTATTTTTCAACAAGGGGGAGGCTTCTATTTATAGGAAAAATTGAGCTCCTAACCAAACAAACTGATTCTAGAATTTTCTAAATCAGTTTGGTCAATATTTGACCATTTTTAGGTCAGTTAAGCTAACTTTTTGGAAATAGACTTGAATGAGGAGAGAGGAGAGATGAAATATCTCAATTTTTATGAGTTTAAAACTCATTCAAGCATGTGAAATATGCACCTCCTTTAAAGAACTCCCCTTCCTTACATATGTGTCATAATGGAATCATTTTAATATTGCTCATAGTTTTTTTACTAATAACCCTTGTACATTTTCAACTCTTCATCTTATGTGAAATATGCACCTCCTTTAAAGAACTCCCCTTCCTTACATATGTGTCATAATGGAATCATTTTAATATTGCTCATAGTTTTTTTACTAATAAACCTTGTACATTTTCAACTCTTCATCTTATGTGAAATATGCACCTCCTTTAAAGAATTCCCCTTCCTTACATATGTGTCATAATGGAATTATTTTAATATTGCTCATAGTTTTTTACTAATAAACCTTGTACATTTTCAACTCTTCACCTTATGTGAGCATTTACTCATTTTTGGGTATCTTCTTTTTACAAATTGGATTTATCTCCTCCCTACACATGGATTGATGCTATTGGCCCATAGGAACCTTAATTGGACCATAGTCTAAAGATTTCTGAAAATCTAGACCCTTAGACTAAGGTTCTTTATACCTATTTTCAATTAATTCCAATTGCACATTGGAAAATTCTTTTTGAATTTCTGTTTCAGGGAAACTCATCAGAATTAGAAGAGATATTTTTCTATCCAAAAATATTCAAAATCTAAATATTCTCTCTCTAGAATATTTTTCTCTCTCTATGCTAAAACAGATAGAAACAAGGTCTTTATATTTCTGAAGAGAGATTGATTACAGGGAAAGATACTAGACATCAAAAAGGGGGTGGGGGAGGAATCTTACATTCTACCCCACTTAAAAAATGCGAGATGTCCTCATCTCGCAAACTGGGATAATTTCGCAAGATGCACGAATATGAGACTTAGAGAAAAATTTTAATCAAGATTAACCACCAAGAAACGTCTTAAAGAGAGCAAGATTCACAATAAGAACAAGATTTAAACTTTATTCATTCTCGGAACTTATACAGTAAAGATAGAAGAACTCTTTACACTTCCATAAGCCCGTCCATCATATGATCACAAAAGCAGTCCTCACAAGCTGCACAAGTATAAGGTAACTCATCTATGGGAATGATTCTGTGGGTTATTGCTGCGCCTATCTCAGTGGTATGAGGTGTTCTAACAAAAGGACCTCTGAGAGGCAAGCCAAAAATGGGGTAAAGGCATATCTTCTCATGAGGAAGAAAACACGCCAGTAAGAAGACCCGCTCAGAAAACCCAGGATGCCTTGATCTCATGACGCAGTAGTATCGGGGACCCAAACCCAAAGCTTCAATAACCATGGCCAAGCGGACATTGTTACGAAAGTGCTGCTGACCCCAGGGTGTTACCCTAGTTATGTCTTGATAGGTCCGCCATTTTGTCTGCGCTACAGAAGTTCCCAATTGAGGGAAAAGTGAGCGCTCATACTGTTCTATAAAATCTTTCTTCACAGACTTCCTTGCGTCTTGAAGGTGAGGAATCATTATGGATAAAACTAATTCCTGTTGCCAAGCCATGAAGGAGATTAAGAAGAAGGGAGATCGATGGAAGTAAGATTACTGTGAGCGATAAGTAAAAGTTACGACTTATATAAAGGAAGGAGCTAGCGTAACTTAGAAGCCAACGGTATCTTGCCACTGAAGTTTTACCGTCTTTCCATGATTTGGGTTTGGCACATATTTCTATGAAATACATTAAGAACTTTGAGATGAGGAGATAAAAGAAGCTCGTAAGCTAAGTCGCTTACTTTCTTTGAATTCAGATAAGGCTCACAATATCTGGGGGATAACTTCTTAAACTCCCCAATAGATAAAGAACTTCTTTTGGGCCGTACTCGAATGAAGACCAAAACCTTGGTATCCAAAACACCGATTTTTACTTCTGAACTCATTGTTCTGAATCCTTAAAACAGGTGGAACTCCTGAGAAGTATTCTAGGGAAAGGGTCTTTCTTTCTTAAACAGAATCGTTCTTTTATTTTAGAGATCAAAAATGGAGATTCTTACTCCTGTATACCTCGAAGGCTGGGGAGGAATCTTACATTCTACCCCACTTAAAAAAGTACGAGATGTCCTCATCTCGCCAAGTAGAGGACAACTCTTTTTCTTAAGATCTAATTTATTCTAGGGTTCCTTATATTCTGGTCAACCCAACAGAATACGGGGATAAATATCCCTTATATAGAACTCATCATTAAATAACAATTCATTTTAGATCATATCATTCATATCCTTAACACGATAATGGTCCATCAGATCGAATTTTTTTTCTTTCTGAACATTCCTCCACGGGAATTTCAGTCAAGCAAGTTTTCAATTTGTCATCCCTTAACTTGATATACCGAGTCAAGTGTTAACAGTAGCGCTTTGACAGCACAATCCACTAATCTCATAGTGATTTGTTGAAATCATTATCATCATTCCAGTTATGAATATCATCACAGGGACTCGTCCCATTCATCCTCATGTGGTTTCGCTCAGCTTATTACATTTCAACTAAATTTCAGAAATCATCATTTTTCAATCAGAATCCAAATCAATTTCATCAATTCTCAAACAGAATTAAAAATCATATCAACCACATTCGAATTCATCATCTGGATAGCATTAACGCTTAAAATTTCAAGTCTTAGATTTACTCGTATATACTGTCAGTAAAGAGCTGCAGTATACTCTCGGTATATACGGGTAGTCGTGGCTCTTGGAATTATAAGGTAAATACCATCATGTCTAGGCCTCAAGCAAGTCAGGGATTCTATATAATTGCGGTACTTCCATCTGAAGACCCAATTACCAAATTACGAATTTCAGTTTGAATATCAAATTGTATGAATTATATCACACAATTACAACCTTTTTGTGCTTCTTAACAAATTTTTGACATATTTGTCTTCTCGGTTGATCTTTATTAACCAAATGCTCTGATACCAACTGTGAGATCCCTGTTCCCACCGCGCAACGGATTCGGGGTACTAGCAGCGGAAGTAGCACTTCTTGCGCAAGGCAGGGTCCCACACTCGGGGCCTCGTCCACGGATATCCGGACAAAAGACTAATCCGTCGGTTTTTCCAAAACCAGACCCGGAAAAACTTCCCTTATCCGGAAAGCACGGGCGATTCCACCAGGATAATTTTTACTCTAACGTAGTCAAAACTCTTACTGATCAAACAGATCCGACTGCATCTATAAAGATACTTGGTCAGATCAAGGAAGAAACTTGCACTTGGATCATTGGGATCAACGCTTTTTTCCCCACCAAGGAGGCACAGCCGTTGATTCCTATCCATAGAACAATTACTATCCGGGATTTACTTTATCTATCGTAATAACAGAAATTGAGTCTCGATTTACGGATCCATCAGTCCAGCCTAACCCCATCCGATCCCATGGGTTAGCCAACCGCCCAACCACTGTAGTGATGGGATCCAATTTGGAATTTGGTTAGGTTTTGTCCCGGGTACCAAGGAAAAGAGTTCCAAGGCCCCCTAGCCGGAATTTCATGCAAACATAAAACTAGCCACACCACTTACACACCCAATATGAAAATTGCCTTTTTCTTAGCATCAGCTAACTTTAAAACAATCCTTTAATGAAACCATAGTACCACTGATCACAATCTCCCAATTTATCCAGTTGATTCATAATTTTCCATCATTCCTTCATCAGAGTATCTATGGCATCATTGGCAACTAGAACGCTCACCACCTGTCCACACAGAGGCCGTTTCCATAGTTCCTAGCCCATAATACTCGGCAATATAATCACTTATCAAGATGGACTCTCGTTGAAGATCAGCAAGATCAACCAACAGATCCATATAAAAGAGCCATGGACTCATCCGTTGAGGACCAGCAAGGTCAGTCAACCAGATCCATGCCCGGTTCCACAAAACAACTCTTACTCCTTGTTCCAATATCTTCCTCGACGCACGCGTGGGTATCCTAGGCGACCCAGAGCCCGAGCACCGTATGGTCAGCACCCTCTAGGATCCTTCGCAGGTGACCTAGCGCTTCACTCATAGGCCGCTTCCTTGGTCCCTCATCCACCGTACCGGAAGCTCACCATTTTAATCGAACCGAGGCTGGTCAAGACCTCGGTTGACCTTGCTACGCGAGACGTCCTCCATTGACTCTCCGTCAGCAGTTGCAACTTTATCAGTTAGGTCTCCACGACCTTAATCACAAGACGGTCAAAATGCTTTCCCAGCATTCTTGACATAAAACAGCCATTTACAAACAGCATTTATAAACAGTTTACAAATACAATTTCTATGTTAACTCTCATTTTTCCACATTATCCCTCATACAATCCACATTACTTAATCCACATTTCATTTATATGTGTACTCATCCAATCACATCATTTTCCATCTCTTCACTTCAGATTCCTTCACGTCACATATCATATATTCACATCCATATCCACATCCATACATCCACATCCACATCCACATTCACATCCATACATCCACATCTACATGCTTATCTCCATTTTCACATCCTCATTTATACACCCACATCCCATATCCACATTCATACATACACATCCATATCCACATCCATATCCGCATTCATACATACACATCCATATCCACATCCACATGCATACATTCATTATCACGTCCTCATTCATACATCCACATCCACATACATACATACATCCACATCCACGTTCCCATTCACATCTATACATCCATATCTACATGCACATTCACATCCATACATCCACATCTATATCCTCATTCACATCCATACATCCACATTCATGTATCCACATCTACATGCATACATCCATACATACACATCCACATTTACATCCATGCATCCACATCCACATCCTCATTCACATCCATACATCCACATTCATACATCCTCATCCACATCCACATTCACATCCATACATCCACATCTACATGCTTATCTCCATTTTCACATCCTCATTTATACATCCACATCCCATATCCACATTCATACATACACATCCATATCCACATCCACATGTATACATACATCCACATCCACATTCCCATTCACATATATACATCCATATCTACATGCACATTCACATCTATACATCCACATCTATATGCTCATTCACATCCATACATCCACATTCATACATCCACATCTACATGCATACATCCATACATCCACATTCCCATATCTTTTATGCATACCTCTATGCATGAAATTCAATTATGCTAAAAGTAACACTTTTATAATAAAATATTCAACTTTTATGCATACCTCTATGCATGAAATCCAATATGATAAAAGTAACACTTTTGATATTAAAAAATTATCCTTTATGCATACTTCTATGCATGAAAATTAAAATGATAAAAGTAACACTTTTGATATAAAAATTTTCCTTTATGCATACTTCTATGCATGAAAATTAAAAATGATAAAAGTAACACTTTTAATATAAAAAAATTATCCTTTATGCATACTTCTATGCATGAAAATTATAAATGATAAAAGTAACACTTTTGATATAAAAATTTTTCCTTTATGCATACTTCTATGTATGAAAATTAAAAATGATAAAAGTAACACTTTTAATATAAAAAAATTATCCTTTATGCATGATATTAAAATTCAATTTCTCCATGATTATAATGAAATTCTTTCAATTAATCTAGGATGATAATTCCTAGAATATGGTAGGAAGTCCTCTTTTTATGCTTTTAATGAAATTATTTTATGCATAATTTTTATAAAAATTTTGCCATAGCTCCGCTGCTATGACTGATAAATCTCAATTTTTTCTAAGGGATAAAGCTTATCATTAAGGAAATAATTAAAATGATCTCTAATTGGATCATTAATCTATAATGGATTGAATCATCAATATGCATAAACTAAAAGCATAGGAAAAAGCCATTAATTTGGCCTCAAGCATAGCTTAATCTTAGATTAAGGAAAAGCTTTATGAAAAGCTATATGTGGATTGAGAATGGGTCATGAGTATGACCATTTCTTGAGTGAGAGAGAGAAATTACATAAAAACCATTAGAATTTAAACATAAATAAAAATTAACTTCAATAGCATTTATTAAATTATGTAACTCTTCACTACTATTCACCAATTAACTTTAATAGCATTTAAAAAAATCATACCAATTAAGCTTCTCAAGCTTGAGAGGGGTTGAGAAGAGAGAAACATTGAGAAATTATAGAAAGATCAATATTCACTAATTACCTTACAAATTGCTTGATTCTTTGTTCACGGTAGAGGCCCCCAACCAATCAATTGGTTAAGTATGTTGATGGAGCCACTAATGGGGATTGAAGAAAGAGGGAAGCTCCAAAAACTAGTGAATTATTAAATGAATTCACAGTTCTTGGCTTAGGTGGAGTAGAGTAACGATGCATAAACACTAACTATTTTTCAACAAGGGGGAGGCTTCTATTTATAGGAAAAATTGAGCTCCTAACCAAACAAACTGATTCTAGAATTTTCTAAATCAGTTTGGTCAATATTTGACCATTTTTAGGTCAGTTAAGCTAACTTTTTGGAAATAGACTTGAATGAGGAGAGAGGAGAGATGAAATATCTCAATTTTTATGAGTTTAAAACTCATTCAAGCATGTGAAATATGCACCTCCTTTAAAGAACTCCCCTTCCTTACATATGTGTCATAATGGAATCATTTTAATATTGCTCATAGTTTTTTTACTAATAACCCTTGTACATTTTCAACTCTTCATCTTATGTGAAATATGCACCTCCTTTAAAGAACTCCCCTTCCTTACATATGTGTCATAATGGAATCATTTTAATATTGCTCATAGTTTTTTTACTAATAAACCTTGTACATTTTCAACTCTTCATCTTATGTGAAATATGCACCTCCTTTAAAGAATTCCCCTTCCTTACATATGTGTCATAATGGAATTATTTTAATATTGCTCATAGTTTTTTACTAATAAACCTTGTACATTTTCAACTCTTCACCTTATGTGAGCATTTACTCATTTTTGGGTATCTTCTTTTTACAAATTGGATTTATCTCTTCCCTACACATGGATTGATGCTATTGGCCCATAGGAACCTTAATTGGACCATAGTCTAAAGATTTCTGAAAATCTAGACCCTTAGACTAAGGTTCTTTATACCTATTTTCAATTAATTCCAATTGCACATTGGAAAATTCTTTTTGAATTTCTGTTTCAGGGAAACTCATCAGAATTAGAAGAGATATTTTTCTATCCAAAAATATTCAAAATCTAAATATTCTCTCTCTAGAATATTTTTCTCTCTCTATGCTAAAACAGATAGAAACAAGGTCTTTATATTTCTGAAGAGAGATTGATTACAGGGAAAGATACTAGACATCAAAAAGGGGGTGGGGGAGGAATCTTACAAAGAGTGTGAGGAGGGGCTTGAGGAGTTACTGGTAGCTACCCCCCAACTTTGAGGCGCGCTCGAGGAGGGTACACAGATCATCTGTGGGCTCCGCGCATAGACTCCTTTCTTGTCTCTTTCTCCTCATAAGCTTTAGCTATCCTATTCAAGCCCACCCTGTTGTACCTGTCAACCAGCTTTATTTGCATCATTAATGACATTGCTTTGCATGCTTTTTGGTGGCTTCATCTCTGATGTTTTCGTATTCTGCTCCATTTGAGTTGTAAGAATCTCTCTTTAGCATTTCTTTGATTGGCATTGTATCAAGGGTGTGCCAGTGTGCCTTCACTCTACAACTGGGAGTTGTAAAGATTCTCTCATTAAATCTTCTGTGAGTACTCGGCATGCAGAGGTCGGTGTCAACTCCTAGGGAGGGTCCATTCTGCCAAGGACAACTTTGTCAAGCTTACTTTGACTTCAGCATCCTCTAATAGATGGAGGCACTCTTTGCTCTGTGGCATTGGAGAGTTACCTTTCCATGTGGTGTGGTGACGTCCTTCTTGATGAGTGTTCCCTTCTGGAATGACTGGGCGTAAGGGCCCAAGAAGTTGGTTTTTAATTTTCTGGGGCTCCGTAGACTGGTTGGTGACCCTATAGCACTGCTTGCTTGCATTGTTGATGGTTTCTTGCATGCCTCGGATTCAGAAACCGACATCTCTATCATCATATATAGTCAGTCGAATGACTGGTGGTGGGAAGTTACTTTTTTTTTTCTTTTTCTTTTTTTTCTTTTTTTTGGTTAGTAATTTAGTGTTAGTATGTTAATTTGTGAGTATGTTAGTGATGAGTTACTAGGCTTGAAAATGATGTGAATTTATAATATGTGAGTGATCAAGTCGTGAAACATATAACGTGAACGTGCGGGGCGTGAAAGATATGACGTGAAAGATGAAGACGTGAAAGTCTAAGACGTGAATGTCCCAGACGTGAAAATCTCACACGTGAAGGACTAGATGTGAACCGTGAATTAGCAAACGTGAAAGTCATGACGTGAAGATCCAACACGTGAAGGACTAGACGCGAAAGTCTAAGACATGAATGTCCCAGATGTGAAAGTCTAAGACGCGAATGACGTGAAAGTCTAAGACGTGAATGTCCCATACGTGAAAATCCCAGACGTGAAGGACTAGACGTGAAAGTCTAAGATGTGAATCTGAGACTGCAGACGTGAGAGTCATGACGTGAATCTACAGACGTGAATCTGTAGTCTTGGATTTTATTCAGAGCATGCACCTTTAAGGGTGGAGTCTTTTCATTTTATTTGGAACATGTCATTTATGGAAATGCATTCAATGGATTTATATGCAATGGCAGGAATTAATCATTCAATGAACTGATTCGAATGCAGAAAAGGTATTTGAGACTTTCACAATCTATGAACAAAAGATAGAAACAAAAGAAAAAGTCGAGCTCCCACCTTGATGAGCTTGGGTAGGCGATTGAAGGAAGTCGGAAACAAACACGTGATTGTACGAAAGTTGATTCGAAGAAAAGCACACGAATTCACACAAATCAAAGTGACTAAAAGAAGACGAAAATTCAATTTTATAGCGTAGCCGTCGGAAAGGGCGGCTACGGTTAATGAAGGAGCCACATGTCATGTTATAATTGGCTGTGCCGTAGTTCTGACCATTTCAACAGTGTGAACTTCTTTGCACTCTTTCGGCGTGAAACATCAAAGAATGGTTCACGGCGTGAACGACTGTAGGGTGGTTCACAGTGCGAACCATTTTCCTGCAGTTTCACATGGAGTTTATAAGATCAAATTTTTATCTTTCGTGCTCAAACACTCACACAGGCATATGATGATGCATTGCTTACCTTGTCCCTTTTATTTTTACCATGAAAACCAAGGGTTCACCTTGGCACTTTTGGGCATTTGCTGATGTAGTCTTTTTAATTCTATTTGGGAGCTCTTTATTATTCCTTCCACCCAACTAAATATTTTTGTCGTTGTGTCTGGTTGTGTATTGCTTTCATTTGGGACAGCTTTGCCTCTACCTTCACATGTCTTGTTCCATTCTGTATTCAGAGTAGGTTTTGTTGTTGCCTGGGTCCACACAAGTGCAAGTGTGATGTTGGCTCTCATGGCGAGTTGATGCTGCAAGCCCTCACATTTCTTTGTAATAGAACCTGTTGTGGTTTTGGCCATGGATTTTAGTTTGGGTACCCATATTGCTGTATTACCTTGATAGTAGCCCTGTGCTTGTAGTAGGTCTTTTCGGACCCATTTTGCTGACGAAAGTCATGAGGCCTTTGCAAGTGCTTGGAGTTCTGCCACTTAGTAGGTGCTTGCAATGGTCGACTTTTGAATTGTTTTTTCCCTTGAATACATTTATTACTCATTGTCTCCTTCCTCTCTGGTTGATCCTTGAGTTGATTATTGGTGTAAGATTCCTCCCCAGTCCCCCAAGATGTCCAATATCTTTCCCTGTACTCAATCTCCTTTTCAGAATAATAAAAGATCTTGTTTCTACCTGTTTTGGCCTAGAGAGAGAAAATGTTCTAGAGAGAGGTAACTCAGTTTTTAGATATCGTTGGATGGAAAAATATCCTTTCTTATTAAAATAAATTCCCCCGAAACAGAAGTTTCAAAAGAATTTCCTAAGGTGCATTAGCAATAAATTGTAATCTGCTAAAAAGACCTTAGCCTAAGGGTCCAGATTTTTTGAAAATTTTGGATTAAGGTTCTGAGGGGCCAATCAGACCAATCCAAATGTAGGGAGGAGATAAATTGAAGAAATAAAGAAAAAACCCCCAAAAATGAGTAAATACTCAGATAAGATGAAGAGTGGACTAAGGACCAAGGAAAATAGTTAAAAATCTTATTTTTGACACCTCAGAGTGGGGATTCCCCCTCATGAAGGAGGTGCCTTTTTTCTCATCATTGCTTTCCATTTTAAATCAATAAAATGAGATATTTCATCTCTCCTCTCTCCTAATTCAAGTCTAGTTCCAAAAAGTAAGCTGAACTGACCGAAAAATGGTCAAATATTGACCAAACTGATCTGGAAATTCTAGAATCAATGGAGAGACGGAAAACTCTCTCACTTGTAGCAAGAGTAGTATGATCCACATGTAGCTCAATCCAATGGGATTTGCATCCCTTTCGGAGCTAGGGATTCAACCCATACCGGTGCACAAAAGCTTATCCATTTGATGGAGAGAATGCTAAGAATACTGCTACGATTGACATAGACTTAACACACACACAAGCTCAATCTTGCTATTGCTCACTCACTCATCATCCCAGTTATCCATGCATCCAAACAAGAAGAAAGCTTAGCTATTGCATACACAAGATCAAAGCATTCTTCATTCTCAAATACTCATTTCCCTAGCATGCACACCAACCTTGAAGCTATCAATAAGAAACATGCACACTAGAGAATTGACATGAGAAGAGAGACAAATATCAACTCATTGCATTGAATTAACAAAAATAGAACTTACAACAATGTAGATGGGGAGAGAGAAGAGCTTGCACCTCTATGGGAAAAGAGGGAGAGCTAGTCTCAAGAGAGCTCAAACATGAGTTTGCCCAATGTGTCCCTAAGCTCTCAAATGAGCCACTTTTTATACAAAAAATCTAAAACTCCCAAAAGTTTCCATGTGGGATTATTGTCAAGCCCACTCCCACACTCATCTACAACTTGGAACTCTTTACAAGAGCCCTAAGCATCTTTTTGTTGCATCCTTGCATTGATCTTCACTCGTCACGCAACACTCCCCCCTTCCTATTTTGCGCACGTCCTCGAGCATGGTAGAAGCAAGAGCTACAAAAAACAATGGATACAAGTAAAGTCTTTTATTGAAAAAAAAACCAGCAATGATAATTTCACACGTGAGCATACAAGTGAAAGGCTGATTAGAGTTTTAAAGAGTACTAAAATAAGTGAGTAAAGACTAGTCAAAGTGAGACTAAGTGGTAGATAGTGCTATGCAAAGGCTGATTAGAGTTTTAAAGAGTACTAAAATAGGTGAGTAAAGACTAGTCAAAGTGAGACTAAGTGGTAGATAGTGCTTGCACACCACAGTTTATGAGCAATGGTGATTGGACCCTTTTTTTTTCTTTTTTTCTTTTTTTCTTTTTTTTCTTTTTTGATGTGTGTGTAGAGGATGATAAAGATTAAGGTTCCATCCCAATGAGACCCAAGCAATGGCCAAGAGACCTCCGCCAAGAGAATCTAAAGGTCGCTAAGTATCTCAAGGGTGACAGACCCTTTTCTTTCTTTTATGACATAAGGAGTACCCCATGTAGATGAGGGCATCGGTCTCGAGGGCCCATAATGTACCCCAGAGTCCTACCAACATCTATCAAGGCGATAGATTCCTTGAAGGTCTTTTTCTGAAGCTTTTAGATGTCAGTGTTCACCCCATGGAAACCAAGGCATCAGCACCAAGGTGCTAAGACAACCCCAGGTCCTACCAAGCATTCCACATGGCTGTAGACACGTCATGTCTCGATTCACTTGTATATATTTTTAGGGTATATTTTCATAAATTTTTTATTAATCCTAGTGGATCCGTGTCCACGTCTGCTGGAAAGATGGTATCAATTTATTCAGGATGCAGGGACAACCCTTCACAAAAACCGACCTCTGGAGAAGGTAGTAGAGGAAGGAGTGCTTTCTCGCTAAAATATGGCATTGGTTCTACGGGAAGGTTATTCAGACAATTTTGATTTTGGAACTGCGCAATATAGGTACTCATATTGATTCAAAATTGACATGATGAGGCTTGGGGAAGGAGGGCTTGCAAGATAGGTGGTTGCAAGTCATTTAAGCATGTATCCCTCCATTGTTGTGCTTGAACCTCCTCAAGTAATCTACGTTGATTTGGTCCTCTCTCTGGTATTCTCACATTAAGAAGATTATGGCGTTGGGATGTAATTCCCACAATTTGTTTCATTAAGCCCGTTCCATATCGTCTAAAGTAAGAGCAGCATATCCAACAAATGTGTGAAGCTTCTCCTAATACGAGTCGTGCACACTCTTGACAATGTGGAAACGGGTGATGCTGTTGATAAAATAACGTGACAAAGTGATGCCCACAGCAATTTTCACCTAAGGGAGCATAGAAGTACCTAGAATGAGTTTGAAAAGGAGGAGCACTATAACCCCCGCAATGTTCATGTCGAGTACGATCAGGGTCAATGCATGGTGGACATGTATCCATCAGGAGTTATCTGGACGTAGAACAATGAAATTTAGAAACACTCATATCCATCATTAAAATCCCAATCAAAAACATTGTAGACAAGATCATCTCAAAAAGAACACAATCCTCTAAAGGCATAAGGAACCACATTATGCAAACACTGATCTACCAAAGAGCTTCAATTGTAGTGTTAAGGCCTTATCTTTGGTTTTGGGTATGTCCTCTTTAAGAGGTGGGAAGGTTAGCAATTGTCTTGGAATTTGAGCAAGATAAGAGGATTTAGGCATTGAAGTGCTTGAATCTATGCTCAAAGGAGACTCATGTGAAGTTGGACTTGTCTTAGGTACACAAGTTGATGGTGGAATTGTGTAACAAGGAGAAATTGGGACAACTGGTGATTCAATACATGTTTTGGGAAGGTCAACACAAGTAGATTTGTAGGTGCTATCACAGCCACCTATCCTATCTTGAAGAGGTTGTGTTGATTTCTTTTGCACCCACTGATATGGAAAACCGAGGGTGGCTTTTGGAATCTTATTGATACACTCTTTTACCCCTAGCAAACCATAGCATTTAGGAAGCCAAATTGCTGTTGCACCCTCATAATAGCCTTGTGCTTTAAGAACATGCTTTGGGACCCAACGAGTAACAATCTGAGGTTTAGGCTTGGAAAAGATGTGCTTTTTAGGAGGCTTAGCAACTAGGCTAGATGGTACCAGTTTGTATGCATCTTTGGGTAGCCAAATTGATAATTCCTTCTTACCTGGCCTTCTTTGAGCAGTGACTAAAGTAGTTGGAATATGCCAGCCATGGCCCTCACTTGAGTACTCATCAATTATCCACATCATTTGTGTTGGAGCTTCAAGAGCAGATTTTGAAAGTGGGTTGTGTAGGGTAGAAACACCACCCTTTTGACATGATAAAGCTCGTGGAGTAGCAGATCCCAAGATGCAATCAGAATCAATTTGCAACTTGTATTGTCTATTCTTCCAATCTAATGAACAATTGGTAGCACTTAACCATGATCGACCGAGAACAGCCTCTACCACTGCCTTGGACTTACTTGCCACATAAAAGGGCACTGACATCTGGTGATCCTGAATGGACATCATAATGACACATTTTTCCTCTATAGGGTTATCTTCACCTGAGAAGCTTCGTAAGTCAACAGGAATGTGCACAAGTGTTGGTTGTCCCAAGGCTTTCCATGTGTCAAACGAGAGAACATTATAATCTGCACCAGAGTCAATTAAGGCGGAGACAAAGTAGGTAGTGTCATGAAGATGAAGGCACACTTGAATATTGAAAGGATCGACATATGGTTCATCAGTAGCCAACTATAGGGCCAACATAGAAGCCTTGCAATGCTCCTTGGCTTTTGCAACTCTAGCTTTAGCCTCTTCTTGAGCCTGACGTTTAAGTAGGTCAAGTGCTTCTTTTCGTGTTTGTGCAGCATGCATTTGTTGAAGCATGGCTTCAGTTAATGGTTCATTGTATTTCTTGAGACGACTTCCATTAATGAAGTTAGGCATTTGCTCACCTTCTAGTGTCTCTAAACGCACTGCACCACTTGGAGTAAGCTCATTAATCACAAATGGTCCTAGGCCACGTTTCTTGAGCTTTCTCTTATGCTTCTTAAGTGTGTACAAGAGCACAAGGTCCCCTTTTTTGAATCAGCCTGTTGTTACATTTCTATCATACCATTTCTTTTGTCTCCTCTTCTCAGCATACATCCCCATTACCGCCAATAAGTGGGTCTCATCAAGCTTTTCCAATTCATCAATGCGTTGTGAAAGCTCATGACCAGTCCAATCCAATTGTTTAGCAACTCGTAGAGTAGGTACAAGAAATTCAATGGGAAGAATTGCATCTAGCCCAAAAGCAAGCTCAAATGGGGTTGTGCCCACAGATGTTTTATAGGCTGTCCTATATGCCCAAAGAACTGAGTGCAACTTTTGCTCCCAATCAGTCCTATGTCCCTCGACAATCTTTGTGAGTGCTGTGCAGAGAATCTTGTTAGTACTCTCAGCTTGTCCATTGGTCTGGGGATGATAGGGTGCAGAACGCTTGTGAATTACCATAAATTCTTGAAGCAAAAACTCTATGACCTCA
The DNA here is from genome assembly GCF_041138505.1 of Cibotium barometz. Lineage (NCBI taxonomy): Eukaryota > Viridiplantae > Streptophyta > Polypodiopsida > Cyatheales > Cibotiaceae > Cibotium > Cibotium barometz. The sequence continues at coordinate 26,478,889 of NC_141077.1, forward strand.
TTCACAAAGTGCACACCTTGATCACTAACGATTTCAATGAATAATCCATAGCGTGTAAACACGTACTCATACAAGAACTTGGCTATGGTTCTGGCATCATTTTTGACTGTAGCCTTTGCCTCTACCCATTTGGTCAAATAGTCAGTTTGCGACTATAATATATTCGGCATGCGTGTGACGAGCTGGAGGTTTAATGGGACCGACAAAATCAATACCCCATTTTGCAAAAGCATGTGTGCTTAACATAGGCCGCAATGGTATATTGTCTTTTGTGATGGGAGGTTTAGTCCTTTGACAATCGTCACAACGTTTTACATATTCTTCGGCATCCATTTGTAAGGTTGGCCACCAAAGCCCAGACCACCTAATCAACTTAGCTGTGGTATTGCCCGAAAAGTGTCCACCCCCAACACCTGCATGTGCATGAGTCAAGATTTTCAAGTAGTCAGCTTCACATACACACATGCGTAAGTTGCCATCCTTGCCCCTCTTGTAGAGTTGGCCCTCTATCAGCATATAGTTTGCCGCTTCAACTTTAATAGCACGCTTTCGATGTTTAGGAATTTTTTGATCAGTATGGCCATGTTGAAGATAGTCCACAATATACTTACTTCAACTTGGTGTAGTTGAAATTTGGAATAAGGTGACATTATGAATTGGCTGTTGAATTTGACATGAAGCACAGTTACGAAAAAAATTTTCAGCATCCGCATGCATGGTAGGCCACCATTGCCCATTCTGAGATATACGTCGCACAAGTAGTAGCTGATGCATGGATTCTACCGATACCCGCATGTGCCCATTCCAAGATCTCCTCATATTGGTCAGGGTTAGGTATAAGTCGCAACACTCCATCATTACCCTGATGATATAATCTCCCTGAGATTAACTTGAATGGTCGCCATAGGTCCACATTAGGACCCGCTAGTTGTATCTGCCCACTTGTCAAAATTTCTAAGATGGATTCAGACCATTTAGGAGCTGTCTCTACAAGGAAAAGTGTTGAATCTAACATATCATCATCCACACCCACAGGAGCTTCGCCAGAGGTGATTCGAGATAAATGATCTGCCCTAAGATGAGTTGTTCCTTTTCGGACTGCCACTTCAAAATCAAACTCAAGAAGGATGATAAACCACCTCACAATCCTTCCAGTTGCACAAGGCTTATTGACCAAATATAGCAGCGCTTGATGGTCCACAAAAAATATGAATTTGTTTGCCAAAAGGTAATGGCAAAACTTTTTCACTGCATATATCATGGACAATCCTTCTCTTTCTGTTGTGGTATAATTCTTCTCACCACTGTCGACTAGCATATGAGATTGGGAAATCCTTATTATGTTCTCCCGATTGAGCCAAAATACATCCAATTGCAAAGTTTGAAGCATCAATATGGACATGAAAGATTTGGTTCCAATTTGGTGCCCGTAAGATGGGTGCAGTCACTAATGCTTGCTTCAACTTTTCAAAGGATTCCTCACACTCATCAGTCCAATTAAACTTTACAAGAAGAGCATATAATGGTCTAGCTAGGACAGCGTACATGTAGATGAATCGATGATAATAACCACAATGTCCCATGAATGTTTGTACCCCTTTAGGGTTGATAGGCTGAGGTAATGAGACAATGACATCAATTTTATCCATATCTGTTGAAATCCCATTGCGAGAAACAATATGGCCCAAGATTTTCCCTTGTCTTACCATGAATTTGCACTTGTCAGGATTCAAGCATATATGATAAAGCTGACACTTTTGAAACACAAGTCTGAGGTGTTCTATATGATCATCACGCTCTTGTGAGTGAACACATAAATCATCCATGAAGATCTCAAGAAATTGCCTAAGGTACTCCTTGAATACATGACTCATTAACTGCTGAAAGGTTGCTGGTGCATTTGTTAGACCAAATGGCATAACACGATAGGCAAAGATGCCATCTTCAGTAGCAAAGGCTGTCTTGTGTTGATCCTTTGGATCAATTAACACTTGAATGTAACCGAAGAATCCATCCAAGAAACTATATGCCTTTTTCCCTGCAACTCGTTCCAGAACATGATCCGTGATTGGAAGTGGGTAATGATCACGCACAGTAGCTGCATTTACCTTCTTGAGGTTTACACATACTCGAAGTTTTCCATTTTTCTTGGGCACCACTACAATAGGGGAGACCCATTCAGTGTGTTCAATCTCATAGATAAATTCTGCCTCTAAGAGCTTGTCTATTTCTTCCTTTATCTTTCGTGCAAAATTCTCATTGTAAGTATAAGGACGTTGCTTTGAAGGCTTTGCATCCTCTCGCAATGGAATTGTATGCTGACATATGCTTGGATCAACTCCTTTGAGATCTTGATAACTCCAAGCAAAAACATCGCGATACTCCTTTATTGTTTGAATTAATAACTTCTCCTCATCTAAGGACAAGTCTGTGGCAATCCACACATAGCGAGGCTCTTCTCCTGGCTTAGCGATATCAATCTTTTTTGCATCTTCTGGACCATCATATGAAACCCCTGGCACGCTTGGTTTTTGTCGCATGGGCTATTGAAGAACAATCTTCCGATCTTGAAGAGTGTACTGTGTGAAGTTGGGGGGAACATTGAGACCCTGTTCTTGTCCACTTGAGTCTTCACTCATTGAAGACCATGTGGTTTTGAGCTCTCCTTCGCCATCTTGCATCGGATTTTTTTGTTCAACCGCTATCTTTGCACTTCCGACATCCTCTTTTGAATCGGTTTTAGACTTGAGTTTTGGTTTTTGTTTTTTTGTTTTTTTACGATTTTTGCTAACAGTTTTTAGCTTTTCTCCTGCTTGGAATCCATCTGATCGTTTTACTTGGTCTTTGATACTATCTTATGCTTGGACATAGTATAGATATCCGTTCTTTCCTGAGAAGCGAGGTGGTGGTCTAGAGGGTTCATTCTTAGACTCCTCCTTTTCTTTTTGTAGTCTCTCACGTCGTTCCCTCTCATTTTGTTTACGGATTCTCTTATGGCTCTTACAGCATTTACGTTTAGGTCGGCTTCGAGGGATCTCTACTTGAACCTCCCTTCCTCTCAAGAGTAGGCGTGCCTTTCCTAACTCTTCCTCAGGGATTATCACATTATTATCAAAATCAAAGTCCCATCCATCTTTCTTATCAGCATCATTAGCAGATTCGAGTGTTAAATCCTCCACTGAAACTTCCTCTACCTGCAGAGCTGTTGTGGATGCATCCCTATAGTACAAATCATCTAGAAGGTCACGTGGTTGTACCATTCATATAGGAATAATGTCATATCCATCTGAGTCACAAAATTGAATTGGCTTAGGTAAAGCACATGTCGATAATGTTGCAAGGACATGACTCCATTCTAGTGGATCAATTAAATGCTCAGGGAAGGGTTGTGGAATGTATGCCTCATCTGATACATTTCGATTACCCTTAAGTCTCTCAGTGTTGAAATCCTTACATGAGGCTCCACACATCCACAGATCTTCTCGCCCATCTGACAATGTAACTCTTGAGCCCTCAGATGAAGCAGAATCAAACTCATCTATTGGAGACCTTGTTACATCACGATAGGAGTGATTCCTTAGGTTGACCCTTGTGATGATAGAATCATGTCGGAGGTACAAATAATTGTATCCCCAATCTTGAATCATTTGAAATTGTCGCATGAATGGTCTACCCAATATCACTTCATAGTTTGGATGTTTTCCAAAATCCACTACTGCAAAGGTGTGCTCATATTCAATCCCACATGTGGTGACCAATATGTTCTCAAGCAGCCCAAGGGGATGTTCTAAGCTTCCAGCTAGCTGCAAGCGCATCCTGGTACTCCTAATAGCTGGTTTGCCCCACTTTTCCCGAATGGACCTTGTCACAATGCCCACTCCTGCACCACTATCAAGTATTGCAGTTGAAGCTACTTTTCGCACTTCTAATGGGAGGGTAGCATTTCCCTGATCGTCCTCACAAAATTTTCCTACTTTGTTGATAGGAACTGGCATAACATGCTTTGTCTCAGGGTGTATAGTACAATGATGGTGACCCTTTTGTAGCAATACCTGCTCTCACAAACATGTGGCAATATCATTCCACAACTCAGGTCGAAGCTTTATCAAATCAAGCAAAGGTAAGGTACAAGCCACTGGTGCTGACAAAATAGCTTGCACGATACCCATATCCATCTCCTTTGTCAACCTTCTATACATGGAGGGTATCCTTAAGATTTGAGAACAGTTCTCATATTCTCCCAAATATGATGGTAAGGTTTTCATTGTATGCCTACTTCTAGGAGAAACAATTGTTTGAACTTCCTCCTGGATGCTTGGGCGTCTAGAGTTGTTTTCTGTGCCCCTGGTAAAATCCACCTCAAAGAATGGAGGTGAAATGATAGAGGACATGTTCTCATTAACTTTCTCATGAACTGCTACCCACATTTCATTTTCCATGTCCTCGTTAGCATCAATAACTTCATCATTGCATGGGAAGACAAGGCTAGGTGGTGGCTGAATACCTACTTTCAATGGGGTGGCAATTGGTGCAGACCTCTCGCTATGAGCTTGTGAAATGAGCTCACTTTTCATTTCCCGACTTGATGACACTTCTGGTATGGTTTCTAATGTTGGCTTAAGAGAGGTTGGGCCCCGAGGAATAGGTGGAGGTGGTCCCTCAAGTATTGATTGAGCTTCCCTAATGAGTTGCTGATGTACAGCTAGATTGATCTTCTCCTCACGAGGGTTTGGGTATTCTTGAAGTTTCTTGGGTAGCTTAGATAAAGCTGCAATGCGACTTCTATGAGCATCAATGATGGCATCTAAAGTCTCATTCACCTTATCCACAAAAACAGAACCCCTAGAACTATCCTCGGTCGTACTAGCCTCATCTTGTTTGGCACTAGGCCCAGGTTGAGGTTGATGCTCCTCATGCACTTCTTGGGATGTAAAAGTTTGATCCTTCATCTTTTGTTTAGAGGCTTCTTGAGAACTAGTGGATGCACTTTTAGTTTGCTTGTTTCGGTTATTTTTCCTCCTAGTGGTCCTTTTTCTATTGGAATGTAGGGTCTTGTCCACTAGATTTGCCTTTGCATCCCTAGTTCGAGGTGTCTCATCAGTTTGCATTTCGGCATTTCGTGTCTGTGATCTAGTCATGACTCTAAGTGGCACAACATCCTCATTCTCAGATGAAGATGGCGATGGAACTGCCCCTACAAGGTTGAGTGAGACCTTTGGTTGAGAGGTGCCTTCCTCATGTGGTTTCAGCAAACAATCCTTTGGGAAGTGTTCTACACAACACCAGACAATATCTTTCAATTGGTGGAAACTGTGGTACTGTTGTATTGGATCGAGCTGCTTGCCTTGAGCGATGTGGACAATCACGAGCCCAATGGGGTTCTCCGCACTCATAACAGGGGCCCATTAGTTTAGCTTCTACTTTCCTTTGCTGCCATTGACCTGAGGGGCCTGGAGTCCTAGGTTGGTAGCCGCCTAGTAACATCAAAGAATTTTGTTCCCCTGGGAGCCTCCAGTGCTTGGCTTGGGTATGCGGGACTTTGAAAGAGATTTTCCTTGGATGAATATGATGCATATTCCTCCTCCACATAGCCTGGGTTTACCAAGTCTCTACACATATTTGAATTGTCGTAGTCAATAACTCTCACAGGAGCAGTCCTAGGAGCAGGAGGTTGAGCACCAAGAACAGGTCGTGCTTGCTCTTGTGCCATCGGTGGCTTACGTTCAAAATTAGTATATTGTTGATGCATTTATGGAGCCACTCCACTCCTTTGCTGCTCACGCTCCTGTCTCATTCTTGCAATGCGAGTACATTCCTGTGTGGTGTGGGTAAAGTTCCAAGCACAGGCTTGGCACCACTTCTTTGTGGGTTGGTTTGTGACTAGAGGAGAAAAGGTATTACATTCTTCGGTTTTATGGTTACCGCCACATGCTCCACAAAGATGAGGACCTGTAGGTAGTACACTCCTCATTCGCTGCTGCTGCTGTTGTTGTGGCTGCATGGGTGGGCGATAGGTTTGTCCCAATCTCCTTAGTACTAGGTTAGCTATCTGGTCTGGATTTACTAGCGCGCTAGACCCTGAACTTTGGTCATCACCCCACTAATCTCTAGGTTTCACCTCAGGGCCAGTCCCATCTTGGAATTTGAAGTTATCGGTGAAATCCATAGCATCATGGCAACACTCATTGAAATTTGTATGCTTCTTTGCATAGAGATGTGTATGCAGTGTTGAATTTTTGAGTCCTTTTAAGAAGAGAGAAATTAATCGACTATGGGCGGGCTTCTCATCTTCTGGGCAACGATTAATGTACTGCTTCATCCTATTTACACAATCTCTAACACTCTCATTCTCGCCTTGCTTGAAAGAGTAGATGTTTGCTACCGTGTCATGTTGAATCCCCATCAAGGAAAAAGCAGCAATGAATCTCTCTTCCAAAACTCGTAAAGAAGATTTGTCTGAAGCCTCTAGTGCCTGAAACCAAGCAAGGGCCTTTCCCTCAAGAGTGAGCCCAAATCCTTCAATTTGAGTATGCTTGTCAGCCACTTGCTCAGCTCGAACTGCTTGCCTAAATGCTGCTACATGGTCATATGGATCTCCCGACCCTTCGTACTTCTTTACCAGTTTCTGGAGAGTTGATGGCCTTACTTGTCTTGAATACTCATCATAGGGCCTACGGCCTCTCACTCTCAGTGGGAATTGTTCCTCTCTTTGGTAAGATGGTCCACATGCATCCCAAATTGGTGTGGGTCTCTTATTACCTGCCTCACCAAACCCCTCCAAAGATCTTGTCACCCGCATTTCAGGAGGTGCATTTATGGGAGGCCGAGTTGGCTCCCCTACCCTCTGATTGTCATAGTGAAAAAAACGTTGTTGTGGTGTGATCTGTGGTCGCACTTTTGGTGTAGGATAATGTCTTGGTGCTAGAGTTGGGCTACTAGCAGTGGTCCACTTTGATATTGAGGGTCCCTCTCTAGTGAACTCTCGTAGGGGAGGAGCAACAGTTTCTCCATGAAAGGTTGTCTCTCCTGGTTTAGCTGTATTTGTTAAGAACACTTCCATGAATAATGGTTGTCCTTTCCACGTGAGCTCCCGAATCTCCTTCCAATCTAAAGTTCGGTATTCATTGGCCCATTTATCAACGATTCGGTTCATGTGTCCTGCAAGCTTCTCGACTACCACCACAAGTGCTAGAGGAAGATCTAGCTCTGGCATTCTAGTTGTGGCATAATATCCCTCTAAAGAGTCCTTATAGACCTCTTGAAGTGGGTCATCCTGTAAGACCTTTGTCACTGGAATTTGTCGTACAAACTCCCATTGGTTACTTAAATGTGTAGACTCTTCCTCTTGAAGGGACATTCTAACCACAAGGAACCATTACATAGCAAATTTATCTGGTCTAAACTAACGGCCCATCTAAAATCACGACAAAGGGGGAGGTGCACTCTGTTTTGATAGCCCCTTGATCCATTTTGCTCTTGCCTTTCCTATCCCTTTCCAAATTTAGATCTACAAGAAGTAAATCATCTATGGATGGCTTTGAGGACTGGGCATTGGATGGTCCTGGCATGTCCGGCTCAATGAGCCAATCATCTCTAGACTCCCTTGCTCTGGAAAGCTTCGATAAGTCTAAGAACTCGGTTTTAGAGAGCTCCCCTAATTTGTCTACATTCTCTGGATGGTAGGTGACTTCGTAGAGCGAACACCATCTCCACCCATGTACATGTTACCCTGGTCATTAACTAGAGGTGCTCTATCAAGTTCTAAGAAAATGTCTGCGATCTTAACAAGATACCATTGTTGTGGATCCCTAAAGATCTCAGCTCCTTGAGCATTCGTGTAGACATATTGGAGTCTCACATTGAGTGTTAACCCCATAGTGTCGGCTTCAAATGGATTAAAAGATCTTGTGGGTGTTCTATTTGGGGCTAAGGGATGACTATTTGACGGCCCTAGATTGTCCATGGACAATGAGCTAGTTGTTCTGGAAAGGGTATCAGATTGGGATTCGAAAAGGGTTTCAGCAATATCTGCCAAATTTCCTACCGATTGGGTCCCACTTTCCTGCGTAGGTACTCTAGAAGGTGCCCTAGGCCCTATGGCAGAGTCTATAAGATGTCCCGACTGCAAGTGCATCAGGTCATTTTTTTTTGTTTTTTTTAATTAACAAATATATATATATGTGTATATATATACATATATTTTTAAACCCTACCTAACCCCTAAATGCAACTAAAATAAATATGTGTGTAACTATCTATCCTTTTTTTTTCTTTTTTTCTTTTTTTTTACTAATTACACACAAATACTAATTATGCACAAAATCACAAAAATTTAAGAAAGAAAAAGTGCAGAATATGCAAAAAATTTGGATTCCTAAAAAATACATAATTTACAGAATTTTTTTCTATTTCTATTTCTGTTATTTTCTTTTCTTCTCTCTCTTTTTTTTATTTTAATTTTTCTTTTTTTTTATTTTTCTTTTTTTTTCTTACTAATTACACAAAAATACTAACTATGCACAAAATTACAAAAATTCTAAAAAAATGTAAGTTACTCTAATTATGCACAAAAAAATTTACAAAAGTTTTTAAAAAAATAAAAAATTACAGAATAGGTAAAGAATATGGATTCCTAAAAAAACACCCCAAAAAAATTCTTTTTTCTTTTAATAAAATTATTTTTTTTGTTTTATTTTTTTTTCTTTTTATTAATATATATATATTTTTCTTTTTAAAAATGCAAAGAAAGAAATAAAAAATGAAAATTAAAAAAATAAAAAAAATAAAAAATTACTAACCTTATCGTGCGCCGTTCCGGATTCCTCACCGGCTTCACGTGCGTTGCCTTCTTCACGCCCGTTTGCTGCGGCCAGCTACCGCCAGCTGCCCTCTTCACTCGCCTCCGTCTGCTACTCCACGCAGCCAACGCAGACTCTCCTTCTTTTGCTCTCTCAGGCGCCCTCCACGACGCTGGCCTTTTGCTGCCAGCCGCCTCCAGCTTTGCTTGCGCCCGCCTTCATCTGCTACTCCACGCAGGTCGCCTCGACGCTACCTCCTTCCACGCCGGCTACTCCACGCAGCCTTGCTCTCCACCTCTTGGTCGCCTTTGCCTCACAACACCTTTTGCTACCCCTTGGCCGCCTTTGCCTCACAGCTTCTTGCGGATTGGCTCAAGGTCACGATGATTATCAGGTGTAAATTGTTTCTCTCTGATCCTAGCTATGGACACATGCATGGTTATATGCCTTTTCATGTATCTTTACATGTGTCGCCGGTGCTAGAAATTTTTTTATTGTAAAAAATATATATATATATATATAACAAAAATAAAAAATAAAATTTACAACCTCTCTCCACGTTTTTTTTCCTTTCTCCCTTCTCTTTCACTCTCTCCTCTGTTCCTTAAGCGGGCTTCACGCTTGGGAGCCTATGAAGCTTGCATAAGCTATGGAAGAGCTTAGCAACGCACCTCTTTTCTTTTTTTTCTTTTTTTTACTAATCACATGTTAGCGAAAAGCATGAAAGCATGAAATGGCAAAAAAACAATGAATGTAAGCATAATGACGGTACTTGAAAAGGAATAAAAGCAATAAAACATAAAAAACAATGCGGGAGAAACCTCAACCGCTCAATGGTTTTTTTTTCTTATCCTAACCTTATCCACTCATACCGGGATCGCACACCCGCACTTAACCTAATAACTCAATGGTTTTGCAACCAAAAGAGGAAATGGTGGTGGTTTCCACACATTCTCAACCGGATTTGAGTCTTCTCCCCGGCAGCGGCGCCAATGGAGAGACGGAAAACTCTCTCACTTGTAGCAAGAGTAGTATGATCCACATGTAGCTCAATCCAATGGGATTTACATCCCTTTCGGAGCTAGGGATTCAACCCGTACCAGTGCACAAAAGCTTATCCATTTGATGGAGAGAATGCTAAGAATACTACTACTATTGACATACACACTCAAGCTCAATCTTGCCATACTCACTCACTCATCATCCCACTCATTCATACATTGAAACAAGAAGAAAGCTTAGCTATTGCATACACAAGATCAAAGCATTCTTCATTCTCAAATACTCATTTCCCTAGCATGCACACAAACCTTGAAGCTATCAATAAGAAACATGCACACTAGAGAATTGACATGAGAAGAGAGACAAACATCCACTCATTGCATTGAATTAACAAAAATAGAACTTATAACAATGTAGATGGGGAGAGAGAAGAGCTTGCACCTCTATGGGAAAAGAGGGAGAGCTAGTCTCAAGAGAGCTCAAACATGAGTTTGCCCAATGTGTCCCTAAGCTCTCAAATGAGCCACTTTTTATACAAAAAATCTAAAACTCCCAAAAGTTCCCATGTGGGATTATTGTCAAGCCCACTCCCACACTCATCTACAACTTGGAACTCTTTACAAGAGCCCTAAGCATCTTTTTGTTGCATCCTTGCATTGATCTTCACTCGTCACGCAACAATCAGTTTGCTTGGTTTGAGGCTCACTTTTTCCTATAAATAGAAGCCTCCCTCTTTGTAAAAGCTTAATAGTGTTTATGCACTGTTACTCTACTCCTCCCCAGAGCCAAAAACATTGAATTCACTTGATAATTCAATTGTTTCTGACTAAATCCTCTACACAGAATTGGTGGCCACTCTTGATCCAAACAAGAGTAGAACCCTCAATCCCTCAAGCCAAGAGAAAGCTCACAAAACTCCATGTAAGTTAAAGTTCTATTTTTTTTATTCATAATCTATGGTTTTTTTATTTCTTGTTTTTTTTATGTGAATATGGATGTTATGCCTTGATGAAAAGGCTTCCCCCTTCTCTTCCTTAAGAATTCAGCCCTTCTTTATACTAAAATGAGTAACAAATAAATTGATTTAAACTTTCTTATTATTTACTCTTTAAAAAGTGAAAATTGAGTAGATTAGAGTGCTTTATTTCAACTTGGAATTAATTTAAAGTAATATTAGAATATAAAATTTGAGAAATGGTCAGCCATACAAAGGAGGTTATGGTAAAATTTCCTTAAATTTTGTGGAAATCAATTTTATCTTTATGTTATTCTAAAAGAGTATCCCCTCTGTTTGTGCATTCTTATTTTAAAAGTGTTATTCCTATTTTATGCATAAATAGATGCATAAAAGGATTTTCTTTTATATAAAAGTGTTATTTCCATTGAAGTTGGATTTTATGCATAAAAGGATTTTCTTTTATATAAAAGTGTTATTCTCATTGGATTTAATTTCTATGCATAGAAAGATGCATATTGGATATTTTTTTATTATAAAAGTGTTATCATAGTCTAATTCAGGGTTTGAGTCTGGAAAGGTTCTCCCTGAACTATCTTTCTTGAAGGTAATATTTCAATTACTACTTTACTGAATTCAAAACTAAATATGAATTCCTACGAGGAATAAATTAGTCATTTATCTAAAATTTTGACTTCGATAGTTTTTTTTGAATTTTCTCATTACCATCCTAGAGAATATAAAACGGTATAATTTTCCTTCACTGAGTATTTACTTATTCATTTTTCCAATATTCATGGGATTTAAACATAGGATTAAAGTGAACTCTTATTTTGATTTTAAAAAAAAATCTTTTATGCATCATTTTATGCATAAAAATCAATATTGGTGAAAGCAACACTTTTGTAATAAAAAATTTCTTTTATGCATCATTCTATGCATAAAAAACAATATTAGTGAAAGTAACACTTTAAAAATTAAACAAAATCTTTTATGCATAAAAATCCATTTTGATGAAAGTAACACTTTTATAATTAAAAAAAATATTCTTTTATGCATCTATTTATGCATAAAAATCAATATTGATGAAAGTAACACTTTTATAATAAAAAATAATCTTTTATGCATAAAAATCAATATTGATGAAAGTAACACTTTTATAATAAAAATTATTCTTTTATGCATCTATTTATGCATAAAAATCAATAATGATGAAAGTAACACTTTTATAATAAAAATTATTCTTTTATGCATCTATTTATGCATAAAAATCAATATTAATGAAAGTAACACTTTTATAATAAAAACTATTCTTTTATGCATCTATTTATGCATAAAAATCAATAATGATGAAAGTAACACTTTTGTAATAAAAAAATAATCAATATGCATCTTTCTATGCATAGAATTTAATTCTATTAAAAATCACTCTTTTATACTAAAAAAATAATCAATATGCATCTTTCTATGCATAGAATTGAATTCTATTAAAAATCACTCTTTTATACTAAAAAAATAATCAATATGCATCTTTCTATGCATAGAATTGAATTCTATTAAAAATCACTCTTTTATAAAAAAAAATAATCAATATGCATCTTTCCAAGCATAGAATTTAATTCTATAAAAAATCAATCTTTTATAATAAAAAAATAATCAATATGCATCTTTCTATGCATAGAATTTAATTCTATTAAAAGTCACTCTTTTATAAAAAATAATAATAATCAATATGCATCTTTCTATGCAAAGAATTTAATTCTATTAAAAATCACTCTTTTATAACAAAAAATAATCAATATGCATCTTTCTATGCATAGAATTTAATTCTATCAAAAATCACTCTTTTATAATAAAAAAATAATCAATATGCATCTTTCTATGCATGAATGAAAATAACACTTTTAGTTTACACAAACGATGGAGATTACTCTTTTTGATTAATAAATGATAAAATTTATTTCACAAATTTTTAAAAAATTTTGCAAGAGTGGCCACCAATTCTTTAGAAGAGGGAATGGTCAAACACTAGTGAATTATTAAGAAATTCACAGTTCTTGGCTCTTGGGAGGAGTAGAGTAACAGTGCATAAAACACTATTAAGCTTCAACAAAGGGGGAGGCTTCTATTTAAAGGAAAAAGTGAGCTTCTAACCAAGCAAACTGATTCTAGAATTTTCCAGATCAGTTTGGTCAATTTTTGACCATTTTTAGGTCGGTTTAGCTTACTTTTTGGAACTAGACTTGAATTAGGAGAGAGAAGAGATGAAATATCTCAATTTTTTATAATTTTAAACTCCACCACACGTGGGAAGTAGGTGCCTCCTTCATGAGGGGGGATTTCGCATTGTGAGGTGTCAAAAATCCATTTTTTTAGTAATTCCTTTACTCTTCATCTTATGTGAGTATTTACTCATTTTTGGGGGGATTTTTTTATTTCTTCTATTTATCTTCTCCACACATTTGGATGAATCTAATTGGCCCCTCAAAACCTTAATTTAAAATTTTTCAAAAATCTGGACCCCTAGGATAAGGCCTCTTGAACAAATTATACTTGATTTTTAATGCACCTTCTGAAAATCTTTTTGAACTTCTGTTTCGGGGGAACTTATTTTAATAAGAAGAGATATTTTTTCATCCAAAAATATTCAAAATCTAAATAACCTCTCTCTAGAATATTTTCTCTCTCTAGGCCAAAACAGGTAGAAACAATATCTTTTATATTTCTGAAGAGGGTATTGATTACAGGGGAAGATACTGAACATCTTGAGAGGCTGGGGAGGAATCTTATATTCTCTCCCCCCACTTGAAAAATGCGAGATGTCCTCATCTCGCAAACTGGGGGTTCGGCTTCTTTCTCCCAGGTGGCATCTTCAAAAGGATAGAACTTCCATTTGACCAATAATTCTCTCAGAATTCTATTCCTGAGAACCTTTTCTCGAACATCGAGGATTTCTTCAGGTTGGAGTTCCATCTGCCCTTGGGTTGAAGAAGTTAAGATTTCAAGTACATGACTCGGGCTTGGTACATACTTTTTAAGAAGGCTGATATGAAATACATTATGTACTTTATGATGAGGAGGCAAAAGAAGCTCGTAGGCTAGGTCACCTACTTTCTTTGTAATTAGATATGGCCCACAATATCTGGGGGATAACTTCTTGTACTTCCCAAGAGATAGAGAACTTCTTTTGGGTTCCCTGCCACAGCAGCATGATCGAAGTATATCTTCGATTACTTGGTTTACCTTTTCTGTTTGACCATCGGTCTCAGGGTGGTAAGCTGTGCTGAGATCCAAGAAAGTTCCTACTGGTTCAAAAAATGCAGTCTAGAATCTTGATGTGAATTTGGGATCTCTACTATTCTTTTGGGTAGGCCATGCAATTTGAATATTTCCTTGAGGAACACTCTGGCCACATCCGCTCTGCAATGTAGGTTTCTTTTATTGGAATCAGATGGGCAACTTTGGTTAGTATATCAACTACCATGAAGATGGAGTTGTAACCTGATTGCAATGAAGGTAATGCAGTAATAAAATCCATACTGATGCATGCCCACTTCATCTGGGGGATGTCTAATGGATGTAACTTCCCATGAATTTTTACTCTCTTGGCCTTGACTTTCTGACAGGTCAGACATTGACGTACATGATTAAGCACATCCTTTTTTAGACCAGCCCAAAAGAAGCTTTTCTTCACAGACATGTAGGTTTTGATGAAACCTGGATGTCCTGCAATAAGGCTGTCATGGGCTTCATTCATAATTTGACCCTTAGTTCCCTCATCATTTGGGAATGCATAGCCTGTGATTATAATACATAATTCCATCATCCAGGCTGTACCCTTGAACTCGGTTCAACTCCTGTGGAGTTTTGCTTTCCTGCATAAGTAGGGTAGCAATAGGGCCAAAGAATCTATCCTGCATGATCTTCTCTCTTGCTTCAATAATCAAAGGATTTGACACTACAGTAATTGCAAGCAAGGAGGCTTTTCTGCTGAGGGCATCTACTACCACATTTTCTTTGCCTGGGCGGTACTTGATTTCAAAATCAAATTCCTGCAGGGTCTGCAACCACCTTCTCAGGCGCATGTTGAGATCCTTCTGAGTGAAGATCCACTTTAAGCTCTGATGATATGTCATCAAAGTGAATCTTTGACCCAGTAGGTAATGTCTCCACAACTTTAGGGCATATACTACTGAAAGTAGTTCCAGGTCGTGGACAGCATAATTCCTCTCATTTGTTCTGAGTTTTTGGGATTCATAGGCCACTGCCTGACCTTCCTGCATGAGTGCACCTCCCAGGGCAAAACCACTAGCATCAGTTACTACCTCAAAGGGTAGAGAGAAATCTGGCAGCTTCAGAACGGGATTGGTTACCAAGGCGGTCTTCAGCTTATCAAAAGCACTCTAGCACCTGGCAGACCATTGAAACGGGATATTCTTCTTGAGAAGATTAGTCAAGGGGGAAGCTATGAGAGCATACTTTGGTATAAAAATTCTATACCAACCAGTCAATCCCAAGAATCCTCTGACTTCTTTCACTGTTTTTGGTTCAGGCCAATCTATGACTGCTTGGACTTTCATGGAGTCTAGAGAAATTCCATCTTTGGATACCAGAAATCCCAAGTATTCAACATGGTCGGTAGAGAAAGTGCATTTTCTCTTTTTTGCAAAGAGTTGGTGCTTCCTTAGAATCTCAAGAACTTTTCTGACATGAGCTTCATGGTCAGCTGCATTCTTTGAGTAAATCAGAATATCATCAAAGAAAATAAGAACAAAATCATCCAAGTATTCTCTGAGAATGTCCTGCATTAAGCGATTGAATGTAGCTGGGGCATTTGTCAATCCAAACGGCATGACAGTGAATTCATAATGCCCATACCGAGTATTGATGGCTGTCTTCGGGATATCTTGCTCATTAATCCTGATGTGATAATACCCTGATTTGAGATCTATCTTTGTGAAGATATGGGCTCCACTTAGCCTGTCTAGAAGCTCATCAATTTTGGGGATAGGATACTTATTCTTAACTGTCAGCTAATTGAGACCTCTATAGTCCACACAGAGTCTTAGCGTTCCATCTTTCTTTTTCTGAAAGAGAACTGGAGCACCCCAAGGTGAAACACTGGGTCTTACAAACCCTTGTTCCAATAGGTGTCTAAGCTGTTCCTTGAGTTTGATGGCTTCAGGAACTGGCATTTTGTACGTGCGCAAGGCTACTGGCTGAGCTCCGGGGGTCAATTCTATCACATGATCTACTTCCCGAATTGGAGGCATCT
This sequence comes from Cibotium barometz, assembly GCF_041138505.1. Taxonomy (NCBI): domain Eukaryota; kingdom Viridiplantae; phylum Streptophyta; class Polypodiopsida; order Cyatheales; family Cibotiaceae; genus Cibotium; species Cibotium barometz. The sequence continues at coordinate 26,494,919 of NC_141077.1, forward strand.
CTGTTAGCTCTGCAAGGAATAAATCATCATAATCACTTAACCATTCAAGTTCTTTAGCTTTTAACTTTGAGTCTACCGGATTCATTTTGACAAGATAAATGTGTTGCTTCTTTCTAAGTCCTTTTAGTAACTTGGAAGCTTTTACTAACTGCAAACTAGGGGATCCTAAAATTCCGGTTCGTTGAACTTTGTTTCCATGAAGGTCACGGAAGGAGATAGTTCCATTATGACAGTGAATGTCAGCTTGATTTTTGTGGAGCCAATCCATTCCAAGGATCCCATCAAAAACTCCCAAAAGGTATAGCTCTGAACTGACAATCAGTTAAATTCCCATCTAGATTGAATTGAATACGATCTGTCTCAAGGTGAGTGAAAAGAATCTTCCCACTTGCCAATTCAACTTGCATAAGTTTCCTTGATTTCTGATCTAAGACTAGCTTACGCAAGCATCCAGGGGAAATGAAAGAATGAGTACTGCCTCAATCAATCAAAAGCTTAAAAGTCTTACCCTGATACTCAGCTGGGGTATGAATGACGGAGAATTGACGATTTGGCCCTTGGTTTTCAATTGCAGCATAAATCTATCCTCTTTCCTCTTCCACTACTTCTGCAATTGTGACTGCTCTGGCTGCTGCAGTCTGAGACAGGACTCTTTCTCTTTGGTTGCCCTAGTTCTGGGAAGGAGTTCTGAGGCTACTCTGGACAGAGGTAGATGGCTGAGATGGAGTTCTTCTGGGATTTCCCTGATTTGGGCAAGATGGACCTTGATTTGACTGATAGGAAGGGGTTGGTCTTTGCACTCTCGGTCCTTGACTTCCATGTCTCCTTGACATGGCAGGAGTCGGGGGCAGTCTTTCAACTGGTGACCAAAAACCTGACATCCAAAACACCGGTTCTCACTTCTGAGCTCATCCCTTTGAATCCTTGAAATAGGTGGGGCTCCTGAGAAAGTGTTCTGGGGGAAGGGTCTTCCTTCACTCCTAAATCTTCCCGCATCCTGATTTTGATTTGGGCCTTGCTGCCTCTTAGGGGGAAGAAAGTTTGAAGTACTTCCCGGGGTTTGGAATCTTTTAAAATTAGAAGGTGCTTTGGCGGGACCTTAACAACAAAGGCTTTAGCAAAGTCCTTTGCCATTCTTACTGCTTCGGCCATTGAGACAGGTTTGGCATTATTCACTAAGGTGTCCAGTGGCTCGTTCATTCCTTGAATGAACCTGGCCATCAGCTGCTCTTCGTCCAATTACGGGGAATATTTGAGGAGAAGGGCAAAAGCTTGATGGTACTCTTCAATTGTCCGGTTATCCTGCTTTAATTCCCAGAATTCATTCATTTTAGTTTCAAGGAAGCCCAGAGGACAAAACCTCTTTCTGAGGTAAGCTTTAAGATTGGTCCAGGTCTGGGTATTCCGTTCGAGACGGTTAGTCTCGCAGTGATTCCTCCAAGCGACCCTGGCCGTTTTCACAATCTTTAACCTGGCGAGAGCCATCATGCTTCTCTCATTGTAGCCAGTTACATCAAAGTATTCCTCCGTTGCTTCAATCCACTTTTCCACTACTTCACCTAATTGTTCCCCTTCACCCTTGAAGGGACTAGGTTGGGATCTATGCAGGGCTTTTCGAACATCCGGATCTAACTCTTTGTCATCGGTTAGAGGATCCGGTTGCCTTGCACAGGCTGCACGCCTCATGATTCTGACAAAACAAGATTTTTATCAACTTAACCTTGACAACAGATTTATGATTATTTAATTTTTACGATTTATTCTTTAAACAGATAACTATTTCATCATACTTCATGAAACAAGATTAACCATATTCACAATCATGAAAAAAAAATTAGAATTTTTCTACAAAACATCATTTATTATCAAAAGTTTTCGATATATACATAGAGCATCACGGCTCCCAAAATCACTGCCTCAATCGTATTCGCATAAAGAAGCAAAACTGCAATGGAGACATGCCATGGTACACACGATTCATTACAGAAAGAGGTGCTGTAATTCTATCTCTAGGGATAAAACGGCTAAGAAGCCTAAAACTTGGCATGAAGTTCTGAAGTTCTTGGGTGAATGATCAAAGAGTTGTACATGCTGAACAAGACCTAGCCTTATCAGAATCATGGGCTAAGGAAATATTCTGCCTGAGCCTCTAACGCTAGCTGGTACTGACATTAATACATCGTCCTCCACAAAACCACATATACCGACGTCGCTCAAGAGGATCAAGAAAGTAAAGACTCTCAAAATGACGTGCGAGTCTCACTCTACTTACTCGGGTTGTAGCAGAGTTGATGAGGTGGTCGAATGCAAAGGCTATCATATCCTGACTCTGGGAGAGTTCAAGAATGCCAGATAGATTCGGGGTATCCATCTATAAATTTCCAATTCAATTTATGAGTTTTTAATTTTTGAAGTTCCTTCAACATAATATTAACAAGCGAAAACATTTTTATTTTCCAGATTTACTTTAAAATTCTTAAGCAATTTCTGTTGTTGTTACGTACATTATAACAGTGCTCTGATACCATGTTAGATATCCGTAAGGCCGCTATTTTTCTACGGGCGTTACCACGAGAGGGGACGGCCTCTGGCTCACCACCCAGCCATAGAGGAAGAATGAGGATTGCCCCTCATCCCCCAGGCTATATAGTGTGTGGCCTGCCGTCCACACTAGCCTGGCCGCCCATGACTCCGCATGGGCGTCCTCTCCCACTGAACCCCGGACATGGCCATCCGGTCTACCGTCGATCACAGGCATTACAGCCTACGTGACATTACCCCCCCTTAAGAAGAGTTTTCATCCTCGAAAACAAACTGGGGAAACCTTTTGGAAATTGCACTACGGCGTTCCCAGGTTGCCACCTCCTCATCCCTATTTGTCCATTTAACAAGTACCTCCTGGTACACTTTATGTCGGGTTTGTCTATCACGATATTGTAGAATCTTTTCAGGTTCATGTGGTATCTTTGGTGGCTCTATCAAGTCCACCAAAATCTCTGGAGAAACTACGTTCTCTAACCCATGAACTAATTTCTTCAGTTTACTGACATGGAAGACAGGATGGACTTGAGAACTCTCCGGTAACTCAAGTTTATATGCTACGTCCCCAATCTTCTTAAGGATTTTGAAAGGACCACAATATCTCGGAGAAATTTTATTACACTTTCCCGTTTTCATGGTTTCTGACTGCGCAGGAACCTTGAGGAATACAAAGTCACCTTCTGCAAAGGTCACCTTTCTTCGTCCTTTATCCGCATAAGTTTTAGCGCGATCCTGGGCGCTACGAATGCTCTCACGTGCGGCTCTGAGCATATCATTCATATCTTCAAGGAAATCCTTGACAGATTGAATCTTCTCCTTTTCTAGGCCTACAGCCATTGGAGATCTCGGCTGGAATCCATACATTAACATGAATGGTGTAAATCCAGTCGCTGAGTGTTTGGACCTATAGGCAAACTCCAATAAGGGCAAGTACTCTTCCCAATTAGATTGCTTCTTACTAACACAAGAACGCAACATATCCTCTAAAATTTGGTTAACTCTTTCAGTTTGACCATCAGACTCCGGATGATCTGCCGTACTCATACTCAGAGTAGTATCCAGCCTTTTGAAGACTTCCTTCCAAAAATGACTGTTGAACTTTCTATCTCTATCCGACACTATATCTGCGGGTAGGCCATATAGCTTGTAGAGATGTTCAATAAAGAGTTTTGCCAACTCTGGTGTTTTTACAATTTTCTTCGTGGCAATAAACTTTGCCATTTTAGTTAACCTATCCACTACCACCCACACCGAGTCATTCCCTCGACTCGTCTTGGGTAAACCGGTAATGAAATCCATGGAAATGCTTTCCCATTTCCCTTGAGGAATCTCCAGCGGATGGAGTAGTCCTCCAACCTTAAGACGTTCATGTTTATTGACCTGGCACTTACTGCATTTCAGCACATAAGTCTGGACGTCCTTAAACAAACTAGGCTAATAAAAATATCTTTTTACCATAGGTCTTCTGAATCCCAGGATGACCCGCACTTGGACTATCATGACTTTCTTTAAGAATTTGGGCCCGAAAGTCACCAATAGTTGGTACACATATTCTACCCTTGTAGAGTAAGTACCCGTCGTCAATGGAGTAATTAGCCCCGACGAAGTTTATCACTCCCCTTTGAAGCCGTGGCAGTCAAAGGTGATGAAGGGCCTACGTCAGAACTCTCCGGTTCCAAACTATACCCAGAAGACACGGCTAGTCTCTCCGGACTAACTCTCGCTTCCCTTCTCGTTGCACCTTCGGCCAGTCTCTCCGGACTAGCAATACGTGCCAAAGAGGGAGGTGGTTGCGTCTGTGAAGAAGTGCGTACGCGTACAGCACGCCAGACCTCTGTAAAAGATGGATCATGCTCACATAAACCACGTAGGGACTCCAAGAAATCATTCTTGAAGACTGTGAAACTAAGTTCATTAATCTGTGGCATGCAACTAAGTGCATCTGCCACCACGTTATACTTACCTTTCTGGTAACGTATCTGAAGGTCAAACTCCTGTAGAATCTCCGTCCACCGAGCTTTTCTACCCTTCAGTTCATTTTGACTTGAAAGCCATTTCAGACTTTCATGGTCCGTCCGGACCTCAAAAGTAGCACCATATAAATAGTGCCTCCACTTTTTCAGTGCATGAACTATCGCTAGTAACTCTCGCTCGTAAGCCGAGTAGTTACGCTGCGCACGATCTAACTTTTTACTCTCAAATGCAATTGGGCGTCCCCTTTGCATAAGTACGGCCCCAATGGCCTCATTACTAGCGTCTGTTTCCAAAACAAACGGCTCATTTGGATCGACAATTGTCAAAACAGGTGCAGCTGCTCTACGGTCACCTTGAGCTTGTCAAAGCTCTTCTGTTGGGCATCCCCCCAACTAATGTTTTTTGTTTTTGACCATAACTGGTCAGTCAACGGGACTGCGATCTTCGCGTAGTCCTTCACATACTATCGGTAGAACCCCGACATGCCAAGAAAAATCTGCAGTTCCTCGAGATTCTTCTCGGCGCTGGCCATTTAAGAATAGCCTCTACTTTTTTTGGCTCCATCCGCATACCATCGGCGGATATAATATGGCCAAGGTAGTGAATTTTTGTTTCAAAAAATTCACATTTGCTTTTCTTCGCAAATAGTTTGTGCTCTCGCAACAACTCGAACAATAGACGCAAATGCTCTATGTGTTCTTTCTGTGTCCTACTGTACACAAGAATATCATCTAGGAAAACTACTACGAATTTTTCCAGATATGGACGTAAAATGCTGTCCATTAGCGTCATAAACGTCGCTGGAGCATTGGTTAGCCCAAATGGCATGACCAAAAACTCAAAATGCCCGAAACGGGTCCGAAATGCTGTCTTCGCAACATCTTCTGCTTTTATTCTAACCTGATGATACCCAGATCTCAGGTCTATTTTTGTAAAGTATCTCGATCCATAGAGTTGATCAAACAACTCATCCATGCGTGGCATCGGATACTTGTTCTTAATCGTTATCTGATTAAGAGCCCTATAGTCTATGCACATCCGCATAGATCCGTCTTTCTTCTTTACCAGAAGAATAGGCGATGCCCACAGACTTGAACTAGGCCGAATAAAGCCTTTGTTCAAATATTTCGTCAATTGTTTTTCCACCTCCTGTGCCTCGGAGTGGCTTAATCTATAAGCAGGTTTGCTTATAGGTTTTGATCCTGGCATAACTTCAATGCCATGGTCTACTTCTCTAGATGGTGGTAAACCATCTGGTAAATCATCAGGAAAAACATCCTGAAATTCCTCTAATAAATTCATTAAAGTATCTACGTACTTTTTCTTTAATGTCTCATTCACCTTGGATTTTTTCTTGTTTGAATCACATGCATGCCAAACAGGGTTTTCAAACAGTGGGTCTCGTCCAAGGTTATTTTGTTTTTCATGTTTGTCTACGCAAACATCATTTATCGTTTCATCTACGGAAACAGAATTCAAAAGAGGGTAACAAGCATATACCTCTGCTATCTGGTCTCTGCGGACCGCTGTACACAACTCCATGGAGGAAATAAGTGGTGTGGCAGGGACAGTACGGTCGCCCTGCAGGGTAATGACTCTACCCCCATGCTCAAAACATAGCGTATTATGTAAGTAATTCCGAGCTAGACTAGGGCCCAAGCCATACAGCGACTCCCTGCCTAGATATACGTCTGCTCTAGCTAAGTGCATGACCTGAAAGTCAAGCGGAGCCTCGTAGTCCTACAAAGATAATGGGATCCCCAATACTACGGTATTCCATACCGTTTTGTCATATCCGTTGGCTAGGCCAACAGTATACTCATGATCACTCCGGGTCTCAGTCAATCCCAACTTCTTGACTAACGAGTAGTTCAAGAAGTTGTGGCTAGCTTCATCATCAATAAAAACTGTGACTCTACGGCCACCTATGGTGCCATACATGCGCACCATGTCATGCGGACCTACAGTAGGCTGCCACATCACTGGTGTCACTGAACAAGCGTGATGCTCATCACAATGACACACTGTCATCTCTCTAAACTCTGCGGAACTGAGAGAGAGTCTCTGCACTGTATGCAACTGCCTAGAAGATTTACCATCTTTTTTGGGCTCGTTGCCACTCGTGCTGGCTTTAGGCTTTGGACACTCAGCCTTCGTGTGCCCTACTTCATTGCAATTAAAGCAGCGATTTTCCTTTCGCGCTTTAATATACTGCTCTTTCTTTTGGATTTCAGTGTCTCTTCTCTTCCTGGATGGTCGCGGTTTTTTAGACCAATGACCACTCTGTCCTTCCTGGTCCGTCCTATCCCCTTATTTCTCACTGCGGAACCCTTTTCTTTTGAGGCCTGACCTCCTCTTTTCACTACCCTCGGCCCTGCTAGAACCACCACGCGCACTACGGCGCTTGATGTCATCAAATATCTGTGCATATTGAATTGCCTCTGCTAAGTCTTTAGGCCGTAGGGGTTCTACGTACTTAAGGTAATCATCTTTGAGGCCTCTCTTAAAGCCTCGCAATGTCTGGAATGCATCGATTCCCTTTAGCTTGAGTACTATCTCCCTGTAGTTTGAGATGTACTGAGTTAGGGATTTGTTCTCCATCGAGCACTTGTCCCATAACTCCCAGCTTCTCTCTGCCTCATTAGCAGGCAAAAATTCTTTTCGAAACATTGTTTCAAATTCTGTCCAAGTGGCAGGGCGAGTTGTCAAACTCATCCACCACTTGTACGCTTTGCCGATTAATGAGAGGCTAGCCTCTACGGGCTGTATACGGCTAGGCTGCTGTCGCAGCGCGTGCAAATCTGACCACTTCGCTAGAAACATATTGACTGAGTCCTTGTTTCTCTCCTTTTCCTCGCCACCAAAACTAGGCAGCTTTAAGTCTTTTAACAACGACAAAGCTGTCGCTACGAACGGCCCCGCAGGCGCATCGGCTTGTACTCCTGCAATTACTGGCGAGGCTACGCTCACCCGTGCCGTAGGAGCTCGGCTACCATGAGGAGTCGGAGTACTAGCCGAGGCGGCTGTCAGTGCATCTAACCGTGTGGAGATGCTCTGTAGCATCGTGACTAAATCAGCCTGGACTTTACCCATAGTGTTCAATTTGGCATTAAGATATTTAAACAGTCCACTAGAGAGCTCCGTCTCTGTCAGGACATCAGCAGGGTCCAATAGGTCATAGTCGTCGTCGTCATAATCCAAGAGGTCCTCCTCGGTCCCCTCGGCGACGTCAGTATTCATGTCCTCTGGCTCATCGGCCAGAAAGGGGTCATCAGCCAATGCGGCCGCCCCTGCGGGCTCGCTGGTGGGTCCTAAGACGGGGTCAATAGACAAGGAGGGCGCTGGCAGATCACGCGTGATCGAGGAGCGCACTCCGGACCGAACAACGGTCGGGTGTGTACGGCTTGACAATTCGGTCGGGGTCAAACCCGCGCGACCGAGGACAAGAGACTGGAAAAACCTAGAGAAGTAGAAGGCGGTGGGGACACACTACGCCTAGCAGACATTTTAATTCTTGCAAAAAAATAATGCGAGAACTCGGAAATTACTAAAAAAACGCTAATAAAAATGAGCAGTGGTGGAGAGAGAATAATAGTCACCCCCCTTTACGGTCGCCTGTCGATTTGTGTTGCGTTGCGAGCCTCTACAAGGACGCTTCCGGGATGCTCCGATCCACGAGAAAAATGCCTGCAACTCATAACAAAAATTTAAATGATCGAGAGGTGCCTTGCCAGGATTATTTCTTGCAGGGATTATCATTTTTTCCCAGCCGAGAGAGAGGGTTTCCTTGAATTTTTTCATTTTTAATTTCATAAAAATGAATAATGAAAATTAATTTTTTTTTAAATAAATGATTTTTTTTCTTTCTCTGGCCGCTGGTGGGTTGGCTGGCCAGCGTTTGTTGGCCGTTGTGGCCCTTGGCCGCCGCCGTTGGCTCGCCGGCGCCGCCGCCTGCTGGCCGCCCATGGCTGGCCTGGCTGGCTGGCCTCCTCCGGCTGGCCTGGCTGGCTGGCCGCCGCCGGCTAGCCGCCTAGGCCATTGCGTGGAGGGGCTGCAGCCACCCGAAGCCCGTTCACCTCCACACGCCCGCCGCCTTGCCTTGCTGGTCGCGAAGGTTATCATACGGGTCCGAAATGCAGTTATCACCACATTTTTATGAGACCGCTTAACGCAATCTCTTCGGCCAGCCACAGCAGCTCTTCAACGCAAGCCGGGCATGCCTGGGCGTCGCCGTGGGGTTGCTATTCGCCCCGGGCTTGCTTAGCCCCACACACATGCGTTTCAGCTTATTTCGTGGGGTTGGTCTGCGCCCCCCCACCTCTACACACAGGTTTCAAATCCTTTCACAGCCATTCAACGCAGCGTTTTTCGCAGCCATTCAACGCAAAAAACAAAAAAAACAAACAAAAATTTTGCTTACCTGCGATGCTGCTTCCTGTGTGTGACGGGAAGAGAGAGTGAGAGAGAGAGAAAGAGTTCTTCCCTTCAAAAATCTTGGCCCTCCTCCCTCCACACACTCCCTTGTGGAGATGAGGGTGAGAAGATTGTGGATGAAAACCATCGAGTGGGCTCCGGTCCCCCGTTCACACGCGGACTCTCACGATCCCCTCGAACCTGGCTTTGATACCAGTGTTAGATATCCGTAACGCCGCTACGGGCGTTACCACGAGAGGGGACGGCCTCTGGCTCACCACCCAGCCATAGAGGAAGAATGAGGATTGCCCCTCATCCCCCCAGGCTATATAGTGTGTGGCTTGCCATCCACACTAGCCTGGCCGCCCATGACTCCGCATGGGCATCCTCTCCCACTGAACCCCGGACATGGCCATCCGGTCTGCCGTCGGTCACAGGCATTACAGCCTACGTGACATACCAACTGTGAGATCCCACTGCCCCGGATTCCCGGATGGTAGCAGTGGAAGTAGCTTCCTCTTGCGCGGGGGGCAGGGTTTCTCACTCGGGGCCTCGCCCTCGAATGTCCGGGCACGAGACTAAGCTGGTGGTCATTCTGAAAACCGAAACTGGGAAAATTTCCCATGCCCGGAAAGCAGGGACGATTCCACCATTTTGAAGTTCTTAACGAATTTTTCTAACGAAGTCAAGACTGATCTAACCTTCATCTGATTAAACCAGATAGAAGGGAAACTATAACAGACTTAACTTGAAGGAATCAACGCTTTTTCCCTAATTGAATTAGGCACAGCCATTGATCTATTCATTTGAGAAGTCTTTAGGTTATTATTTAACATTCGAGTTCTAAGCGTAATCTTATTAATCAATTTTATTATTAAAACTCTACTGATTACAGCCTAACCCCATCCGGCCCATGGGTTAGCCACCGCCCAACCACTGGAATAGTAGAACCAGACAAGTACTCACCCACCCATAATTGAAAGCCTTTCTTAACTTTTGCTTTAGAATACAGATACTCAAATACTCCTCTTTAAACTTTAATTTATAAAATAATCCATTGACAAACAATTACTGGTGGGTACAAATGTCACAACTCAAAATTTCCATTCAATCCTTGATTCTCAGAAAACAGTATCACTCTGGACTCTCCGTTGAGACCAGCAGGTCAACAACGAGATCCAGTAAACAGATTACAATAAGTTTCTCGTCATTATGCATATATATATTTATCTTCCACGACATACGTCCCGCCAGCTGTTACAACCGAGCTTTCCTTAGAACACACATATACCAAATGCTCCCTCCAGCATTTTCGTGTAAGACAGTCCTTTAAGAAAACAGGGTTTCTATGCAAGTTTTCAATTTTAATTTTCTTTTGAATACAATGAGTATATCTTAATTCCGTATCCCAAGACCTCTAGATCACAGGTCTAGATTCCCAAACAGAATTCCTCGAATTCAGTAATCTTGATCCTCAGATCAAAATCAAAGTTCTCAACTTAGTTTCAGATTCGATGGGTGATTTGAGTGTAGATTACTGAACTGGTCACATCGTCATTTCTTGAAACTGACAAAGGGGTTACATCTTGGTCATAGTCTGATTCAGGGTTTGAGTCTAGAAAGGTTCTCCCTGAACTATCTTTCTTAAAGGTAATATTTCAATTACTACTTTACTGAATTCAAAACTAAATACGAATTCCTATGAGGAATAAATTAGTCATTTATCTAAAATTTCGACTTCAATAGTTTTTCTGAATTTTCTTATTACCATTCTAGAGATTACAAAACGGTATAATTTTCCTTCGTAGAGTATTTACTTATTCATTTTTCCAATATTCATGGGATTTAAACATAGGATTCAAGTGAACTCTTATTTTGATAAAAAAAATCTTTTATGCATCATTTTATGCATAAAAATCAATATTGGTGAAAGCAACACTTTTGTAATAAAAAACTTCTTTTATGCATCATTCTATGCATAAAAATCAATATTAGTGAAAGTAACACTTTTACAATTAAAAAAACTTTTATGCATCATTTTATGCATAAAAATCCATTTTGATGAAAGTAACACTTTTATAATTAAAAAAATATTCTTTTATGCATCTATTTATGCATAAAAATCAATATTGATGAAAGTAACACTTTTATAATAAAAATTATTCTTTTATGCATCTATTTATGCATAAAAATCAATAATGATGAAAGTAACACTTTTATAATAAAATTTATTCTTTTATGCATCTATTTATGTATAAAAATCAATAATGATGAAAGTAACAATTTTATAATAAAAATTATTCTTTTATGCATCTATTTATGCATAAAAATCAATATTGATTACAGTAACACTTTTATAATAAAAATTATCTATTTATGCATAAAAATTAATAATGATGAAAGTAACACTTTTGTAATTAAAAATAATAATCAATATGCATCTTTCTATGCATAGAATTTAATTCTATTGAAAATCACTCTTTTATAATTTAAAAAAAGTCAATATGCATCTTTCTATGCATAGAATTTAATTCTATTAAAAAATCACTCTTTTATAATAAAAAAATAATCAATATGCATCTTTCTATGCATAGAGTTTAATTCTTTTAAAAATCACTCTTTTATATTTAAAAAAATCAATATGCATCTTTCTATGCATAGAATTTAATTCTATTAAAAATCACTCTTTTATAAAAAAAATAATCAATATGCATCTTTCTATGCATAGAATTCAATTCTATTAAAAATCACCCTTTTATATAAAAAATAATCAATATGCATCTTTCTATGCATGGAATTTAATTCTAATAAAATCACTCTGTTATAATAAAAAAATAATCAATATGCATCTTTCTATGCATAGAATTTAATTCTATTAAAAATCACTCTTTTATAATAATAATAAAATAATCAATATGCATCTTTCTATGCATGAATGAAAATGACACTTTTAGAATACACAAACGATGGGGATTACTCTTTTTTATTAATAAATGATGAAATTTATTTCATAAATTTTTAGAAAATTTTACCATAACCTCCTTTGTATGGCTGACCATTTTTTAATTTTTCTAACCTTAATCTACTTAGGAATTATCCCCAATTGGTTTAAAGCATTCTAAACTAATCAATTTTCACTTTTAAGAGAGAAACAATATGAAAAGTTTAATTCCAACAATTAGATCACTTAACTAGGATACAGAAGGGATGATTTTAAGAATGAGAGAAAGGGAAAGCCTTTCTAAGAAGGCATAGTATCTGTTTATCATTTTAAGATAACAAACAATTTAGAAAACCATTAAAAGAATAAGAAAAAGTAAGATTTCTTACTTACATGAAATTCTGGGAGCTTTCCTTTGGCTTGATGGTTTGAGGGATCTACTCTTGTTTGCAACAAGAGTGGCCACCAATTCTTTAGAAATTCACAGTTCTTGGCTCTTGCATGTTGGGTATTGTGTAGGTTTTATTTTTTGAGGTGTTGCCTCTGCAGGCAGTGATTTGTTTCCCTTGATTTGCCGAGTTCGATATAGTGTTATGGACATGACCTTCTCACCGATGCTCAGCGATGCTCTTCTTTCTTCCCATTGGATATTGCACTTGTTGGCACAGATCTAGGATCGTCCTAGGATCATCTCTTATTCCATTGTACGTGCAGGCATTACAAACACCTTTCTGACCAAGGGATTATTACTGATGGAAATATTAACATTTAAATACCCCTCGGCCTTTGTGGTTGTTAGGTGCACACTACAAACTTGCGCATTTGTGGGTTCAAGGTGTGGTCTCCCTAAGGCTATCCAAGTATCATATGAGATTAAGTTGTGCCTGGACCCTATATCTATTAATGCAACACTTGTTGCAATGCCCTTAGCTATCGTGGGTCCAACTTGAGTCATGCTGGCTCAATGTTTAGATCTCCTTCGTCCAAAAGGGTTACGAATGCCATGTTGACATGAATAAGGCCTTTCTGTATTTTAGCTTTGACTTGCCTAGCCTTATCTTCCTTTTGCGCTTGCTGGATCTTTTCCTTTGCCAGCTATTTTTGTTGTTTTAAGAGGTGTTCATGCAAGAGCATCTCTTGGGTTAATGGTCCAGAATATTTTTTCAATTTACTCCCATTGACATAGCCCTCCATTTGGATGCCGTCAATCATTTCTATTTGGACAGACCCTTGAGGTGTGATTTTCGATACTCGAAATGGTCCCAGGACTCGGTATTTAAGTTTCTTTTTCCTGGCATTTCCCACACCATACATGAGGACAAGGTCCCCTGCTTTTAGTTCTTTTTGCTTGAGGTTTCTATCAAACCATTGTTTCCTGCGTAACTTTTCGACCATGAGCCCATGTGATGCTATCAACCGGGTCTCATCTAGTTTTTCCAAGTCAATTAGCCTTTCAGCTAATGCATTCTTAGTTAGATGCTCTTGTACAATAATCCTTAAGCTTGGGACTAGGTATTCCATGGGCATAACCGCTTCAACACCATAAGCTAGATGAAAAGGAGTATATCTTGTCTCGCTACCTTATATGATGTGTGGTAGGCCCAAATTATCGCTACCTTATATGATGTGTGGTAGGCCCAAAGAGCTGCTATCAGTTTATGCTCCCAATCTGTTGCTTCCAATGTTTTTGTCAAGATGATACATAAAATCTTATTGGTACTTTCTGCTTCACCATTGGCCTGTGCATAGTAAGGTGATGATTTTCGATGGATTACTAAGAATCCTGCAAGCAATTGATTAATCACCTCATTGATGAAATGTGAGCCGCCACGACACTCACTAATTCTAAGGGGAAGCCGAATCTTGATAAGATTTGCTCATATACAAATTTTGGATTTGTTCGCGCATCAGCATTCTTTGAAGCTCTGACGCCTGCCCACTTCGTGAAATAGTCCATGGCTACGATTATGTAGCGGGCTTGGGATGGATGTGCCACTGGACTAATTGGCCCTACAAAATCTATCTCCCATTTTTCAAATGGTTGCCTTACAATGATGGGGGTTAGTGGCATCTTGTTTGTTTGTTGAGAAACTGTAAGATTCCTCCCCAACCCTTTTCAAGATGTCCAATTTCTTCCCCTATAATCAATTCCTTTTTCAGAATAATAAAAGATCTTGTTTCTACCTGCTGTTTTGGCCTAGAGAGAGAAAATATTCTAGAGAGAGATAATTTAATTTTTAAATATCTTTGGATGCAAAAATATCCCTTCTTATTAAAATAAATTCCCGCGAAACAGAAGTTTAAAAAGAAATTCCTAAGGTGCATTAGAAATAAATTATAATGTGCACAAAAGACCTTAGCCTAAGGGTTAAGATTTTCTTAAAATTTTGGATTATGGTCCAATTAAGGTTCCTATGGACCAATAAGATTAATTAAAATGTAGGGAGGAGATAAATTGAAGAATAAAAGAAAAACCCCCCCAAAAATGAGTAAATGCTCACACAAGATGAAGAGTGGACTAAGGACCAAAGAAAATAATTAAAAAATTAAATTTTGACACCTCAGAGTGGGGATCTCCCCTCACGAAGTAGGCGCCTTTTTCTCATCATTACCCCCAATTCTTAATCAATAAAATTAAAATGAGATATTTTCATCTCTCCTCTCTCTTGTTTCAAAACTAGATCCAAAAAGTAAGCTGAACTAACCCAAAAATGGTCAAAAATTGACCAAACTGATCTAGAAAATTCTAGAATTAGTTTCCTTGTTTAGAGGCTCACTTTTTCCTATAAATAGAAGCCTCCCCCTTTGTAAAAGCTTAATGGTATTTATGCACTGTTACTCTACTCTTGTCCTGAGCCATCTACATTGAATTTTTTCATAATTCAATTGTTTTTGGCCTAATCCTCTCCAAAGTGAATTGGTGGCCACTCTTGCTTCAAACAAGAGTAGAACCCTCAATCCCTCACGCCAAAGGAGAGCTTACAAGCTCCATGTAAGCTAATTTTCTTATTTTGTTTACAAATTTTAATGAAAAATCTATGGTTTTCTTGATTTTTATGTTTTACAATTGATTGAATTAAATTCAAATGCTTTGCCTTTGATGAAAAGGCCACCCCCTTCTCTTCTTTACATTCCATCAATTCTTAATCCTAGAAAGATTAACTAACGGATTAATTAAACTCTTCTTATTGTTTACTCTCTTGAATTTAGAAAATTGTGTAGATTAGAGTTCTATAATTCTAAATTGGGTTAATTAAGCTAAGTGTAGATAGATAAAAATGAGAAATGGTCAGCCATACAAAGGAGGTTATGGCAAAATTTTCCATTTTTATGTTATTCCAAAAGAGTAATTCCCACCATGTCTATGGATAGAAAAATATCCCTTCTTATTAAAATAAATTCCCCTGAAACAGAATTTTAAAAAGAAATTCCTAAGGTGCATTAAAAATAAATTATAATGTGCACAAAAGACCTTAGCCTGAGGGTCAAGATTTTCTGAAAATTTTGGATTATGGTCCAATTAAGATTCCTATGGAGCAATAAGATTAATCCAAATGTAAGGAGGAGATAAATTGAAGAATAAAAGTGTGGGATCCCACTACCCCCTCCACACACCGGATTCACGATAGTTGGCAGTGGAAGCAGCTCCCTCATGCGCGGGGCAGGGTTTCCCACTCGGGGCCTCGCCCTCGAATGTTTGGGCACGACTAAGCTGGTGGTCATTCCGAAAACCAAAACTGGGAAAATATACTGAACTAACCTTCATCTGAATAAACCAGATAGAAGGAAAACTATTACAGACTTAACTTGAAGGGATCAACGCTTTTTTCCTAATTGAATCAGGCACAACCGTTGATCTATTCATTAGAGAAGTCTTCAGGCTTTTATTTAACTACTCGAGTTCTAAACGTATTCCTATTAATCAATTTTATTATTAAAACTCTATTGATTCTAGCCTAACCCCATCCGGCCCATGGGTTAGCCACCGCCCAACCACTGGAATTAGTAGAACCAGACAAGTACTTACCCACCCATAATTGAATGCCTTTCTTAACTTTTACTTTAGAATAGAGATACGCACACACTCCTCTTTAAACTTTAATTTATAAAACAATCCACTGACAAACAATTATTGGTTACAGATGTCATAGCTCAAAAATTCCATCCAATCCTTGTTTCTCACAAAAAACAGTATCACTCCGGACTCTCCATTGAGACCAGCTAGTCAGCAACGAGATCCAGTAACAAATTACAATAAACATTGGTCTATCATATAATATATATCTTCCACGACATATGCATGGGTATCCTAAGCACCGCGAGCCCATGTATCGCCTGGTCAGAACCCTCCAGGATCCTCCTTAGGTGTCCTGGCACTTCACTCAGGGACGACTTCGTCGGCCCTCGCCCATCGTACTGAAAGCACACCATTTTTCACCATACCAAGGCTGGTCAAGTCCCGGGCAGGTTTTTGCCGTGTGAGCCGTCCTTTGAACACTCCCCGCTAGCTGTTGCAACCGAACTTCCCTTAGAAAAACACATATACCAAATGCTCCCTCCAGCATTTTAGCGTAAGACATTCCTTTAAGAAAATAGGGTTTCTATGCAAGTTTTCATTTTTTATTTTCTTTTGAATATAATGAGTATATCTTAAATCCGTATCCCAATACTTCTAGATTGCAGGTCTGAATTCCAACAGAATTTCATGAATTCTGTAACCTTGATCCTTAGATCCGAATCAAAGGGTCTTAACTTGATTTCAGATTCGGTGGGTGATTTGAGTGAATTTTCTTGAATTGGTCACATCGTCTTTTCTTGAAACTGACGAAGGAGTTATGTCTTGGTCATAGTCTGATTCAGGGTTTGAGTCTGGAAAATTCTTAATCAATAAAATGAGATATTTTCATCTCTCCTGTTTCAAAACTAGATCCAAAAAGTAAGCTGAACTGACCCAAAAATGGTCAAAATTTGACCAAACTGATATGGAAAATTCTAGAATCAGTTTCCTTGGTTAGAGGCTCACTTTTTCGTATAAATAGAAGCCTCCCCCTTTATAAAAGCTTAATGGTGTTTATGCACTATTACTCTACTCCTGTCCTGAGCCATCCACATTGAATTTTTTAATAATTCAATTGTTTTTGGCCTAATCCTCTCCAAAGTGAGTTGGTGGCCACTCTTGCTTCAAACAAGAGTAGAACCCTCAATCCCTCAAGCCAAAGGAGAGCTTACAAGCTCCACGTAAGCTAATTTTCTTACTTTGTTTACAAATTTTAATAAAAAATCTATAGTTTTCTTGATTTTTATGTTTTGCAATTGATTGAATTAAATTCAAATGCTATGCCTTTGATGAAAAGGCCACCCCCTTCTCTTCTTTACATTCCAGCCTTTCTTAATCCTAGAAGGATTAACTTAGGAATTAATTAAACTATCCTTATTGTTTACTCTCTTTAATTTAGAAAATTGTGTAGATTAGAGTTCTATAATCTAAATTGGGTTAATTAAGTTAAGTGTAGATAGATAAAAATGAGAAATGGTCAGCCACACAAAGGAGGTTATGGTAAAATTTTCCAAAATTTTGTGAAAAAGAAAGTTTGTTTTTATACTATTCCAAAAGAGTAATTCCCACCATTTTTTGCATCTAAAAGAAATATTCTAATTACTCCATGTACATATTCACCTATGAATATGCAATGATATCACTGATATTAATTATTAAATTGATTTCTATGCATAGAAAGATGCATAATGCCAAAAAAAATACAAAAGTGTTATTCTTATTAAATTTGATTTTTATGCATAGAAAGATGCATAAAGGAATTTATTTTTATCATAAAAGCGTTATTCTTATAAAAATGTATTTTTATGCATAAATAGATGCATAA
This sequence comes from Cibotium barometz, assembly GCF_041138505.1. Lineage (NCBI taxonomy): Eukaryota > Viridiplantae > Streptophyta > Polypodiopsida > Cyatheales > Cibotiaceae > Cibotium > Cibotium barometz. The sequence continues at coordinate 26,512,670 of NC_141077.1, forward strand.
AGAAATTCTTTTTATTTTAAAAGTGTTATTCCTATTAAATTTGATTTTATGCATAGATAGATGCATAAAAGGATTTTTTTTATAAAAGTGTTATTCCCATTGAAGTTGATTTTTATGCATAAATAGATGTATAAAGAATTTTTATATCAAAATTAGAATTCTCTTAAATTCTATGTTTAAATTCTATGAGTATTTGATAAATGAATAATTAAATACTCTAAGAGAGAAATTTCTATCATTTTATATTCACACGAATTGTAAAAAGAAAATTCAAAAAATCTATCGAGATCGAAATATTTAGATAAATGATTAATTTATTCCTCATTGAAATTCGTAATAAATTTAGAAATCAGTTAAGTGAATATTCAAAGAAAGGAATTCAGCAAAATAGAAACTGAATTGTCAAACCTTTTGAAGAAAGATAGTTCAGGAAAAATCTTATCCGACTCGAACCTTGAATCAGACTATGACCAAGACCAAACTCCTTCATCAGTTTCAAGGAAAGAAGGTGTGACTAGTTTAGAAAAATACACTCAAAACTCTCGCCAAATCTGAAACTAAGTTTGAGACCCTTCGAATTGATCTATGGATCAAGGTTATAGAATTCGAGGAATTCTGGTATGAAATTCAAAATTCTAATCAAGATGTTTTGGGGATACTGACTCAAGAAATACTCCTTGTATTCAAAAGAAAATCAAATTGAAAACTTGCATAGAAACCCTGTTTTCTTAAAGGACTGTCTTACGCCAGAATGCTAGAGGGAGCATTTGGTATATGTTTTTCTAAGGGAAGTTCGATTGCAACAGCTGGCAGGGAGTGTTCAAAGGGACGGCTCACGCGGCAAAGCTTGCCCAGGTCTTGACCAGCCTTGGTATGGTTGAAAAATGGTGCGCTTCCAGTACGATAGGCGAGGGCCGACAAAGCGGTCCCTGAGTGAAGTGCCAGGACACCTAAGAAGGATCCTGGAGGGTTCTGACCAGGAGATGCATGGGCTCGCGGTGCCTAGGACACCCATGCGTATGTTGTGGAAGATATGTATGATGGATGAAATGATTATTGTAATCTGTTATTGGATCTTGTTTGCTGACCAGTTGGTCTCACAACGGAGAGTCCAGAGTGATACTGTTTTTTGAGAAACAAAGGACTAGATGGAATTTTTGAGTTATGATATCTATAAACTAATAACTGTTTATCAATGGATTATTTTATATATTAAAGTTTTAAAGAGGAGTGTGTGCGTATCTGTATTCGAAAGCAAAAGTTAAGAAAGGCATTCAATTATGGGTGGATGAGTAATTGTCTGGTTCTACCGATTCCACTAGTTGGGTGGTGGCTAATCCATGGGCGCCGAATGTTTTAATAATTAAATTGAAATAATAGGATTACGCTTAGAATTCGAGTAGTTAAATAAAAACCTGAAGAATTTCTCAAATGAGTAGATCAATGGCTGCCTGACTTCGGTTAGGAAAAAAGTGTTGATTTCCTCAAATGATTAGATCAATGGCTCTGCCTGATTCCGGTTAGGAAAAAAGCGTTGAATTCTTCAAGTTAAGTTAGTAATAGTTTTCCTTCTATCTGGTTTAATCATGTGAAGGATAGTTTAGTCTCTTGACCCCGTTAGAAAATTCGTTAAGAAAATCAAAAATGTGGAATCGTCCCCGTTTTTCGAGCAAGGGAAATTTTTCCGGTTTCAGTTTCGGAATGACCACCAGATTAGTCTCGTGTCCGGACATTCGAGGGTGAGGCCCCGAGTGGGAAACCCTGCCCGCGCAAGAGGAAGCTACTTCCGCCTACTAGCAACTAGGAATCCAGTGCATGCAGGGGGCAGAGGGGTCTCACAGGAACAGCGAAACGTTGGCATTCCTCGCATCTTTTAACAAACTCTATGGTGTCCCCGAATAACGTGGGCCACCAAAGTCCAGCTTGAAGCACTTTCCGAGCTGTAATTTCTCCACCAAAATTCCCGCCTGCTATCCCTGAATGAGATTCTTCCATTATGGTCACAAATTCATCCTCTCTTATGCAGCATCTGAGCACATTGTCTTTGCCTAGCCTATATAGTTCTCCAAAAATCAATTGATATGGTGCCGCAAGCTTGATAAGCCGCCGCATCTTATCCTTATTCAAAGGCATGTCCTGCAAAAAACCATAAGCTAGATACTCTGAGATCTCTTCACTCCACTCAGGTACCATATCCAACTTGAATAAACAAGCACCAGGAAGGTCATCATCAACACCAGTTTTTGCTGGTTCTCCATTTGGAAATCTTGGATAGGTGGTCGGCCAACACATGTTATGTTGTGTTCCCTTCCTTACAGTTTGACAGTAAAGTAAAATTCCAACAGCAATAATAGCCAACGGGTGATTCTTCCCGTAGTGCAAGGTTTATTCACTAGATATAGCAAGGCTTGATGGTCTACAAAAAATATGAATTTGTTGGCCACCAAGAGATAATGTCGATATTTCTTAATTGCGTAGACCATGGCCAATCCTTCTCTCTCTGTAGTGGCGTAGTTCACCTCTGCATCATTCAATTGACGACTAGCGAAGCAAACTGGATAGTCCAAATTAAACTCACCAGGTTAGCACGCAACCAATAGCAAAATTTGATGCATCGATGTGTACGTAAAATATGAGATCCCAATTAGGGGGTCGCAAAATAGGTGTACTTGCCAAGGCTTGCTTCAAACGATCATAAGCCTCTTGACACTTCTTAGTCCAATCAAAGACAATGAGAAGTTTGTACAAGGGTTGGGCTATCTTAGCATAAAATATGATGAAGTGTCGATAATACCCCACATGACCCATAAACCTTTGTACTCCTTTGTAGTTGGTAGGTGGTGGTAGCTCCAAGATCAGTTTGACCTTGATATCATCCGTGGATATACCATTTTTTGAGACTATGTGTCCTAGTATCACACCATGCTTGACCTAGAATTGGCACTTCAAGGGGTTTAATGATATCCAATATAGTCGGCAACATTCAAACACTTTCCTCAAGCAAGTCAAATGATCTTCCCACCATCGAGAATGTGCACATAGATCATCAATAAACACTTCCAACCACTTTTGCAAGTAGTCCTTCAAAGCTGTGCACATCAATCGTTGAAAGAGGCATTTGTGTTACCGAATGGCATGACTTTGTAAGAAAATGTCCCCCAAAGGCTGTCTTATGTTGGTCTTCTGGTGTTATGGACACCTGATTGTACCCAGAAAATCCATCCAAGAACCTGTACGCTTCCCATCCACTCTTTCCAAGACATGTTCAGTATAAGGTAATGGGTAATGGTCCTTCTGAGTGGCCGCATTTACTTTTTTAAGATCGACACATACTCTCAGTTTCCCATTCTTTTTAGGCACTATCACAATAGGTGATAACCAATCCATACGTTCGATCTCATAGATAAAATCTACAGTAATGAGCTTATCAATTTCCTCCTTTACAATTGATGTATACTTTGGATTCATCTAGTATGGTTTCTGCCTGGTTGGTCTTGACTCACCTTCCATGATTGGAATCATATGTTGTACCACCTCCAGCGGTACCCCTTTCATTTCCTTGTAATTCAAGGCAAAACAATCCTTATATTCCTTGAGGAGAGCAATGAGTTCTTCTTCCTCTACATAAGTAAAATCCTTAGCAATGTATACGGGCTGTGCTTCTTCCCCTGGTCCCGCAATATCAACCTCCTTGACTTTTGTCAGACCATCGTATGATGCTGACAACCCTTCCTCTTTTACCCTAGTGGCTGTTAGCCAGACCACTCTCCTACTGTATAGTTCTTGAAATGGTCGAGTACTAAAAGCACATCTATTTTGTCCTCATTGTCTTTTTTGGATTTTTCCATGATCTTCTTGGCCTCACACTCTGCCTCAACTAAGGCTTTGTTGCATTTTCGACATCCTGCTTTTGTAAGCTTGGGTGTATTGGCTCCTTAAAGGGTGATTTTCTCTTGGTTCCTCCCTTCTAATGATATTTTGCTCAACTCCTTGCCCCTAGTCCTTCGAGAATTCATCATGTACCTTTGTAGCCTCAAGGTATCTCAACCATTGGGCATCCGTAGGTCTATTCTGCACAGCAAGGCGTTTCATCGGGATAGGTACCATTTCTGTCTCCGCCATCGCCCGAGGCGTTGGACACTGGTACGGCTTCGTGCCATAGTACCTTCTGTACTTGATGCTTCCCCTCCTGAGTCCTCATCCATGGTTTGCCAATTAACCATGCAGATAGAAGTTGTGGGGATGGTTCCAAATTCCAAATATTGGGTTCCCTTGGGTTGCATTACATCAATGGTAGCCAACACATGCATCCAATTTTCACTGAAGTCAGGGGGAGGTAGTGATGCATACATTCTCATTTCCTCCTCATCCTTGGTCTCCCCCTCTGTAGGTTGGCATATCTGTAGGGATGTGGTTTGCTATGTTGTGAGACGGAGTCATTACCGAATAATTGCTCTTCCATGGGTGTTCTTTCCATGCTCTTAGATCAATCTTCAAGATTTGTGAGTCCCTGTGTACATATACATGATCCAAGGCCCAATCATGCACCAATTTGGATCCCCTCATAAAGGGTTGTCCCAATATTATGTCATATGTATCAGGTTGGCGTAGGAAGTCCATGACCACAAATGTATGACGATAGTGAAACGTAAAAAGTCTGAACTTAACATTTTTCCAAGAGCCCAATGGGTCTCAAAGATGTTCCATCAGCCATCTTAACGATTATATCTGCTCTTTTTAGATCAGGCTTCCCCCAGTTTTCCCAAAAAAAATTTGGTAATAATAATGCTGGCACCTGGCCCACCATCTAGGATAGCCAATGCATGGTGTCCATTATGATGAATCGAGATGGTAGCGTTCGTGTTGTCACTTTCATAGTAGCGTCCCAGTTGGTTAACCGGTATCTTAATGACTCGCGTTTCCTTGGTATGCTTCAAGGGTATTTCTGCCAAGGGTGCCAAAGTCTCATCAATATTATCGGCTGGCCTTAGACCTCCCTCAACCCATTCTTTTACATATGTCCAGTGCATCTTTGAGTAACTAAAAGCTCCATGTCTTATAAGAATGTAGGGTGATTGATCATTAACTCAATATCCTTCTTAGTATCGAGTCGGTCCTCTACTTCTATAGCCAAGTTAGCTTTGTTACCCTCTTCTTCTCTGACTATAAACCCTTCCTCCATTCTAGATTCCTTGTTGATGGGTTCCAAGCTCAGAATTTCTCCATCACTTCTACATATAGCTATTTCAGGTTCTTTTCCTCTTGATTGGACTGGGTTAACACTTCATGTATCCTTTCTCTCAGCTCTTGCCCTACGAGTTTCAAGCTCTTGTTTCCTTAAGCTTAATTCTCGGAGTTGTCGTTCTACCTCACTTTGTTGGAGGCCCAATTCCACTTCCTCGGTGGTGGGAAAGAATATTTGACCCATCCTACCTGCACTTTCCATATCTTGTCTAATTCGAGGGGTGCCAGTATTTGACAGCCTTCAGCACTTGGAATGGCACTTCTTGTCTTGGACCGAGTCCAGTGCTAGTTGACGGACCCATGCCAGCAGATTGCGCTTCTTCATCATGACTAGTTTGGAGACCAAAAAATCCCCGAGCGATATCAATGATCCCACTGGACGTGGTTGGGGAGTGTGGTTTATCTCCTTCCCCAAACCCAGCGTATCTTAGCCCTTCTTCCATGGATTCTTCACTACTGGTTTCCGCGATGGTCAGGTTTCTCAAAACACTCAAGTGTGTGCTTGTAGATCCCACACTTGTTTGGTAGGAAGTTCTTGGATGATTTGATGCACTGTCGTCAGGTGTAATATTGTCTCTCGGATGAGTTTTCCAGATCTTAAGTGCATGTATGTATGATTTGATAAGCTATTAATCAACCCAAATTGATTCAATTTCTTATTCTAACGCTCTGTCTAGAGGCGTGAATTAGCAGAGAATGTTTCACATCGTGAAATTGTAGGAAAATGGTTCACGTCTCGTGAATGGTTTTCCTACACTTTCACGTGCTCAACAATTTTCCTCCTTAGGGTTAAATTCCTTCTTTTAGTCAAATTCCCTTTCCTTAGCTGACCCTCACAGCCTTAGTATTATCAATCCATCAGTTTGGCTTTCACGAGAAACAACAAGATTTCTTTCACGTCGTGAAACTGTAAGTGTTTCACGCCATGAACCACTTCAGAAATGGTTCACTGCACTCACGTGATCCAATTTTTTGGCACATTGCACCATGTCAGAGGTGTCAGGATAAGGTTCATTACACTTTCACGTGATCCAATTTTTTGGCGCGTTGCACTGTGTCAGAGGTGTCAGGATAAGGGTTTGTATTTTTGGAATGTAATCCCGTGATTTTTGGCAAAAATCCTGGCACTGATTTTGTGAGCAATTCATCGGGCGTGAAACTGTAGGAAAATGGTTCACGCCATGAACAACTTTCTTGCACTTTCATGTGGATTTTTCCAATCGACAATTTGTGGTTTTGGGTGCATAATACTTATCCAAATGATGAAAATTAGATTGTGCCAATGCTAAAGAATGAAATGCAAGTTCCTGGCTCAATCAATGGTCCTTTATGTTTTTTATTTGTATGAATTTGTTTGTGAAAAAAGAAGAAAACAATACCCAACTTGCTTCTTCACATTGGTGTTTTTTGTGATGCTAACTTCAAAATTAACAAGAGTAACCAATGAATCCTTTCCTACACTACTCTCCACAACATTCACAGCTTCAAAACTATAACTTTTTTTTCTCAACCACACACACCTTATCCCTTCCTTTCCACACAATGCACTACTACTAGAATGCAAAGGCAATAATGAATACTACGCAATGGGAGCTAAAACTCAAAGAGTATGGAAGAAATAAAGGTGTCTCCCCGGCAGCGGCGCCAAAAATGTTAAGGGCTACCTTACCTCCAAGAGGGAAATCTACACATTCACCTAATGGATGAGCAATAGAACACAATCGTTGTGGGGTACTTACCAATGCTTTGATCTCGAGTCCCTTAAGGCCTCCAAGCTCACTTGTAAAGCTCCAAACTCCAAGCTCCACCTCCAGACTATCACCGTGGAGTTGCTCACACCATCACATAGTTAAAGAAGGATATTAGCTGTGTGTTAGTTGAGGGTTAGCATTGGGTCCAGGAAGGTCTTGAGATTGTGTATATAAGTTTAACTGACATTGGTACAATTGAGGAGCCTAGAGGACTGTTTCCTGACTAGGGACAAGTGGAGGATTTTTGGAGGCAAAACTTGGTCAATGTGAGTTGTAGTGGTTCTTGGTCAGCTGGTAGTCAGGTACAAGTCTAGGAGTGAAGATCCAGGCCGTGGGAGGTCAGAACTGACCTTAAAGTATATCTGGAGTTGTCAATTGAGTGAGGTTGAAGAGTTCGAGGTGTGTTATAGTGTTCAATTCTGTCAGTTGATGAGAGGGGACATCATCTAGGTGATCTGATACCTAGATTTGGTGTTTGTGTTGGGTTGTGGTGCTAGTGGTAGTCTCCTCCTCACATTGGTGTGGTCGGAAGAGCTATAAAGGAAGATTCCCACCGACCCATCAACGACAATAGGAGATAATGGAGAAAGCAAGGTTGCTAATATTAGGAGACCCAATTGGAGATGCAACTGGTAGAACCGATAGAAAGTTTGTATTTTTAAAATGGGAGGCTATGTCTACAAGTGCTTTCCTACGCTAACACTTTGGAGTCATTCCAAAGTGTTTTTGCCTCTGAAAATCTTAGTGTTTAAAAACACTTTGGAATGACTCCCCTTTGCAGGATTAGAAGCCTCATTAGTGTTAATCAATACAATTAGTGCTTATAAGCACACTTTTAAAAGCTTTGTGCACTTGAAGATGTTGTTGATGGAGCTTGATGAGAAGAATGAGGCTCATGAATACCTCATGGTGTATGCCCACCACTTCAAACTCAAAATAGGATCAGCAAACAACAAGCCCTCACAAGAGCACTTAAGTGATTAGAGCAAAGAAGAGGAGATTAGTGAAAAAGAACACTATTAACAAGCTTGAGCAAGCTTTCATGGAGAAGAGAAACAGTAGGCGCCTGGTTTTTTCACTCTCACAGTTGATTCAGCCCGCCATTAGGGCTAAGATTTTAGCTGTATCTTGGGACCTTATGCTTCAAAAGCCCTAAGCTCTCTAGGGTTGCCACCAATGCCTACACACGGCGTATTGTCATACAGCATCAGCTGCGCAGGAATCGTGCGGCGCCGGTCTGCTCATGCGACAATGCCACGGCCAGGAGAAGGGGAATCCGTCGATTGGCTGTACGAGCTCAAGCGCCTGGAGGTCTTCTTCACTTTTCTAGTTGAAAGCTCCATGAGTTGTTGCCTCCATGAGTTGCTGGAGCTGCTCCACTGGCAGGAGGTTCAGCTCCACAAAAGAAAAAAGAAGAAAATTGACCTATTCTACACCACAAAAGTGACGTAATCTTGCCAAGCTCTGATACCATGTTAGAATTTCATGGTGCTCATGCTAGATCATTATGTGGAGGAGAGAGACTCACAAAATACAAGAAAATATCTTGCTTATTAAGTTGCTCAAAATATAACTAGGCTTCTTGCTGTATACCAAAATGCCTTCTAGCTCCACCTTTAAATAGGTGAGCTAGTGGACCATAAGTCCATTCACACACACACCCTTCTCCTCCCCTTTTACTAAAGCTTAGTCTCTTAATACTATCCTCCCCCTAGAATAGTTGTGAGTGTAGATCTCTACCAAAATGTGGTTCCTAGTAATAAGTATAAGGCATGCCATTCCAAATCATATAAGATGACTAAGGGACATATGGAAATGTTATAGTTTGAGGAAAGAATCTTGAAAACTATGGAGTTTGCAGGCCATGATACACTTCAAGAGCATATGATGCCGGTAAAGAGCATGAGCTTAGTGCATCAAAACAGGCATCCAAATATCAATGAGTCTTATGCACTGGGAATACTAAATATTGTTAGGTTAGTGATTTGACGTCTAGAGGTGCTATCTGCTATAGGGAGATTATCCTTGTCACTAGGCTGAAGGTGCCCCTTGTTGGCCAATCATCATTGATCAAGTATAGTGAAATTTATGTTTTTTCATCTAAGCATGGGGGAGTAAGAATTCTCTCCACTCCACTCTCTTTCTTCCTTCCCTTTCAAGGTCTATGCATCCTTATTTGTGCTCCTTATCCAAGCAACACAAGAAAAGAAGTTTTCTCTACCATTGGACTCCTCTCACAAATAATTCCATAATCCCTCTCTTTATCCCCACACTTCTTCTTGATATCTCCCCTTCCTCTCCCCTATGCACATCTACCATTTTCCTCTACCATTAGACTCCTCTCATAAATAATTCCATAATCCTTCTATTTATCTACAAAATTATTCTTGATGCCTCCTTGTTTATACTCCTTATCCAATCACAACACAAGAAAAGAAGTTTCCTCTACCATTGGACTCCTCTCACTGATAATCCCATAATCCCTCTCTTTATCCTATCCCTACATTTCTTCATGATATCTCTTCTTCCTCTCCTATGCACATCTACCATTGGGAGTTTCCTCTACCGTTGGACTCTCACAAATAATTCCATAGTTCCTCTCGTCATTCCTCTCTTCATACTACACTTCTTCTTGATATCTCCCCTTCCTTTGCTATACACATCCCCCTTTCATCACTGTAGTTCCACTCCCTTCCCATGTACATGCTTAACTCTACTCATCTTGTGATTTTCAGCCCAAGTGTCCTTAATAGTTGGTTGAGGATCCATTTCAGTTGGTTAGAAACTACATGAAATGGAGGTAAAAGCTTTTGTGGTGGTGGTTGTTTATCAAGAATCCCCGCCCACTGTCTAATACCACTGTCCATCTTTGCAAGGCTTAGAAGATTTGATTGCACCTCTTCGCTTCCTTGAGCACTCTCAACCAATTATATTAAATATATTTTTTCTTTGAGTGTATATCTTGACACAAAACCATTGCTGAAATCATCAATGTGCATGAGATCTTATATACAATATAACCTAATATACTGATCCGATGATAGTGGCCTTATTGTATTGTAAATAAGTTATGGAATCTAAACTTTTCACTCTCTCATAGTCTTGATTTAATAGAGCTACATCCAAGATAGGACCCGCCAAGCCAAAAAAAATGATCATATCCTTCAAAATCATCTTCCTTACTCAAGAAAACTAGCACACTGAAGAGTTGGGCTGCACCATTGCATGGTGCATCTCTCACAAAGTCTATTATGATTATAAATAGTTTGTTCCATTCATGTACATTGTTCAAGGATCCTTGCAGATGCATAACATTAGTGATCTTTTAGAATGTAAGAAATATATATTGTGAGACACTTATACCACCAATAATAGCCATGATGCCATTCAATAACTGTGAACGCCTCTCCACATGACCCTCTATCCAAAACACATAATCCAATCAGCATTGGATCAATGAAGTATCAAGAAAGAAAGTACTTTCCCTCCATCTCCAAGATTACCACAAAAACACGCCAAGGATAATCATTAGAAGCCGACTTCTATTTCCTAATAGTGATAATCCATTGAATGCAATTCTTTACATCCAATGGGAGTTCTAGGACATCCTTTTCAACTACAACTTAGCCTTTATTCATTGTTCACACTTCCATTTGAAGCACATGATAGACATTAACATCGACATTATAAGAAGTAATCAACTCGTCCCAATTGTGGCACTTCTTTTTCCTATCCATTTTACTAAATTCGATTAGTTGCTCTTGGATTACTTTATCCTACTTCATTATTGTTACACATGATCCACCATGTTAATCTTGTCCTTAGTAGTACCCTTGGAAATCAAGATCGTTCTTCCCAATTTTGGATGATATTCAACTCCTCGTCTTCTAGCCCGTATAAGCATCTAAATTGGAAAGGGTTGGGCTATCTTCCTTGAATTGTGCCTTTTTCAACACCTTATATAATTTCTAGCCAGGTAGTAAAGATCTCATCTAAAGAAGCAACATGTGTGACTACTTCTATGCAAAGTAGGCCCCCATCAATGTTCTTCACTTACAAAATTAATTTCTACAAATATAATGAACAAACAAAAAGCAAGCAATAAGAATATCGAAATTCTAACTTATCTAAAAAATTCAAATAAGCTAGAAAACATAAGAAATAATTACTTACATCCCAATCTGAGTGAGATGCATGTCTTTTTACAAGTCCAAGTACCTGCCTTGAGGGTTTTTGATCATTATTCCTGTAAGGTTCCCCCTTCCAAAAAATGGAGGAAACACTTAAGATAGTCCACTAAGTCTTAACTTGGAGAAAATTTCCTACTCATCGACACCTTGACCATGCAGAGATTCAAGGATACGATTCATAGGTAAGACCTAGTTCTATCCCGCAGGGGGAGCGTAGTCTTCTAAAAATCAAATTACCCATAGGTAAAATGATCATAAATTGGGCAACTACTAGACTTGATGTCTAGAGACCAAGCTTTTTTCCTCATCTTATGCAAGGCACAGCCGCTGACCTAGTTTTTTAGAATAGAGTTGCCCAAGAACCTAACTATCTAACGTAGGGCTTTTACTTAATCTGTTAGAAAGCTACCCGACTAATCGGGTCCACCCATCCGTAGGATGGTGCCGTCAGGGCATTTCATCCTCCCACTTTCCACCCTACTCACGCGTCAATTTGTTTTCTAATTAATCCTACCACACTGTTTGACATAAACAAACATGTTCCTTAATTAAGGCCCTTTCACAAGGTTTATTAAAACAGCCTTTGCCTTTTTCCACAATACAATAATACCAAAGATAAGATTTATAAAAACAAAGTTTAAACATGAATCAATTTCATACAAGCCAAACTGGCTCTCTTATTCTTTTTCCTTTATACCACCGATGATCTAGAATTCGGCCTTCCAGCCTCCACATGCTGGGCAAAACCCTACGGGACCATACACCTCATCGTCGGCCGCCGCCGCTGGTGAGGACTCAAGCCGGCCTGTCGCCCTCTCAGGCTCCATCGCTCGATCCTCCCGCCCCTCAAAGGGATGTCTGCGCACTAGGGTGGGCTAATTCACCGCACTAGCCTGGGCCCTCAGAACTAGGCAGCATCATCACAATCACTTGCCTCAATCGGCAAACCTCATTCTCCCAATGGTATGAGGGATACCATGGGCCAACTCCGGGCCTTACTAATGTCTCCGCCGTCCGGCTACACAAGCACAAGAACGGGGCAGCGTCAAGGCAGGGAGAAGTTATACCTGTACCTTAATTTAACCAAGATAACCATCCATTTATTCACTAAACCATATGACTATGATCCATGCCACCTTCTTTAAGAAAACAAGCCTTTTCTCACACAGATTTTAGCATTTCAACTTGAGATTGCGATAAGACACTCTTTATAAAGGCATAAGCTATTGCTTAAAAGAATACAAACTTTAAATGGTAAATCAATTAAATAGATCACTGTAACAATCAATAGAGAAGCCGGGGCCATACCTCAACCCCTAAGAATGATATATAATTGAAAAACAAAATATGTATATACCTCATAGAAATTTGTTGTTTATCGTTGCCTTTGCTCGTTATTAACAAGAGCTTTAGAAAATAGAGTCTTCTAATACCTTCTCTTATGATTGAAATCATCCAATCATCTCCAAGCTTTATCTCCTCTTACTCATACTGTGACTCTCCTCTCTTTCTAAGATCTATGGCAAAATAGCCTTCTCTTACAGGGCTATGGCATACTATTCTTTCTCTAAAAGAAAAGCTATGGAGTTTTGGTCTCTTCCTCCGAAAGACTATAGCAATCTAAGCTTCTTTTCTGAGGTATTAGATAAGAATGAAGGGATATATGCATCTCAAACTCTAGGATTACCTTGAGGCTACTTGCTGTCTTCTCACAGTTTTCTCTATGTAGAAACCCTGACAGAAACAGCAAACTGTTTTGGCCATAACTCTCTGATAAAAACTCAGAATATGGTCATGTAGCCAGTCAAAAGAACGGGAAGGCATCTGGTCTACAAGCTAGCGCGGGCAGAATAGGCAAAAACGTCTGTATATAGCCGCAAACGCACCATCTTTAGAAACGCGTTGTTTTTCCACATTTTTAGTATGCATGGACTCTAAATGTGTAAAAGTACTCTAAATATGACCTCTTATCACCTAAAATCGAAATTCTATTTTTGGGGATACTTATCTCTTAATAGAACTATTCTTATGTGCTTATTTCTTTTAGGATTTTTGGAGCTAATATTTTTATTCTAACACTTTTCTAATGTTTCTAGCCTTATTGTCTCACTCTTTCTAATTACACTCTCTTTTCTTATTGAAATCTATATTAAAAGAGACACATACATACATGGCTTGGGAGGGACGTTACAATTCCATTTAAGTGCCTAAGTATATCATTGTAGGTTTGTTGTTTAAACACTGCTTGGGCCTCAAAATTTTCCATCCTTTAGATAGCCACACAGACTTTTGGGGGTGCATCGACAATCATTTGAGCCTTCCAAGCTGCATAAATATACCTAAAAGAATGCATTTTGTCAAGAAATTGAGTCCTTAATATGACCTTGGTAGCATAGATGGAATGTTGTCCACCTATGATCCAATAATCATAATCCCTGAGATTTTCACTTACCACCTCTTCTTTGGTCAATGCATTCCCTCCCTTTTTTCCTATTTTCTTTATTGACATCAAATATGTACAAGACCTAGGGTTATTCGCACACTCAACATACCACTCCACACATAGCTTGACTATGTCATTTTCCAATGGTGGGCGACATATATTGTGTTCAAGAAAAAGATGTTACCCATTAAGTAGAGTTAATCTATTGATTGGACACCATTCACAAGTGTCACATGTTCTTTTACCCCTGCCAATTCTCATCCTTTCTAGCCACCACCACCCCCACATGTTCTTCACATAATTCTATAAAGTGAACTATCTCAAAAGTAAAATCCAAGAAAATATTATTCCTTCTCTAAGGTATTCCATGTTATCTTCTTACCATAGTAACCTCCTTATACACCTATCCTTTCTCTTAATGACATGCCATCACTCATAACTACATCCACTATGGATTTATCTCTTTCACAAGATGAATGATTTGTATCCTCTTACACATAAATCTACGACTTAATTCCTAGACTCATTGAGCCTTGCACACAAGTGTTGAGCCTTGAACACAATTCCTAGACCTAGTAGTGAGCCTTACACTCAACTCTCAGGGGCCCTAAACACAAAAGCCTAAGACTTGAGTCCTAGACTTGTGTCTTCCACACAAGTCTAGGATTCAAGTCCTAGACTTATACCTTGCATACATTTCTAGGACTCTTTCCAAGCCTTGGACTCAATTGTAGGACAATTATCTCTAGTCCAAGACTTAAACCCAGAACTTAATCCTACCAAATCTAGACTTTGCCCTTGCATAATCACAAGATTTGAGCAGGACATCTAAAATCATCATTGTCTAGATCATGAATTGTGGACCATATATTGTGCCACTTGGATCATGGAATGATTTATGTATGATATGTGAACCATGAAGATCCCAAACCAAAATCGTCCGTGTCAGCATTAACAAGCATCCTAAAGTATGAACAACGAATCATGGATGTTTGAAATCATGAAACGTCTGATTCATGAATCGCATATCGTGGATCATTTTGCATTGGTCGTCGTCATCGTGAATGGATCGTAGACCATAGGGTCCTTCTTGTATAAATCATGGATGATTCACAAGTCTGGGATTTAAGTCCTAGTGTTGATGGTGGCTACTTGAGTCCTACATTACTTCAAGAACAAAGTCTGGGTGTAAGATTCCTCCCTCCAGATTTTGAGGTGTGCAGGTGTAAGAACCTCCCCTTCTGATCTTATAATTATTCCCCTCTCAAAAATAAAAGAAAGATCCTGTTTTACCCTGTTTTGGCTTGGAGAGAGAAAATGTCTAGAGGGAGGTAATTCAAAATTGAGATATTTTTGGATATAAAAATCCTCCTAGTGTCTAAAATGATTTCCCCTGAAACAGAAATTCAAAAAGAACTTTTCAATGTGCAATTGGAATTAATTGAAAATAGGTTAAAAAGGACCTTAGCCTAAGGGTCCAGATTTTCATAAAAACTTGAGTTATGCTCCAATTAAGGTTCCTATGGACCAATAAGATTAATCCAAATGTAAAGAGGCATGGGACACCTTGGTGAAGCTGTATGAAACTAATACCAAGGCATAATTCAGTTGAAGAATGAGCTTCACACTGTGGAGAAGAAAAAAATGTTTGTGAATGATTATGCCTTGAAGATCAAGGACATTATGGAATCCCTTGCATCTATTGGTGTTTCTGTTGATGATGATGATAAGGTGGAAGTGTATCTACGTGGTCTCGGGCCATAATACAAGGCATTCAAGACGTCTATTCAGACTCGGGAGAACATTCCCAATTTCACAGATTTGGTGTCAATGTTGATCATTGAAAAGAAGAATTTGGGTGAAGATCAACAGTCTTCGCAAAACAAAAATAGTTCAAAGCAGCAGGCCTTCTACACAAGTGCAAGTAGAGGAAGAGATAGAGTTCGTGGACGTGGCCAAGGTGGTGGCCGAATAGGTAATTAGAACTATGATCAGCACAGCAGCAATAGTCCCAGGATTCACAACAATAGCACATAGGTGGAAGAGGATAGTTTAGAGGTAGGGGGAGACAAAGAGGTCGTGGTGGTAATTAGCAAAGGCAGCATAATGATACACAAGGTTGTTTTTACTATGGTAAGCCTGGACACGTGCACGAAAATTGCTATAAGAAGCAAAGCGACATGCGAAATAGAAAATTGCAGCAAAACAACTATGCACCCTCTAGCAAGAATAAATTGTTTGCTATGCAACATGTGGTTAATGTGGTGTCTGAAAACGATGTAGCAGCATGTAAGGATGATGTATGGTATGTTGATTCAGTGCTTCAAACCACATGACAAGACATGGTGAGTGGTTCAAGGAAATGAAGAGTCTTAAAAGACTAGGTTTTGTTGAAACAGGGAATGACACTACTCATCCAATTGCCCATGTTGGAGATGTGCCATTGTCTATGCAGGATGGTAAGGTGAAGTACCTTTCAGATGTACTTCATCTTTCGAACATTATGAAGAATCTGGTTTCTGTTGGACAAATGATTGAGCAGGGTTTGCAGGTCCAATTTATTAACCCTGATGGGGCTGTTATGTAGAAGACTTTAAATATGAGTACAGATTGGTTGCAAAAGGCAACAAAGTGGGTAGAATGTTTACATTGAATGTAAATATGCCTATGATCTTATTGTTGGGGGTGACAACTTGGATGAGATTGAGAATGTGAAAAGTCTTCTTAAAAGGAAGTTTGAGATGAAGGATTTGGGAGATTTGCACTACTTTTGGGAATTGAGGTCATATGCACACTTGAAGGTGTTTGGGATTGAGGTCATTTGCACACTTGAAGGTATTTGGCTGTCTCACAGAGACAATATGAAAGATCCCTGCCCCCTCCGCGCAACGAAATTGGGGGTGCTAGCAGCGGAAGTAGCACTTCTTACACGGGCCATGATCCTTCACTCGCGGCCTCGCCCACGGATATCCGGTCAAGATACTAATCCCTTGGTTCTTCAAAAACCGAACCCGAAAAAACTTCCCCCTACCGGAAAGCACGGGCGATTCCTCTAGGATATTTGTACTCTAATGTAGTCAGGGTCATTACTGACCAAACTGATCTGACCAAACTTGTGAGTCACTTGGTTAGATCAAGGAAGAAACTTGCACTTGGATCATAGAAACCAACGCTTTTTTCCCCATCGAGAGGCACAGCCGTTGATTCTTTTTCCATAGAACAATGACTATCTGGGATTTACTTCATCTATCGTACTATAACAATGACTATCTGGGATTTACTTCATCTATCGTACTATAATAGAATTGAGTCTCATTTTACGGATCCATCAGTCCAGCCTAACCCATGGGTTAGCCAACCGTCCCCAACCACTGTAGTGATGGGATCCAATTAGGAATTTGGTTAGGTTTTATCCCAGGTACCAGGGAAAAGAGTTCCCAGGCCCCCTAGCCGAATATTCGTGCAAATTTATGGCCAGTCACACCACTTACACACCATATGAAATTTCCTTTTTCACAGATACAGTTATCTTTAAAACAATCATTTAATGAAACCATAGTGTCACTGATCATAATCCTCCAAAATATCCGGTTGAATCCTAATTTCTAATCATTCCTTCATCGGTGTACCTATGGCATCATTGGCAGCCAAAACGCTCACCACCTGCCCTCAGATAGTTCCTAGAGCTCATAGTACCCGATAATATATTCACTTATATAAATCAAGATGGAATCTCCTTTGAAGATCAGCAAGATCAACCAACAGCTCCATATAAAAGAGCCATGGACTCATCCGTTTGAGGACCAGCAAGGTCAATCAACCAGATCCATGCCCAATTTCAGAAAATGACTCTTACTCCTTGTTCCTATATCTTCCCCGATGCACATGTGGGTATCTTTGGCAACCTAGAGCCCGAGCACCGTATGGTCAGCACCCTCTAGGATCCTTCGTATGTGACCTAGCGCTTCACTCATAGGTCGCTTCCTTGGTCCCTCATCCACCGTACCGGAAGCTCACCATTTAAATCGAACCAAGGCTGGTCAAGACCTCGGCCGAAACCTCGGGCGACCTTGCTATGCGAGACATCCTCCATCGACTCTTTGTCTCAGCTGTTGCAACTTTATCAGGGGCAGCTAGGTCTCCACGACCTCATTCACAAGATGGTCAAAATGCTTCCCCAGTATTTTTGACATAAAATGGTCATTTAAAAAGAGGTCATAAATACAGTTCCTATAATGAACTCTCGTCTTTCACATTGTTCCACATCCTTCCACATTACTTAATCCATATCCAATTCATATGTATATCCATTCTCATCCCATCACATCATTTTCCATCTCATCACATCATTCCTCATTTATTCTCATCACATCTCATCCACTCGCATCAACCCATATTCACATCCCATCACACCTCATTCATTTCACATCTATCTCAATTTACATCACATCTCATCTCATTCATTTCACATCTCATCTCATTCATTCTTATCACGATTCACATCTCATCCATTCACATCCCATATCATACATTTACATCGGATTCGCATGACATCACATCTCATTCATTCACATCCTGATTCACATCACATCACATCTCATTCATTCACTCATATCAATATCACATCCTTTCACATACACATCCGCATCCATTCTTCCACATACACATCCGCATTCATTCTTCCACATACACATCCACATCCATTCTTTCACATACATATCCATATTCATTCTTCCACATCACATCTTATCACATCCTATTTTCATCTTATCACATCCTATCACATCCCATACACATCTTATCACATCCATTTTCATTCTATCGCATCCTGTTTACATCTTATCACATCCCATACACATCTTATCGCATCCTATTTTCACCTTATCTCATCCATTCACATGCTATTCCCATTTAATACTTTTTCAAGGTTGATCCCGATAATGGGACTTTTTCCAAATTTCTGCCAATTGCTTGGCCTAATTAAAGGTTCTTTTTCTCGACGACTATTTCCATATTCATTCTCAATTTCTCAAATGAATTATATTCAATATTCCTCTTTTGAATAAAAGGATTCATGGGATTTACAGAAATCAATTCTACCCATATTTTCACTTTTGATAATTAATCATAAATTGAATTATACTAAAAATTCCTCTTCTTCTCATTTAGCTTCTTGGATCTCAAATACCATGGGAATTCTTCTTTTTTCATTTAATTAATTGCATTCCAATGTCATGGGCATTTCTCATAAAGTAATTTCATCTAAAATAAAATACCCATTAATTCAATATGCTAGGAATTTCTCTTTTCCCATCTAAATGATGGAATTCCAAATGTCATAGGAATTCCTCTTTTAACATTTAAATATTTCTCATAGATATAATAAATTTATCTAAAATTCATCTTTGAATTTAAATACAATACTCATTAATTCCAATATGCTAGGAATTTCTCTTTTCCCATCTAAATGATGAAATTCCAGAGGCCATAGGAATTCCTCTTTTAATATTTAAATATTTCTCATAGATAAAATAAATTTATCTAAAAGTCATCTTAGGATTTAAATACAATACTCATTAATTCCAATATGCTAGGAATTTCTCTTTTCCCATCTAAATGATGAAATTCCAAATGTCATATAGGAATTCCTCTTTTATCATTTAAATTTATCTATGCAAAAAGATAAATTTAACTAAAATCCTTCTTTAATTTTCAAGTAAAATATACATTATTTTAGCATCCCAATTTTTCTCTTACTTCATTGGAGTACATAAATTTCCATTGTCATGGAGATTACTCTTTTAACATAAAAATGGATTACTAGAAATTTCTCTTTTTTCTAATTAAATATTTATGCATAAATATAAAAATTAATTTTTTCATGATTATAATGAGAATCATTCAATTAATCTAGGATGATTAATCCTAGAATATGGTAGGAAGTCCTCTTTTCATATTATGAATGAAAACGATTTATGTGTTAATTTTTTAAACATTTTACCATAACTCCACTGCTATTACTGATAATTCTCAATAATTTGAAAGCATAAAGTTTAGTAATATCCTTATGATTAGAATAACCATTAATTGGATCAATATCCAATTATGGACTTGATTCTTAATTTTTCCATAAATTAAATAGCATAAAAGCATTAAAAAGCCACTTATTTGGCCTCTAAATTGACAAGCATAGAAATTACTTTTAGATTAGAGAATTGCTTCATGAGAAGCTTCATTTGAATATAGAATAGATCATAGGAATGACCATTCTTTGGGGGAGAGAGAGACATGCTTAAAAAAAATATTTAATTTAAGCATAAATGGAAATTTATGTGTTTTATCACCACAATTCATTAAAGAACTTCAATTGCATTTAAAAGCCATTCAATTGAATGCTTCTCAAGCTTGAGAGGGGTTGAGAAGAGAGAAACATTTGGAGATTAAAGAAAAAAGACCATAAACCACATTTTACCTCCTATATTGCTTGATTCTTTGATCAAAGTAGAGGCCCCCAACCAATCAATTGGTTTGGTATGTTGATGAAGTCTCCAAGGAAGATTGAAGAGAGAGAGAAGCTTCAATCTCTTCAATTTGTAGAGGATTTTTAGAGGATAACAGAAAATATCATTATTTCAGTATAATACTGGCATGGTATAGTTCTCATATTTTTTTGCAAAGGACTAAGGATCTATTTATAGGTGAGGGAGGCCTCGAACCAAGTCCAACTAGTTTTTAGAATTTTCCAGGTTCAGTTTGGCTAAATTTGGACAAGATTTGGACATAGTTTGGCACCCTTTTGATTTGGTTTGATCTAGGAGAGAGGAGAGATAAAAATATCACAATATTTTTTAGTTTAAAACTCCACCACACATGTGAAATAGGCGCCTCCTTGAAGAGCCCCCTTCTCCTTACCAAGGTATCAAAATTGAATCATTATACCCAAAATATCTTATTTTTTTAGTAATACTCATAGTTTTTTACTAATAAACCTTGTCCATAGTCAACTCTCCATCTTATGTGAGCATTTACTCATTTTTGGGGGTTTTTCTTTTATAAATTGGGTTTATCTCCTTCCCACTTTTGGATTGATCCTATTGGCCCATAGGAACCTTAATTGGAAGATAATTCAAAAAATTTTGAAAATCTGGACCCTTAGGCTAAGGTCCTTTATACTTATTTTCAATTAATTCGAAATGCACATTGGAAAGATCTTTTTTAATTTTTATTTTAGGGGAAACCATTTTAGACACTAGGAGGATTTTTATATCCAAAAATATCTCAATTATCTTCTTTGTAGACCTCTTTTGTTGTGTGAAGAGTCTTGGCATCAAGGAGAGAGTCTTGACAGCCAACATCAACTTGGCCTACGTCAACACACAGGATCAATCATTGACATCTTCGCAAAGGCCTTGGGAGATGAGAAGCTCCACAGATTTTAAGATATGATTGGAGTTCATGAGCTGGATTTGAGCTTAAGGGGGAGTGTTGAGATGTCAAGCTCAACATGAACTGACACTCACGAGGTGCCTCCATGATCGTTCGACATTTACATCACTGGCAAGTTTGGTAGAGCTGGCACCATATCTTTGCCATAGATTTTACAGCTAGACTACACCAACTATTCCACACCTATCCACTCCACTTAGCGTGTTCACATTATGGACCGCTTGTATATACTCTATTTTGTATGTTAGTCACTTTATCTTCTTTGTAGATCTCTTTTGTTGTGTGAAGAAGAAGAAGAATTTTCAGCCTCTCACCTTGTGTGTACTCTTCTAGGGTTTGTGTGAGTGTTTGTGTGCTTACAAGAGCTCAAGCTCTCTTCTACCCTGCATCTTTTTAGGGAAGTCAACTAGGTTGACCATGTTAACATGGAGGGTAGAGGTGGCAAGCTGAGGTGGCATGGTACTTATGTGGATCCTCTCTAAGCTAATGTGGATATAAAGTGGCATGTACATATAAGATTTGTGTCCACCCAAGGCTCACATATGGCATGATCTCTAGGCTTTGAAGATAACCAAGCCTAGATTTCCAAACCTAACTAGGATTGGTTTTAGACTTGAAAAGGGGAGAGTGAACACAATATGGAAATTTTCACCCTTGGAAGGATTGAAAATGGACCTTTCCATACTCAAATTAAGCTAATCTATTTTTAATAAATTCATGGTAACATTTATATTGATCCCTAGAGTTTTTAGATCAAGATATTCAATATTTGATTTACTAGAATTAAATTAAAATTGATTTAATAGACCTCTAATAGTCATAACAAATTTACAAATTACATCTACAAAAATCCAACCGTTAGATTTGTAATTTTACCTTAGGTCCACATTCTACTAATCTTCCCCAATCCAATCATCTCAGATCCATATAAATTGAGCATTTTAAATGGTAGATGTGGTGGGAGAACAAAATAGTACGTTTTTATACAATTCTAATGCCTTTTAAATAATATAGAAAAAAAATAAAACACATCAAAAAGTACTTAGTAAATTAATTTAAGAAATTACTCAATAAATTAATTGATGCTCTATGTTATGTGAATTTGTGATATACAAAGTGGGAACATCATATGAGTAATAATGTAAAAGTTATAGGCAATTTAATCACATTTAGTGTACCTGTCTAAACTTGCGGAACATGGATTGTATACAATTTTTGTGCCCAAACAAAAAGGGATTTGTAATTATTGGATATTGAATCGGATTGCAATTTTAGTTGTGCCAAACTTTGCATGTGTTGTTCCATTAGAAGACCTTGAAATGAAACTCCTTGGCTAAGTTCTAGGAGAGATTAGTTATTCTTCTTGAAAAAATGCCTATTTTTAAGCTAAACCCAAGGGTGCCCACTAAACAAAACTAGATAACCTCATCTTGCAACCACCCTTATGTATGCATGCATTTATGTATACATGTATGTACACACACACACACAAACACACACCCCAATGTGTTTGATTTATAGTAGGAGTGTAAGATTATTATCTAAGAGTATATAAATTTTTGTAAATATATTCACGATAATGTTGGTACCCTCCCCGCATCATGATAAGGAAACGTTTTTAAAGTTGAGGTGTTTGAGTGTATAATACATCGTAGAGGACACATCATAAATGATATACATTAAACTACCTTAACTAGGTTTTTTTTCTTTTCTTGGAAAATATGTTCAATTTATATCATAACTGTGAAATTTACTTACTTTATCTAGTTAGAGAGGATACATCCAAATGCATAAGTACGTGGAATTACAATTCTTGTATTTACTTGAAGCCAAACCTCCCTTGTCTACTTATGTATAATAGCGATGATGGATAGCTTATAAAAAGAAGAAATGGCCATTATTCAAGCTTATATGATATGTTCCTACAATTAAAACAAGAAAAACTTATCATAATCAAAGTTTCTAGATTCTCCTACAAATAGGTCAATTGTAATATTTTGAAAAAAAAGACACGTTAATTTTAAATAAGTTTTCTCGTGCAATAATGTGTATTCTTTAAATTTCAATAACTTGCACATATATCCCTTTAACATGATTATGAAATTGAGGGATTTGTTAGAAGATTCAAGGTCCTACTACATAAATTACAATAAAGTTTTGCAATTTTAAATGCATATTGTTTTCAAACTCACACATTCCCTCGAATATTATTTAGTTAGAACAACCCACTACATAAATATAATAAATGTTTTGAAATATCATGAAAATGGTGATATCATCTACGTGTAATGTGTATTGAGGGGAAAAGATCAAGTGCTACATGATATCGTCTCTCTCTCTCTCTCTCTCTCTCTCTCTCTCTCTCTCTCTCTCTCTCTCTCTCTCTCTCTCTTCTTTTAGAACTACAAATTATATGTGCTTACATGCAATTACTCCACTATCTCAAAAGAGTTATTTTATTCAAATGGCTTTCTTACTTTATGACCATTTCTATAATTATTTCCTTCTAGCAAATGATGCTTTTCTTTTGCCTTGCATAGAGGCATTATTGCTAGCACACTTTCCTTGTTTGCAAAAAGATGCACCATGATATTAGCAGGAAAAAGTCTCCAACCTACATAAAACTTTATGTTCAATGTTTGAAATTGATTTTTAGCAATCAAATATGAGTGTAAAAGAGAAGCGAATGAGAATAATGTTACATGTTGCATTATTATGGTATAAAACCAAAATAATAATTTGATAAATTTTTGAGAGCTTCAAATAGTTTATTCAAAATAAGTTCTAGAAAGAAACGGAAAAATCTTTTATGCTTTGAGGTGTCTCCTTGGAAGCACAAGTAATTGGAAAAGTCTCCAACCTACATAAAACTTTATGTTCAATGTTTGAAATTGATTTTTAGCAATCAAATATGAGTGTAAAAGAGAGGCAAATGAGAATAATGTTACATGTTGCATTATTATGGTATAAAACCAAAATAATAATTTGATAAATTTTTGAGAGCTTCAAATAGTTTATTCAAAATAAGTTCTAGAAAGAAACGGAAAAATCTTTTATGCTTTGAGGTGTCTCCTTGGAAGCACAAGTAATTGGAAAAGTCTCCACAAAGTTACGCTCCATAGTTGTGCTACTCATAAACTTGATGAACTATTTAGTCTTTGCTCGGCTTCTACAATCTGATTTTTTACTTTACAAGTTAATGTACACACACTATTCTCTACTCTTTATATTGCTAATTATTGTGCTACTAATAAAACTTGGTGAGCTATTTGACTCGACCTCTCCAGATACGATTTTTAACTTCATCACAAGTTAGTGTACACACATGATGTTCTGCCCCTTATGTTGGTAATTATTATAAGTTACATATGCCAACAATACCTTAAGTCTTAATAAGAAATTATCTTTATGTATAAAGTTTTTCCACAATAAAATATCTAATGTATGAGAAATTATGTATGCAGTTATGTGTGGAGAGTCAAAGATAGGAACACACGCACAGATGCATCAAGAAAACAAGGGTAACTTACACACTCACTCATAAGAGTGTGTACACATGCTCTTATGAGTGACGTGTACTAACATGATAAGGTCACTTACACACTCACTCATAAGAGTGTGTTCACATGCTCTTATGAGTGACGTGTACTAACATGATAAGGTCACTTACACACTCACTCATAAGAGTGTGTTCACATGCTTAGGGGAAAAAACCTCTTAAGGAAGGAAAACGTTCCTTAACCATTATTAATCTATGTCCACATAACACTACCATATGAATGGGTATAAAATTCCCTTTATATTGATGATGTGAACATGTATAGGGATCATGTGGCTGATCAATCCCTAAATGGAAATAAGCCCAAAGCTTTGCAAAAATCTTCTAGCTTCTCTTGTGAGAGTACCTTCATGAATATATATTTGCCACATTCTCATATATAGAGACATAAGCCAGGCTAATATCTTCTGCCAAATAAGTCTCTCCTTGACATAATGATAATGTGTAACCTTAATGTTCTCTATGAAAGGCATGAAATGTTGGGTTCCTTGTAATGGCTAATGATTTTAGAAGTCAGTGTTGAAGATGGAGGTGGGGACTTCTATCCCACCACCAACACTAAAATATTCTAAGCCATACACACTCCTTAATCAATATAAAATATGCTAAAAGGAATCTAATCATACACACTCCACAATCACTATAAAAAATGCCATGTACTTAACATCAGAGATTGAAGTGCCCATCATCGGAGCGGGGGGGGGGGGGGTGTTCTACTTCTTCTTAAGCCATAATATACATGAATCATCATAATGAAAGTAAAAACTAATAGTGGATACTCATGTGTTGTAATGTCACAATCAGAGTCACTGAAAGCATGCAATTTAATATCATAATCAGAGTCATTAAAAGCATGCAATTGAATATCACCCCCCTTAGCATAGAATAGACCAAGAAACTGAGTGCCATGTAAGTATCAAAAACTCACCTACTAGCAACTAATGCTTACTTATTATGGGATTTTGCGTAAACTTGCTCGGACTAGGAGACCCCAAACTAAATGTTCGGCCCTAAATATCTTACCAGTAAAGTGACACATCAAACGGTTCACCTACATTCTAGAGACTAAGCCTAGAAATTGTCCTAGTGGTGTACCAACATGCTTACAGTCTTCAAGACAAAACCATGTAAGCAGTCTTTATACGTACTTTGATTGAAATGCAACGAGGCCAAATTTATCATCTCAAATGACACATATAATTCAGCCTTGAACGAGACTAAATATGTCTTCTCAAATGACACATATAATTAAGCCTTGAAGGAGAAATTTAATCCTCATTTTAGGGCCTGTGAGCAGCATGTCCTCAACATATAAAATGATGACCAAAAAATAATTCTTACTCCTCTTTAGATTGTTGTAAAAACCATTTTCAAAATGATGGCCAAAACATAATTGAGTTAGATTCTTGCAAAAGCCATTTATAATGAATTATATATTTATCTTCTCATACCATGCTACTCTAGTAGCATTTTTAATGCCATAAAAAGATTTTCTTAACCTGTATACTACTCTCAGCTCTTATGAAACAAATAATGCTTACCCCAATGATGATCAAGATGAGAACCATTTTGAAAATTTTGGCTCTTTGAGAACATTGAGCCACCAATAGTTGGAGACAAGGAACCACAGAAGAAGGATTCCTCAACATCAATAAATGACTTTAGCTAAAAAGAGAATTCTCACACCAACCCCAATATCATTGTAATTTTTATAACCATCATATCATACTCTTTTTGTTTCTCCTCCATCTTCTTCTATTTACAACTAACTCTCTTGGCACCCTAGAAAGTGTAGCAAACTACAATGATATAGAGCTTGAAGAAGAAGGCAAAATCATTTAAAGCTACCCAAAATACCATTTATTAGCATTGGTGTGCTCTACCTCCTCTCACTAATTACTTATACAAAATCTATCACCATATATACTAGGCTTTGAGGGCAAAAAGCTACTTTAAGAACGGGAGCAAAATTAAGCTACTTTAAGAACGGGAGCATGTTAAGCTACCTTGTAAATCTATTTTTGTGAAGGTCTCTTATAAT
The DNA here is from genome assembly GCF_041138505.1 of Cibotium barometz. NCBI lineage: Eukaryota > Viridiplantae > Streptophyta > Polypodiopsida > Cyatheales > Cibotiaceae > Cibotium > Cibotium barometz. The sequence goes on from NC_141077.1 coordinate 26,539,344, forward strand.
ATTGTCAGTGTCTGGTCACGACCCGGCACTTATGTGGTTCCAAAAAACCTAGTTGGTTCTGGAGGAGCAAGGACTAAATGCAGCTATATGCCCAATGTGATAAGACAATGCCCAATGTGATAAGACAATGCTGGGGCGTTGAGCCACTTCTCTACCTAAGTGCGGGGGGATTGATTATGAATGCAAAGATTTATTTCGTAGGGCTATACAAATTCTAGATAGCATTCCACGTCCAGACAGGAACAAACTTAACACAAGATTGAACACTAAATAGACATAGATAAATATAGAGAAAGAAACCGTTTCTTGAGTATTACAATACAATGCTTTAGTGAGAACTCTGCTCATGAACAGCTCACTCAACTCTCCTATTCCCCTATTTGGTATTGTTCCTCTCCTTCGAGCCTGAGTAGACCTAACATGAGTCTCTCTATCCCGATAGTAATGCACTCGCTCCTACAATCTCTGTCGAGCAGACTAAGTCCACTCTAGCTCCTCTATCCCCTTATCCAACTAGTTTCCCTTTTTCTATTATAGCCACAGGTACTACCCGTTCATCAAGAAGCTATTACAATTTTGTTACAAAATAAGAAGTGTGAGGTCCCTCTGCCCCCTCGGCGGCGGACTCCCGGTAGCTGACGCAGAAGCAGCCCCCTCATGCGTGGGGTAGGGTTTCTCACTCGAGGCCTTGCCCACGAATGTCCGAGCACAAGACTAGGCTGGTGGTCACTCCGAAAACCGAAATCGGGAAAATTTCCCATTCCCGGAAAGCGGGGACGATTCCACCTTTTTAAATTTTCTAACGAGTTTTTCTAACGAGATCAAAATCTAAACTATCCTCCACCTGAATAAACCAGATAGAAGGAAACTATCACTGATATAATTTGATCATCTGAGCAATTCAACACTTTTTTCCTAATCAAGATCAAGCACAGCCGTTGATCCACTCAATTGAGAAATTTATCAGGGAATTAACTAACTACTCGAATCCTAGCGTAATCCTAAGATTTTTCAGTTTGATTATTAAAACTCCACTGATTCCAGCCTAACCCCATCCGGCCCATGGGTTAGCCACCACCCTACCACTCGAATCGGTAGAACCAAACAAGTACTCACCCACCCATGATTGAATGCCTTTCTTAACTTTAGCTTTAGAAAATAGAAACGCACACACTCCTCTTTAAAACTTTAATATAAAAATAATCCATTGACAAAACAGATATAATCACAGATTTCATAACTCAAAATTTCCATTTAATCCCTTGTTTCACAAAAATAGTACCACTCTGGACTCTCCATTAGGACGAGCTTGTCAGCAACGAGATCTAGTAAACAGATTACAATAATCATTCCGTCAACATACATACATATATATATCTTCCACGACATACGCATGAGTGTCCTAAGCATCACGAGCCCATGCATCGCCTGGTCAGAACCCTCCAGGATCCTCCTTAGGTGTCCTGGCACTTCACTCAGGGACCGCTTCGTCGGCCCTCGTCCATCGTATCGGAAGCACACCATTTTTCACCATATCCAGGTTGGTTCAAGATCTGGACAGGTTTTTGCCGCGTGAGCTGTCCCTTGAACACTCCCCGCCAGCTGTTGCAACCGAACTTCCCTTAGATAAACACGTATGCCAAATGCTCCCTCCAGTATTCTAGCGTAAGACAGTCCTTTAAGAAAATAGGGTTTCTATGCAAGTTTTTAGTTTTGATTTTGTTTGAATACCATGAATAAATCTTAAATCCGTATCCCAATACTTCTAGATCCAGGTCTGAATTCCAAACAGAATTCCTCGAATTCTGTTAACTTGATCCTCAGATCAAAATCAAAAGTCTTAACTTAGTTTTAGATTCGGTGGGTCATTTGAGTGCATTTTTCCTGAACTGGGCACATCGTCTCATTGATTGAAACTGACGAAGGAATTAGGTCTTGGTCAATAGTCTGAATCAGAGTTTGAGTCTGGAAAGGTTCTTCCTAAACTATCTTTCTTGAAAAGTAATTTCTCTTTTTCTAAAATTTCGTTCATTGAATATTTGCTTACAGATTTTAAACTAAACATGAATTTCTATGAGGAATAAAATTATCATTTATCTCGATCTCCGACTTCAATAGTTTATTTAAATTTTCTCATTACCATCTTAGTGAATATGAAACGGTAGAATTTCCTCTCACATATTATCTACTTATTCATTTTTTCAATTTTTACGGAAATCAAACAGAGGATTAAAGAGAATCCTTATTTAAATATAAAAATTCTATATGCATCTATTTATGCATAAAATCCAATTCTGATGAAAGTCACACTTTTATCATCATAAAAATCATTTATGATGAAAATCACTCTTTTAATATGAAAGAATTCCTTTTATGCATCCATTTATGCATAAAAATCATTTATGATGAAATTCACACTTTTAATATAAAAAAATCTTTTATGCATATGTTTATGCATACAAATCATTTATGATGAAAATCACTCTTTTAATATAAAAGAATTTCTTTTATGCATATATTTATACATAAAAATCATTTATGATGAAAATCACACTTTTAATATATATAAAAAATCTTTTATGCATATGTTTACGCATACAAATCATTCATGATAAAAATCACTCTTTTAATATAAAAGAATTTCTTTTATGCATACATTTATGCATAAAAATCATTTATGATGAAAATCACACTTTTAATATAAAAGAATTTCTTTTATGCATACATTTATGCATAAAAATCATTTATGATGAAAATCACACTTTTAATAAAAAATATCTTTTATGCATATGTTTATGCATACAAATCATTTATGATGAAAATCACTCTTTTAATATAAAAGAATTTCTTTTATGCATACATTTATGCATAAAAATCATTTATGATGAAAATTAAACTTTTAATATATATAAAAAATCTTTTATGCATATGTTTATGCATACAAATCATTTATGATGAAAATCACTCTTTTAATATAAAAGAATTTCTTTTATACATACATTTATGCATAAAAATCATTTATGATCAAAATAAAATTTTCAATATGTTCCCTTCTATGCATAGAATTTAATTCTAAAGAAAGTAACACTTTTTTTTTATAAAATATTTTTAGTAAGCATTTTTCTACACCTAGGATGAAAAATAACACTTTAAGAATACATATATGATGGGAATTACTCTTTTTGAATTAAAAAAAGTAAAACTTATTTTTCACAATTTTAGAAAATTTTGCCATAACCTCCTTTGTATGGCTGACCATTTTTCAAATTTTAGCTCTCTAAAAGTAATTAGAAGTTCACCGAGAGTATTTAAATCATTCTAATGTAAACATTTTCTACTTATCAAAGGGAAACATTATGAAAAACTTGATTTTATCCATTAATCATTCATCTAGGATAAAGAATGGTTGGATTTACTAAAGAAGAGAGGGGAATGCCTTTTTTCAATGAGGCATAACATCATATTCATTTTAGAGAAGAAAAAATCATAAAAAAACCAGCACAATTATTGGAAAATACCTTAAAATCTTGCAAAAGGAATGGCTCCACCTTGATAATCGTGCCTATATATGTGAGCACCACATTTTGGACGTGAACAATTCTTCATAGTCTCCATGAACACGCAATCATTTGGGCATGCATGTATACTACTGTTGTAAATCAATGCCTAAAGAACTCATCTTCTTTGCCTTATCTTGTGTTTGGCCATAGAGTTCTCCTTAGGCAATATTATAAATTTTAAGAACCTGAATAATGAAACACTTGTGTTTGACCAACCATAAATAGATTGTAAATTAAGCAAGGAAAGACAAGCTTACAACTTGATCGCTTGGACAAAGGAATTGATGCCAAATTTTATACTCTTAACTTCTTCTAGCAATGTCTCTTGTCTATCATGAAGTTCTTCATTTCCAAAGAATGCATCAATCATGTTTTCTTTCCTTTATTCTTGTATAGTGGCTCCATATCCTCCCCAGTATATGTATGTGTGGCTTCAACCAGGTACTCTTCTCTTGGCACTTATGTGGGCGTTGATTAAACTACATTCCTTATCTTCACGATGCCTTGATTATACTACATCAAATCGGTTGTACTCACATGTAGTTTCTATCATCCACGTCCTAAGTAGACACAATGATTGAGAGAGTGATCAAGATTGAGAGAGAGAGAGAGAGAGTCATTGACTTACCAAATCAAGGTGTTCTATGTGTTACAATATGGATACCTCGCCTTCACAATACCTTGATTATATTGTCAAATTGGGTTATACTCCCATGTAGTTTGTATCATCCACATCGATAGACACAATGATTGAGAGAGTGAGCAAGATTGAGAGAACGAGAGAGATGGAGAGTGAGAGAGAGAGAGAGAGAGAGAGAGAGAGATGGTGTGTGTGTGTGTGTGTGTGTGTGTGTGTGTGTGTATTGCATGTGAGTTTTAGTATTGCATGTGAGTTTATTTTCTTCATTTGTATTTATGCGTTTGCATGACATTCTCTGCTCTTTATTATCCAATTGCATGTCAATGCATCCATGTGCCATTACAATACATTGCATGTCATGGCATTGCATCTGGATGTTATTACATGTGCATGTCATTGTATGGTACTCCATGCCCTTTGCATAGTGTTGCATGCCCTTATTATCCAATTGTATGTCAATTCATGTATGTGCCATTACAATACATTGCATTGCATGGCATGGCATTGCATTTGGATATTATTACATGTGCATGTCATTGCATGGTACTCCATGCCCTTTGCATATTGTTGCATGTCATTACATGCCTTTGCATGTGATTGTATGTCATTTGAAGATTTTGCATGTGACGATATATCATTGCATGTGAGTACAATTAACAAGGTGAATAATGTAAAGAATTATACATACAAGATAATTTCATTCTAGGCAAGATATCTACTATGCCTTGCGCACTAAATATTAAGAAGCAGTGAAAGAATGTATTTATTAAGGTCAATAATTTTTCAATTATGATTGAGATCATTGCCTAATTATTTGAGAGGAAGAGGGAGAGTGAGAGTGAGAGGGAGTGAGAGAGATAAGAACATGACGACATTACATCCTTAGGATAAAAAATACCACTTTCAATACAAATAAAACCAAGTTCATTCACATATATCTTCCAAATACAACTCTTCTATCGTATGTTGTTCAGAATATATAACAAACCAAAAATTTAACATAATCAATCAAAACAAAAACAAACCAAATTTTTTCCAAGGTAATTAAAAAGACAAGGCGATCTATAGGTGAGACCACTTTATTCTAAAAAAGATTATTACATCTGCAACTACGTACTTATAAGGGCTATCGCAATCAAACATTGTTTAAAATTGATAACATACCATAACTACATACGGTTCCTACACCTATGTAGTTTTTTTGGGCTACTCTATTCTTTAACTCCTCTTGTAGAGGCTCCTCCGTCTCTTCGGCAATACACTTGTAACTTTGCTAGCTGCCGATAGCACTTTCAATCTTCATATTCCACACATACAAATCTCTAGAATCAATAGGCTTATTCGCTCTAGTATCTTCGTCCAAAGATTGCAAGCCTCTGTCGTGATTCTGAGATGTTCTGTCACATCTCCACCCGTTTTCTTGCATAAATATTTGCAAACCCTATCCATGGTTTCCTTTAAAGTATAGCTGGGGCCATTAGAAGAAGCCATTAGAGATCAACAAAGGTTAGTTGATGATGGTGAGGGTTGTAAGGAAGAGAACGATAGTGAGGGGAGAGAGAAATACAATGAGAGGGAGGCAATAAGATTTGGAAGTGAGAATTAGAGTAAGAGGTAGGGGTCAAATTTATAGATATACAAAGCAAAAAGCAAAAAGGTACTTTATATGGCTATCCACTAAATTTAGAAAAGTAGATGCATGGACGTAATGGCCTGGTACTCCATGCCCTTTGCATAGTGCCATGCCCTTTGCATAGTGTTGCATGTGATTGTATGTCATTTGAAACTTTTGCATGTGACGGCATATCATTGCATGAGTACAATTAACAAGGTGAATAATGTAAAGAATTATACATACAAGATAATTTCATTCTAGGCAAGATATCTATTATGCCTTGCGTACTAGATATTAAGAAGCAGTGAAGAATGCATTTATTAAGGTCAATAATTTTTCAATTATGATTGAGATCATGGCCTAATTATTTGAGAGGAAGAGGGAGAGAGTGAGTGAGACAGAGTGAGAGAGATAAGAATATGATGACATTACATCCTTAGGATAAAAAATACCGCTTTCAATACAAATAAAACCAAGTTCATTCACATATATCTTCCAAATGCAACTCTTCTATCATAATTGTTATTCAAAATATACAACAAACCGATAATTTAACATAATTAATCAAAACAACAATAAAATAATTTTTTTCTAAGATAATTAATACAAAGACTAGACGATCTATAGTTGAGACCACTTTATTCTAAAAAGGGTTATTACATCTGCAACTACGTACTTATAAGGGCTACTACAATCAAACATCTGCAACTACGTACTTATAAGGTTATTATATCTGCAACTACGTACTTATAAGGGCTACTACAATCAAACATGGTTTAAAATTGATAACATACCATTACTACCTACAGTTCTTACACCTATACATTTTTTTGGGCTACTCTATTCTTTAACTCCTCTCGTAGGGGCTCCTCTGTCTCTTCGGCAATACCTCTGTAACTTCGCCAGTGTTGATAGTGCTTCCAATCTTCATATTCCACACATACAAATCTCCATAATCAATAGGATTATTCGCTAGCATCTTCGTCCAAAGATTGCAAGCCTCTGTCGTGATTCTGAGATGTTCTGTCACATCTTTGCCTGTTTTCTTACATAAATATTTGCAAACCCTATTCAAGGTTTCCTTTAGAGTATAGCTGGGGCCATTGGAAGAATCCATTAGAGATCAACAAAGGTTAGTTGATGATGGTGAGGGTTGTAAGGAAGAGAACGATAGTGGGGGAGAGAAATACAATGAGAGGGATAGAGAGGCAACAAGAGGGAGAGGGAGGCAACAAGATTTAGAAGTGAGAATTAGAGTAAGAGACAGGGGTCAAATTTATAGATACACGAAGAAAAAAGCAAAAAGGTACTTTGCATGGCTATCCACTAAATTTAGAAAAGTAGATGCATGGATTTTTCCTAAATTTAGAAAAGTAGATGAATGAATTTTTCCTAAATTTTAAAAAAATGAACATATTCAAGCCATTGACGTATAACCATATTGATTGTCCTGCTAAAACATTAAAAAAATGAAAAAGTAATTGTTCTCTTGCTTCTACTGAACATTCTCATTAGGTCCTCCTTTTTTAGAGTGGGTTGATGTATAAACATATAATGGTTTGCATCTAGCCCAAAGATATGTAAATGTACAACATAAAGGTGCTTGCATGCACAATATGATTGTCCAGCACCTACCTTGATTTGAAAATCGGGACATGTGCATGATGGATTCTTTCCCATAGTCACCCAGTATTTTTCATTGCGTACAAGTGATTCCTCTTCCTGACATTATCCCTTTTGCAACACAAACCCACCAGCCTCCAATGCTCGAATCTCATCCACAGTCAAGTTTGCACCTCGTCCCAGTAGCCAAACAACCGGGATCTAGCAGGTGATTGACAGATGGTGTTACATACTCTCCAAGTATGATCCACGCTACTGTTTTACAAAACCACATGAACCGACGCCTTTGCCCCCCCAGACCATTCTCTCATACCATAGAAAGAAGGAGCTAGAAAACCTTGCCCGCAATTCTTGATGCTCTTTTTGCACTTGCCATCTTGGCCACCTAACCATCCTTGGTAAGTTACCTTATTGTGTAGATATGTGTGATGTATAGCCCATATTGAGTCATGTATATCACTCTCTGTAATTTCATGCACCTCTACTTCAGTTGTCTCTCCCTCTGCATTGTGTTGACCACCTTTTGTAGCTAAAGGAATAGTGGGTGGAAAGTTTAATCTCCTACCTTGTTTCTTGCATGGTTGGTTTTCTGTGACATACTCTAGATGATGTGATGAGTTATCTTCCTCGAGATTTATAGCTATGGGTTTTCGACATCTACTCTAACGGTAATGTTATCACCAAAAAAGTTTGGTTGCACGTGCACTCACTTCTTCCCCCACCAATCTGCTAGTGCTTGACAAACTTGGAGCTTTTGATGTTCTGGCCTTCTCCATCAACTTTGTTATTGTAGAGCCTGATCCGTGATATTTACCTTGCATGAATGCATGCTTCTTTGTGGATTGCAATAGGGCATTAGTGAGGCCTAAAACAACTACATCATATAAAGAGATGGTTCCCCTGAAACCCTCTCCTTGTAACCAACTTGCATGTTTCATTTTTGCTAGATTGGTGGTCGGCATGTGTGACACACTGGCATTGTCAGCATCCTACAACAGGAGATTAAGTTAATTACAAGCTCCAACCACATTCTATAACCAAATAGTTAACTTGACAATTCAGATTCCAAACACAAGCTATTCTTTTCGAAAACCAAGAAAGTAATACCCTTACAAGATGTTTCCTCCAATGGAGATATCTAGTATGCCACCAACTAAGCCAACAATCCATGGCTAGTAAGTTTGCATTAGTGACTTTCCCGTTCATCCACCATGATCTAATGTGTTTGTATTTTAAAAGTACCTCTAATGCCACTGACGACATAGTCACTTGTGCTCTTCCTGAAAATTCCTAACTACATATTGTATTGTATGGATGTTCAAGCTTTGTTACCAATGAAAAAGACATGAATGCTCACGACCTTATTCTTTGGTCCATTGTTATAGACTGTCCTAACTACCCTCCAGTTGGCTCTAGCCTCATCAGCCACCATGAAGCCAATAAAATCTGGCTTGTATCATTAATCTTAACATATGTGGGTCAGCATGCATATAATAGTACACTATCGCACCACACATTCTTCTACATACAGGTTTGTTATTGCAGTAGTGATCCATATCCATTCGTTGTTAAGCCTAGAGAGGGAAGCTTCTGTGTGAGCTTGCCTGTTATGTGAAAATTTACAAAGTTTCAATAAACACTCTTATAAATCAAAGTTTACTGAAATTAAGCCAAGATAATAAGCTTACCAATCCATGATATTGTATTCGGTGTGCCATTCATAGTTCTGCTTCCACACAAGGCATAAGTGCACTCAAATAAGCCTCCACATGAACACTTTCATATAACTCCAGGAAACTTCACATGACTCTCTGCACATTTCACCCAACAATGGCCATCATGTGCTTGCTCCATTCCTTGCATTGGAGAGGCTGAAGGATCATGTACATTCGGTAACCCAAAATCCACATTGCCATTATAGATTTGAGGAATCTCTTCTACTTTCTCAATATGTGCTCTCACTAATAACATTCTACGAAGAACACCAGCATGAGATTCCTCAGACAATAAGTATTTGCCCACACTCTTCTGAAGTGATGTACCTATGGGAGAATCTTCTATTGTAAGATCAATAATGACTTCTTTTGGGGTGCTTGCTGTAGTATTACTTGAATCTCCTATTATTGGAATAACAAGATATTCTATTATTATATCAAAGACATAACATGGTTCCTCTCCAGTAGGTCTAGCTGACTAGATAAGTATACGATGACCTACATCATCATCTTGTGATTTGATTGCAAAAACTTTTAATCCAGAGTGAGGACATAATATTCCATCAAAATCATAAACTGTAGTAATATAAAAATAACCGTGTACAGTTCAAATAATACTCACTCTCTAAATCTTATACAAAAATGTGAAAAGAAGTGTTCTCCATGGCAAGAAAAGCTCTCAGAAAACTAGCTCACAAAGACACAACAAACTAATGACAACAACGAGTTCAAAATCTAAACACTAATTTTACACATATTAGGAAATTTTTAAAAATTATATACTCATTTTTTTAAAATAATCATTATTCTGACAAACATAAAAACATTCTTCAATCATTAAAAATAGTGTCATTAATACACAAAATCTAAAATTCATTTTCAATAATTATACTATATAATAAATGCTTGCATAACTAACTCCCATGTAATGATTGCATACCCTTTATATGTCTTCTGTGATCCTAATTTAGGCTATAACCTTATTGCCAGTCGTCATCTAGGACTATTGCAAAGCAAAAGCACATCAAATACCTCTTGTACCTTTTTATGATTCCATCCATTTTTATTTCAAGTAAAGAGTGCATCCTTATATAGTTCTTAAGCCACTGATTTTAACCCCAAATAAGGAGTACATAGCCCATACAAAGAACTTACACACACTAGTATTTGTATTCACACACATTGGAACCGCTTTATTTAAAGCTTAAACTTACACACATTAGAGTGCTAGCTCATACATGTGAGTCACTCATGTTGAGTTTAAGCGTGTTCTTGGAAAGAGTGGGTAGTTTAGGCGTTGCTTGGAAAGAGTGAGTAGTTTAGGCATGTGCTTGGAAAAGAGTGGGTCGTCCTTAGTGGGGGTCACCCCCCAGTTCACCAACTATGAGCTAAGGGCTTAGTGGGGGGTGACCCCCACCCTCACTAAGGGCGATGGTCGCCCTTACTGAGGGTGGGGGGGCACTTACGGTCGCCCTTAGTTGGCGGGGGGGGCGGGGGCACACCGTGAGGGGTGGCACACCCCCCCCACCAACTAAGGGCAACGGTCTCGCCCTTAGTTGGCGAACCCCCTTTCCCCCCCCACCAACTAAGGGCGACCGTCGCCCTTAGTGGGGGGCGCACTCACCTCCCCCCCATTAAATGCTTTACCCTCCCCCACTAAATGCGGCAGCCACTCCCCCCCTCCCTACACATGAACGTGGCAGCCACTCCCTCCCTACACATGAACGTGGCAGCCACTCCCCCCCTCCCTACACATGAACGCGGTAGCCACCCCCCCTCTCTACACGTGAATGCGGCTCCCCCCTCCCTACACAAACGCGGCAGCCCCCTCTAAAAGCAAACCGCACACGACACCCCCTCCCTAAAAGTAAAATGCTCCTCTCTCTCCCTATTAAATGACAGCCCCCTCTCCCTCTCTCCCTATTAAATGACAGCCCCCTCTCCCGCTCTCTCACATACTCTCTCCCTCCCTAAATCCTAAGAGGGTAGCCCTCTCCCTCCCTCTCTCTCTCACATACTCTCTTCCTCTCTCTCATATACTCTCTTCCTCTCTCTTATGAAACTCCCTCTCTCTCTCTCTCTCTCTCTCTCTCTCTCTCTCTCTCTCTCTCTCTCTGACCAACCCTTCCTTCACTCTCTTTTTTCCTCTCTCTCTCTCTCTCTCTCTCTCTCTCTCTCTCTCTCTCTCTCTCTTCCTTTTCCTCTCCTTTCTCTTTTCTTCATTGTTTCTTCCCTCTACTCTTTTCTTCTTTGTTCCTTCTTTCTCTTCTTTCAAAACCCTAATTTTTTAAAATTTAATCTTTTCTCTCTCTATTTATATCTATCCCTCTATTTATATCTCGTCTATTTATATCCATTGCTTTTTTGCTTTATTTTTATCTTTTGCTTTCTTATATCTTTTAGGACTCTATCTTTTAGGACTCTTTCTTATATCTTTTAGGACTCTTTCTTCCTTGTTCAATCTCCTTCCTCTCGTGTTACTTGTTCGTCCTCATGGCGTCTCCCCAATTTCGAAGAGGGATAGAAGTGTCCTTGATGTTCAATGATACCAAGGTAGCCACTAGGACCGTTTTGCATGTAGACCCCATTGTGGATACTATCCATAAAATTGGTTTGCCGCTTGGTCATATTGGCGCGTCGATAGAAGATGTTGAAGTGGGAGAAGTACCTCTTCCTTTTCCCCTCGAAGATGGTGATATCGATAAGTTAAATCAAACTAAAGGATACATCATTGTGTGGCTAGCCAGAGATTGTGCAAGTCTTATTTTATGTCTCTCCACCTTTTCAATTATGCTCTTTTTTAGTGGTCTTTTTGAGAGCAATGTGTCTTGTATATGTCGATGTGTTTAGATTGTTTTGCAAACACATCAAAGGAAACCCCACACATCAAAGGAAACCCCACATCCAAAGCATGCAAAAACATGTAAAGACACACCTGCCATACAAGTAAGCCAAGAAGTGATAAGTACGAAGAAGAGGAAGATGATGATGATTGGACTCCTCCTCGAAGGAATCCAAGTCGAGTTGCTAAGTGTTCGAAGAAAGGTGCTTCTTCAACATCTTCAAAATCTATTAAAGAAACTGAGGAAGTAGGAGAGGTGCACGAGGGAATTGAAAAAGAAGGCAAGAATGAAGAGGGTTTCATGGTAACTCATGCAACTCACTTGCGATTAGAACTCCTACAAGACATTCTTAATAGAATGAAGGTAATTATTAACCACTTTTTATCAAATCTTACATAAGGTATTTTTTGGATTACCAAGAATAACGTATGTGTGTGTGTGCATTGCAGGTGGTGAAATCCACTCCTTTGCCACCTATTCCCTTGTGTAGACTTGTGCCTAATCCCTCTATACGAAGAGTGCAATTTAGGTACAAGAAGTTGGCAATGGAATTTTATATGAATGGCTATGTTGCCGATAGATGCATGTTCATTTGCTCTATATTCCTCATCCCATAGTCCTATTAGAGAAGTGACTCAAGATGATGTTATTGCCTGGGATGACATCTAGTGATGATTGAAAAACAAGGAGTTTGAGAATATGATCAAAGGCACGGAGTGGAAATTCATGAGTAACAAGATGTTGTGTGTGGGATGGCAATCATTGAGTTGTGGCATGGATGGAGGAAATTAATATATGTGAGTCTACTTAAATTGCCTACTTTTTGAATGCGGTCTTTTGTTTTATAGAATAGTTTTGGGACTAATTAGATTTGCACTATCTAACTGTAGCATTCAAGAATGCTACATCAAGACATCATTGTGTTGACGCTATCCTTATTGAATTCAATGAGGATAACAAGGGGGAGGTTCTCGTAGTGATAGCTCGCTTAAACAGGTAAGAGAATATATGTCTTTAGTCTCTTTGAATTAGGAATGTTCGATGTACTATGTTTCAATCTTTCATCATAACCTTAATTTTTTTTGCCATGGGATGAATGAAGTGGGCTATGTTTCTTCTTTCCTTATGGTGGACAAAGTGTACCTCATTAGGGCGCTTGGGTTGAGAAACAAAGAAACAATTATGAAGCACACTAGAGAGATGAACAAGACATGGATGGACAAGCATGCCTCGACATAGAAAAAAAAAGGGGCGCCCATCCTGGTATAACTGCAAGCTTTCCCAAATAGTATTCCAGCTAAACCTTCAATCTTTTGACACTTGCAATATATGATTAACATTTGTATATTATCCACTAATGTTGTAATTCGTGAATAATAGGATGTGAGTACCGCGTAGCCACCCGAGATATTAACCCCCTAGTAGATTGTTTACATGCACATGAGTTTGAAGAGAAATGGAGAACTGCATTTTATAAAGATGAAAGAAAGTGGAGGCATGCTACAAGGTGGCTAGCGGTGATTTTGCAAACCCTGCACAAAAGGGGAAGGTTTCTTTGAGTAAGAAATCTTACACTCTTTCCTCTGTCTATTTCATAGGTAACAACATTTTATGGTTTTAATGTTGCGGTTTAATTTTGGTGGTGTTGTGTTGCAGACAACTAGTGCAAGTTAATTAGGACAAGAAATCGGATTGTTTGACAAAGGATAGGCTATACAGCTTGGAAGCTAGCTCATTGCCAAATGACCACAAAGCACAGATTTTGGATATTATGATTGATGGTAATTTACAGAGGCTAAAGTATTCACAAATCCCTAAAAGTATGTAATAATTACTTTCCCTAACTTCTTGATATTTACAAAGTACTCTATTTTGTTTGAATAACAATTTCAATGGCAACGCAACAAATGTAAGTTTATTCTGGGATTGGCTTCGAAGAGAAGTCATATGATGACATGAGATTGGAGCACAGGGTGTAGCTGTTCTTGTTGAAATATCAGAAAAGTACAAGGTAATTTTTCCATATACATTCCTGGAGGACTTTGCCGATCTTAAGAGACTGTATTTTGGGAAGATGTTTGAGGAAATAGTGGGATCCCTCAAGAAACAAGGTGTGGTAGCTTCAAACCCTGCTGTCGTCAAGGCTACCAAGCGTGCTGTGTTCAAGTGTGTAACATTCTATAAAGCTTACTTGCTACTTAGTTGTACTCTTATATTTGTAAACTGAACGGAAATAATAATGTAGATGGATTTGTAAGTGCCATGCGGAGAGATATATTGCAGATGTGCCTGCAATCTTAAAAGATTGGCGCAATTCAAAACATGAGAGCGGAAATAATAATGTGTAGATGGATTTGTAAGTGCCATGCGGAGAGATATATTGCAGATGTGCCTGCAATCTTAAAAGATTGGCGCAATTAAAAACATGAGAGCACTATGTATACACAACAGCAACTTCGAGACCTTTGGGATGCAGGGATATACAAGTAGATGTTTATCTGAAGGGAATCCTTGTTAGAACTAAACCGAATAAATTTGGTACGAGAGGGACGGACAGTAAATCGAATAAATTTGGTACGAGAGGGACGGACAATAAACCGAATAAATTTGGTACGAGAGGGACGGACAGTAAACCTATTTGTCCATCTCTCGATCTGAATCAAGCAAAAAATTCGTGATGACCAATTCCAGTTCCTAAATACAAAGAATAGACTACCGGAACTAAAGTAGTTTTTCCTTTCACCGAATTCACCAAGAATCTAGTTGGACAGACAAACAAAATGATGGGTAGATTACCCTCATGAGAGATCAGGATCCTCACTATGAAACTGAGAATTATGGAGAAAAGGGTTTTGTGAACCAATCTCAAACTAGGAATTTTACTTGCATTGGAGCCTCTGTTTTTCATTTAAAGGACTATTTTACGCCAGAATGCTAGAGGAAGCATTTGGCATATGTTTTACTAAGAGGAGGTTCGTTGGAACAGCTGTGCTGGCGGGGAGTCGTCAAGGGACGTCGCTCACGGCAAATCCTGCCCGAGGTCTTGACTAGCCTCGGTATGGTTAAAATGGTGCGCTTTCGGTACGATGGGTGAGGACCGACGAAGCGGTACCTGAGTGAAGTGCTAGGACACCTAAGGAGAATCCTAGAGGGCACGGGCTCGCGGTTGCTAGGACATCCATGCGTACGTCGAGGAAGATTTCGGATGGACAAAAAGGAAAGATTTTTGGGAACCAAATTTTGATACTGGATCTCGTTGGTATGCCAGCTGGTCTTCAACGAAGAGTCCAGAGGACACATTTTGTAATACAATGGACTCGGAATTTTGGAAAATGATGAATAAAAATATTATGATTTCTATTGAAGGATTGTTTAAAGCCAGTCGAATCTGTTATAAATGGCAATTTCATATTGGGTGTGTACGTGGTATGCCTACCTTAATTTTTGCATGAATAGTCGGCTAGGGGAACTCTTTTCCTCGTACCCGGGCGGCAAAAACACAATCAAATCTTTATGAAGGAATCCCACCAATAGAGTGGTAACACATGGGCCGAATGGGGTTAGGCTGGATTGGAGGATTCCTCTGAAGAAACAACTAGATACAATTAGTTACGTTAATTAAATTAAATCCTGAGAAGACCTTGTTTTGTGGGAGGGGATCAGTAGCTGTGCCTCGTAAATGAGGAAAAAAACGGTGATTCCATGGACCAAGTGCAAGTCTCTTCTTGATCTAACCATGTGACTTTAGGTTCGGTCAGATCAGTTTAACTAGTTAGGACTTTGACTCGTTAGAGTAATTCCCCCGTTAGAAGATTTTCCCATTGCGGAATCGCCCGTGCCTTCCGGGTGAGGGGACTCTTTCCAGGCCTGATTTCGGAGGAACCGCCGGGCCAGCCTCTCGTCCATCCGCCGCGGGGGGGCGAGGCCCCGAGTGTGGATCCCCACCCCACGTAGGAGGCCGACGCCGCTTCCGCCGCCGCCGGGGCAGGAGCCCCGGAGGGGGCAAGGATCTCACAGCTGGTATTAGAGCTTTGTTGAAAGCTTATAAGGATAAGCAAATTCTTATCAAAAATTGATAATAAAAACTCAAAAAAAGCATTTTCATATTGTATTTTTATTCCGTAAGCTTCATTAATGAAGATTTTTTAATCAAAGAAATTATTTTTATAGATGGAAGTTCCACACCTATCTGGTATTCCCGACCTCACCCAGTCACAAGACATGACTGCGTTTGCCTTCGAGCATCTCATCTCTTCCACTACAACTCGAATGAGCCGAGTCAGACTCGCACGCCATTTCGAGGATCTATATTTTTCTGACCCAGCAGAGAGACAGCAGCACAAGTGGTTTGCAGGGCAGTATGTCCACGCCTCTTGCGACCAACGTGCGATGCTGAGGCAAAATCTCTCATTGGCTATGATTCTGATGAAGCTAAAAGTGATACATGGTGTCGTTTTATATCATTCAACGCCTCAGAATTTCAGACTTTCATGCCAAATCTACAGACTCCTTAGTCGCTTTATTCCTAAAGGAGAAGATAGTGGCTCCCGTGGTAGTAAGGGAACATTTGTATCAAGGCATGTCTATAGCCCAGTACCGTCGTATGCGTCTCCCGAGGAGATTTTGACTCCTAGAGCCGAGCTACTCTATGTACATATTGCAACTTTTAAAAAAAATAAAGAAATATTTTCTGGAGAAAAATTCCCTGTTGTATAAATGATTGTTTATGGTGGACGAACTGATAAGGCAAAATCTATTACCATACATATGTCATAGATCTCCAATAAGATCATTTATCTTGTTTAAGAAATTGTTTCCGAACCTCTTAAGTCTTAGGATCTCGTGGACGACATCAAAATAAAAATTTAATAATATATCATTTTTGGCAGAATCATGAGACGAGGAAACCGTGGCCGTCAGCCAGACCCTCTCTCTGAAGATGAAGAGCTTGACCCCCGATGTTCACAAGGCTCTCCATAGAACTCAGCCACCAGGACCCTTCAAAGGTGAAGGGGAGGCAAAATGGCTCTTGCCAGGCTGAAAATAGTGGAAACAGCCAGGGTGGCATGGAGGAACCATTGTGAGACCAACCATCTGGAGGACAGGAATACTTAGTCCTGGAACGACCTTAAAACCTATTTGAGGAAGAGATTTTATCCCCCCGGGTTTTTAGAAACCAAAATGAACGAATTTTTAGAACTAAAATAGGGGATCAAAACCATCGAATAATATCACGAGGCATTCACTCTTCTACTTAAGTATTCACCACCTCTAGACGAAGAGCAACTGATGGCCAGGTTCATTTGGGGAATGAACGAACCCTTAGACACACTGGTCAAGAATGCTAAGCCAGTATCTTCGGCACAAGCTGTCAGAATGGCAAAGGACTTTGCCAAAGCCTTCATCGTAAAAGTCCCGCCAAAGCCAGCTCCCTCATCCTTCAAGAGATTTCAGACACCGGGAAGTTCTTCCAACTTTCTGCCTCCAAAGAGACACCAAGGTCCCAACCAGAATCTGGAGACGGGAAGCTTCAGGAATGAAGGAAGACCTTTCCCTCGAAGTACTTTCTCGAGAAATCCGGCTCTCTCTAGAATGTAAAGGGAAGAGCTTCGAAGCGATAACAGATGCTTCGGATGTCAGGGGTTTGGGCACCAGATCAAGGATTGCCCATCTCCTTCTGTGGGCCAAGGAAGCCAAGGTCCTAGAATTCATAGACAGACTCCTTCATATCAGTCCAATCAGGGTCCCCCGCGCCAAAATTAGGGTAACCCCAGAAGAGTGCTAGCTGAGCCTGCACCCTCCATGCAAAGTAGTCTCCGAACTCTCTCCCAGAATTGGAATAACCAAAGAGAGAGAGTTCTGCCTCAGGCTATGGTAGCCAGAGCTGTCACTATTGCTGAAGAAGTGGAGGAAGAGAAAGGACAAATCTATGCAGACTTTCTGAGTGGCAAATTTCCCAAGAGTGCGAAGGAGATGTATACTTGGCTTGTAAAGCGAAGCAATCAACCATGGTATGAACTACACAATTAGATATTTCAGTTTATTTTAAATATTATTTCTTATATCTTTTTAAATCATGAATTCTATTGTGAAGCCTAGAAGTTTACGTGATAAATCACATGTTCAAGGCAAGGGTAAAGGTCTTATGAAAGATGAAGGGGATGATGAAGATGAAGAGGATGATGATGAAGGGGGCAAAAGTGCTAAAGAAGGATGCAATGGAGGGAAAGGGAAAAGGAAAGGCACTACAGGAAGGGGACGACTATGATACCTCTCCATCAGAATCTCCATCAGAATATGACAAAAGCGATTTTAATAATAGCACTCGTCGTAAGATCGAGGCAACCCCAAAAGTTGAAGAAGTGGGTCATGTAGCAACACATGTAGGGCACTCTTTTACTTGTGGTTCATTGGTATTATTGTTACATTGTTTGGATACTAACATAGATTAACTTATGGATTTAGATAAGCTTGGCAAGAGATGAAGTGCCAAATGCACCATTGTAACATATTAATCCACCTAGCCTGGGTGACCTGACTCCAATCCAAATGAATTTGCAAGGTATGATTTTACTCATTGGTAATGATAATGTAATGTATTTGTGTGGTGCATGCACTTACAAAAATGTACGCTTTATAAGAGTGTATCGTCGTACCACGACAGTAGTCCTCGGCGCTTTGAGCGAACATCAAAGTGCTAGTTCCTTTACCGTTATAGAAGCCTCGGCCTTAACAAGTGTAATAATCAATTGTGACCACATGTGAAAAGATTGTAAAGGTGTGTCTTTTATATTCTGTAATGACAATTGATGTATAACTCTACTCAACATGGTGTGGCAGGACATCGTTCTACAAAGATGATGGCATTTGTTGGAGATCCTTTGAAGATAGGCCGTGCACTTCTGAACCAGGAGTGTCCACAGGAGCTAGAACATGTCTTTAATATGTTGTAGAAGGTCAACGCGGGAGATGGGACCTTTACTGTTAAAGGTGTCAATATAAGCACATCGTGTGATTGTATTGTAGTGAGGTTGCCCACATGAGGTTTTGTTTATGGCTACCCCGATGACATTGTCCCACCATGGAATCTCTCTACATGTGAGTGATGAGATGATTTTCCCTTCATTAAGACCTTATGTGTTGTTGTGCATATGTTGCGTGTGTGTCATGCTTACGTTTTTTTATGTATATCATTTTGATGCCACGTAGATGGAGAGAAGCATGCATTGCTTCAGATTTGTGAGACCATCTTAGACAACAATGGCTCTATTATTGTCATTGATACTGTGTATCAAGTGGCAACCATTATAACTCACGCCGAGACGAGTGCTCTAGCTTCTCCTTAGACACCCTGATGAATGTGCGATGTACAACGCAAATCGGAAGGCCCTTTGGACAAGAGATAAGCAACACTAACCATAGAGGTTACCATTGAGCATCACTTTTTGCTATAAAAGAATCATCTCATACTCTTGTGCAGATACATACCCTCGTCTGCTACCTTCACAAGCATAGTTGGATAAAACCATACACAACCTTTCTCACTTGATTATATCATTGATCCTTGCAACATGATGCACTGGGGCAGACAATGGGACAGCATGACGAGGTATGGAGTTAACATTTTTGTGTTCCAAAATAAGGGCATTACATTTTTTGGTGGAATTAAGAGAGATGTTTTCTTTGCAAGTGGATCTTAGCGTGGATATGACTTTTAGCCTGTTGAAGCGTCATGTAAAGCAAGGGTAAGTGATAGTAGAGCTTTATGTTAGATGTGGAGATTGTGTATGGTAGCACAAAAATTAGGCATGAACATTGTTTGTATTGATCCCGAAGAGGATGTAGTGGAGGGTGTCTTGATGAACATTTAATTATAGTGTAGCAACATATTTATTTGTGAATATTCAAGTGACTAGGTTTAGCAATTGTTTATGATTGTGTCATGATCTTATTTTTTATATTAAAAAAGAAAGAAAGAGGGTGAGAATAACGCAGTTAGGATTTTGCAATAAGATATCATTCCTCTTTACAACGATGTTTATATACATGTTGTACAAACCAATAAAGAATCGACATTTTATGTATTGTGTGGATGAATAAGGTAGTGCAATGTTTGTAGACTCGAGGATCTGTACGCAAAACATGAGTTAAGTATGATGTGTTGAGAAATGAGAAGGATATATATATATATATATATATATATATATATATATATATATATATAGAGAGAGAGAGAGAGAGAGAGAGAGAGAGAGAGAGAGAGAGAGAGAGAGAGAGAGAGCAAAGAGAAGGGTAGAGAGAGAGAGAGAGGGAGAGAGCAAAGAGAAGGGTAGAGAGACAGAGAGAGGGAGGATAGAGAGAGTGAGCAAAGAAAAGGACTAAAAGAGTGTGTGTGTGTGTGAGAGAGAGAGAGAGAGAGAGCAAGAGCAAAGAGGGGGGTAGAGAGAAGTGAGCAAAGAGAAGGACAGAACGGGTGAGAAAGAGAGAGAGAGCAAGAGCAAAGAGGGGGGTAGAGAGAAGTGAGCAAAGAGAAGGACAGAACGGGTGAGAAAGAGAGAGAGAGCAAAGGGAAGGGTAGAGAGAGAGAGATAGGGAGAGGATAGAGAGAGTGAGTTAAGAGAATGATAGAGAGAGTGAGACAGGGAGAGGATAGAGAGAGCTGCAAAAGAGAGAAAGATAGAGAGAGTTAGCAAAGATAAGGATATATATATATATATATATATATATAGAGAGAGAGAGAGAGAGAGAGAGAGAGAGAGAGAGAGAGAGAGAGAGAGAGAGAGAGAAGGAGGATAAGAGGTGAGAGAAGGATAGAGAGGGAGAGGAGGATACAGAGAGCGAGAAAGGGAAGGAGGAGAGAGAGAGTGAGAGAGGAGTGTGGGAGAGTGAAAGAGAGGAAGGGAGAGGGAAATGAAGGAGAGAGCGAGAGGGGGAGGATAGAGAGAGTAAAGAGAAGAATAGAGAGAGAGAGTGAGTAAAGAGAGAGTGAGAGGGGGAGAGTGAAAGAGAGGGAGACGAAGGAGAGAGAGAGGAGGAGGGAAGAGGGTGGGAGAAGGAGAGAGAGGGAGGGTGGGAGAGTGAAAGAGAGGGAGACGAAGGAGAGAGAGAGGAGGAGGGAAGAGGGTGGGAGAAGGAGAGAGAGGGAGGGTGGGAGAGTGAAAGGGAGGGAGGGAGAGGAAGGGATGATGGTAATAGATAGAGAGAGAGAGTTAGCAAAGAGAACAAGGATAGAGAGAGAGAGAGGGAGAGTGGGAGAGCGAACGGGTCGCAATAGTTAGAGAGAGATATTGTTCAAGTAGAGAGAGAAAGAAAAGCTCTTTAAGCTCCCTCAGTGACCAAAGTATCTTATTTTCCCAATTGCTCCATGTTGGAGCTCTCTCTTTCTCTTCTCTTTTATATGCGACTATATATATATATATTATATAAATGAGAGAGAGAGAGAGAGAGAGAGAGAGAGAGAGAGAGAGAGAGGACTAGAGAGAGAAAGATAGAGTTAGAAAGAGAATGAGAGTTAGGGAGAGATTGAGATTGTGTGTATGAGAGTTAGGGAGAGATTGAGATTGTGTATGAGAGAGAGAGAGAGAGAGAGAGAGAGATGTTTTATATAAATTAGTATTTATATATATTATAAAAGTAAAATTAATAAAAAAAAGGTATTTGGCATTGCAAAATTTGCACCTTCAGGGAGTACTTCACCTAATGACTCCTAGTGATCCTCGTTCAGCGCATCTTGGTCTTTCTTTGTAGGTTGTTTCTGCGCTTTCGAGAATTTGTAACAGTACCGTGGTCGTGTTTAATTAAATCGTCTGCAGAAGATTGCCCCTCTCCGCAGAAGCACATGGGAACCCTAGGGTTTTGCGAGCTCTTTGCAGGACCTTTTTTTTGTCGAAACGGAAAGATACTGACAAATTAGGGTTTCTTCCAGCCCTCGCAACACAGAAGAGAACGAAAAACTAGGGTTGGTTGGATACTAAAAAACTAGGTTCCCATCAAGCTCTTTGAGGAAAAAACTAATTGAGCCCTCGGAACTGAAGAGATACTGAAACCTAGTGTTTTGCAGGACTTTGTTTTGCGTCGAAGAAGAAGAAGGCTCATGGCGGAACCACACCAGCCTTCTTTTCCACAGCAGCAGCAAGGTATGGCGTCATGGTACTCAGCACCTCCTCATCCATACCAGGCTCCTGCACCGCCTCAGCAACATCATGCCATGCCATGGTCAGCAGCGCCGCCCCCACCCCCACCCCCACCAGGAGATCAAGCTTTTAGCTACTCGCAACCCTCTCCGTACCATCATCCACAGGGTGATTTCTACTCTCAGTCGCAGCAGGTTCAACACCAGTATCCCCTCCCACCTCAACCTGCTCAACCCCAGTTTACTTACATGTACGGTCAGCAGGATCAGGTATATTTTCTGCGGCCTAAGGATAAGTTTCAGGGTTTTGACATGTAGCACTAAAACAAGGTAATTAGTTAAGTTCATTTTAACTCTCCTCAAAACTACGAGGGTGACTTTGGGGTCTCCATTTTCAGGTTTGGCAGGCCAATAATAGTTGGGGCTATCAGCAATGGTCTTACCCAGGTGGGTGCAATTGTCTACAAGGTTGCTTTTTTTAAGGCATATGTTATATATTTAGTTATAAGCGTCCAGCCTAGCAGGTTTGGAACCTGGGTTCCTACAGCGAGATTGCAATGCGGACTTGCTTCTTTTTTCATTTTAAAAGATATAAGGTAAAAATGACATTACAACCATCTGGCCATGGGGCGGCAGGAGTGGGGTGGACTTCAACCATTAGGTTATGATATATTTGGTGATTGTTCTCAATGTGCACTTACATGTGGGTTGTGTGTCAATTGTCGATACAATTTCACACGTGGTTATTCTTTGTTATGTGCTCAGAGGTGTTTTTTCCCCTTTTCAGCTCAAAATGCCAGTCTGAGTCAGGAAGAAGTGTGGGCGGCTAAAGCGCGAGCTTGGGCTGCTTCAAAGGCTGTCCAAGATGAACCAAGGCCCGCTCAGCCAGGTCCAGCTGCGCCTCAAGTCTATCAAGACTACACGCACCCGCACCGAGACCTACACCCCTTGGAAGGCCAGCAACATTCATTACAGCCACCGGGCCAGGAGATGGCGGGCATATCATACTATCAGAATGCAGCAAACCAAGGCCAAAGTGTTCCTGTAAGGCCGCTGTCAGAGCATCCAACAGAAAGGCCTAGTTTTGATCAGCCTATGCAAGATATACCTGTATTGGTAACATCGGAGCCAAGCTTTGATAGTTCTGAACAAAAAGCCATGTTAGGTGGAGGGCAACCACAATTGAATGATATGCAGGCAGTATATAGCAGCAGTTATGCACATGACACTACTGCAAGCTACAGACTCGATAATGCAATTTCAGGTAAATATTTAGAAACTGCAATTCTTAAAGCGTTTTGGTGGTGGTCATGTTGCAGGTTCAGTTCCCCTTTTAAAGGCATGGCAGCGCTGTGGAGCTTTCTTGGAATGATTGTAGTTTTTGTCGCTCCAATCGAGCCAAAGCCGCATACCCTCTCAATAGCCGAGCTTGGGCTTCAAGACGCATAGTGAAGTAGGGTACAAAAAAGGTGACTCCAAACTATGCATACGAAGAGTCAATGCTACCAGATCCCTTGCATATGTGAAGCTCAGTCAGCCACCAAGCGTGAGGTGTTGAAGATTGTAACCTTGATTACCAAGGTTAACAGTGAGGTTCCGCTGCTCGCAAAACGCTTGCAATGCCATCAAGCCCCTAGATCAGTACTATGTTGTTTGCATAACTCAAAATGGGTATTAACGTGGAGCTCGGCCTGCCAAGTTTGTCAATGAAGTCAGAGATCTCATCTGTGGAAAGATGAAAAAGTGTCGGAGAAAGAGGGCATCCTTGTGTCACTCCTATGGTGCTAGTGATTACAAATGACATGTCTTCTGGTGCTTGGATTCTCCATGTCATTGACTCTGTCATATACCTGATACTCACCACAGGGTTAGTTGTGAGCCTGTGGCCTAGGGGGCTGGGGGATTGTAAGGGTCAAGGTTTACAAGAACTCATAGGTGAGTTATAAGTGATTAGATTTTATCGGAAAAAGCTATATAAGTGAGGGTTATGAGTGGAGTGGGTTATTGTATTGTTGCAGCCTTGTGCCATGATGATCAACACCTAGGCCAGAGAGTGTTAACCCACTCCTGCGAGTCTATAGTGATTCAGAGAGAGTGCCATCAGTCCCTCGGGATGGGTCTTGGGGGTATGGGACATCAGGGCCTATGGGTTGGGTTTGTATGGATGGAAACCTTGACCTCGATGCTCGGGAGTGATTTGGGATTCTCGGATCTACTGTTGATGGTGAGCTTGAGCATGTCGATATTAATTTGGAACAACCATGTGTTTGTTATGTGTTTAGGGGATTTTGCAGAGGGTTTGGTCATGATAAATCCGTGACAATTGGTATGAGAGCGACCCGAAACTGAAGAAAAAGGTGGTATGATGCATGGAGCGATGTTTTGTAAGCCTTCTGACTTGCTTTCCTAAGGCTAGCAGAGATCAGGTGGTCCTCACATGACTTGCTTCTAGGTTTATGATTCATGGACCACTTGATACACAAGCTAAATACACAAAGTTAGTACATATAGAAGCGTGTAGTTAAACTCACCTCCCAACCGAACGGTGTAGATTCCATCAGCAATCATCCCGAAGCCAAGGGCTAGGGTTCCACTTCCCATAGGCCAAGCCTGTCAACCCTAGCATCCCATACCACGAGAGCGTGTCCTAAGGGACCTTCGGCAAGACTGTCTGTGAACCGCCATGTCCATGGCAAGAGTTCGGTCTAGGCACAGACCAACAACGGGTTCCCTAACTGTGATTGGATTAGGTCCTAATCTTGAGGATTAGTGTTAGGTACATAACATACTTCCCTCCTAAGATTTTTTCTCTCTAGGAAACAAAATTAGGGAATTTCCGCTCTAAACTAGCAGTTCTCTCTCGAGTCGAGTCTAGCGCCGCCTTGTCGTTCCACTTGATCTTATACTCAGTCATCAACTTATTCCTAAGTTTCCTCTCCCTAAAATCCAGTATAAGCTCTGGTTGGTGTGGAACAAAGGACAAGTCCTCAATGTCTACATTCATGAGACTAGCCATCTCATGGAGGCATTGTCCTTTAGTGAAGGAAATAAGAACTGAGTACATAGTCAGACAATGACATGGGTAGTTGGACTACAGGAGGAACTGGTGTAAAAACCAAGAAATTGGTGTCTAAACCAAGGAATTGTTGGTGCATTCATTTGTTCATTTGATTTATGCTTGTGAGCATATTTGTGTATGTGTGGCAAGGGTTGAGGATGCCCGGTTAAACCCAAGGACAAGCATGTGTGCACATGTTTGTGTCTTGTGACATATAACGGGTGCGTGTTGATCTTGACGTGAAGAGAATCATGCTGGGTAACTCCTACCTGAGGGCAACTCTAGTGGTGCAAGGGGTGGGAGTATCTGCTAGAGGTCAAACCCAAGGTCACTTTATGTGAAGGGTGAAAACCGTGAGGGCAAGATGCTCCACGAAGCCAAGCACAAGAGAAGAGGAGGACATTCCGCATGAAGAATCATGTCTCACGAGCCATAGAGAGAAGAGCTAGGCCCAAAGCAAAAAAAAAAAGCATGGAAAAGCTAAGACAAAGCTAGATGTATCAGTTGAGGACAACTGTTTAATAAGTTGGGGCCATGTTACCGAAGCATCAAAATACAGCTTGCTGCCATGCCAAAACCCAACGCTTGAAATTTTTTTTAAAAAAAAGTTTAAAAAAAGTGACGTGGCGATGCTGACATGACACTACTGCGTGGCAAGATAGCAACGCAGGGCAACCTTACAGGCTTGGAATGGTGCAAAAGTAGCATATGGAAAACAAAAGATTAAAAGGTTTTCAAATACTGAAGAGCTTTTATTATTAAAAAGATGCTTTTTAGGCTATAAGTGAGTTATAAACGTTTTTAGGCACCTTTTTTTCAGAACTTTTTTTTTTGGGGGACATTGCATTGTGGCTCGTTTTTGCATTTCAACAAGCTATATTTTGATGCTTCGGTGACACACCATGCTTTTGTTTGGTTTGCAAATCAAGTAAGTGTTCTTTTGATTAGAGTTGCATAAAGGAACTTGTGGATTTTGTGGAGAGAGAGAGAGAGAGAGAGAGAGAGAGAGAGAGAGAGAGAGAGAGAGAGAGAGAGAGAGAGTGCGCATGAATGACTAGGGAGGTAGGCAGTTCACAACATTGTTGCTGCCCTGTACAGGACTGTGCGCCCCTGTAAACTTGCTGCCCAGCGTGCACACCAACTACAACACCATCAGAAGAGAGCTGCTACAACACACTGGCGAAATAACTCTCAACATCAGAAAAAGGGAGTCAAGGTTGTCCTGCGCTTTAGATAGCCATAGAGGCTGTGGTGATGCTCTTGGTGTGATGCTGTCTGCGGTGGCAGACACAGTAAGCAACTCGAGGAGGTTACTGTTGGAGGTGGCAATTCGCATAGCTCTTCTCGGGTTGTGGCATGACTGGACGTTGTGGTGGATTATCCCATATGGGAGAGCATGGGAAGTCAAAGAGCCATATATAGGCCCTAGGGTGTGGTGGCACCTTGTCAAATATCTCCTCCGGCCGGTGTCAAATCCCCACGGATCCCCTCGTGATCGATCTTGGTTCAAAACTCGAATCCTGCAAACAAACGAACAAACAAACAAGCAAGGGGGTGCAGGCCTGACTCACCTCCCAACCATGACAGCCGTGGGTGAGCCCACAGTCTTGGCTGTCCCCACCGAGCCACGAGCTGAGCTAACTAGGTTGACGTACCGACCAATCTCCTCCTCGTGACGTCCCATACCGCCACGAAGTTGCCCTCGCGGGCCTCGAGATTGCTGTCGGCCTTGGCTGCATAAAGCAGGTGCACGTTTGCACTAGATCCAGGCTCCAAGACCATAGAGCTCTCACAAACTCGCGAGACTCTCTATAATATAATAACTAACCTTGGCCACCCTTTTATAGGCTCTTGGCCGGTCATCGGGCGTCCACACTTGGCCGCCCGCCCGTCCATACTTGGGTGTCCGCCCGTTAGTATTTCCCTAACTCAGCTCGTCAATCAGCCTGCCTAGTTCCAAGCTTCCCCAAGCCTCGAAACTAGTCTTGCATGCGTATAGCACACGGTAGATACCCACTGTGCACATGACATACTCCCCTTCCTCTAAGAGCTCACTCCTGAGCTCACTAAAAAGCCAGGGTAATCTCTCTGAAGAGAAGTCAGTGTCTCCCATGTAGCGTCTTCCTCAACACGATCCTTCCACTTGATCTTGTATTCCGTGATAAGCGTATGACGCAATCTTCGTTCACGAAAGCCAAGAATCTTTTCAGGTTCGTGCGGAACAAATGTCATGTCATGGACATCTATAATTTCTTGAGGAGTAACTAACTGATCTGCTCCACCCAGTACTTCCTTAAGTCTACTGACATGAAATACAGGATGAACTTTCACACGAGAAGGCAAATCCAATTCATATGCAACTGAACCAATCCGTCGTGTAACACGAAATGGTCCACAGTATCTAGGGGATAATTTCGGAGATCTACCTGTCCGTAAAGTCTCGGAATCTTTCGGAACTCGCAAATACACCATCGTTCCTTCAGAGAACTCTCTAGGTGAACGATGTCTATTAGGATAAAACCTGTCTCGGTCTTGAGCACTTCTAATAGATTCCTTCGCAACTTGTAACATTTCCTGCATATCTTGCAAAAAATTACGTGCTGCATCATGCTGAAGTCCTGAGAATCCTACTGTAACAGGTGATCTTGGTTGAAAACCATACATAAGCATAAAAGGACTAAACCCTGTACTCGTATGCTTAGTACTGTTATATGCAAATTCTAACATAGGAAGATAATCCTCCCATGAACTTTGTCTTTTGGATACATATGCTCGAAGCATATCCTCCAAAATCTGATTCACTCTTTCAGTCTGGCCATCGGATTGAGGATGATCCGAGGAACTCAAATTCAAAGTTGTTTCCAACTTCTCGAAAACAAGTTTCCAAAAGTCACTCGTAAACTTAGAGTCCCTATCACTGACTATGTCCTGCGGTAACTCGTACAATCTAAACAATTGCTCGATAAACTGCCGAGCTAATTGCGTAGCTGTAATAGTCTTCCGGGTCGGTAAAAATCTAGCCATTTTTGTCAAGCGATCTACCACAACCCAAATAGAATCATGGCCTTGATGTGTTCTTGGCAATCCGGTAATAAAATCCATGGAAATACTTTCCCATTTATTACCTGGGATTTGCAAAGGATGGAACAACCCAGCCTGTCTAAAGCGTTCAGCTTTATTTGCCTGACAAATCTGACACTTGAGAACATAATCTTCTACATACCCTTTCATCTTCGGCCAATAAAAAGTGTGTTTCACTAATGATAGTGTCCTGTGTACCCCAGGGTGTCCAGCAGAAGGTGCGTCGTGACACTCCTTCAGAATCTTGGACCTAATGTCCGGGATCTGTGGTACACAAATTTTGTCATTACGGAATAGCAAACCATTCCGAATCATCCACTGATCTCCTGCAGCCTGAATGGTAGACTGCGCAGTCATCGAGTCTTGGTCAATCAATGAGCTCCCGTCCTGGATCTTTTGCCAAAATGGACCAAAATAACTATCAGTCCTGCAAAGCCCTCTCAATGACTGAAATAAGTCAGTAGAAATCTCGGTGAACGACAAAGTGTTCACCTCTCTAATCCGACTAAGCGCATCTGCAATATTATTCATGGACCCTTTCCGATAACGAATCTCAAAATCAAAATCTTGCATTAACTCTGCCCAACGAGCTTTCCTGCCTCTCAAATCATCCGCATCACACACATACTTGATTGACTGATGATCAGTCAATACCACAAACTTGGAGCCATATAAATAATATCTCCAAACCTTGAGAGCATGAATCACAGCATAAAGCTCCTTCTCAAGGGTTGGCCAACAAGATTGAGTGTCGTCTAGCTTTTTACTTTCAAAAGCAACCGGTCTACCATCTTGAAATAAAGCAGCCCCAATAGCATAGTCACTGGCATCAGTTTCAAGAACATAAGGCCGACTAGGATCAGGCAATGCTAAGATAGGTGCTTCCTTGACTTTATCTTTCAAAAGTATGAAGGCCATATCCAAATCGTTATTCCAAGTGATAGGCTGATTGGACTTACGTCCATGACCTTTCAATAAGTCGGTCATCGGTAGTGTGAGCTGAGAGTACTCCCGTACAGATTTCCGAAGAAAAACAACAAAACCGAGAAAAGAACGAAGTTGTTTCACTGTTCCTGGTATAGGCCAGTCCAAAACCTTCTGAACTCGGTCATAGTCAATGCTCAATCCATCTCGAGTGATCTTGTGTCCCAAGTAAATGATGTCGGTCATAAAGAACTCACATTTACTGAACTTAGCATATAGTCGATTCTGTCTTAAAATAGATAAGACAATCGTGAGGTGTCTGACATGATCCTCAAGAGTACGGCTATATATCAAAATATCATCCAGGAACACCACCATAAATTTCCCCAAATGTTCACGAAAAAGATCGTTCATCATTTGCTGGAAAGTGGTTGGAGCATTGGTTAACCCAAAAGGTAATACAAGAAACTCGTAATGGCCATACCTAGTCCGAAAGGCGGTTCTTTCGACATGCCTTTCATGAATACGTATCTGGTGATAGCCAGTACGCAAATCTATCTTCGTGAAATATTTCGCTCCTGCTAACCGGTCAATTAGGTCATCTGATCTAGGGAGAGGATAACGGTTCTTAATAGTCAGCTTGTTCAATCTTTTGTAATCTATACACATTCTCCAAGTATTGTCCTTCTTTCTCCTAAGCAACACAGGTGCATCCCAAGGTGATTTACTTGGACGGATCTGGCCCATCCTCAAATAATCTTTGAGTTGTTTAGCCAACTCATCTTCCTCAGCTTGGCTCATCCTATAAGGTGGAATACTCACAGGATGAGCACCAGGGATCAAGTCAATACGATGATCTACTGCCCATTCAGGTGGTAAACCCGATGGCAGTTCCTTAGGAAATACATCTTGAAACGAATCAAGTATCTTCTGTAATTCTTTGCTTTCAAACACACTTAATTCATTCACATCCATGGAAGGGATGAGAAAAGAAGAAAGTGGAATCAAGACACAATGGAAAGCGGTGTACAAAGAAGAATTCATTATATTTCCAAAATCAATTGTATTTACAAGAGGTCCCTGAGAGGGATGAATACAATCACCTAAAATACTATACTTGGTGTCCCTATGCTGAAAAGAAAAAATATGACTAGACCAATCTATCTGGACATCAAGAGTCTTAAACCACTCAATCCCTAATAACAAGTCTACATTTTCCAGATGCATGACATAGCATTCTAGAGTATCTTTGTAGTCCTGAATCTGGATTGGAAGCATCTCCACTTTGCGATCCCAAACTTGTCTGCCCGCAGGTAGACGTACCTCATAGGTATGGTCGTTGAGTGTCGTATCAAGACTCAATTTCTGCACAAGTTTGTAGTTAACAAAGTTATGCGAACTGCCAGGGTCTAAAAGAATGTGAATTTTATGGCCATTCACTTCTCCATAAACTCGGAGAAGATCATGCATGCCAAATACTTTAGGATTGAACAGACAATCAGAACAAGTACTAGGGCGAGAAAGTACAGTAATTGACGTACCTGTCAAAGACAACTGGTTAGCTGCCTTTGGCTTGGGTCCTGCGTTTGACTTGGTACCCTTTTGCTTCGGGCACTCATTACGCATGTGTCCTTTTTCTTCGCAGATAAAACAACGTCCTTCCTTCTTGAGCTTCAAAGCCCTAAGGAGTCGTTTCTTCTTCGCTGGTGTCGAACTTGTATTCTTCGAAGGTTGGTCCGAAGACTTGCCTTCAGTCGCGTTAGCCATAGGTGCGGAGAACTTTCTTTTATGCTTGTTCCCCTGCTCGGTAACGGGTTTTGACTTGGAAGAGACCATCGTATCATCATAGATACGAGCTGAATGAATGGCCTCGTCCAAAGTTTTGCATTTGTTATTTTTAACCTGTAATCGGTACGAGTCTGGTAAACCAGCTACGAAAAACTCCAAAAGAGTAGTGGGATCCATCTTTGTAGCCGTCATCTGCAAGTCACGAAATTTCTGGAGATAGACCTCATAAGTGAGGTGCTGCGAGGTCATGGTCAAAGCTGAAAACCGGGCAACAACATCGTAGTCATCCTCTTTCTTGAGGAATTCCTTCTTGAAAATATCTTCAAATTGTGCCCAAGTCGTTGGTTTAGGGTTCAGTTCCTTCCACCAAAGCAAAGCTTTGCCGGACAGGAAACCTGCTGCTAACTGTATCTTCTTTCCATCATCATATGGATGAAACTGAAAGTGAACTTGCCACTTGTGTAGCCAAGTGTCCACGATCTCCTTGGTTCGCTGCTTTTGCTCTCCCCCAAACGGTTCCGGAGTAATATTGGGGCCTAAAGCTGAAGCCAAGGTATCCATTCCCGAGAAAGTAGAGAGGGTAGTGGTCAAGAGAGCGATGGAGTTCTGCAAAGCCTGCATCTGGGCTGCGATTTGTGCCTGACGTTCCGACGAAGAAGCTTCGAGAGCTACTTTGAACTCTTGGAAATCTGATTTTGACACAAACTCGTCAAAAAGATCGGCATCAGTGCCTTCCGTATAGCCGGCAAGCCTTCGCGTTCCACGAGGGGCTCCAACTCTGATTCTTGGGTCGACATCGTGAAGAGGGTACGTGGAGAGAAAATTCGATCTTTGCACAATGAAAGTGCGAGCGAACTCGAGAGCTTGAGAGCTTGAAAACTTGAGAACTTGAGAACTCGAGAGATGTGTGGCAAGAAGCCCACTAGAGGGGTTTATAAAGGTTTCCCAAAAGCCAAAAAATCTCGAAAAGCTAAGCTTAGCTTTTGCTTTAGCTTTTGTGTTTTTTTTTTCGGTGAATAAATATATAAATATATATATATATGGATATATATATTCTCTTTTCTAAAAAAAATAAAACATCTTGAACCCTTTAAAAGAGGAGGACTTTTAAACCTTAAAAAAAAAAAAATTTAAACTCCCCTAAAAAAACAAAAACGAAAGCACTAAGAAAAGAATGCTTTCCTTGCGTTGTTTTTTTTTTCCCCCAACCCCCTGGATTAGCCGGCGTTTGCTGACTGCTGACGTGGAGAGCTGGCCGATTGGCTGCCGGCGCCAGATCTGACTGCGTGTGCGCCTGCGCCAGCCCTGCATAGGTGGGATCACCCGTCCACGTGCGCCTGGGCCGTCCACGTGCGCCTGGGCGTTGCCTGGGTTGGCTGCGCAGGCCTGGCTTGGGCGCTGCCTGGCTGGGGCGCCTGCGTAGGCCTGGGCTGGCCTGGGCGCCTGCCCGCCTGGCCTAGGCGCCTACATGGGCCTGGCCGCCTGGCCACACAGGCCCATGCGCCCGCCTGCATACAAACCTACTCGCCTGCCACGTCAACAGAACTCGCCAGTAAACCCACTCGCCAACGATTAAGTGATCCAGCAGTTCTCTTGCTCTCTCTCTCTCGTTCAATCAACTAAAAGCAAACTTGCTTTTTCGTTTTTCAGTTTCTCTCCCTGCAGGTTATACAACTGCACAACAAACATGCCTCTTCTTTGCAAAAGCAATCAACCCTATTCAACCTACCATCTCCCATCAACATGGGGTTCTTTGATGAAGGAAAAACACATACAAAATCTGAAAACTGCAGTATGCACAGAAAAAACAGCAAGTTTTTTTTTTTTTTTTACACATACCGTTCCTCGACCTCTTCTTCTCTACCTACCGACTTGCTCGTTCACGAGGTATGCTCTGATACCACTGTCAAATCCCCACGGATCCCCTCGTGATCGATCTTGGTTCAAAACTCGAATCCTGCAAACAAATGAACAAACAAACAAGCAAGGGGGTGCAGGCCTGACTCACCTCCCAACCATGACAGCCGTGGGCGAGCCCACAGTCTTGGCTGTCCCCACCGAGCCACGAGCTGAGCTAACTAGGTTGACGTACCGACCAATCTCCTCCTCGTGACGTCCCATACCGCCACGAAGCTGCCCTCGCGGGCCTCGAGGTTGCTGCCGGCCTTGGCTGCATAAAGCAGGTGCACGTCTGCACTAGATCCAGGCTCCAAGACCATAGAGCTCTCACAAACTCGCGAGACACTCTATAATATAATAACTAACCTTGGCCACCCTTTTATAGGCTCTTGGCCGGTCATCGGGCGTCCACACTTGGCCGCCCGCCCGTCCATACTTGGGTGTCCGCCCGTTAGTATTTCCCTAACTCAGCTCGTCAATCAGCCTGCCTAGTTCCAAGCTTCCCCAAGCCTCGAAACTAGTCTTGCATGCGTATAGCACACGGTAGATACCCACTGTGCACATGACAGGGAGCAACGGCTAGGAGATGGGAGCCCAGCCATCGACGTTGCTCGGTGCCCTGGGGTGGTGTGGTGCTGTTGCGCGTGACTTTGACAGTTACAGTATGGCTGGTTATTGGATGGCAGCGCAAAGGTGAAGCCAGGGCTTGGAGCTATATCGAGTACGGGCAGTTGTACATGCAACATATGAGCCACAAATGGCTTTCTATCATGCCAAGCTTCGTAAGGAGTGATAGTCTGGCTCAACAATTTGTTGAGCAATTGTTCAGATTATATGGGTTGCCTTGTGACATAGTGAGTGACAGGATTATCCTCAGTCCGATGGACAGACGGAGAGGGTGAATCAGGTTTTGGAGGATATGCTTCATACATACGTCTCTAGGCGACCATCTGATTGGGAGTGATACATCCCAATGGTCGAGTTTACCTACAATAGTACTAAGCATTCAACTACTGGGTACACTCTGTTTATGCTGATGTATAGTTACCAACCCAGGTCTCCGTTAACTGTATCAAGACTTAAATACCAATGAATGAGTATCAGATAATTCTAGTCTATAAGCCACCTCACCAATCCTCTTTAGGGTCCGATAAGGTCCACAGTACCTAGAGGACAACTTCCCAACGTTCCTCGTCCGTAATGTCTCAGAAGGAGACTCACATGAAAAGCATTGTGAATCCTTCAATGATCGAGCAATGCTAGTCTGAAAGCCACATCGTTGATCTTTTCCAATATTGGAAAGGTCCATAATACTTGTTGGACAACTTCCTTCTCTTTGCCTTTCTACTTTCGAAGCCTTGCTTTCTCAAACTTCAATAATATCCAATCACCTTCCTTGTACTCCACCGTTCTTCTATACTTATCCGCAGCCTTTTTTTGCGTAGCCCTTGACCTCTCTATGGCTGTCCGCACTTATGCAAAAGCCGTATCAATATCTTTGACATACTCATCTGTTGCAAAGATCTCATCCTTAGTTCTTAGAAGTGGTGGTAGTACAACTTTGTCATAAACAATCTCGAACTGTGCCTGTGGCGTGGAACTCACTTAAGATTAGTGTTCGAATTGCTAAGGCAAAAAGCACTTTATGCTAAGTGTGAGTTTTTTGCCTTAGAGATCCATTATTTGGGTCACATAATTTTGGCAGAGAGAATTTAGATGGATCCCGCGAAAGTAGAGGCAATCCTTAAGTGGCCTCATCAAACAATTTGGAGGAATTACAGATATTCCTTGGGTTGGCAGGGTTCTATCGCAAATTAATCCGAGATTATACTAAGCTAGCGGTTTCTATGATAGACCAATTAAAGGCCAAGGGTCACAACTTTGTTTGGGATGCTTCCCAATAACAAAGTTTCGATCGCCTTAAGATTGCCATAGCTATTGCACCTGTGTTGGCAATAGTAGATTCTAATAAGCCGTTTGTGGTTGAAACAGATGCTAGTGACCATGCAGTTGGTGCTGTGCTTCTTCAGGAAGGAAGACCAGTAGCTTTTGAGAGTAAGAAGTTGGATAGAGCTCAACGGAATTATTTTGCGTATGAGCGTGAGCTTTATGCCATCATTCATGCTCTAGGCAAGTGGAGACATTATTTCTACGGTGCTAAGTTTGAGATTGTCTTTGATTATGAGAGTATCAAATGGTTGACAACTCAAACTAATTTGAAAGGTCGTAAAGCTCGGTGGGCAAAAATCCTCTAAGAATTCGACTTTCAATTACGGTATCGCAAGGGCGGATACAATGTCGTGGGCTGATGCTTTAAGTCGCATGTCTCGAGTAAACTCGTTGAGTTTTACGGAGTTGAAAAGTGAATTTTTAGATTCACTCAAAGGAAAGTGCAAACATGATCCGTCATATGCAACGGTGTGGACAGTTGTTACACGAAGGGATCCCTCACACTCCGCAGTAGCAAGTGCAGATGATAGTTTTACACCTAGCTCTTTACTTTTTAGGGACGAGCTTAATCGTTGGAAGCATTTTTTCATCAATAATGGGTACTTGTTACACAAAGGAGGAGTGTGTGTACCCTCGGACTTCGACACTAGACGCCAAATACTTTATGTGTAACTTGGTTGAACACAATGCTAATCAATGCACTTAAATACACTAAGATTTGATGGACACTTGTTCAAATACAAGAAGTAAATTGCTGAATTGACAAGAGACACACAATGAGCTGGAACGGCCGACCCCTCCCTCAAATAAAGTATATTGATCTTGGGAGAATCAAGTACATAGTGTCATGGGCATTTCTGACCAGATTTTCATACCAATGCATATGAATACAGTATTGCAAACAAGTGGTTGTTGATGTAGACTTGCAACCCACACTACCCTCTCAAGTGCCCATGTTCCCTACCATCTGCTCTCTATTGTTCCACCAACACATGGTAGCAAGAATATGCAAGAGAGCACGTAGGACAAGAGAACACTACACAGGGTTTGTGATCTTGTAATCCGGTTCCTCCCTCCTGCTACTGGCTCCCATATTTAAGCATAAAAGCTTACCAATAGCAAGGAGAGTCGATGACAACGGAAGTCTTCGCGATGGAAGTCCTTGGAGTGTTGAGATCTTTGATTTGTCGCCTTTCTTCACGACAAAAGTCTTCAAGAGGATGAAGGGAACCTTGGGAAAGCTTTCCCTATGGTTCAACTTGAGAAAGGAAGGCTGAAATTAGGGTTTTCAGCAAAAAGACCAGAAATTACAGCAATAAAGAGAGCTGTTTTGCTGAATTTCAGTCATTGAGAGTGTGTAGGAGAGTGATTAGCATCCGGAAACACTCCAGGAAGCTTGAGAATCACCTTAGCAAGCTTGGAAATGGAGTTGGGAAGGAGAATGTGCAGAAAATGCAGCCCAACAGCCCTCATGAAGGAGGCGCCAAACTCTAGAGAGAGGAAGAGGAGTGAGGTGGTGAGTTGTCCAGTGTAGGTGGCAGGCAGGTGCTTTGTGGAGCAAGCTAGAGTGGACACATGGCTGGTTACTCCCTTTGTACAAAGGGGATAAAGTCTGGGCGGTGGACATTGGGTTATGTCCACCTTGGGACATCAGTGTGTGTGAACACCGGGCTTGTCATAATTTATAAGTGAGTTTTGGTCGCCCAAAACTTAATGAAGTGTATACACTCTCACTTATAAATTAGTACTAGTTGTCCGCAATTGAAAAGCATATGTTAGCATCAATGGGAAGATAGTTCTTAAACTTTACAAGGTAACGCCTCACAACTTTGCTTGCAGCAAGCTTGCGTTCCTTGCGATATACAATCTGCACTGGCTGCAAGATCTCCTCAAGCTCATCCACTTCTGGTGGATCCTCAATGACCATTTCACTGGGCTCCGGCTCTACATACTTGCGAAGGAGACACATGAAAAGCATTGTGTATGTGCCAATGACTAGGTAATGCCAATCTGAAAGCCACTTCATTGATCTTCTCGATTACTCGAAAAGGCCCATAGTACCTGGTTGCAAGCTTAGGATATGCACCCTCTTTGCCAGGTCTCTTTGCAAGTCTTGCTTTCTCAAATTTCAGCAATACCCAATCATTCTCTTTAACATCCAATTGTCTTCTATGCTTGTCGGCAGCTTTTTTATGCTTGTCTTGTGACCTTGCAATGGCTGTCCGCAAAAGCAATATCCAAGTCTCTTACATACTCATCAGCTGCAAATATCTCATTCTTTGTGCGAAGGATGGGTGGCAAAACCACCTTACCATAAACAATCTCAAACGGGGCTTTTCCCGTAGATGCATGCACCGTGTTGTTGTATGCAAATTCCGCAAGCGGTAAGTACTTCTCTCAGGAAGACGTTTGATCCGCCACATAACATTTCAAGAGATTCAACACAGCTGAATTTGCAGCCCTACCTTGCCCATGCGTTTGAGGGTGATAAGCTGATGAGAAGTCCAATTTGGTGCCCATATTATCAAATAAGGCCCGCCAAAAGAGACTTGTAGTCCTGGGATCTCTATCCCCCACAATGGACTTCGGCATTCCATGATGTTTGAACACTTTGTGCAAGATATATTTTAACCATATGCTTAGCTTTGATGGTCTTTTTGACCGGCAAGAAATGAGCTTGCTTGCTAAACCTGTCCACAATTGTCCAAATTGCATCATTACCCTGTTGGGTACGTGGCAAGTCCATAATGAAATCCATTGTAATACTTTCCCATGGCTGCGTGGGAATAGACAATGGCTGAAGCAAACCCGGTGCGTTTTGCTTATCAAATTTGACTTTTTGACAAGTGATACATGCACGTACATGTGCCTCTATGTCCTTTTGCATACCTGGCCAAAAGAAATACCGCTCAATCATGTGCGTAGTAGGCATTACGCCTCTATGACCAGCATATGGAGGAGCATGGCACTCATCCAAAACCTTTTGCCTCATGTCAGACACCACACATAGGCAATTATCTTTCATGAGATAACCCTCTTTGATCACATATGAGGCATGTGCATGACCAGCCATCAAATCAGTCCAAATAGTGGCAAAATCAGCATTCGTATGATATAAATCACGCATAGTAGACAAGTCCCCATGAGAGGCAACCGAGATAGCTGCTACATACGGCTTTCGTGACAATGCATCGGCCACTACATTTTTCTTTCCCAGGGTGTGTAAGATCTGAAAATGAAACATAGAGAGAAAATTGGCCATCCTCATATGCTTCTCTGACAACTTAGTTTGAGTAAGAAAATACCTCAAACTCTGGTGATCTGTCTTCACAAGGAAATCATCCCCAAGAAGGTAATGTTTCCATATAGTAAGTGCATGAATTACAGCCAAGAGCTCTTTCTCATAAATGCCAAGAGATAGCTTTGCATCATGCAATCTACGACTCTCATAAGCCACGGCATGTCTCTCTTGATAAAGGACAGCTCCTATGCAATTTCCAGATGCATCCCATTCCACACAAAAAGGCTTTTGCAAATCCGGAATGATCAACACTGGACCATGAGTAGTTACATCTTTCAATTTGAGGAATGCATCTCTCTCTACATTAGTCCATTTGAACACGGCCTTCTTCTTTGTCAAATCATGTAAAGGAGAAGCAATCCATGCAAAGTGCCGAATGAACCTGCGGTAGTAAGAGCATAATCCAAGAAAACTACGGATCTCATGCACCGAACTCAATTTGGGCCAATTCCGAATTGCATCAATCTTTGCAGGATCCATCCGCACTCCATCTTTGGACACAATATGCCCAAGATAATGTCAATGGCCAAATGAGCTCTATGCTCTTCTTCGGTCTTCGAGAAGACTAGGATGTATCAGTTCCAATTGCTCGGTGGCGGTGGCGGCTGCGATTAATTGGTGTAAGGTATGACCATGATACATTTGTAGTCCCGCTTTGTACACGGGTTGCAATCCCGATTGAAACCTTCTCTTCCTTTCCGCCTTGGTGACATGTATAAATGGAGACACCTCCAAAAGTACTTTCCAAAACTTTTGTACATATGCATTTACCGATTCCCCGTCATTTTGCTTTACCCAATCCCACTTCATTGTTATCTCATTCAATGCATTGGGAGGCAAGAATTGAGCATAGAACCTTTCCTTGAACTCTTCCCATGATCTAATAGGATTCGGTGAGAGCTTCTCCGTGAGCTACCAATGGGCAGCAATTGTCACCAGCCTGGACATTTCCCAGTATGAAAGGGGTCTAGTGGACTCCAGGATGTCTAAATATTTGGAAAGTATAAGCTTTGGGAATGGGGGATTATCCTAGAATACAAAGGACCACACTCCTAAAATTTAGGAGAGTTACTATTTTTGCTCCGAATCCGATGGAAATTCTGTTCACGTCATTACATCTGGAATTGAGCAGATACCAAGAGTTGGCAAAGTGCCTATGACAGAATGTCTACCAGTTGGGATATTTTTAGAGATAAAGTTTATGGAAGGACCCATCTCTTAGATTGGGACATGTGGCAAGAAAGTGGACCAAAGTGAGACAAGTGGCCTGACACTCGTTATAAAGTGGATCAAAGTGAGACAAGTGGCCTCACACTTGTCACTTCAGCTATTGTGTGGCTCTCCACTTGTCATTGTAGCCTTCTCTTGCCATTTTAGCTCATGGGAGGCCCAAATCTATAAATTGGA
Organism: Cibotium barometz; assembly: GCF_041138505.1. Lineage (NCBI taxonomy): Eukaryota > Viridiplantae > Streptophyta > Polypodiopsida > Cyatheales > Cibotiaceae > Cibotium > Cibotium barometz. The sequence goes on from NC_141077.1 coordinate 26,578,880, forward strand.
GTCCTCTCTCTTCATTAATGGAGGTTCTCTTGCTGCACACTAGCCTCTACCACCGTTACAGGTTGCCCTAATGATGGCTACTCTCTTTCTCTCTCTCTTGAAGGCTGCCCATGAAGAATACCGGCTGTTGGGGACTGTTTTGGAGGCTTTCATCGCGAAGAAATACTGAAGGCAAGGGTATTTAATCATTTATTATGATTTCTAGCCATTGTACCGGTTGTACCAACCACTGTACATGTTGTACTAGTCACTCTACATGCTGTACCAGCATTTGTACTTGTTGTACCTATTGTACCAACCATTGTACCGATTGTACTAGCCACTGAACTTGTTGTACCAGCCATTGTACCGGCTGTACCAGCCATTGTACCTGTTGTACCGGTTGAATGGAGAGTTGTACTTGCTGTACCAGCTCTATTGCATGAAGACCCATGGTTTTTGGGGAAGAATCAGTACCCACATGGAGGTACATGGATTATGTTGTTGGCTCGACATTTCTACAGCTTATGTTCCGGCTCAGTTGCCTTGTGCTGGGCTGTGTTATGGCATTTGTATATGGATAATCCGGCATCTCCCGTGGGGAGAGTAAGGCCCTCAAAGCTTGTACATGATATTATTCTCCTTGGGTAATAAAATACTCCACCGGGGGGGGGGGGGGGGGGTCGGCCCATTCCGGCCTCTATGCAGTGTCACACGTGCAAGCTCCATTTTCAGCATTTGTGGATGTTTTGTCCAGCTTTATGTTTTATGCAAAGTGATGATGGATATGTGTTAAGGTTGTGGCCATGTTTAAATGTTTTAATATGCCTTGATGGTATCAACAAGTGTGTCAAAGGCCCTAGTCTCCCGAGCGGCGCCGCGAGTCACATTGGATAGGCTTTCGTGGAAGCGGAGACTTCCTTCTAGCAATAAGGAAGAGAAAAGATCTCAAGTGGGGACCACACTTACCATCATTGCTGTTAAGTATCGCCAGCCGCTTCATAGCTTATGAAGCAAGAGCATGAGCAGTAGACAGCTTGTTGATCAAGGATTTATGAATTCACAAAATTTATCTTGGAAGTATGGAGTTGGCTTTATGTGCACACATTTAGCACTCTTTTCATATGGATATTGTGGATTATATTATCAAGCTTACAGGCAAGCTATATGGAGATATATCTCAGGATATCATAAGGATATGGTGACGAGATATTTCTTTTGGCTGCATGATCAACCTGGCAAAGAAAAGCTAAGTATACTTTGAGTTTGCAAAGTTGGTGCTTTGGCTATTTACTATGAAGTGTTTTTGATGTTCACTAACCCTTGCATAGCCATGCAAGAAGAAAGGTGGTGTTGTTTGCCTTGAGATGGTTTCAGGGAAACATTGTTTATGGCTCCCTTTATTGGGATGGATTATATCTATGGAGATTTCTTTCTTGGATGAGATTTATATAGATATTGGGCTTCACAAGCAATTTCTATGGACGAATCTGTCCCAGTTTATAGAGAAGAAATATTTGGATATCTCATGGATATGATGCTTTTATGGATAAAAGTCCACGTCTACTCCAAGGTGTGTGGTTAGCACGGAGTATGTGGTAAGAGTTATGGTATACAGGTCTATGGATTCTTGGACTTCTTTTCTAGGGATTTGGATCCATCCTCAGGTTTATGGATTATGTTTATGACTTTCTTTTACTAGGATGGATTATTCTTTATGGCTCCCTTTATTTGGGATGCATTGGACTTATGAAACTCATGGTTCACATACTCTGTGTAGTGTTCTCTTGTCCTACGTGCTCTCTTGAAGATTGTTTCTACCATGTGTGGGTGGAACAATAGAGAGCAGATGGAAGGGAACATGGGCACTTTAGAGGGTAGTGTCGAGCACAACATGCCATGTGTAGTGTTCTCTTGTCCTACGTGCTCTCTTGACGATTGTTTCTACCATATCTGGGTGGAACAATAGAGAGCAGACGGAAGGGAACATGGGCACTTGAGAGGGTAGTGTGAATTGGTGGCCGAAATGCCTACAAACTATTGGTGGCCGAAATGCCTATAAACTATGTGTAGCAGAAATACTTATGGAACACCAGGTTATCTATGCCTGCGAGTGATTGTTTTATCTTGTTACTTGAGCCCACCTCTCATCCAAGGTGTGTGGTCAGAGTACCAACACGGAGTGCAAGTGGTAAAGTGGACATGATGCCTGGTTGACACGGAACTTATATCTATATGCCAAGGGTCATGTGGACCGATGCCTTATTGGCAGGAGACTTATTTTGTCTCGCCCATTTACTTGGGACATGGATTATGATATCTGGACTTATGGGACTAATTTGTCTCGCCCATTTATTTTGGGACATGATATTGCTCTTATGGAGACTTATTTAGTCTCACCCATTTCTTTGGGACGTGGATTCTTCAGATATATTGGATTTTTGAGACTGTCTCGTCTTGCCCACTTGATGGGACATGATTATATCTTGAATATATGGCTTGAAGCTTAAAGTTGTGGACAACTTTTAAGAAGCTGGGGAGGATGTCACCAGCCTGGACATTTCCCAGTATGAAAGGGGTTTGGTGGACTCCAGGATGTCTAAATATTTGGAAAGTACAAGCTTTGGGAATGGGGGATTATCCTAGAATACAAAGGACCACACTCCTAAAATTTAGGAGAGTTGCTATTTTTGGCCCGACTCCGATGGAAATTCTGTTCGCGTCATTACATCTGGAATTGAGCACATACCAAGAGTTGGCAAAGTGCCTATGACAGAATGTCTACCAGTTGGGATATTTTTAGAGATAAAGTTTATGGAAGGACCCATCTCTTAGATTGGGACATGTGGCAAGAAAGTGGACCAAAGTGAGACAAGTGGCCTGACACTTGTTATAAAGTGGATCAAAGTGAGACAAGTGGCCTCACACTTGTCACTTCAGCTATTGTGTGGCTCTCCACTTGTCATTGTACAATATGCAAGAGAGCACGTAGGACAAGAGAATACACAGGGTTTGTGATCTTGTAATCCGGTTCCTCCCTCTTGCTACTGGCTCCCATATTTAAGCATAAAAGCTTACCAATAGCAAGGAGAGTTGATGACAACGGAAGTCTTCTCGATGGAAGTCCTTGGAGTGTTGAGATCTTTGATTTGTCGCCTTTCTTCACGACAAAAGTCTTCAAGAGGATGAAGGGAACCTTGGGAAAGCTTTCCCTATGGTTCAACTTGAGAAAGGAAGGTTGAAATTAGGGTTTTCAGCAAAAAGACCAGAAATTACAGCAATAAAGAGAGCTGTTTTGCTGAATTTCAGTCATTGAGAGTGTGTAGGAGAGTGATTAGCATCCGGAAACACTCCAGGAAGCTTGAGAATCACCTTAGCAAGCTTGGAAATGGAGTTGTGAAGGAGAATGTGCAGAAAATGCAGCCCAACAGCCCTCATGAAGGAGGCGCCAAACTCTAGAGAGAGGAAGAGGAGTGAGGTGGTGAGTTGTCCAGTGTAGGTGGCAGGCAGGTGCTTTGTGGAGCAAGCTAGAGTGGACACATGGCTGGTTACTCCCTTTGTACAAAGGGGATAAGGTCTGGGCGATGGACATTGGGTTTTGTCCACCTTGGGACATCAGTGTGTGTGAACACCGGGTTGGTCATAATTTATAAGTGAGTTTTGGTCGCCCAAAACTTAATGAAGTGTGTACACACTCACTTAAAAATTAGTGCTAACTCCTAAGGCCAAGTTTATGACTAATACTTACCACCTGTCACATGCCACATAACCATGTCAGCAGACAGTTTCACACGCACGGCTCGCGGGCGGGCATCCCCTTACCCGAAACTACACATTGGTCAAGCAAGCATGAAAACAGCATGCAATTTCAATTGCAAGCAAGCACATAAAGATGCTATGCAATGCAGCATTGGTATGGACAATCCCCGTTCATGAGACTATACCAAAATAGACGTGTTCCAGGCAAGTACACGAGGTACCAGACCCAATGGAACACCAATCCACCAAGCATTTCCGGGCATGTACACGGAGGCACAAGTCCCAACGGAAAGCCAAGTCTACAGTATCACATGAGTGGCATTAATCCCCGCCATAAACAACTGGCATGGACACCAGTCCAATGTACATACATGATAAGAAATCACGGGTGGGCCAATTGGGTGGCCAAATGGTGACATTATGAGTGTCATGATAGTCCAAGTGCAGGTCATCCTGGAATTAAGAAGAGCTATGCCTTAGTGAGAAGGCAATTCTATTAGCCTGGACTTCACAGGGACATCCAAGAATATGTTTTGCATTTTCAAAAATGCCAGGTCAATAAGGCTGAGCATCTTAAGATAGGAGGGCTGTTACAACCATTAGAGATCCCTGATGGTAAGTGGGAAAGCATCTCTATGGATTTTATTGTAGGTCTACCTACAACTAGCAGAGGTCATGATGCCATCTGGGTTGTAGTAGACAGGTTGACCAAGATGTCTCGGTTTATTTCGACTAAAACCACGGCGAGAACGCTAGAGTTAGCTTGGCTTTTCGTTGAGAATATCTATCGACTTTATAGGCTGTCAACCAATATAGTTAGTGATACCAGAAGTTTAATAGTCACTTCTGGCGAGCAGTGTTCAAGAGGTTGGACACAATGCTCAGTATGAGCACTGCTGATGATCCCTAGAGTGATGGTCATACAGAAAGGGTCAACCAAGTACTTGAGGATATGCTAAGGGCATATGTGATTAAACGGCAAATGAATTGGGAAGATTACTTACCAATTTTGGAATTTGCCTACAATAGTGCGAAGCATGCCGCTACATGCTTTAGTCCTTTCATGCTTATGTATGGGTTTCAACCTCGATCTCCAGTAGCGGTGGGGTTAGCTACTGAAAGAATTCAAAAAGTGAAAGATTTTCTGCAAGATCATAACGATATACTGAAGTTCGCTAAGGAAAATGTTAAACGGGCCTAAGATCGTTACAAGCATTATGCAGATGAAGACCGCAGAGTGGCACATTTGAACAAGGTGACCAAGTATTTCTCAAGGTTCCCCCGAGTTCGAAAACTTTGAAGATAGGCAAAGTGCCAAAGTTGTCACCTAGGTATTGTGGACCTTTCACAATCCTTAAGCGTATAGGTGAAGTTGTCTACAAGTTAGCTATGCTAGAACATTCCAAGGTTCACCCAGTTTTTCATGTTTGTCGCGTGCGGAAACGATTAGGTGAAGATGCCAATGTGGTGAATACATGTGTTCTTGTAGATTTAATTGAGCTCCGGTGTTATCACACGAGCCAGAGTGCATCTTGGATTTTCAAGAGAAGTGAACTCGTCACAGAATTAGACAACAATGTCTAGCTAAGTGGAAGGATAGACCGGAAAAAGGTTCAACTTGGAAGGACGTTAGTACTCTCAAGACCCGCTATCCTACTTTTGTTTTCAAAAGGGGGGAGTAGTGTCAAGACACAGGTAGGACTAGGGGCAGTTGGGCGGTTCAGGGGAGTCTGGACATGTGTGGACGGCCAGGGCTATTTTAGCCGACTAGGGTCTATATCCGACGGTTAGTTGTCCTATTCTCTTCTAGCAGGTTCATGGAGGTCTCACAATACTTCTCCCACTCCGTTTTCTGTTCTGTCACATAGCGCTTCAACAAATCCAATATGTTTGAATTTGCTATCTCACTCTGGCCATGTATTTGTGGATGATATGAGGAAGAAAAACCCAGTTTCGTCCCCATATTATCAAACAATGCTCTCCAAAACAAACTGTTGGTTTTGGGATCTTGATCGCCATGATGTTTGAACACCTTTGCCAGGAAAATCCTTACCATGTGGTTTACTTTGAAGGTCTTCCTCAATGAAATGAAATGAGCTTGTTTATTGAACCTGTCCACAATGGTCCAAATACCAACTTTGACTTTGGCGAGTCAAAAATGAAGTCCTCGCTATACTTTCCCATGGCCTCTTGGGCACAAGTAGAGGCATAAGCAGTCCTTGAGTCTTTTGATGATTATACTTGACCTTTTGACAAGCCAAGCACTCGGATACGTACTTATCAATATCCTTTCTCATGCCAGCCCAATAGAAGTACCATTCCAATGCTTGCGTAGTAGAAGAAATACCTCTATGCCCTGCATAAGGTGGTGCATGTGACTCTTCAATCACTTTTGCCGCAAATCCTTGGTTATGCATAACCGTGTATCCATCATCAAATGTCCCTCTTTCAAGGAATAGTGATTATTTGTTTGACCATCCTCTAGCTTCTGCAAAATTCCCCGAAGTCCTCGTCATGCACATAGTGATCTCTCATGGAATCCAACTCTCTATGATAGGCAATGGTCACTAAATGTACCTGTGGTCTCCTAGATAGAGCTTTTGCAACCACATTCTTTTTCTAGGCGTCTGTTTTCTAGCTATGGATTGAATGAGTTTCAAATTCATTGCTTGGTGTAGCAGAGATTATGGACTGGATGAGTTCTAAGTTCATTGCTCGAGGATTTGGGAGGTGATGTGTTCTTAGTCCGATGAGGAGGGGTTATGGGCATGGTTTGTTTGATAGCTCATCATTCTATATACTTGGAGTTCACCACACATTGGTGTGGGAATTCAGAGCGAAGCAGATTTCTTTGCTGTTCAGGGTGGCATTTTTGTTTCGAGGAGTCAGGTTGGCAGGTGCTCTTTCTGAGGTGTATCCGGTATTGAGCAATACTGGAGTGTCCATGTGGTTGCATCTTCATCAATTTATCTTCTTCAGACTTTTGCACACTATGAGGTGCAGAGGGGGTGTTAAAATATTGTGTATCTCATTGATTTGGGAACTTGGCCTTTTATTTAGCACACTTGTTTTTTCTCTTGTTTACCAAGTCATGGGCTACTGTTAGCGAGTTCATGTGCAGTCGGCTAGCTACAAGGCCTCCTTATATAAAGGCCTCTCCTCATCACTTGTTCAATATCCAATCCCAAGCACAGTGTAACCCCATTTGTTGGCTATTGCGATTGTAAGCCTCTTGGTAATCAATAAGGTGATCTTGTCAATAATGGCTCTCTCTCCTTCTCTCTCTCTTTTTTCTCTCTCTATGCTTCCGCCTGTGCATACTCCAACACCGATGTGGTCTAAAGATCCGATCCATCATGCGGTTGAAGGTAGTCGAAGCATTTGTGAGTCCAAAAGGCATCACCAAATACTCATACAATCCAAAAGTGGTATAGAATGCAGTCTTGTGAATATCTTGCGGTAGGATTTGAATCTGATGATAGCCACTCTTTAAGTCAATCCTACTAAAGAATGCCGCGCCTTCCAGCCATCCAATATATCATCAACCCTCGGTATAGGAAACTGATTCTTGATTGTAATCTTGTTCAAGGCTCTGTGATCCACGCACGTGCGGAGTGAGCCATCTTTCTTCTGCACTAGAAGCACTGGAGAACAAAAGGGTGAAGAACTAGGCCGTATCAACCCCTTTGATAGTAGGTCATGTGCTTGTGTCATAATCTCTTCTTGTTGTATCACACTGAAACCGGCCTCTGGTAGAAACCAAAGTGCGGTAGGCTAGGAGTCACCCTTCCAATTGTAATCCAAATAAATAACACATTAACAGGAGCTAGAATGCTCCAGAACTGAAAGGAAATCGACACCTGTTGGCCCCAAAGCTTGGCGCCCCTTTCGGTATTTCTTTATTCAAATTCAATGAAATGTATAACTGAGTACAACAAAGCCAATCAAAGAAAGTAAACCTGCATGTCCAATCTGGCAGCCCTCAAGACTTCTTAGCATAGAGGATTCACATACAGATCTGTGTCCCACAAAAGCAACACACCGTATTTTCCTCTGATCAACCAAGACAATTCAATAGGGCAGCCTTGTTCCATGAACATGGCTTCAAACTCAGCTCAAATACACATCCACTGTCCAATCTCTGTTTCCACCCTTCAAACTGCCATACCCCTCCTCTCACAAGGGGCCAGAAGAAACAACTTTGTAGCAGACATAAGCCAGTGGAAAGAAAGAAAGATATATTCAGAGTTTATCATATTTTATGTGCAGTTCTGCATCAGAGGGACTGACCGTACTAGTCTGTACTTGCAGCAGCCTGTCTGTACTTTTCTCCCTGCAGCCGCCTGACTGATGCACCGCGTGAACTGCTGGACTGCACCGGATTGTACCCGCCTGTACCTGTCCGTACAGTACTGTACCTGCAGCCGCCCGACTGATGCGCCGCCTGCATAGCTGGACAGGTGCACCTGCCTGTACCTGTTGGACAGGACCGTCCGTACAGCTTCCGCCGCATGTACCTGCTGGACAGGACTGTCCGTACATTTTCTACCGCCTGTACCTGTTGGACAGGGTTGTCCTTGTCAGCCTGCACCTGTCCGTACAGGTTTGCGCTGTCCTTGTCAGCCTTCACCTGTCCGTACAGGTCTACGCCTGCAGCTACTGGCTGTACCAGCCGCCGGCCAACCTGCACAGTAGTCGCCTGAACCTGCAGCACCCGTACCAGTCTGTACTAGCCTTCTCACAGCTGCTGTACTGTACGGCTACTCTCCACGCAGGAAAACCAGCAATACCCTCTATGCAGCCAGTCGATTGTGTTTTCCTTCTCCTCCACGCAGGTAGCTTGCACGACTTCTCTCCAAAAGCAAGAGAGAGAGAGAAGAGAGAGGCGTGTACCTCCAAAAGTGGAGTTGCCCCTTTCCCAAAAATATCCAAGTGGCCCCTTTCTGAAATTTATCAAACTTCCTAAGGGTCACTTATGCCTAGGGGCCACCCAAGGTTAAAACATTAAAAATAATAAATCCCTTGGTCCCCCTTCACACTTGGGGATGTCCACACATATTTCTATTTGTTCGGGCACCCAAATATGAATCATTAAATATTTATCTTGCTCACCAACCACCATGCTGACACTCATGCTGTTCCACTTTCACAGGGTCATGACATACCCCTCTCTTGAAAAATGGCAAGCGTCCTCGATTGCAATCTGGTGATACAGCAAAATATCCAAAGTGAAATGTACTATATGGCAAGATCAGTGTCCCAATCTCTCTAAGCCATGCGTATGTAACAACATTCACTGCAAACCAATGGTGTAGTAGTAGTCCAAGTTGTATACCACTGTGAACCATACACAACCACAACATCCAATGTGACTAGTACACATATATCATAGAAGTCCCATAAACAGATGTACTGTCAGCCATCAGTACCTTCGGGTGAGACAAAAGCTGCACCAAGCGACCTCTAGATGTCATCTGAGCCTGTCTGTCAAGGGAGTGGAGGTGCTACCCCTCTCTTGAGCATCAGGCAATGCTCCAGACCCATGCTCTGCTGAACCTGAATGAGCCGTAACAAGAGTCGGCTCCAACTCAAAGGCATCGAGATAAAGCTGCAAAACCTGAGGTGAATCTGTTAAGTCACCTTCCTCCATCCACTTCGCATCCATCGGTGAAAAGTTCTTGAACTTCACAAGATAACGACGGGAAACTTTACCTCGTACCTTTCTTTCTTTATGTGCCAGTATCTGCTCTGGAATAAGAACCTCATCAAGTTCCTCAACTTCCGGCTGAGCCTCATCTGATACATCCTCAGGCACATCCTCATGGAAAGGTCTAAGTAGACTCACATGAAATGCATTGTGAATCCTCCAGTGAGTTGGTAGCTTCAAGCGATAGGCCACCTCACCAATCTTTTCCAATACCTGAAAAGGTCCATAATAGCGCATGCTCAACTTAGGGAATAAGCGCTCTTTACCCTTCATCTTCTTGAGCCTAGCTTTTTCAAATCGCAAAAGAACCCAATCACCCAATGCAAACTCTAATGCACGTCTGTGACGGTCTGCAGTTTTCTTTTGCTTTTGCTGAGTTTTCTGGAGTGCCAACTTAACTCTCCGATAAGCTTCATCCATATTCGCCACATACTGATCAGCCTCAAAGATCTTATCCTTTGTGTGCAAAATAGGTGGTACCTTCTTCCCTCCTTCCACAATCTCAAAAGGCGCCTTGCCCGTCTAGGTATGGACGGTGTTGTTATATGCAAACTCCACCAAAGGAAGATACTTTTCCCATTGTTGCTTGTGCTCTGACACATAACACTTAAGAAGATCTAACACTGTAGAATTAGCCTCTTCCGATTGACCATCTGTTTGTGTATGAAATGAAGATGAAAACTTGAGAGTTGTACCCATGTTGTCAAACAACCCTCTCCAGAATAAACTCGTCATCCGTGGATCACGGTCACTGATGATAGACGAAGGCAAGAAATGATACTTGAAGATGTTCGTCATGAACAACTTCACCATACGATCAACTTTGATCGTCTTACGCACGGGAATGAAATGAGCCTGCGTACTGAACCTGCATATGATAGTCCAAATGCCATCATTCCCCGTTTGTGTACGTGGAAGATCAAATATAAAATCCATGGCAATGCTCTCCCATGGTCTATCTGGAATAGGTAAAGGCTGAAGTAACCCTGGTGTCTTTTGACGGTCAAACTTCACCTTCTGACATACAATGCATTGCCTAACAAAAGCATCAACGTCTCTTCTCAAGGTTGGCCAATAAAAGAAAGTCTCAACTGCTTTTATCGTGGCGTCAATACCTCTATGACCTGCATGCGATGGAGCATGACTTTCAATCATAACCTTGAGTCGTAATTGCCTGGTAACACACAATCTACCATGCATCAACAAAAAACCATCTCTGAGAGTATAATGATCATGCCACTGACCCTCAAACATCTGATCATAGAGCCTTTCAAAGTCCTCATCATGGGCATACTGCTCTTTCATTTCATCAAGCTCATGATGATAAGCAAGTGAAACTGCTGAGACCTGTGGCTTGCGTGACAAAGCATCTGCCACAACATTCTTTTTGCCTTCCACATGCACAATCTGGAAGTGGAACATAGACAAAAAGTTGGCCCATCGCATATGCTTCTCAGAAAGTTTAGTTTGTTGAGGAATAACGCAAGGTCTGATGATCTGTCTGCACAGTGAAATCAGTCCCAAGCAAATAGTGTTTCCATGTAGAAAGAGCATGAATTACAGCCAACATCTCTTTCTCATAAACCTGTAAATGCTTCTCGGCATTCTGCAATATACGACTCTCATAGGCTATCACATGTCCTTCCTGCATGAGAACTGCCCCAATGCTGTTTCCACATGCATCACACTAGACAACAAAAGCCTTTCGGAGATCCGGTAATACCAATACGGGATCCGAAGTAAGCTTTTCTTTAAGCTTTTTAAAGGCTGTAATTTCCTGATCAGCCCATCTAACGGAGTTGCCTTCTTTGTTAAGGCATGAAGGGGCAAAGCAATCTCAGCAAAATACCGTATGTACCGCCTGTAATAGGAACACAATCCCAAAAAGTTGCGTACATCATGCACGGTCCTCAAATCTGGCCAATTAAGAATTGCTTCCACTTTCGAAGGATCCATACGGACTCCATGCTTAGACACAATATGCCCCAAGAAGTGTATCTCTTCCAAGAAGAACTCACTCTTCTTGCCATTAATGATCAACCTATGCTTCCGGAGTTCTTCAAACACAATGGCCAAATGCCTCCTATGCTTCTCCTCAGTGTGTGAATGCACAATCATATCATCAAAGAATGTGCCCACAAACGCTCTATGAGGCCGGAAAATCCTGTCCATCATTCTGTTAAATGTGGCAGGTGCATTTGTCAAACCAAAGGGCATAACCAAGAACTCATATAACCCAAAAGTGGTTCGAAATGCTGTCTTATGCACATCCTCGGGTCTAATGCGTATCTGATGATACCCGCTTTTCAAGTCTATCCGACTAAAGACTGTTGAGCCCTGTAAGCGGTCCAATATGTCATCGATCCTCGGAATAGGAAATCGATTCTTGATGGTATTCTTGTTTAGCGCCCTGTAATCAATACACATGCGCCAAGAACTATCTTTCTTTTGCACTAAGAGTACAGGTGAGCAAAAGGGTGATGAGCTTGGCTGGATCAACCCTTTATTCAACAGCTTTTGTACCTGACTCATAATTTCTTCTTGTTGAGCTGCACTAACACGGTACGGCGGTCTATTTGGTGGAGTACTACCCGGAATTAGATCAATAGCATGATCTTCTAGCCTTTCCGGAGGAAGTTCTCCTGGCAATGACTCGGAAAAACAATCTTGGAACTCACATAAGAAATCAGTCCTGTCCTTATCTAACGTAGACAAATTAGATTTAGACTCATCATCTTTTGCATCCTTTACAAAAATCAAGCACGCGGAAAGATGCTTTTTCATTACTGATGAGATTGCGGAAGCTTATACAATAGGAACAGATTCCTCTTTAAGCTTTACATCCAAAACATGTTCTTTCCCTCTATGAGTCAAAGTAATCTTCCTGTTGTATGTATCCACCACCGCATGTACTCTATGGCACCATGGCATACCCAACAAAACATCACATCCATCAAATGGCATGATGAAAAACTCCTCGCTGTCCACATAACCCTGCACATGAAGCCTGAGCTTCCCAATAATAGGAGTAACAGGTTCTGCATACCCAGGACAAGCCATATTAGCCTCATACAAAGGCCCCATCTCCTCTGCACGGATTCCCAATCGGCCAGCCAAATCCGATGAAATAAAGTTGGCTCTAGCACCTGTGTCAAAGAAAATCAAGGCATTTTGATCTCTCACTTTGCCCCATGCCCTCCACAACTCAGTCTCTTCACCACCTGGCCGTTCCCCAACAAGATCAGGAACTAACCCTGCAGAAGGTTTTGTTTCCTTAGACTTGGGCTCCCCTTTAGTGTCAGAGTCCTTTTGGGACTTACGCTTGGGACACTTAAAAGACATATGTCCCTCCTCTGTACAGTAAAAACATTTTCGAGCATCCATCAAAGCCTGTCTCTCCTCAGGGGAGTTCTCTTGGGCATTGGTAACTTCTTATACCGCTTCTCTGTAGCCCCTTTTGCATCACGCGAAGCATGCCCTGACTTTTCAGATCTCGTGTGAGCTTTTACTTCCTTTAAATCCAGATGAGACCCCAGTGAGTAACGCACTTGCTGTCATAGCATTCTCTATCATCTGTGACATATTTGTTACTCGAGTCTTTATGCAATAGTCACACACTTCCTTGGGCAGTCCACAACAATACTTCTCCACCTGCTCAGACAAAGGCACTGCACGATAGGAAGTAACTGGGAGTAAAGCTTCCCAAAACTTCTTATTATAATCCTCAAGATTTTCACACTTGATGCATCCAACTTGTGCCATGCTGTCATTACATCCACCTCAAAAGTAGATGTGAGCCATACGGAAATGCTTAAACTGTACCCAAGTAGATGGTGCTATGCCGTGTAAAAGAAGAGTGGACCACCACTGCAATGCATTGCCCTTGAGAAAAGTCGCAGCTTTTCTCACCTTAGAGGATTCCGTGTAATTACCACCAAAAAAAGCAACGTCAAATTGCTGTAAAAAGGTAAGTGCCTTTAGCTTATCTTTGGCCCCACTGAACGTGTCAAATTTCACTGCAGCTCCCCCTTCCTTATAATCCTTCGCCTTACCCATAGGCGTTAGATTATCGTAAGGAAGTGGCTTCACAAGATTGCTACCCCCAGCATTCATGCCCATCATAGGATCAACCTTGCCAGTTCCCACACCTGGCATTCCATACATTCCAGCCATGTTTCCAAACATACCACTATGCATACCGGGCTGCATGCCCCCATACATGGTTCCTTGCATTCCGGACTGCATACCACCATACATATTCCCTTGCATACCAGGCTGAAAACTAGCTCCAAAATTCCCTGGAATACCCATGCCTCCCTGAGGATAACCCCCAGCCATGGATTGGAACACAGAGCCACCACCAAAATAGCCTGGATGCATAGACTGCTGTGGAATAGATGGCTGTCCAAAAAAGGAACTCTGTGAGTTGGCACCAAAAGCATGTTGCATGTTCGGAAACTGCCCAAAAGATGGATCCTGTGAGAAGGCACCACTATTGCCCTGAGGTGGGTTCTTAGAACGCACTTTCTTCTTCTTTTCAGGCTCAGAACGGGATCTCATAAATTCAGCAAACTTCTCACTTTGAGTGAGCTGCATAAACACATCCATTACACTTGCCAAACGATTTTTAAATTGAGCATCATCTTCCTCTTTACTAGGCATATCTTCTGGCTGTGTTACATCCTCATATTGTGCATCATCTGCAGCCTGTTCTCCTGCAAGAATATCCTCAGATTCATTTCTCTCAAGAGAGGCCTCTTTCTCTTCCTCTTCACATGTTGCTGAATTTTTCAGCAATGACTTTCCTCGAGACAACCACGAGCTCACCCCCTTAAGAAAGTTGATGATGGGTCCCGGCAACGGAACCTTGAAACCGGCCTCTGGTAGAAACCAAAGTGCGGTAGACTAGCAGTCACCCTTCCAATTGTAGTCCAAATAAATAACAAATTAACAGGAGCTAGAATGCTCCAGAACTGACACCTGTTGGCCCCAAAGCTTGGCGCCCCTTTCGGTATTTCTTTATTCAAATTCAATGAAATGTATAACTGAGTACAACAAAGCCAGTCAAAGAAAGTAAACCTGCATGTCCAATCTGGCAGCCCTCAAGACTTCTTAGCATAGAGGATTCACATACAGATCTGTGTCCCACAAAAGCAACACACCGTATTTTCCTCTGATCAACCAAGACAATTCAATAGGGCAGCCTTGAGCATACATCTAGCTGTTCCATGAACATGGCTTCAAACTCAGCTCAAATACACATCCCTGTCCAATCTCTGTTTCCACCCTTCAAACTGCCATACCCCTCCTCTCACAAGGGGCCAGAAGAAAGAGCAGACATAAGCCAGTGGAAAGAAAGAAAGAAAGATATGTTCAGAGTTTACCAATTTTTATGCGCAGTTCTGCATCAGAGGGACTGACCGTACCAGTCTGTGCCTGTCTGTACTTTTCTCCCTGCAGCCGCCTGACTGATGCACCGCCTGAACTGCTGGATTGCACCGGACTGTACTCGCATGTACCTGTCCGTACAGTACTGTATCTGCAGCCGCCTGACTGATGCGCCGCCTGCACAGCTGGACAGGTGTACCCGCCTGTACCTGCTGGACAGGACTGTCCATACAGTTTTCGTTGCCTGTACTTGCTGGACAGGACTGTCCGTACAGTTTCTGCCCCCTGTACCTGCTGGACAAGGTTGTCCTTGTCAGCCTGCACCTGTCCGTACAGGTCTGCGCTGTCCTTGTCAGCCTGCACCTGTACGTACAGGTCTACGCCTGCAGCTACTGCCTGTACCAGTCGCCAGCCAACCTGCACAGTAGTCGCCTGAACCTGCAGCACCCGTACCAGTCTGTACTAGCCTTCTCACAGCTGCTGTACTGTACGGCTACTCTCTAGCAGGAAAACCAGCAATACCCTCTATGCAGCCAGTCAATTGTGTTTTCCTTCTCCTCCACGCAGGTAGCTTGCACGACTTCTCTCCAAAAGCAAGAGAGAGAGAGAAGAGAGAGGCGTGTACCTCCAAAAGTGGAGTTGCCTCTTTCCCAAAAATATCCAAGTGGCCCCTTTCTAAAATTTATCAAACTTCCTAAGGGTCACTTATGCCTAGGGGCCACCCAAGGTTAAAACAT
Organism: Cibotium barometz; assembly: GCF_041138505.1. Taxonomy (NCBI): domain Eukaryota; kingdom Viridiplantae; phylum Streptophyta; class Polypodiopsida; order Cyatheales; family Cibotiaceae; genus Cibotium; species Cibotium barometz. The sequence goes on from NC_141077.1 coordinate 26,594,450, forward strand.
TAAAAATAATAAATCCCTTGGCCCCCCTTCACACTTGGGGATGTCCACACATATTTCTATTTGTCCGGGCACCCAAATATGAATCATTAAATATTTATCTTGCTCGACACTCATGCTGTTCCACTTTCACAGGGTCATGACACACACTCACATGGTAAGAAGGTAGATTCGGGGGTGAACTCCTCGGAATCAACTCTATCACATGATCCTCTTCGCTTAGGAGACTACTCTCCTGGAATAACATCCGTGAAGAAATCCTTGTATCCCTCTAGATGTAGTCTCTCCCTCTCAAGAGAGTTTAAATCTTTCACTGAGTCTTCATTCTCATCCTTTACAAAGATCATGCATGCGAAGATGGAATACTTTATTGCTTTGATAGCAGGTCGTGTGCCTGTCATAATCTCTTCTTGTTGTATCACACTCACACGGTAAGAAGGTAGATTCGGGGGTGAACTCCTCGGAATCAACTCTATCACATGATCCTCTTCGCTTAGGAGACTACTCTCCTAGAATAACATCCGTGAAGCAATCCTTGTATCCCTTTAGATGTAGTCTCTCCCTCTCAAGAGAGTTTAAATGTTTCACCGAGTCTTCATTCTCATCCTTTACAAAGATCATGTATGCGAAGATGGAAGACTTTATTGCTTTGGAAATAGATACATGGGATACAATAGGGATGGTATCTCCCTTCTTCTTTGCTACAATAGTAATATCCTTAATTCTTATGCTTAAAAGAAACGGTCCTCTCGAGAATCTAGATAATAGCACTCTTTTCCTATGGAACCATGGCATCCCCAAGATGACATCCGAGTGCTTCAAAGGTAAAATAAAGAAATCCTCATAGTCCGCATAATGGTGGACATGAATCCTCAACTTACCAATGGTAGGCGTTACTGCCATTGCGTCACCATGAAACAGTTGTTCCGCATGCAAGATTGGTCCTATCTCTTGAGGTTTGATACCCAATTGTTACGCAAGCTCTATGGAAATGAAATTATCTGTGGCTCCTATGTCACACAACACTAGAGTACTCTTGTCTTGTACTTTGCTCCAAGAGAGGCATAGCTTTGTAGCCTCGGGTTTTGAAGTGTTTTCCAATACATCGAGAATGCCACCAACCACTGGCTTAGACTTTTCCTTGGTCTTTACTTTCTCTCTAGGTCCCTTGGGACGATCTGGACATTGGGCCGACATGTACCCCTCTTTGCTACATCTAAAGCATTTCCCTTCCTTGTGGTAGACCTCTATTTGCTCATTGGTCAAGTTGTGCTTTCCTTTGTAGGAGTTTGGAATACCCTCGGGTTCATATACGTAAAGTTTGGGTGTATCTCTTGGCAGAAAAGTCTCAGGCTTTCTCCCGCTTCAAGAGTGGGTGGTTGTGGTCGAGAATGCGACCACAGAGAAGGTTCGGCAAGTCCGTTCGGACAATGGAGGAGAATTCATCTCCAAAGCCTTCCACAACTTTTGTTCATAGAAAGGTATTGGCCGTCACTTCTCCACACCTAGCACTCCACAACATAATGGTAAAAAACAAGACTGTTCAGGAGATGGCCCGTACCATACTTTCTTCTTCCGCTCTTCTTTCCTCTTTCTAGGGAGAAGTTGTGACCACTGCTGTGTACATCATCAACTGCTCTCCCACAAAGGTGATTGCTAATGTGACACTGGAGGAGGCTTTTACACGACAGAAACCTTCAGTTTCACATCTTAGGGTTTTTGGTTGTGATGCCCATATCCCTTATTCTGCCAGGTCCAAATTTGATTCCAAATCCAAGAAGTGCAAATTCCTTGGTTATAGCTCTCAATCCAAAGCTTACAGATTATGGGATCCGGAGACAAATTCCTTAGTGATTTCTCGTGATGTTCACTTTGTTGAACCCTCGTCCAATGATTCATGGTCCCATCCCAAGCTTACTATAGAGGTTCCTCTTCTTCCTCTTCTTGCTCGGCACCCCACCCCCCCTCAGCTTCTCCACCCCACTCTTGCGTGTCTGCGATGAAGGATTGCCCCCAGGCTTCCCCGATGGCTAGAAGCCACTGTTCGTGACTCATCTCTCACATGTTGATCTTCATTAGCTTGCTGACTCCTCAGCAACACCTTTGACACGGGCACAAAGATTATTTCAGCTTTTTCATTCTTGTAACCTCGCCTTGATGAGTAAAGTGGTGCAATCGTATGAGCCTACTATAGCTAAAGAGGCTCTTGGTGTTTTTGAGTGGCAGGCAGCCATGGAGGCCGAGATTGATTCCATTGAAAGGAATAATACATGGGAGCTTGTGGATCAGCCTTTGCATAGGCTGGTCATTGGGATCAAGTGGGTCTTTAAAACCAAGTTTCATGCCGATGGTTCTCTAGACAAACACAAAGATAGATTGGTTGCAAAGGGGTATTCTCAGATTGACGGTATTGACTATGAGGAAACTTTTGCCCCTATAGCTAGATACACCAATATCCGGATAGTTCTTGCCCTCTCCGCTCATCCTCACTTGCCCAACATTTCTTACAGTGTGAGTATTCTCAGTGAGATTCCTTGACATTCTCATTGGCAAGCCGCTCTCAAGGTTCTTCGATACTTATTTGGTACCTTGGACTATGGTCTCTCTTTCAAAGGAGGCACTGAGCTTGTTGGATACTTTGATGCTGATTGGGCAGGTGATCAGGATACGAGGTGTTCCACTTTTGGTTACTACTTCACTCTAGGTCTTGGCCTCATTTCTTGGAGATCCAAGAAGCAGACTACAGTTTCTCTTTCTTCCACTGAGGCTGAGTACCGTGCTTATTTGGATACTTGTTGCGAGCTATTACGGTTGATGCAGATGGTGAGTAACCTTGATGTTCTTTTGGACTCTCCCATTCGTATTCTTATAGACAGCCAGAGTGCCTTGGCATTGGCACGTACTTCATCTTTTAATGGGAGGACCAAGCACATTGAGGCTCATTTTCACTTTGTTCGTGAGCTGGTTGTTGACGGCATCATTTCTCTGGAGTATTGTCCCTTTCAAGAAAACCTAGTTGATCTCTTCACCAAACCTCTTCCTCGAGATACTATCGATCAGCTCCTTACCTGTATCGGAGTTGAACCTCCATGCTGGAGCTGAGTGGAGGTGTTGGAATGATCATCCCCAATCCCATTTGATCCCTTTTATGCTCCCTTTTATTCAGCATATTTATATGATATTTTTGGGTATTTTTCCCACCTTTTATTAGGTGTTTTTCCTAGTTGTGGACTTTTTCCTTAGTCGTGGGTTTTTATGCTGGCCGACCAGCCCCTTCATGATGTATATAAGAACAAGCTTTGCGATCGCCGCTTGTCTATGAAAAGCGTGCCATGGGATTAATTATGAAGATTGCATGCTTAGATTAAGTGTTTGCACAATTCATTCATCATTTTTGCTCAAGTGTTGGATCATTGCTAGCTGCTCCAAGTCTCTCCTGTGCTTCCGCTGCTTGTGCCTTCAACTATTCTCTTATAAGTGAGGGTTATGAGTGGAGTGGGTTATTGTATTGTTGTAGCCTTGCGCCATGAGAGTGCCTGTCTATCCATAGTGATTTGGACGAATTGCCATTGGTCCCTTAGGATGCGTCTTGGTGGTGCGGGACACGAGGGCCTATTGGTCGGGTTTGTATGGATGGAAACCTTATCCCGATGCTCAGGGGTGATCCGACGTTTTTGGATCTATGGTTGGGTGGTGAGCCTGAGCTTGCCGATTTTAACTTTGGATTAACCATGTGTTTGTTATGTGTTTAGGGGATCTTGGAGAGGGTTTGGTCACAATTAACCCCCCAATAGACTCATACAGTGCCATGCCTCCCCATATTATCTCCATTGGAAGGACCAACTCCTTGAAGGTGTCTAAGAAGACGTGCTTGGAGTACATTATCAAAGGCCTTGGCGGAAGTCCACAAATCAACAATAGACCTTCAGGCTTCCACCCCTTCAACCTAGCCGCCTCAATGTGAAAATATGGTCGAGGGTGGAATAGGTCCTCCGGAAACCTACCTGTCCCCTAGCTTGGTGCTCATGTCTCACTGCGGATCAGATTGCGACTAGAAAATTTGTGTAGAATTTTATTAATTTCTGTTATTTGGTATGTGGCAGGAAGTATTGTGTCAGGGAGATAGCATCCCTTAGCAAAATGACTTTTTACACACAGTTCCACAAGTGGAAAGAGAGATTCTGCTGAGTGACAGGTCATATGCTGGGCATTTTACAGCTGTCTCCTTGATGGCAGTTAACTGCCTTTTCCTCCCAGTTGGCTCCCTTCTTGGCTATTCCAGACAGGAATTGCTTGGAAAAGGGCTGCTCTCTTTTCTCCCCCCCAAAAAATAACACACTACAAGAGGGAAGCATAGCAGATTTGTGACTAGAAAATTTGCGTAGGACTGAACTAATTTCTGTTATTTCGGTATGTGGCAGGAAGTATTGTGTCAGGGAGGCAGCATCCCTATGCTAAGGGTGATTCTTGCTGTGTGATGAGTTTTAATGGCCTGCTTTAAATGGGCCCTACTTTCTTTTAGTTCAGAATGTGTTCATGTGATGTGCCTTCCTTTGACTTAGCAGTACGCTTCTGTATTACATAACCGTTAGTATGGAGATGACAATTATCTTGTGAACAGGTCCACCGGGCACTGATAGGCTCGATCCCATGCCCCAACCACCTCCCAAACAACTTTCTGCAGCTTCAATGTATACTCAGCAGGCAACCCATTCACTACCTCAAAGTCAGGCATCCCCACTCGTCTCTCAACCTCGGTTTGCGTACGCAGAGAAACCGTCTCCTTCTGGTTATGAACAACATCAGCCGCAGCAGGTGTCTTCAAATTATCATCAGCCACCGCCACCGCCACCACCACCACCACTGCTACAGCAGCAGCCTCAGCAGCTGCCGCCACCACAACCTCAATATCAGTCGTCTCTGACAATGGAAGGTCTTGAAGGAGAATTTGGGCTGTCTCCAGCATCTTTGCAGAATTGGGCTCCTGTTGGAGGTCCTGGTATGCCCTTTCCTCCTGCTATGGTTGCTGGTACTTCTCAGGTACACACATCTCGACTTTTCTAAGTTACAACTTATCAATCTTGGATTTTGACATCTGTCTCATGGTTATCTCTCTGCCATTATAGTCACTTTACCCTAGTATTTGCTCCTCATCAGATACCTGTACCTATGTTTGGGAGACCAGATGGACCACAAGGGTTAGGGTTTCCAAGCAGTGGACCTTTTGTAGCTGGAGCCAGCTCATCACTAGGACCAGGTCCAGGGACATCAGTACGACCTCTTTTTGTACCAGATGGTTTTGTAGAGCGCCCCAAGAAGGTCATTTTCCGGAAGTCTCTATTTTGGTATGAGCTTTGGTCTCTTGCTGGGTCTGATAGTTGGTATTTCTGGACAGGCGGCTGTACCATCATGGCTAAGGGAGGAAATAATGAAGAAGAAAGCAGCTGGACTTGCAGGAAATGCCACAGGTACGCTATTGTCCGATGAATACAGTCGGGTTAATGGTGGAGAACCAGCCATTCCTTTAAATCAAAGGCTTGGCATCTCTGATAAGTTGAGAAGCGGTTCACCTGGCTTGAGTGATGATGAAGAGGATGATCGGGAGGTTTGTTCCTAAACCTGCTACCAGTCTCATTTCAGGCTTCAAGCTTGCCTTTTTTAAGGTTGAAAGAAACGTTTTTTTTGGGGGAGTTTCTTGTTTAGAAAGGAAACTCTATAGTGGTCTGGGGCCTCCTTATGTATATCTAGATTTTTTTTTTCACCAGTAGGACCCTCTATGTTTTTGTTTGTTTATCAGCTACTTGGATAGCTTCACATGACATGATTTTTGTACTTCTGCTCTTGGTCCCATAGGCGGTCTTTGGCGTCTATGGATGCTAATATCATCATCATCATCATCTCCCCTCCCCACCCCCTCCCTCCTCCTTGTGGGCCTTGCAGGCATGCATGTGCGCTTGTTTAAGTCCTTTTTTAAAGTTTGTGTACTTCAATCAAGAACAAGTTGTAGAAGGTGATGGGGAAGATGGTTGGTCACCGTTGGTGATAGGCCAAAGTCTAGAAGGGTCCATCTCTTGGAAGCACATTTGTGACAGGGATGCCCTTGGTGCTACTTGAGTCCTTTTCTCTCAGAGGAGAGAGAACTTACTATTGTGTCTTACCTTTGGATTTCATATCGTTGTATACCTATTACGACTCAAGATAGCTACATAGTACAACTCTTCTTCTTGTTCATCAGATGCATGCCATACTTAGGGTTAGGGATTAGCAGAGAAATCAGCCCCTGTTGTGAGTGTAAAGGGACAAAAGAGGGGGTAAGGTTGTGAGGCAGAATGGACCATAGTGGCTACAAGTAGTAGATTTAAAACACATATGAATGCAACGTGCTGACTGTTTAAAAAGCTGTAAGTAGAACTCCTCTCTCCCTTTCTTACACTCCTACAAGTCTTTTGGGAGCAGCCAAGTCCTAGAAGACCAGTCTCAAAGAGCAGCAGATTTAACTTGAACAGAAGCAATCAACCATGCATCAGATCTCAGCAATTGGGAGAGGATTACAAACGGTTTTTCACCTCTGTTCACAGCCATGCTCTTTGTACCCACCTTAGTGCACCTTGACATTGCTTCCAGAAAGTTCCTTTTTTTCCATTTGGCAAAGGTACTAGAGAAGGTCTAGCTTCAGCCAGAATGTTTTTTTCCCTTTTGGAAAGATCAACTTGGGGTTGTTTTCAGCCTTTAATCAGCCAATCAGCCTTATACACAGTAACTGGAGGAGACTCAGCCTGCTGATTCGTTGATTTCTCTGTAAGTTTGTGTTATCAACAGTTTCTCTTATTGATTAAGGATTGTGTTATGTTCCCGATGTAGCATAAAGGGTGTTTTTCAGCACCAAAGAACCCAGCACATGCATTGTTAAATGATGCAGAACCAGCAACTGCATATGTGCTGGATGGATAAGCGCTGCCTTGAAGAGTGGACTTTTTCTAGGCAATGGGTCTCTTTAGTAACAGCCGGCTCCTCCTTTTCAGCTTGGTTCTTCTTTAGGGTGCACGCATGAAAAGGGCAGTGGTCCCTTTGATTGGACTTCCCACTCTAGACCCATCTCTCTTTTTCTTGGTGTTTGAGCCCTCAAAATTGTTTCTTGAAATGTGAGAGATCCCTACAAGGGAACTCTCTTGAGTCATGCCTATAGGCGCAAACCTTTGGTCAATCTGGCCCAAAACTGCAGGGTCTCAATGTACTTGTTTCTAATAGCAATAGTTGGCTGGGTCAGGGGAGGTCTATTAAGTATCATTTTGTACTTGAGAGCATTCACTTGCAATTCTTTCTTTTACATAAATATACATGATGGTAAACTTAATGTGTGCTTATGTTTTACTGTTCCGTTGCACTTTCTTTCTCTTTCTGATAAACTCTGGCACACAGCACAAGTATACCTTAGTTGGTATCAGAACACAGGAAAGGTGCAAAATTTTCCTTTTCTGGTGCGACTTGTGTGCTGATTGCATATAGGGATAACACCTTGAGAATAGGAGTGTATGAGCACTGGTTCCTAGTTGTTCATCATGATTTAAGATGCATTGATGGCTTCGTTTTCCCACACGATAGGGGCATATACAGATAGGGGGATATACAGAGTGCATGTAGACTCGTATGGAAGCACAGAGGGCTTTCCTACGTGAGAAGGTGGATGTGCGTCTGCAAGCGGTGGTTGCAGGGCCATGTGTACCTACAGATGCTCCAGATGATTGCGCACCATTTTTAGCAAGAGGACGATGGCTCCAAGCATGATGTGTAACAGTCAGCTCATTGCGGGGTGGGTTCTTAAGTTGCTCCTGTACCACTCGTGGAGGGGCTTGAGCAGCATCAATCTTATTGCGATAGCTGCAGTTGGCACGAGAGTCGCCGTTCACACAGTCGACGTTCTTCTTCACTAAGTCTCTTCAGCAAATCCTCAGGACAATATTCTCGTTTCCCTTCACTGGCTCACCGAAAGAGAACTACCGGATTGCCAAGTTTTTCCTCCATGCCTTGAGAGGAATGGACTTGGCTCTTGAAGCTGAAAAAGTTGCCAAGTTTACAGAAAAATGGATGTTGAAGTTTTCACCGATTGGACCTTGAGATGACGTTGTCGCAGGCAGTTTTGATGTCTTCAAGACCACTTGAGGCATCATGCCATTACTCGTTGGGATGATTGCCACAAGGTGGTCTTGAAGCAGCTTGTTCCCATGGATTATTAGATCGATTTGAAGAAGGAATGGGAGTGCTTTATCCAAAAACACGGTGAATCGATAATCGACTATCTGTAAAAGCTTTTGATTATGCTCATGAGGACAGTCCAGCAGTTGGAACAGGTTGAGTGTTTTGTGGATGGTTTGAAACTGTCCTTGCACGCAAATGTTTGTGCACAATGCACATTGGCCGCATGATCTCTCAGCTGGTGCTATGATTCTTGAGGCGTGGGAGTGTCACCATTTTGGTCGTTTTCCTTTTGCGGATGGGGATGTGGAGGACACTTGACGCCCGACAGGTTATGATGTACAAGCTGTGGGAATGGGGGATTATCAAGGAACAAAGGGCCGGGCACACTTGGTTTTATCGACCATACTAGGCAGGATGACACAAGTTTGTGGCAATTCACTATCGGGGGCCACTAGGAGGTGCCTGGACAAGAGCCATGTGTATGCGGTACAAAGGAGGGCACGCGGACCAACCATTTCACATTATTTTTAAAATGGTGGATACTTTTGGATAAAAGGCCGGATAACTTTACTCACGAGGGCGCTCGACTTTGCTTTATTTTATGTTTGGACACTCTTTTGATATTTTGGTCATCTTTTCTCTATTTTTAGACCCTTTATGAGCTGAAAAAGGGAGATTCTTACCTCACCAGATACATATATTCAGTTTTCGAGTATTATACGCATGCCTTTCAGGCTGTACGACTATGTCCGTATAGTTTGCCGCTCTCGCAAATGTCTGTCCTGCATACATTTTGCACCATTTGTGTAAATTGCTGTTGTACACCGTATTTCTGCCCTGTACCAACTGAATTATTGTTTGTACTGTGCCCATTGTAGTGTCATGTGCATGCACATGGACATGCTAATCCCTGAAGGGCAGCCGAGGGCATGAGCAGGGCACAGGAGGACATTAAGTGTGCAAGCCATTCTGGGCTGGTCGGCAGCATTTATGTATTTTATGTTCATTAAAGCTGGCTGACAGCAGTCGGCCAGCATAAGGTGGTGTCCCAATGCCTATATAAAGGCTCAGCCAAGAACTCTTTTGATCATCTTTCCTCATGTGAGGGCAGGTCTAGAAATAGGACCCTTGAGGTCTAGATCAGTTTTGGGGCAAGCCTATGGCTGCTAGAAACATTGACCCTTTTTGTACTGTATGCATATACTGAAAATACAGCTATCTATCTCTCTTCTCTCCATCTCTTTGCGTTTTGCATCAAGATATTCCTATGAAAGGTGTTTAGGGCTGAAAGAAGACACAGAGCTTCCGCGCATGTGACATGTAGCACTTAAAAAAAGTATTGAAGAAAACTTGTATAAAACGTTTAAAAAAACATTTCTGGTCTCACATGTATGGTTCTGCTAGGTTTGTTAGAAGTCAGAGCCATACATCAGGAAAGCAGCCAACAAGCTTCACCCATTCCTAGTTCAATGGGAGGACATTACTATAGACTTTGTAGTCGGATTGCTGCCAAAGAGCCAGAGGTTCCATAATGATTGTATCCTTTTAGTCGTAGATCGGTTGTGTAAGTAGATGCACCTATACCATGCAAGTGCAAAAAACGTGGCCAGGCTTTTTATTTAGAAGGTGTTTTGGTTGCGTGCGCTTCTGAAAAGGATTGTCTTCGACAGGGATCAAAAATTCACAAGAGGTTTTTGGAAGGCCCGGTTCTATGGTCTAGGGTGAAGTTGCACTTCAGGACGGCCTTCCACCCCTAGATAGAGAGCATGAACAAGACAATGATCACCATGCGTCGGTGCTATTGTTAGGAGTACTTGTCTATGTGCAAGAGTTTGAGAGAGAGAGAGAGAGAGAGAGAGAGAGAGAGAGAGAGAGGAAAAGAAAGAAAAGATATATTAACGTCTACAGAAGGCCAGATTGGCTTGTGAGACAAATCTGTATACAACAAGTCCATGTCTTGAGTATCATGGAAAGAAAAACTGAAATGAAAATCTAATCCTAGTCATATGCAGCTCACTGTCTAGCATGCTATAGATGTACAATCATGATAGGTGGTATACTACTAATTCCACCCAGTGGAGATGGTGGGGTGTAGTACATCATACATGGGGCATGGGGCGAGGAGGACTCTCACGTTTGTTGTGCCCTGGTGTAGCCTCTGGACTCTCTCCTCCATAGCTCTGCGGTATCGTGCCTAGATCTGGGCAGACTGGACTTGATGGAGTAGTGGTGGTCTGCGTCCGGGCAATCGTGGTCTCGTAGCAGCTATGATTTTCGAGGCTCTCTGAAGTGTGAGCCCTCGTCGGGAGGGGGATGTGGCAGGGGGAGGGGGATGTGGCTCGCTAATAGGCTTGAAGAAGCTGATGATCTCTGGCTCTGCACATGTAGAAGCCTCTCTCTATGTTGGTGTAGCTAAAGGAGGAAAAGGCCTAAGCATCTCTGATCAGGATACTCCATCACCCAGCTAAGTGGGCCAAAACCCTCTCTGAACAAGCAGTGGTATCTCGCTCTGATCTCATAATATACAGGGCATCTGCATATATAATGCTCCTTTGTCTCTACCTTTCTATGGCATAATCTGCATACTCTGTCCTCTCTAGGGGTCCATGCTGCCCTCCCTACCTCAATCTCCAGAGTGTGAGAGGAAACATCTCCATAGAGAGAGAGAGAGAGAGAGAGAGAGAGAGAGAGAGAGAGAGAGAGAGAGAAATGAAATGATATATTAACGTCCTCAAAAGGCCAAAATGACCTATGAGACCAAAAAGGTTACAACAATTGGTGGATTTGATACAATGTCTGTGTAAGAAAAGCTAAAACAACTAAACAACTAACTGAAACTGAAACAACAACTATGAGGAAAAGTACGGTACTAGGAGCTCCTAATGGATATATTAACATCTTAAAAAGACCCAAAGGGTCTATGAGGCCAAAATGGTGTACGAAGTGTACTTGAAATCTCAGACTCTTTGAAAAAGCAATAGTAAACTAAAACTGAAAACTGAAAGCTAAGATCTTAGACTTTGAGATTATACAAGATGAAAAATCTAGATCCTACTATGCCAAGTATAGGGTATAGTAAGTGATGGGATATGGGAGAGCTGAACAAAAACAGTCAATCAACCTTGTATGCGAGGCAAGGGCCCATCCAAGATGTCCATCATGGGTGATACAATAAGGCTAGAGATGTTGATGGTTTGCTATGAGGATGAGGCTGCCTGATGGCAAGCCAGGATCTCTTGAATCCGAGGTTGATGAGCTGGGGGTGGTCGGGGTTTGACAGGTTGATGGCGTCTAGTAGCTCTCTGGAGTGTGTGTGCCCGATCTGATGTGACCCCCATGGACCTGCTCTGTGAGGGGGCAATGTGGTATAGGCTCTCGTATCCATTGTGATGGGCTTTGGTGCCTCCCTATCCATCCTTCTAGGCTGGAAAAAACAGGTGATGGTAAGCTGAGGAGAGGGTTGTTGGGGGCGAGGATCTATGAGTAGTGACTCTATGGCGGCTGAGCTCGAAGAGTCCAAGGCATCTCTGATCTGGGTACTCCATGATACGGGATAAGGGTCCAAAGCACTCTTTGAATAGACAATGAAATCTCCCTTTGATCTCATAGTAGACCGGGCACTGCAAACATAGTGCTCCTTTGTCTCAACCCTCGTCTGACAGAGTCTACATGTCCTGTCCACACTAGGTATCCGCTCAACTCTGCCGGTCTCTATCCTCAGTCAATGGGATGATGCCCTAAGCTGGCCAATGGCTATCATCGTAGCATGGGACATGAAGGCATCGAGATAACTTGGTCTTTGTATGAAACCATCTGTTGTGAATCTCAGGAAATGATCTTTGTAGTACTGCATCTTGGTAGGCAATGGGCCTCCCGGTGTGATCCATGTGTTACATGTGTATAGCCCTAAAAGATCGTATTGGATCACTCGGTTCCTATCCTCGTGTGTAAGCCTAATGTATGGGGATCTGGATCATACTGAAACAGAGGGAGCCGGTCCATCTGTAATCCATCTTCCTGAAACCAGGTGAGTAGCATGGGAGTACTGCTTCTTGGTAGGCAATGGGCCTACCAATGTGATCCATGTGTTAAGTGTGTATAGCCTAGTAGATTGTATCGGATCACCTGGTTCCTATCCTCATGTGTAAGCCTAATAATGTATGGGAATTTGGATCATACTGAAATGGAGGGAGCTGGTCCATCTGTAATCCATGTGCTTGAAACTAGGTGAGTACTGTGCCAAGTCGGGGGAGTCGAAGTGGATCCATCTCCATCATCATGTGTATATAAGTGACTGTCTGGAACATGGCCTCCATCAACGTAGGAGCCGCAACAAACTCTACTTGGATGATTTGGTGGGGAACAGATGGCTTGCTGTGCATTATCCATGATAGCATCATGATCTGTGGATGCTGTATATGTTGGCAATTTGCTGGGGATAGCCCAGAAGGGAACTGCATATATAAGTGCCGCGGTGACTAGGGTGTCAAAAAGCCAACCCTTCATCCTTGGCTCTTGAAAATGTGCCTGGAAACACTGCCTCTCCAATAAGGCTAGAGCTGCATATCCTTTAGTGACTCTATCCTCTGTTGCCTGGCTCATAGAGAAGCGTGCACCAGTGAAGATAGCTCCGAGATAGACATGAGTGCATTGCTACTCATGTAAGTGATCTTTGTACGGCCTGCAACTGGTGTGGAATACCATAATGCGTGTCTCTTTAAGTGCCAGCTGTCTAGGGCAAGCCAAGGGTATCTATCTGGTGGGAGCTTCCATAATCTGTGCCAATATGTCACTGTCTGTGGAAGAGGCTTTGTCACGATAGGGGCAGTCCCCATCTCCGCTCGCACAATCTCATGTGGCACTGAAGGCTTACTCCGGAGTCCTAATCATGTGCGAGATCATCATCACTAGTGGCCTCTCCATCGGCTTCCACCCATCATATACCTCTCTTGTATCTGTCACAACTGACTCCCTTCTCCGTCTCCTCATGTGGTATAAACTGGGACCCCAATTGGGAACTCCATGAAAATAATGCAGGTGTGACTAATGTGTCAAACAACCAGAGTTTCGTCTTCGGCTTCCGAAACTATCTGTGAGCAATGTCTCTCAAGTGAGCATAGAGCTGCATACCCTCGCATCAACTTGGTTTCAGCTGCCTTCCGTATGGAGAACTGAGGCCTGGAAAAAGTGATCCCAAGATATATATAAGAGGCCACATACTCCACAGGCTACCCACTATATCTAAACTGAGGTGTGGATGTGTTAAAGATCATAACCTTGGTCTTCCCAAGGTTCACCATGAGGTCCTGATCCTCGCAAAAAGCCTGTATTGCATCCAAGTGCCTATGCAGCCCCTCTTGTGAATTAGAGAGAAGGACAATGCCATCTGCATACAATAAGATAGGTATCAAGACTCTTGCCAACTATGCGCATGGTCCTCCTTGTCTATCTATGTAGCCAGATATCTCATCAATGTATAGTAAGAGAGAGTGGGAGACAGGGGGCAGCCCTGTTTGTTTTTGATAGTGTTGTGTATGACATTTGAGTCAACCCCCCAGGGGCCCGTACTCTGTCAGTGAACGGACTCGTATAGCGTGAGGATCCCCCAAAGCATATCTGCCGGTACTCACATATCTTGCAGTCTCCTCATCAATTTGGCCCGTAGGACGGTGTCAAAAGCCTTGCAGAAACCCACAAAGCAACAGTATATGTGATGCCCATGAGCTCTCCCCTCCCCAATGATGCCCCATAATGTGAAAATGTGATCGAGTGTGGAGTGTCCTCTCCAAAAACCTGCATGCCTTGGTGCTTTGAATCTCTGCTCCTCGGTCCATCTGCTGAGCTCATGCCCCAAGATCGATCCATAAATCTTGGCCAATGTGTGACCAATCATAATAGTCCTGTAGTTGCCGAGGTCCATGGGGTCAATTGCCTTTAGAACGGACAAAAGGGTATTCGAGGACCAACTGTTGGGAAAACCCTTGCATATTGCCCTGTTAAACATATAAACCAAAAGTGGAGCCAACACATCCCTGGCATGAGAAAAATGCTCGGCAAGCAGCCCATCATGGTCCTGTGTGCAAGGTAGTTCCAAACGTACGAAACGGTACGAGTTTAGTACGTGGTACAGAACATTGACAACGATAAAGTACGTAAAAAGATAACATATATATATACATATATACATATATACATATATACATATATATATATATTAGACAAGTAAGAAGTGAAGTTTGCACACATTGAACATTCTAGCATTTTAGTCATACATATACAAACTACTAGAGTCTAGACTTGGACTCCATAATCAAGACACTCACAACACAGTGCACACAAACATTAATTCTTAAGTCTATAATCCATTGAGTTTTAAAGTCCCTAGTCTACACATACCCAAATAAAGTTCACACCATGATTGGAACAGTGAAAAAAAACAACATGATTGGAACGTTTTGAACCATGCTAGTTGAAAAAAACAGCAAACTGAGAGTTGTTTATAATAAAAAACGTACTTAAAAACGTACTTAAACGTATGAGAGTTCAAAACGTCCTATATCATTTAGGACACGTTTTTTATCCTACCTTGCATCTGTGTAGCCATATGGTTCATCCATAGCCATATAGAACCTATACATCAGCCCAGATGCTTCATCCATATGTCAATAAGCCTGTAGGGTAACACATATACCTCTTCCTTGAGTGCATAAACTTGTAGGGCAACACATATGCCTCTTCCTTGAGTGCATAAACTTGTAGTGCAACACATATGCCTCTTCCATGAGTGCATAAACTTGTATGGTAGCTTGTATGGCGCATCCATAGGCATAGAAAACCTGTCCATCAGCCTTTGTGCTTCCTCCATAAAGCAAGAAACATGTATGAGAACTTGTGGATGACTACCATGAGGTTATAAATTGGACTTTCTTATAAGGTGAATTTGGGCATGTTCCTGGATTCATCTAGGTATATCTAGATATATATCAAGCTAGGAAAAGCATAAAAGTAATATTTTTGGGCTAAAACTTGGAGTACAAGCCAAGAAAAGCATAAAGTTGATATTTTTGGGCAAGTTCAGCTATTTTGGGCCAAAAGGGAAAGCATAGCTATTCTTGAGCTACTTGACTTTATAAAAGTAGGGATTTGGGGCTGTTTTGACCATGCGCATCCTTTTATAGCCTTCTTCTCTGTTGGCCGACTACAGTTCTCTCTCTCTCTCTCTCTTCTCTCTTGCGTTGGCCGTACAGTAGATTCTGGGCTGTTTCAACAGGAAGACTTGCACCGTGGCTGATACTTTGAGAGCTCTTATGGGGCTGATTTATGGCTCTGTTTTGGGCTGTTTTGGTCTCCGTATCAGGCTGTTTCGTGGACAGTTTATGAGCTGAATTCATGGGACTGTTTTGGACAGCTTCTGGAGATGTTTGTATCTTGGCTCTAGACTGATATTTGCGCAAGGGATTTGTGTTGTTGCTTTGTGGAAAATCCAGTGGAATGAACCCGCACCTCGGTATCTTCTAAAAGCTTTTGTGTGAATAAGGAAGTTCCTTGGGGGGGGGGGGGGGGATGTTCCGGCTCGGTGCGGTGTTATTGCATTATTTATGGTTCTTCCGTTGTGTTATCATGCTCTATCTGGTATATTTGAAGTGTTGGTCTATTTATTGTTCCGGGTTCTCGATTTCGGTGATAGTGGTATCATAGCAAAGGCTTTCTCGAAAGCAAGAGGCTTCCTTCCAACAATAAGAAAGAGAAAAGATCAGAAGTGGCGACTACGCTGACCAACAGTTTTGCTACTGAGCTTATGGAACCAGTCATGAGCATGAGCAGTAGACAGGTTGGTCTAAAGATTTATGGATTCACAGATTTTATCCTCGGAATATGGAGTTGGCTTTATGTGTCCATGTTCAACACTTTTTCCATATGGATATTGTAGATTCTATAATCAAGCTTATAGACAAGCAATAGTCTTGTGGATGACTACCATGAGTTTATAACTTGCGCTTTCTTATAAGGTGAATTTGGACATGTTCCTGGATTCATCTAGGTATATAAATATGAAGCTATATCTCAAAATATCTTGTGTATACTGAGGAGATATTTCTTTTGGCTCCTTGACGAACCTGGCGAAGAAAAGCGAAGTATACTTTGAGTTTTGCAAAGTTGTTGCTTTTTGAAATTTATTGCAAGTGTTTTTGGATGCTTACCCTTGTATGCTTGTACAAGGAGAATTGTGCGCTGTTTGTTTGCCTTGAATTGTTTTAGGTAAACATTATGGTTGAAAAGCCTGGTTTATATCGCTTTTCATACATATATCGCTTTTTGGCATATCTTTGCTCAAGGATTCATACATATATGATGGTTTGACGCATCTATATGGTTATCATTGGCTCGATGATTCTTGGGCTTTATATACATCGCTATCACTCCCTTTACTCGGGTGGAGTATGTTTTTCGCTCCCTTTTATTCGGGATGCAGTGGATTTCTCAATATCTCATGGATCTCGAGGATTTTTCTATGGATTTCTTTTATTGGCCGAAATGCTTGTAAAACCATCTATCACGCGTTTATGTAGAACTTGGATATTTAAGCCTGTAACCATAGTCACAGGAAACGACCGTTTCAGTCCCTAGAAACGTGTTTCTCCATTTTAGGACTCCATCGGTTTCCATGGCCGTTTGTCGTTTCCCAAGTGATATTGTCACATGAAACGGCCGTTTCCACCCTAAAAACTCGTTTCCCCGTTTTCGTTCCTCGAACCGTTTCTCGTTTTTGGTGACTATGCATGTAACTCATCCTCATCTTTTGTTCTACACTTGAGCCCACCTCTCCCTTCCAGGTCTGCGATCAGGATACCACCACGGAGTGCAAGTGGTAGAGTGAACTTAAACCCACCTCTCCTCCAAGGTGTGTGGTCGTAGTACCAACACGAAGTCCATGTGGTAGAGTGAACTTGAGCCCGCCTCTCCTCCAAAGTGTATGTTTTCTGAGTACCGACATGGAGGGCATGTGGTAGAGTGGACATCTTGACATCTTGTTGGCTGGGGACTTATGTCTGTGCCAAGGGTCATGTGATCTAACATCTCGTTGGCTGGCAGGAGACTGTGTCTGCGCCAACTGTGGATGGATTCATTCATGGAAGGGTGGCAACCCTGGTGAGTGAATTCTGTGAACTCATGGAAGGGTGGTAACCCTGGTGAGTGTAGCATGAACTCATGGAAGGACATTTGCCATGGTGAGTGAAGCCTTGTGGAAGGGGAAACCTTGGCGAGCCTCGTGGAAGGGGAAACCCTGGCGAGCATGTATGGTATCATGGAAGGGTCATTACCCTAGTGAACCACATGGCTTGGGCATGCGTATGGATCATAGGGGTGGTGCCCTTATGCAGTCCAATGGCATGACAAGATGTTTTGTGGCTATGTACTCTGCTTTCGATATTTGGGACACGGTTGGCTCTTGTGCCCATGTCTACTTATTATCTGGCTTATGGATTTATGGATATTTGGGATACAGTTGACTCTTGTGCCCATGTTTGGTTATTATCAGAGTTGTTGACTCAGGATATGGATAAATTTTCTTTCTTGATATGGTTGGCTCTTGTGCCCATATTTGACTTCGGATCGTGGATCTGGATTTATGGTTGAAATATTATGGATTGGCAGTACATGTACTATTCTTGAAGGAAATCTCAGTGGTATCATGTTTATATAATTGCGGACAACTGCTCTTTATAAGACGGAGGGGATGTCACCATTTGGTCCCTTCACGAGTCTAGACCAGTGTTTCACACATTGAGTAGAGCCAAGGTGTGAACGAGGATTTTCCACCACAGAAGAAAGCTAGAGCATTTTATTGACATGGTTTGGCCTGAAAGATGGCCACACAACAAAAGCAGCATGGGATTTTATTCATCAAAGTGACTTATAATGTTTATAAGTAGGTGTGTTCACATATCATTAAAGACGAGCTGGACATATTATTAATTTTGGTCATGGAAAGGTGGACAGAAGGAGGCGCCTAGATGAAACTTGGGCATCAAGCCAGGGCATCTCCGGAGCTCTCACAGAAACTCAGCACACAGACCTTTGTATGAATGTATGCTGTGTGTGCGCGTGGGTGTTTGTGTGTGGGAGCATATATTGATACCAAGTTCTACACCCACTATTGAGCACTGATGACGTTAGTGGGGATGTTGTAGTATCTAGTCCATACTATACATGATGGAGTTGATGGTTTATTGTCTTGTGGATGACTACCATGAGATTATCGATTGCACTTTCTTATGAGGTGAATTTGGGCATGTCCTTGGATTCATCTAGGGATATCTAGGTATATATCAAGCCAGGAAAAGCATAAAAGTGATATTTTAGGGCTAAAACTTGGAGTACAAGCCAAGAAAAGCATAGCTATTTTGAGCCACTTGACTTTATAAAAGCAGGGATTTGGGGCTGTTTTGACCATGCGCATCCTTTTGTAGCCTTCTTTTCTACTGGCCGACTACAGTTCTCTCTCTCTTCTCTCTTGCGCTGGCCGTACAATAGAATCTGGGCTGTTTCAAGAGGCCGACTTGCTCCATGGCTGATACAGAGCTGGTCAACTACCTCCATAGCTGATACCGAGCTAGTCGATTTCCTCCATAGCTGACATAGGGCTGGTCAACCTCCTCCAGGGACAGCCACATGGCTCGTCGCTTTCTCCTAGAGCCTGACAGGGATGATGGACTCTCTTTTGGGGCAGATTTTGGGCTGTTTTTTGGGACTGTTTTGGAGGAATCAAGGGCTGATTTATGGCTCTGTTTTGGCATGGAGTTCGGGGGTGTTTCATGGACTGTTTATGCGCTGAATTCACGGGACTGTTTTTGGGACAATTTTGGACAGTTTCTGGAGATGTTTGTATCTTGGCTCTAGATTGATATCTGGGCAAGAGATTTGTGCTGTTGCTTTGTGGAAAATCCGGTGCTGTATGCACCCGCACCTCAGCATCTTCTAAATGCTTCTATGTGAATAAAGAAGTTCCAGGGGGGGGGGTCTGGCTCGGTGCGGTGTTATTGTATTATTTATGGTTCTTTCGTTGTGTTATCATGCTATGTTTGGTATATTTGAAGTGTTGTCTATTTATTGTTCTAGGGCCTCGATTTCAGTGACAAGTCCACTGTACTGGCTCCATGTTTGAAGGGGTAGCAGGTGAAGGAGCTAGAACTAGGCCACCGGGCTACGGCATTGTAAATGACTAGTCCATGAGCCCCACCAAGGGCGAGAAAGTACTCCTCGTAGTCTGTGCAGGTCTCTATGTCCTATGATGTGCACTCTAGATCTGTGCCCACAATCTCCATCTCCTGATACATGGGATCATATGTCTCGGAGAGAGAGAGAGAGAGAGAGAGAGAGAGAGAGAGAGAGAGAGAGAAAAGATGTATTAACGTCTACGGAAGGCCATATTGGCCTATGAGACAAATCTGTATACAACAAGTCCATGTCTTGAGTATCATGGAGAGAAAAGCTGAAATGAAAAGCTAATCCTAGTCATATGCAGCTCACTATTGCAGTCACTGTCTAGCATGCTATAGATGTACAATCATGATAAGTGGTATACTACTAATTCCACCCAATGGAGATGATGGGGTGTAGTACATCATACATGGGGCATGGGGCGAGGACTCTCACATCTGTTGTGCCCTGGTGTAGCCGTTGGACTCTCTCCTCCATAGCTTTGCAGTATCGTGCGTGGATTTGGGCAGATTGTACATGTATGTGTGTGTGTACACACACACACACACACACATATATATACCATAGTCACAGGAAATGGGGGAAACGGTGCCCCGAAACGGGGAAACGCCGTTTCCCCACATCGAGTTCACCGAAACGGCTAGAAACGGGTAAGACTTGGTTGTGCTACCTACATGGCATATTTTAATTAAAAAAAACGATGGATCAATGCCTTTGCTATGCGCTAAACGGGCCACCTTGGTCGTGCGCCTACATGGCATATTTTAATTTAAAAAAAATGATGGATCAACGCCTTCGCTATGCGTTGCCCATGTGGCATTAAATAAAAAATAAATAAACGTTGGCTGGCTGCCCGTTGAGAAAAAATGATCACCGCCTCTGCCTGTTGCTTCCTTGCCCGTTGCTCTCCTTGCAACTTGTCTCAACACCACGCCATATAATCTCTAGTACGAAGCTTGTTTTGTACAGTGTACTTGTCTTGTACACAAGACTTGTTTCCTATGACTGTGACACAAGTCCCAAAGCTCCAGCACGGTCCTCTTCCCTTCTTTCTCTTTCCCTCCCTTTCTTCCCTTTTGGAGCAAGGCTAAAGTTGGAGCAAGGCACTTCTCAACTTGGCCCTCCACAATCAATAACTTTTAATTAGTAAGTGTTTTTTTAATTTTAAATTTGTAAGTGAACCTTGTTTTTTTTTAATGATCATTTACTATTTAAAAAATAGATGGGAAGCTTCTTAATTAAATTGCAGCTTTTTTAGTAATAGAACAAGTCCTTTTTCAATTAATCCCTCTCCTCTTCTTATTGTGTTGTTTCAATAGTTTGCACTAATGGCATTCTATGAGCGGCGTTGTGTTGTCATTCATGCGTGGTTGAGCGACAATACAACGAGACAGCTCATTGTCGATGCTCTTTGCCTCTTCGAGAGAGCCTGACATTGCAAGAGGCAATCTCTGAGGGCTCGACGATGTCATTGCCTTCCCATGTGGTTTTGGGATGATGAAGATTGCTTGCTATTGCAAATGGTCCCAAGACACACTCGAAGACGAGCCCCCATATGGCGAAACCTACAGCTTGTAGAAGAACCTGCTGTGGTCCTAGTTGATGTTGAGGCACCTACCAGTCATGAGGACCAAGACAATAAAGCCCATGTAGAAAGTCACCTGCTGTAACTATTGCTAATGTTGAATGAATAAAGAATTTTATTTTTCTCCGAACTTTGTCGGCTCTATTATGTACTTTCTTTTTTTAGAATCTCCTGGCACCTTGTCCTTATTGTCCAGAGGGCAATCTTACTTTATCTCATCACATGATACATTCGAGACAGGGAAAAGTGCAGAAGCACTCTTCCTAGAGTGGTCAGCAGCCGTACAAGCGGTGGGTGAAGAGAAAGTGATGCACTTTGTAGCCGATGGAGAGAATGCAAACAAGGCAGCCGGCAGATTGTTGTGTGACAGGTTTCCTCATATCACATTTTCTGTATGCATGGCACGTTGCCTCAACAATCTTCTCAAGGATATCGGGAAGTTGGATTGGGTTGCTCCCATCATAGAGCAAGCCACCTAGATTGTATCCTTCATTTACAGGCACACTTTCTTGCTGGCTGAGTTCAGGAAGAAGGCATCTAGAGATTTGTGCAAGTATTCAGACACTCGCTTCGGATACAACTTCCTCATGTTGGGGTCCCTTAACAAGTGTTCTAGTGCCCTAAAGCAGTTGATGGTGAGTGATGCGTATGAGAGGCATGCATTGCCTGGAACCGTTGTAGGGAAGGCATGTGCGTCAAATGTTGGGAACCCTCTTTGGTGGGAGCAGGTGAGATGCATGATAGCTTTGGGAAAGCCGATCATCCACTTTTTGAGAATGACAGATTTACTTCAGCCATGCATTGGAAAGATTTACGAGGGGATGGACAAGATGGTGGAAAAGTTGGAGCACATTGAGCAAGATGAACAGAAATACCAGGTTTTAAGGAAGCTATGCTAAGATAGATGGGATATGTACCATTCACCTATGCATGCAGCAGGTTTCATGGTTGATCCCCAGTTTCAAGCAGGCAATCAATACACAGATTCAGAGGTGGCAAATGGATGGGACATGATTTTGGAGAGACTTGAGCCTGACATTGCAAAGCAGAGAACTATCAAGGATCAACTGGCAGATTACAGGGCTTGCAATAGGAGGTTTGGAAGAGCCAATGCTCTGGCAGATCGCTTCACCACTGATCCATGTGTTTGGTGGGAGGACTATGGGGCAGACACTTCAGAGTTGCAACAATTGGCCATCAAGATTCTGAGCTAGGCTGTCAGTTCGTCTCGTCTTGTTTGGAGCAACTATGGAGCTCATTTAGCCATATCGCTTCAAAGAAGCGAAACAGGCTTGGCACTCAAAAGACCAATGATCTAATTTTTGTGCGTGCCAATTTGCGTCTTCTTGAGTGAAATGAGAACCCCCAATCTTGGAAGCATTGGTCAGAGGAGGATGAGAAGGGTTCAGAGATAGAGGAGCATGCCAGTTTACCGCCTACGCCGATAGCTACTTTGGGCGAAGCAGGGGATAGCGGCTCCAACGACTTTCTAGATTATGATGATTTGGGCTCAGACGATGTGCATCTCTCGCAAGTTTAAGTCTACTCATAAGTTCCAAACTTGGCTGATGTATTTGCATTGTACTTTCTACTCTTAATTCAACAAGAAATTGACTTCATCTTGAGGTGTCCTTTATGCAAATTTGAGAAAGTCTTGCTGTTGAGTTTGTAATTACTAGTTTTTGGTTCTATAGTTTAATTTATCAAGTATATGTGCCGTTTCCTAGCCGTTGCCGTTTCTGTTTCCGAGGGGGGTGCCGTTTCTCGTTTCTGGTGACTATGATATATACACATATAGATAGATATGTGTGTGTGTGTATATATATATATACACACACACACACACACACAGAGAGAGAGACATATATATACATATATATATATATGTGTGTGTGTGTGTGTGTGTGTGTGTGTGTACATATATATATATATATATATATATATATATATAGAGAGAGAGAGAGAGAGAGAGAGAGAGAGAGAGAGAGAGAGAGAGAGAGAAATGAAATGGAATGATATATTAACGTCTTCAAAAGGCCAAAATGACCTATGAGACCAAAAAGGTTACAACAATTGGTGGATCTGATACAATGTCTGTGTAATAAAAGCTAAAACAACTAAACAACTAACTGAAACTGAAACAACAACTATGAGGAAAAGTAAGGTACTAGGAGCTCCTAATGGATAACATCTCGGAAGGAAAACTCCAGCAACAAAGGTAAGCATCATATACATCACTATCCAAAGATGTCTCTCATCGGTCGATGGCGGATATCCTCAATGTCCTCCACGGTGAGTACTCTGACTGGACGTCTCCCATGCCGTGCTAGTATGGTCCTGATCCTCGGTTGTAGTCTCCGTCGGTGTCGAGATGGTCCTCTCATCTTGGGGCGCCTGGACCGCCCCAGCTCTATAGCCCGATCAATCAGTGTACCTCTGGTGCGGCTATACTCTGGGGCTAGCTGCAATGCCTGCTGGCCTGACTGCTTAATCTCTGGTCGAAAGAAGTCTGTAATCTGCCTCTGTAGGTGTCTCTCCCTCTCTGATCCCCTCCCTCTGAAGAGACCCTCTCTATGTCTACGCAGCTCCAGCAAGTATAATCCGAGGCATCTCTGATCCTGGTATCTCAGGACTTTGGAAAGTGGTCCAAAACCCTCTCTGAACAGGCAGTGAAAACGGCCTCGTATCCCATAATATACTGGACAGTGACATATGTAATGTAACTCTATCTCTGGCTCCTTCTGGCACAACTGACAAATCTTGGCCTCAGTTGGTACTCCTCTGAATCTGCCAGTCTCAATCTCTAGCTGGTGTGAGGATGTGCGCATCTGACCAATAGCACACCGTACCCCATGAGAAAGATGAGTATCCATGTAGTTGGGTCTAATCACAAACCCATCCTCCGTGAGCTGGAGAAGATGATCTCTATAGAAAGCCATCTTCGTACCAAGCTCGTGTGTCGGCTGTATCCATGTCCTCCTAGTGTCCAGCTGAGTCAAGTCCTGCCTGATAAGTCTGGTAATCTCTGCCCGTGTGAGAGAGAGGGAGGGTGCATCCAGGGAGTACTGAAATGGAGGTAGCCTGTCCATACTAAAGCCATGCAGTTGGAACCAAGCTGTCATCTGTGCATACCAACATGATCCGTCTCCCTGTGATGCCAACTCCGTCTCCCTGTAATGCCAACTGTCATGAAGACTCCAGGGCTAAGCGAGCATATCTGTCTCTAGGGAGAGCCCAAGTGCTATGTATAAAGGAGACTGATCGAGTGAGTGCCTCTACTACCAATGGGGGGGCAGCCATCTCTGCACGGATAATATCATGTGGTACGGAGGCCTTGGCCCTAATCATCCGGGAAATCATAGAAACCAAGGGCCTCTCCATACATCTCCATCCATCAGTGCTACCAGCTCGGCTGTGGTGATCCACTAAGGGTCCCCATATCTCCACTCCATACAGCATGGTTGAAGTGACCAAAGCGTCAAAGAGCCAGAGCTTTGTTCGAGGTTCCTGAAACTGAACCTACAAACACATCCTCTCTAGTCTCCCCAATGCTACATAAGCTCTGGTCAATCTAGTCTCCGTTGCTCTCCTCAAGGAAAATAGTGGGCCACTAAAAACCACACCAAGGTAAGTATATGCATCTGTATACTCCACTGTCTCTTGACCATATGTAAAGGTGGGTGCTGACCTCCTAACCCACTGTGCTGTGGTGTTAAACACCATCACCTTGGTTTTACCAAGGTTAACAGACAATCCACTGTCCTGTGCAAACGTGTGCAATGCATCCAAATGACGTTGCATCCCCTCTGGAGAATCTGAGATCAACACAATATCATCAGCATACAATAACAGCGGAATCCATGTCCGTGCTAGGTGTGCTCCTCTGTCACCCTCCCGCTCTACATAGTCCGTAACCTCATCCACATACATCCCAAATAAGGTGGGAGAAAGGGGGCAGCCCTGTTTCACCCCAATAGTGGAGTGAACCATCTCAGATATACCCTGAGTAGTACGTACCTGCCCCACAACTGTCCTGTATAAAGCCATGATTCCCCAAATCAGCTCTGTGGGCACTCCCATTTCGTGTAGTTTGCGAGAGAGAGCAACATCGATATACTAGAATAAATTACAATTGAATGCTTGGAGTACAAGATGATACTCAAAAGATCTTCCTTGATCTTAGTCAACTGCTGGTGTTAGGAACAAGCTTTGGGCCAACATGTGCTGCTGTAGATCGGAACCAACCTTGAACCCCTAAGAATCGTTGTGTTGATTAAGGACACCACGATTATCTAAGCATCAGGAGAGATCTTTTGAGTATCATTTTGTACTTAAGCATTTAATTGTAATTATTCTTGTACATAAGATACTACAGGATTTAGGTGAACTTGATGTGTGCTTGCATTTTGTCACTCATGAGTACTCTCTCTCTCTCTCTCTCTCTCTCTCTCTCTCTCTCTCTCTCTTTCTTGCGTGCGTGGCTCTCATTGATAAACTCCTCCACATAACATAGGTATACCATCCTTTGGGGCCTCCTCAATCCCTCGATAAAATCAACGGAAACTCTTTGCCATTTTCTTTCTGGGAAAGGCAACGGATTCGCTCTCATTGATAAACTCCTCCACATAGCACAAGTATACCATACTCCGAGGCCTCCTCAATCCCTTGTTGAAATCAATGGAAACTTCTTTCTGGAAAGGCAACGGATTTAATCATTTGGGAAATTCCACATGCTTGAATTTCTAAACTTGACATTAAAAATAATGTGTTACATTATCTTACACAACTTTCTTCAATTGAGGCCACTAGTAGAAATGTATAATAAGCTCAATGGTTTTTCTAACCCTGGAATGTCCAACACATGGACTGTCGTGACAACCATGTATCATGCGCACTCTTAGATCATGTGAGTTGAAACCATTAATCTTGCCATTGAACGTGCTATGTATCTGTCTTCTGAGTCCTATAACATCAATCCAAAAAGCCCTATGTATTGAAAACCCTAATTTCCAAAAACCATAATTTTTGGTCCTTTTTTTTTCTTGTATGGGATTAGACAGTGGCATTGGATACATTCCTTTGTTAAGACCTTCCCAGATTCATCGAAAATCATGGCCTCCCTTATGTTCATTGAAAAATTCAATGGGGGAGAGTTCACACCTCGTAGACTAAGTTGAAGTTTAGTTTGATGAGAGAGGGCCTTTGGCCTTTCATTCAAGGGGAGGAAAAATTCAGAGAGCTTGGAAGCTTTGGGGTCAGAAAGCCTTTGTTCTCATAGCCCTGGGATTGTCTGACAATTTCATACACCATGTTGCTGATCTCCCGACTTCCAAAGAAGCCTATGAGATGTTGGATGAACTCTTTGGAGCATAGGGAAAGAACTCTATCTTTGCAGATAGTTTTATGGCTTGATAATGCAGTCACATGAGAACTTCGTCGTTCATATAAACGAGATGAAGTCCTTGATGAACGAGCTTGCTGCACTCAAAGCCAAAGTTAAGGAAGATGTGGCTAGAGCCATCCTGATCAAGTCTATGCCAGATGAGCTTTACGAAAACCTCATCACCACCTTGAAGAACCTCCCCAGTCTCACCTTGGAAGGGGTTATAATCTCCTTCAAGGAAGAGGAGAAGAAGATGAAGAACAAAGAAGCAAGGGGGGACAACTCCTTCACAAAGAACTTCAAAGGTATAGAATGTTTCCTTTGTGGTTGGAACAATCATACAATAAAGAACTGTTACTCAAAGAAGCCGTGCAAACATTGTGGGAAAAACAACCACAATGAAAAGTATTACTATCACAAAACATTGTGGGAAAAACAATCACAATGAAAACTACTGCTATCACAAAAAGGTAGATGCCAACATCATTGAGGAGAAAGAGCTTTCCACAGAGGAAGCAAACTACTGTTATGATGATTGGGCTTTTTAAAGTCCAAAGTTATGTATTGTGGTGTGTGGTTCAGTTGTGTGTTATAAGTGAGTGACCTAATCCTCTGTGTACTCTACCCTTGGGACCCCATAATTGGCATGAGAAACTAGAGCCATATGCCTAGATTTATCCTTGACATAGTATGAGGTAATCCCTTGAGGGGAGATTGTTGGGAATCAAGGTCTTACACGTGTGTGTGAACCCATTCCTATGAGTGAGGGAGTATGTGTGAACCACCTCTTAGAAGGGTATTAAATAATATCTAGATATTTGTGTGTATGACATAAGCAATGATGTCATAGAAGAATCTTTGTGACCTTTAAAGGTACATGTACTTCCATGGAATGAATCAAGTGTCACATCATTGAGTCGTGTTAATCACTCTCTCTAGCATTGTCGTATTTCTCTCTATCTCTGTCTGCTGTTCACTAGCCATGGGCTTCAGGCCCCATAGCTGCTCCATCAACACCTTCATAGAGAAACTCCGTTTTAGTCGAAACGTTAAAGAGGTTCGAGTTGAAATGGATGAAACATTCTTGAGCTGATTGAAACACATGTTTCAGTGCCACATTGATCTTAGAGTACTGAATGATAACTTTCCAATAAGACCCACATAATCCTAGGAAAGAATCTGAGCGTCGTAATGTTGTTTAGGATTGGCCATGCTAAGATTATCCCTACTTTCTCTAGACCCATTTTTACTCCTTGCGAAGAGTTAATTTGTTCAAGATATTCACCTTTCTCTTCACACAAGAAAGTCTTATGTGTATTGGGAGATAACACAGTTTCATGTAAGACACCAAACAAAGTTAACAAGTGTGGATCATCCTCTTCCAGAGACTTACTGTAAACCAAGATTCCATCAATAAATAACCACAAATTTAGCCCGTGAACGGTCTAAAAACATCAATCATAAGTATCATATGTTATACGATTGTAGAAGCTACTTACATCATTTGTGGGTTGAGCCTATCAAAGCGATTTTTTATTGATTTTCCCTCACAGTGCTCCTCATCACAACGAGATCTATTTTCCATGAAGGTATGACTATTTCTGCAGCCGTAGGAGCTTTCTTTCCCATGGGGACAAAAAGAATCCTATAAGAATACGGGGGAGAGTGCTTAGGAGTATTATCCAAAAGATGCTCCTCCATATTTATCCGGTGGTGTGAATCCATAGGTTTTGGAGCCATGCAAGCTGTAACACATTCATCCTTCATTGGACACTCACGCGCTTGGAGTTGTCCCAAGAAATTATAGCACAAGTTGTGACATTTGACCTTTTTTTTTGTTTGTTTCTGTAGTGGCACCTTTCTCTTAATCCGACAAAACACTTCCTTGAGGCTACATGCTTACCTTGTTGATCCATAGTGTATCTTGATGATGGCCTCATTAAATGAGACTTGGACATTTGACTAGCTACCATACCCTGTGCCCTCTTGCCATATAAACATATTTTCAAATTCCTCCCAAATAGCTGATATAGCTTTGTCCTTTCAATTTTGTGCCACTAATGATGAAGTAATGCTCCGACTTGTAGAGTCACTGATCCACCGTGTCTGTTTTGCAGGAAGTGAAAGTGCCAATATATCTCATAGGTTTGAGATCTTTCAATGCTAATTTTGGTCTTGAAGATTTACGAGGAACTGCATTAGGACTATGCCACTGGGGACTACTCGTTGGAGTAGTTGTAGGTGGTGCCAACACATGATGAGCATCAGCCATGTAGTTATTCATTTCAGCCCTAAGTTCACTTATTTGCTGTCATAAAGGAATTGGGGATTCATGTGATTTTTGTTCACAGTGTCCTGAGTGTTGAAAGATATCCCCTGGTCACTCTGCCAAGAATTCAATGGTCTTATGCAGTGCAGAACCGCAAAGCCTCGGTCACCCAAAATAGACACGCTGCCAAATATAGCAGGGCCCACTTTGAATAGTAAATTGCCTGCCGAAAATTGATAGATAAGTTTTTGAAGCAGTGGCTGGCACCTTCAAATATGGACAAACTCTGCCTACCACTCTGCCCGTGAATGGCTGCAAAAGATTTGGACCTTAACAATAAGGTTCAATTGTTTTGGTCCAAATAAATAGCTACAGGTCCGCGTGTAACAGGCAACAATGGTTACTATGAAGAAAGTTCCAGGCAGAGTGACAGTGTGACTCAACGGGTCTTTACATGGGCTACTGAACTGCTACAGGCCGGCCATTAAGTTATGGAGGTGGTGGGGCTGTGCAGGTTGATGGTGCTGTTGCTGACATGGGCAAAAGGGCTGAAGCGGAGGTGACAGGCGCGGTGGTGACAGGTGACTTGACTGTGGTGGTGCACAGCTCAAGAGAGTGGGGGATGGGCGATTGCTTATGTGTGTGTGTGCGGAACATTGGCTGTGCCTGCTGGCCTTGATGACATTAGGAAAAATCTCTTACTATGTAAACTGTGGCAAAATCACGCAAGAAAAAGCAACAAACTGTTTTTTTTTTCTGTGAGAGAAAGCATGTGAAGTAGAGGAAGCAGACCATAACCATGCTTTAATGAAAAATGTTAGGGCTGTCTAACCCTACGTCTAGCTTTCAGGCATACATGTGAAGAAGAAGATGCAGCTCTCAAAAAGCAAGAAACCCTAACATAGCATAGATTGTTTAACTACCCAAGTTCGAACCATATACATACTAGTGACATCTGTGCGTCGAGTGTGGACTTACTGGTGGCCAACCACACCATACTCATTCACCTTCTGTCCATCTGGTCCCCCGTTTGTACACATCACTTAGTCCCTAGGGATAATGGCCGTCACTGAAGAACCTCATCGGAATGGACAAGCGCTCATGCTTAATATGCAAGCCATTATGTGTTGTCCTATCGTGCCATGGATTTCATGCTTTCCAAATTCCAGCGCTCCGGTTAGTGGGGTTGTAACTATAACCTGGGGGCTTGTTTGCCATTGAAGTTTTGTTTGCTGATTCTTGATGACCCACGGTTTTTTGATGACCCATGGTTTTTTGTTGGATTGTTGTGCTGCACAAAAGCATGTTAACCGGGTTGTTTTTTCCTTCTATTTTCTTTTCTTGTGAACCTGAATTGTTGCAGCAGCAGACGGATGGCATCAATGACGGTGTCCTAGGGTGGAACAGTTTTGAGTGCAGGCACAACTAAGATTTGCAGGTTCACATAATATATGTTTACAACTTCTAATTGGAATTGATATCATTGTTCTTTGAATGCTTGCTACAGGAAGATATTGAAGCTGCAAGAAATACTGCTATAAATAATGAGATCAAGCGTTTGTTGACTGAAGTGCTCTTGAAGGTATTTTTTCATTCTTTTCGTATAATATCCACCTCAATGGACTACCTTCTTCAATGCTTTGCTTTCTTTGTTTGTTATGTGTAGGTTACTGGAGATCTCTTTGAGGAGATAGCTCAAGAAGTTTTGGATGAGGACAGTTATGATATTCTGCAAGGCAATTATCATCTCTTCTAGCTTTGAAACCGGTTAATCAAGCAGTTGGCTTTGGTCTGAAATTTGGTCTGATATCTTCCCATGCTTTGTCTTTCCTGCGAACAGTTATGGCTTCTCCAGACGAAAAAGGCAGATCTTCAAGTCATACATCAGCTTCTCCACCGGGTGCTGTTCCTCCATTGTCTGGAAGGGTATTGGTATCTTCGTTAAAGAGCCACAGTACAAATGATAGTGATGGAGAAAAGGAAAGTGTCGATTCTGGTGTCACAGCAGGTGATGTTCTTGGTCTTGGAAATTATGCTTCCGATGATGAGACCCTTGGCTCTAAGGATTATGAAGAGCCTCTTAAGGGTGTAGAAACCAAAACAGAGCAACAAGACCATATGATTCTAGATAGTGCAGACCAGGGCAATCTTAAGGAAAACACTCACTCTGGAGAAGCAGCAGATGGTCCTGTAGCAAAGATTGAGCCCGTTGTCCAGAAGATACAGAAGGCGAAAGAGGATGAAAGAAATAATGATATTCAAATCCATTTTGTGAAGCAAGAGAAAGATGAAGGGGAAAAGAGAAGAGAGCATGAAGTTGGGAAGAAGCGGGTGCGAGAACAGGATTATGTAGATGCTCAGAATGGTAAAGCTCATACACCAGGAGATCTTGATGCACCAAATATACAAGGCAGGTTGAGCACACCGAAAGAGGAACAGAGTCGACCTCATGCAGCTGGTCCTAAAGAAAATCCTTCTGATCGCAGGCAGTCTATGTCTGAACAGGTTGGTAAAAGTTTGTCAACAGAGAGGAGTAACATGGGCTTGAAAGTTGAGAAGCATCAAGGTAAACATGAGACAAAATCAGACACCATGGCTAGGTTAGTTTCGGGCAAGGGATCCGTCACTCCTGCTGCTAGCAAACCTTCAGCTGCTTCTTTTGAGAAGCTGGACAACAAGGAGAGTGGCTTCAAACTGGATTCGACTGTGAAGGAAAAGAGAAAGGAGGAGAAGAGGGAGGAAAAACCTAAGGATCCATCTGGTAAGGAAAAGAAGAGGGAGGAGAAAACAACGGTTATGTCAGATACACCTGGTAAGGAGAAGAACAGGGAGGAGAGGATCAAGGATAGTAAAGAAGTAAAAGCTGCAAGGGGCTTGGATGCTGGGGCTAAGGATTCTAGTAGAGATAAAAGAAAGGAAAAGGTGAAGGAAAAGGGAAAGCCTCGTGAGAAAGAGTATGACAGAGACAGGAGGAAGCATGAGAAGAAGGGAAGGGAAAGTCGGTCCAGGCGAGCAGATGCTGTAGAGAAGAAGGTCCGGCACCGTTCTTCCTCGTCCTCAAGTAGTGGGGGTGCTGAAGGAAGCTCTTCATCTAGCAGTGATAAGAGCAGAGGGTAATCATTTATCAAGCAGATTGTAAAACCTTAAGTCTAACTTCTGTTGATTTATGGGTGCCCTAAACTTGAACTTGGCTAAAACAGGAGGTCACGTGCTCGGCGTTCCAGCAGACATCACAATGCTGTGTCTTCACCGGGAAGGTCTAGAAAGAGGTATGTATCTATGCCCGTTTTTTCCTTTTTGTCCATGTGCATGTAACAGAACCTGGCATGCTTTCCTGTGTTTGTGTCTTGAGATGCATGATGTGAAGCCTGGGTGCATAAACATATCGCTTTGGGGCTTCTTGGGTTCCTGTTAACTACAGTGTTCATATAAATGCATGTGGTTTTTACCACACACACAATCACAGGAATTGCACAAGGACCATCAACTGCTTTGGCTTCTGTTGCTGTTTTGTTTACTTACTTGATCAGTATGTTGATGATGTGTATCGCTAGACGAGTTTCGCGTTCTCGTTCTCGTTCTCGTTCTCGTTCCCCACATGCCAAGCATAACCATCGCAGGAATGCCCCTTCTCCTTCTCATGAAAAATCCAGGTAAGGGCGCTGATCGTATATTTTTAAAATTGGAACCTAAGGGGAAGGTTTGCTGCGATGGGAGTGTAGGAGTATGCCTGTTGCTACCACTCGATTTTGTTTTACATTTGAACTTTCTTGAGTGCACTAATATCCATGGTCTGCATTTTGCTCAATTTTTTGATCACAGGAGGTCTGGTTCCAAGTCCCCTGTACACCGGAGACGCCGTGGTTGAAGGCGTTGAAGTGAATGCTGCCTGAAATGGTACTGAAGGAGTTATTGATGGCTGCATGCCTGTCATGTTAAAGAAGGGGTCCATACTGCTTGCGCTGCCTGTTACTGCGGTACTGGAGATCGGGTTTTTGGATGAGAGTCCCATGACAATGTTTGTCCCCTGGAATGGTTTTGTAGCCCAAGTGTTTCATGGATAGCGTATCATCTACTTCCCAGTACTTAAATGCCGCATTTTGAAAGTCCAGAAGATGCATTGGCTTTTTATAGCCTGTGCTGGAGACTCTCGAGGAATGGGGAGCACAAGCAGCTACCTGAGTAGCACAAAACCTGGCTCTTTTATCGACATTACAGGCATAATTTTTTCAGAGATGTCTCTTTTTTATGACAGGCACAAAGACTTGGAAGACAGAGGGTGGTCAGTACATGACTTGTGATTGAGAAAAAGTGTTCTTTAACTCTCGTTTCAGGGGGAGTGCATATGGTGTTATTTTGAGTTCGTGAGTATTATAGGAGCTGACGAGGAGAGTAGTTGCAGTGATACTGCTAGCACCACTGTAGCTCCCCTAAACAATGTTGTAAAGAATTGTTTATTTGATTGTCTGGACTCTACCAGCCTCGATGACAATCATTTGAGCTTTGGTGGTATGATTATGAACTGTTGCAGTGCAACTATGCACGGTGTGTTTGCAATAGATTTTGTTGTATGAAGCTGATCAGAGTATTTAGTATTTGGTGTTTTGTGAAGAGCTACCAGTTTTTGGAAAGTTAAGACACTGGGGGAGTGTTATTGGGTGCCTGTGTGTGTGCAGTAAGGGGGAAGCAAAAAGAGGAGAGAAGTGGAGCGTTATTGGGTGCCGGTGCCGGCGCCGGCGCCGGTGTGTATGTGTGTGTGTACAAATTTTAACCTTGTGCTGCTGTTTGAAGTGATGTGACATAACCTTATCAGCCGTCAGATTAGCCACGCTCCTGCTGCAGCCATGTAACGTTGGTATCAGAGCAGGTACAGACAGCCTTCACATTACAAATTGTCCCATTTTAAAGGACGTCGGTGTCAGCCTACAAGAAAGAGGATAGGCTTTTGCCTGAAGGTTTAGTAGGATCCGTGTTCATTCTTGTATGCAGGACAGTTTTGTTATTGTTTACCTATGTGACTTTTGGTCTAGACAACCATTCAATCACGTAATTGCCCACCCTTCTTTGGGGAGGATTCGCTCTGTTTGCAGAACGAGTGGTAGCAGGAGGTTCCAGCCAATCGACTTTCTCAACGGATCTTGTGAATCATGATTTTTTCTCTCATTGTCCTTGAAGAGAGTTGGCTTTGCATGGACAGACTCCTCTCTCCCCAATCTATTTACAGAGGGATTGAATAATGCATGAGCATGATGGCAGCTTCTTCATGATTTACTTTTTGTGCACCAATATGGATGGAGTATGTAACAATTTACACTTTGATTGATGTAGGATTGCTCTTGGTTGTGTAGGGTTCTCCTCTTTGGTTCCCATCTGTGGTCCTACGGATTATGTTCCACGAGCTTGTAATTGAGGGAAAGGACTCTTATTGTCATTTCAACTATGCCACGCATGAGAGAAAAAAAAGCACTTCCAATTTAATGATGAAACCATTGAACAAGCCATTAAAAATGTTTAAAACAATTTATTTGTAAGATTATTGAGAGGAAATTGGTGTGAGATGAAGAAACAAATGCACTTTCAAGTTGCATGTAAACTTTATAAAAATGAATTTACCTTAGAGGAAACTAACTCCAAATCAAATATTGGACTGACTAACTCGAAATTAAATATTGGATTTTTCCTTGAGAGGAGACGTAACTCTAAATCGAATATTGGATTGACACCAGGTCTAGGTTCTCCAAAAGAAGGATAAGATAAAGGAGGAGGAAATTAAAGCCATGCTAAAGCATTTCTTCCCCACATGGCCCGTAAGCTATATAATACCAATGTGATGGAATGGGATCACCAAATATGCATCATTACAAGAAGCTCGAATCATAACTAAGAAGCAATAAATTAGAATAATTATGTGTGTGTACAATGTTTATACATTGTTCTAAATCAAATGTTTTGGGATTAGCCCTCAAATGGAATGCCACCAAAGGTCTTGACCTTTGACTAACCACAAGTGTTCATATCTTGATCTTTAGACTAACCACAACTATTCATATCCTCTATCCATTATTATAATCAACATATATGAACGTTAGTCTTCAACTATACAATGAAGTAACATCTAGCAAATGAGTATGTGTCCTAATAAGTGAACAGTATCCTTTAGTACAAGCATCGGTGCTTTTGAGTCTTTTGATTTGTTGTTCAAATTAAAATGATGAAGTCCCAAGATTTGACTTTTAGTCTTCTTTAGGGGTTCTTGTAGAGCAATGACCTCCCCTATAGTAGTGCTCATTAACCAATTTTAGGTGAGGAAGACCTATTGTTATAAATAGGGGTATCATTGCCCTAGTCCTCTTGTGGCCTTCACTAGCTAATTTATCAGGCAACAACATTCCACCTATGCCAAAAAATCAAGTAGCTAATTTTATTAGCCACAACAACAATTCCCAAAGATCAAGTAGTCTCATCAATCAAGGGGAATTGAAGAAGGAGAACAACTCCTCAACAATAGTTGGTGCCAAAGAGATTGCTCAAAGATCAAGGATACTATGAGAGTAACACATGATTGTGATTGTTAAATCTCAAGAAAATACTCCATCAATGTCATACATTAACAAAAATCCACCTGTCAAAGTTGAAGCATGCTGCAAACAATTGGGTACCAAAGAATCTTCTTCATGCTTAAGGCTTCTACCAAGGGAATAACCATATTTGGATACCCAAGTGGACGAAAATGTAGAAATCAAATGAAGTGTACAAGTGCTATTTTAGGCATAATCAAGAAAATAACTTCCAAAATAAAATCCTATGAGAGATCCACAAAAACACTTGCCCAAAAATGGCAAGTTACCATAAGGACCTCTCCCTCTTGGAGTAAAACAAGTAAAAAATTGATAGCTTCTTCAAGAAGGGTAAAGAGCCCATTATAGAAACACAAGAATGTGATTTACAAACAAGCATAGTAACACAAGAACCTATATGGTACCATCGCTCTTTATCTCTCAAACAACAAAAACAACCGATAATTGATATGTTTTATATGTCAACTTGCTGAAGGGATGAACAAAATTTCTTTAAGGAGAACAACAAAAAGCAAGATAAAAAATCAATGATAACAAACAAGAACCTCCCAAAATAACAAGCACATTGAAGCATTCCTTAGCAAAAGATGCATTTTTAGACACCGTTAAGAAAACAAATTCCAAAATTGAACCCTACGAGAGATCCATAAGAAAATTTGCCCAAAAATTAGAATTTACCATAGGACCTCCGAGTTTTGGAGTAAAACAAGTTAAAAAATTACCAGCTTCTTCAAGCGTAAAGAGCAACCCATTATAGAATGTATGATCCAGAAAAGCATAGTAACACAAGAACCTATATGGGACCATCCCTCTATCATTACAACAAAAATAACTAGTAATTGATATTTTTTATATGGGACAAAAAAAATTCAAGAAGGAGAACAAGAAGAAGCGCGATAAAAAAGCCATGACAGACAAGAACCTCCAAAATTAACAAGTACATTGAGGAATTCCTCAACAAAACATGCTACATGTGCAAAGGATCACATCTTAAGGTAAAGTTTCAAATAAAGGCATAAATTTTCATGAGGAGGTATATATGAAGGTTCCACAAAATTCAAAAAGTGAAGAATTTCCAATACAAAAGATAAAAAGGAATGCGTACAAAAGGTAGTCTACTCTCTGTTGTTAGCTTCCACTATCAGAATTATTCTATATGTCAAGAGGTAGGGCTCACACATTTTTGGATATCAATGCTCCACCCTCATATTATATTATCCAGGCACTGACTAACTCATATTTGTACCGTTCCCATTATGAGTAGCCATGGTTGAGCAGCCCGGGCAGTGTTGACATCCAAGTATTCACACGAGAAGGTGGTCTATGAGACCAGATGGTTTAGAGATGGCTTGGATTAGATTTGGCATATTGTCAAATAGGATATATGCTATAGTGGATCATTATCTCATAATTCAAACATTCAGCATTCGGCTTCCACTTTCCGTTTTTAGCAATCAGCTTTTCGCATTCAATAGTCAGCTTTCAGGCTTCAGCATTTGCATTTAGCAGGTCAGCTTCTTGCAGCCTTCATCTTTTT
The DNA here is from genome assembly GCF_041138505.1 of Cibotium barometz. Taxonomy (NCBI): domain Eukaryota; kingdom Viridiplantae; phylum Streptophyta; class Polypodiopsida; order Cyatheales; family Cibotiaceae; genus Cibotium; species Cibotium barometz. Next base: position 26,631,218 of record NC_141077.1, read on the forward strand.
GCATTCAGTAGTCGGCTTTCAGCGTTGAGCCTTCCATATTCACAACTTAGGTTTCAGAATTTGGCCTTCCGCTTCAGCATTTTGCGATTTTTCGGCATTCCACATTCGACATTCGGATTTTGGATTTTTGCTTTTAGCATTCAGCATTCCGCCTACGGCCTTCAATGTTCGGGATTTGGGTTGTAGATTCAGCGTCAGCTGCTTTCGCCTCTGCAAATTCAGCATTGGCCGCTTCTGCCCTGAAGACTCCTATATGCAAAATCCGCGTTAGCCCATTTTGACTTATTGATTCCACGTCAATAGATTCTCACTTGTTGATGCCACATCAGATTCTGACCTGCTGATGCCACGTTAGATTCTGACCTGCTGATGCCACGTTAGCTTTCGACCAGTTGATGCCACATCAGCTTTAATCTGTTGATTCCACGTTAGCTTTCGACGTGCTGATTCCACATCAGCACAAGTAGATTTCAACCTTCAGAGATTCCACATCAACTTTCGACCTACTGATTCCACATCAGTTTCAGCTTCCAACTAGTTGATTCCACATCAACAGACATAAGGTCCCCAACCTGAAAAGGGGAATCCTTAAGATAGTCTACTCTAAGTCTTTGGCACTGCCGTCGTGGCGGTGGTCCTGGTCGCGGCGGCCGTGGTGGAGGGGGCATAAACGCAATAGGGATATTAGGCGGCATGCTATGAATGTTGACAATAATATGCTCAATGGCCTCTTCCCTGAACAGCCCTAAATCCACATCGGAGTATTCTGATAATCGTGGATTCTACAAAAAGCCAAAAAAATAGACATGTGCCGTCAAAGAATGAGGAAGGAAAGTAACATATCATTAAAAAAAAGGAGCAAGACTACATTTTCTGCGAGTAACAAGAGAACTAAATGTAGCAGCAACTTTGCGTTGTAGCACACCCTCCAATCGCAACTATGGCGGAATTTTTTTCCTAGTCATCAACACCTCGACCGTGTAGAGATATGAGGATTCAACTACTAGGTATGACATAGATCTATCTCGCACAGGGGCATCATGGTCTCCAAAATGGTTCTTAAAATCGAATCACTTATAGAGTGATCGACCTATCTTGGGCAACCTCTATCCTAGATTCCTAGAAGCAACGCCTTTTTCTCCATCTATGCGAGACATGGCCTGCTGACCTAGTCCTCTAGAGTAGAATTGCTCAGGGACTGACTTACATAGCATAGTGCCATCAATTAGTTTGGTTGGAAAGATACCCGACTAATTGGGTCTGCTCGTCCACATAGGATGGCGCTGTAGGGCGATCCGCCCTGCCACTTTCCACCCGACTCACCCATCATTTTTGTTTTCTAATTAATCCTACCACACTATGTGATATATATAGACAAGTTCATTAATTAGGGATCTTACACTGTGTTCATTAGAACAGCCACTTAAATTAAACCCATGATACACCTATACTAGAAAATAAGAGACTTAATTTAAAAAAATTACAAAGGTTCGAATCCCAGATCCAGGCTCTCTTATTCCACGATTTATTTCGCCAATGATCTAGAATTCGGCCTTCCAGTCTCCATAGACTAGGCAATCCCTACGGGACCATACATCTATCGTTGATAGCCAACGAGGACTCAAGTCGGCCTGTCACCCTCTCAGGCTCTATCACTTGATCCTCCCGGTCCTCAGAGGGATGTCTAGGCGCTAGGGTGGGCTTATTCACCACACTAGCTTGCGCCCGTAGAACTAGGAAACATCCATAACCCTCGCCAAATAGGTGAGTTCCAACTTCTCAATGGGCAGGAGGGATACCTTCGACCGACTCTGGTCCTCGCTAATGTCGCTGCTCGGCTACACAAGCACATGAACAGGGTTAGCATCCAGGTGACGAGAAGATGTACCTGCACTTTAATTTAAGCAAGATAGCAATCATAATAGTTCAACCCAATCTCATAAGATACGAGAAACAACAATATCTTTTCTTGAATCAAAGGAATGAGAATGCAACAATTCTACAAGAAATTAGATTTGTACGTTTAGATGAATATGGAAGCCTACATTCTCAAAACAAGGAAAAGTAACATCTTTTATCTTTCTTAATTAATGCTAAGATTAAAGATTTACCTAACTCCTAATCCGAAAACCTCTTTTTAGATGATTTTCAAGCTAACCTAGCCATTGCCTCCATGAGGGACTCCCTCGTGTCATTGTCGTGCATGCTTCCCAAGGCAACATTTTGGCATCTTCGAGGAGTACACACTATATGGGTTAGTACTCAACTACTACAACATACAAGGGTCGGTCCATAATGTCAACTATAGGGGGGACAAAAAGTAGTGTCCTTAGTTGAAGAACAAGGCTACTAGAACCAAGACCAGAGGGGTTGGCCACAGTTAGGGGGGACGAGGAGGGTTCTCCCCTTAAGTCAATTCACATCTGGGGGGGAGAGGTGTAGGACACCCCCTCCACAATAGAAGGGGGTTGGCTATGGAAGCTTGACTGGAAAGGGTCGTTGGGGAGAGCTTCTGGGAGCTTGACTGCAGAGGGCTGCTAGGGAGAACTTCCACCTAGAAGGGGCTTGCCGACCATAGAGGGGGGTGCTGGGGGGTTTATATGGGGTTTGGCACAGGTATGGGTAAGGAGAGAGCAAAAAGGGGGGTGGAAAGGACAATGTACATGAGTACACCAATCTGTGGTTGCATGAGGAGCCCGACTTGAGGTTGCATGTGTGGGAAAGCCAGTGTACGACTGCTTAAGCCTGTGGAAAGGGTGGTGCCTGCTGCTGTAAGTGGGCTAAAGATGGGGTACACATGGGCCTTCTAGAGTAGTGGCCGCATGGGTGTCCATGTGGCAGCTAGGGAAGACCTTACATTAGGGCAGCCAGTCTTTGGTCCGTGTCTGTCCGTTTGTATGGGCGCCCTGGTATGTGTATAGTCTAGGGTAAGGTCCTTTGATGCACACTTCTCCCAAGGAGACATCTTTGGGGGTGGGGACTCCTTTTTTTGAGAAACGGACCTCGATATGCATGCCAGCATGTCTGATGACTGTCGAAATGTTTTTCGATGAAATTGTCCGGGGTCTTTTCTTAGTTCACAGGCATGCAATCTGTTCTTGAATCGGACACCCAGATAGGTATTCAAAAGTTTACTGTAATTTAACTAAAAATTTACGTAGAAACTTATTCCAGTGTCCGTTTTGAGTGTTGCAAAGTCCTATATTATGGAAAAATCATGCACAGATTTCAATTTTGGACTCAAAATTTTAAGATTCCAAGTAGAAATTGGTAAATTATTAAAATGATAATTTTTATACTATAAAAAGGACCATAATTTTATCTATTAATAAGTGGACATATATTATTATTGAAGATGGGCATTTTACATCCTTCTCCCCTTAAAGAAATTGAGATGTCCTGATCTCATCATGAATTCGGTGGACTCTCTTAAGAGTGTAGCCTCATCTTCCCAAGTTGCATACTCTTCAGGGTAGTCTTTCCATTGCACTAGATGTTCGCTGACTATCCTCTTTAGTAAACCATGAATCTTGAAGACCTCCTTGATGAATAATTGGGCAACATCAGAGGCTTTGAAGGTTTTCTTTGCTAGCGTAAGATGAGCTACTTTGGTGAGCAAGTCCACCAATACAAAAAAGGAATCATATCCTCCTTATACAGTGGGGAGACTTGTGACAAAATCCATCGTAATGCATTCCCACTTCATTTGAGGAATATCCAAGGTTGAAGCTTTCCAGGCATCTTAACTCTTTGAGCTTTGATCCTTTGACCTGAGAGATATTACTTCAAGTATCGTAGGACATCATTTTTTAAGCGTGCCCAATGATAGTTCCACCTTAGAGCATTCAAGGTCTTTGCATAGCCTGAGTGCCCTATGGCAGGGCTATCATGAGCTTCATGGAGAATTAGCTTCTTTAGGGAAGGGTCCTTAGGAATACATAGCTTGTATGATTGAAGTAGAGGCACCCATCATGGGTGGAGTAATCCTTGATTAGATTTTTCTCCTTCTCTGAGGTTCCCCCTTCTTCGACTAGGTTCACCATCCTTTGGTAGTCATGATCATGAAACAAGACTTCTTTCACCTTGACCAGTTTGTGGTCATTTGGCATAGAAATTACACTCAAGAAAGATTTGCAGCTAAGTGTGTCTGCGACCACATTATCCTTCCCAGGGTGGAATTTGATGTCGAAGTCATATTCTTGTAGGATCTCAACCCATCTTCTCTGCCTCATATTAAGGTTAGGTTGGGTGAAGATCCACTTTAAACTCTTGTCGTTGGTTACAAGTTGGAACTTGCACCCTAGGAGGTAATGCCTCCATAACTTGTGGCAATGAACAACTGATACGAGTGCATAGTTGGCCTCATATTGCTTTAGATTGCGAGAAGTATAAGCCACCAGTCCTCCATGGTGCTAGACTACTGGCATCATTAAAAACCACCTCAAATTCCATGGTGAAATCGAAAGTTTAGGATTAGTGTTGAGGTAAGGATGGTTTTGAGCTGATCAAAGCTGACTTGATGGATTGGTAACCACACTATTTTGCAATCCTTCTTAACAAGATCGGTCAAGGGTTCAACTGGCAGGGAATAATCTTTGATGAAAATCCTGTACCATCCTGTGATTCCCAAAAATCCATTAACTTCACGGACTGAATTAGGGGGTGGCCATTTCAGTATATCTTTGACGTTGCAGGATGTACTAAGATACTTAGAGTAGCTGCTTGAGGCTAAAGTACTCATTCATCTTGATAGACTCATGAGATGGGGGAAGATACCGCTCCTTCACAGCTTGTTTGATGTTATCCTAGGTTTGGGAGTGTTCGGTGACTTCCTTATCGTGGGACCATTGCTTCCACCAACAAGAGCTTAGTGTCCCCAGTGAGGCAAAACCGTGCAAGCATGGATTGGTTTACAGCCCGAGTACCAACGGCGGCTGAGAAGTAATCATCCATTGCTTCAATCCATACTTCAGCATCTTTCTCAATTTTGAACCTTTCCCTTTAAAGGAGGGAGGTTGCATCTGTTTGAGTAGGAGCTTCTTCTCCTGGGTGTCTGTGTATATAGCGCATTGGGAGGAGAAGATTGATTCTCTTGGCCATCATTGCAAGACTAAATTTAGGATCACGAGACTTATACTTTACACTACGCTCATGATATAAAAGTAATACCTTGAAATCATTTATTTCTCAATTCAAATTTTCAGAAAGGACAAGATTGATTACAAGGATTTGTATGTAGTCTTATTCATCATAAAAGAGACTTCTAGGCTTAACTAGGGCATGAGACTCGAGCGGTTCACGTAGATGAAATATGGGATTCCGCCATGGTTTCAAGGATATGGAAAACTAATGGTAGGGGAGGTAGACTATGGATTCTATTGCATTCCATAATAGCTACTCGGTCGGCAGGTGTAAGACTTGCATTACTTGGTCATACACCTAACGATTCTGTGGTATATGGTTCCCTTATATGGTCACGTAACTGTTTGGTCTAGGGACACCCATAAGCTAGAATAAGCGGACCATCTTCAGCTTCTCGATCCAACGAACCTACTTCAAATTGATGGTGAGATTCCTATTTCGGTCTGCTCGGATGATGTACCTTGGCCCACGATTCCAAAAGTGGTCTCTATCTCCCACCCTCTTTGGATACAAGAGGGACGAGGGAGGAATAACTTCTCAAGTATTTTCATCATCGTATCGCAAAATTCAAAATTCGAGAAGTGATGACAAGTTGTCTGGAAGATGCATTGGAAGACTAGGAATCTGGAGTAAGCGTCTTCCTCGTTCTACAATCATTCATTCACCAAATCAAGTTCTACTAGTAAGGTAATTGAGGTAAAACATACACTTTAAAACAACCCCGAATAACAACACTAAAACCTACTTTGATACCAATTATAAGGTCCCCAACCTAAGAAGGGAAATCCTTAAGATAGTCTACTAAGTCTTTTAAAAAGCTTTCCTAGTCATCGTCGTCGACACTTGGACCATGTAGAGATACAAGGATACGACTACTAGTAGGTAAGACCTAGCTCTATCTCGTAGGGGGGAGTGGTCTCCTGATATGGTTCTTAAAATCGAATCACCCATAGAGTGATTGACCTATCTTGGGCAACCTCTATCTTTGATTACTAGAAGCAACACTTTTTTCCCCATCTATGTGAGGCACGACCGTTGATCTAGTCCTCTAGAGTAGAATTTCCCACGGACTTACTTACCTAGCGTAGTGCAATTGATTAGTTTTGTTGGAAAGCTACCCGACTAATCAGGTCCACTTATCCATAGGATGGCGCCGTCAGGGCGATCCACCCTCCCACTTTCCACCCAACTCACCCATCATTTTTGTTTTCTAATTAATCCTACCACACTATGTAACATATATAGACAAGTTCATTAATTAGGGATCTTACACTGTCATTAGAACAACCACTTAGCTTAAACCCATGATACAACAATACTTAATTAAAAATAATTACAAAGGTTCAAATCCAACTATAGCCAGATCTAGGCTCTCTTATTCCACATTTTTATTCTGTGATGATCTAGAATTCGGCCTTCAAGTCTCCATAGACTAGGCAATCCCTATGAGACAATACACCTCGTCGTTTGTAGCTGGCAAAGACTCAAGCCGGCCAGTCAACCTCTTAAGCTCCGTCGCTTGATCCTCCTGCTCCTTTTAGAGGGATGTCTACGTGCTAGGGTGGGCATATTCACCGCACTAGCCTTTAGAAATCAAAACCACCAAAGCAGCAACAACAAGAAAATCAACCTTATACAGGTGGAAGAGGCCACTTTGGAGGCAAGGGAAGAGACAGGGGGGAGCCAAAGAGGCCGAGGTGGTTGGAAAAGAAATCAAAATGCAAATATCATAGAGTGCTGTTATTGTGGTGAACTAGGGCACATGGCAAAGTGTGTCACTTAGAAAAGGGATTTGAAGACATTGAAATGCATACATGGATGTAAACATGGTGCCATCACAATGTTCACTTATGTAAAAAGCAAAATGATACCAAAAGTGGAAGCTACAGTAAGGCAACTATGCATCCTCAAGTAAACAGGGTGATAACAAAAGTGAGCACATGATATAGCACATCCTCTCATTTTCACAACAAGAGATGTGTCAGGATTTGGAGATATTTGGTATGTGGATTCTGGCACCTCTACCACGACCAGTCATGGTAAGTGGTTTAGATATATGCAAACAATAAAAAACCAAGTTATATAGAAAGAGGTGATGATATTGCGCACTCCATTGCATATGTTGGTAAAGTGCCATAATGGTCTCTGTAGGATGGCAAAATGAAGTACTTGGAAGGTGGGGTATTTGCATTCTTTGTAGAGATTTAAAGCCTTGGTCAAGAAAAAAAAATTCATGTAAATAAAATTCTTGAGATCAGATGGTAGGGGAGAGTATTTCTCTAATGAGTTTAGTGATTTCTTGAGAAAGCAGGGAATCAAGAGACAGTTCACATGTAGACACACTCCATAAACCTAATGGTATTACAAAAAGGAAAAATAGACACATTGCAGAAGTGGCACGTGCCTTGGTGTTTGAAAAGAATATGCCAGATTATTTTTGGGCAAAAGCAACAGCAATTGTTATTTACATTATGAACAAGACCCCCATTCCAACTATTTATGGTATGATGCCTGAGTAGAAGTTTACAGGCATAAAACCAAATGTGTCTCACTTGAAAGTGTTTAGGTGAATTACATATGTGCATGTTCCTGATGAAGTAAGAAGAATTTGGATCCAAAGGCAAAGAAATGTATCTTCATTGGTTATGCTTTGGAGCAGAAAGATTACAAATGTTATAACCCTACCACTCCTGAGATGTGCGTAAGCAAAGATGTTGTCTTTGATAAGATGAATAGCTGGTATGCATAAATGAAGGCAACAAAAGGTGCTAATGTAAGAAGTAAGACGTTTTCCCATATGTAGAGTAGCCAATCACAGGTGCTTAGTGGACCTGCTAATAGTGGATCCAGTGATTCCATGGTGAGACAGGTTGACGATAGATATAGGTATACATGTATCATGGAAAGGGAATGAAAAGGTAGATCAATTGTTTGTGCCTGACCTATTAGTAGGTCACTCATATGTGGATGTGACTCTAGTGGCTTTGAGTAGAGCCATGATGAGGAGCTTAGCATTTCGTCAGTGGGTTACACCTAGTACAAGGAGAACCATGGTTTTTTTTGAACACCTAGCAATGATCCAGGTGTACGCAAGTCCACAAGGGTTAGATACCATGTTGATAGGTTGCGATATAATGGATATACAATCTATCATTATACTTCCATGGTTAAAGCAATACAAGAGTTGAAGCCCACTTGTTTTGTGCAAACACTTGGAAATAAAAAATGGAAAGATGCTAAGGATGAGGAGATAGTAGCATTGGATACAAATGTAACATGGGAGTTAGTGCCTTTGCCTAAGGAAAAGAAGGCAATTAGATGTAAGTGGGTGTATAAGGCCAAGCATAGATGAACATTGAGGTGAAGTATCACTTTATGAGAGAGAAGGTTCTAGTAGGTGATGTAGATCTCGTATATGTTAACACAGAGGACCAGGTGGCTGACAACTTCACGAAGGCACTTGGTACAAAGAAGCTCCATAGGTTTATGAGCTTACTTGGAGTGTAGTATGTGAAATTGAGTTCGAGGGAGAGTATTGAGATACGAGCTCAACAAATGCTGCGAACATTGATGACCGGCCTAGGTGATAGCTTCCACACTTATGCCACTGGCATGGTTGGTGAGATTATGGTTGATATGTCACCAATCTATGAAAGATTGTGTGACATCCACATTTGGATTACTAAAGTATGGCATAGTTATAATGCTAGCTCATATAGTCGGGTTCACACTATGGACTGACCATCATATGTTATAGTAGGAGAGTACTTTCCCTTATAGTATATACTCTTATCTCTTTAGTTTTATGGTTGTAGAGAAGAGGAAAAGACAAAGAGCTCTCCCTCTACCCCACATTTCTCTTTATTTCCTAGAGATGTGCATTTGTTATAGGAATGTACATTCATAGGGTGTAGGAATGGAAGTGGGGATGAAGAAACAGATGTACATATGTTCCAGGCTAACAAGCAAATGTTGGTTTATGGGTTAGGGAATGTGCATGGATATTGTCTGTGTGAGCATGCATGGGGTAAAAGGGACACACACTTTACGTATCTCCCATTGGGAGAAAGGGAGAGAGCTTAGCTCTCTTGTGGCTTCACATGAAGCTGTGGTGCTTTTCAACGAAGTGGGTCAGTGGCCTCCTCTCACGCTGGTTTGATCTTTCCCTAGGCCACGAGACTGGTTTGATCTTCCCCCGAGCCGCGGTTGGGTCTCCTCCTCCTAAGTTTATCGTGTGGGCATGTGAGTAGGGGGGATAGAATGGGGCCTATTTATAGGCCCAGGGCATAGGGGGGAAATAGGGTCTGAAAAAAGATATTGAACTAAAGAAAATACAAGGCCATGGTGCGGTTGATGAGGGTAAGGGTATCCATGGGAGACCGGCTCATGGTTGGCAAAGTGTCGAGGTCTATAGCCCATGAGAGAAGCACGTCTAGCTTCTTTTGGTCTCACCCTTCCAATGGAGTATCATCTAAGGCAAGGGTCACCATTTTATGAATTTTGGCATGTGCCTCAACTATCATGGTTTTTTGGTGGAGGAGGAGATCTTGGTAGGTTGCTTCCCTAGTCACTTTGCTCACTCTACGTTGTTGTACTCCTCTTGGAATTCTGTGAGAGATTTGGTGGCTTGATGTGTTGTGACAAGGTAGCATCACACTCCTTGGCAAATTGATTACCCGCACGGATCGCTTGGTCCTCTTTGGCTTTCACTTCCTTGAGCTCGTCTAGGAGTTGGTCTGTGTCAGCTTCATGTGCCTGGGGTGCCGCAACCTTGGAAGTCTCCAGGGCTTGGTATTGAAGGCAGAGAGCATCGATGCCTTCTTGGTGAGTGTGGGTTAGCTCCTTCTGGGTGGCTTCGGTTGCTACAAGCTCATTCTGCCTTGCCTTGAACACTAAATTCTCTAATGGAAAATACCTGCTCTACAGATCCATGATAAGCTTTTTTGAAATATAAAATAGTCAAAAAAATTCTTTTAAACTAAGAAGAGAACTTACAGAATTGATTATAATAACTATTAAGAGCTTAAAATTCATTATTACATATTTAAGTTAAGAAAACATCACATAATTTAATAAAGTCTAGAATAATGTCATAATTCAATAAAGTCTAGGAATAATGTATCGATTCCCTCGTGTGAAGAATACATACATACATATATATATATATATATATATATATATATATATATATATATATATTTACGTTAGTATACTATCCAACCACATATATAACAGTCCACCTTTTACATATGCCGCAGGACCAATTCAAATCTCAGCAAAAACAAAAAAAAACTAGGATAGCTCGTCACTATTAACAGCCCACAGATCTAGTCCCACCTCTCATCCTCCCACACAAACGAAGATTGATCCCATCTGATATGATATCCCAACTGCAAACCGGCTACCAACATAGGCTCCGTTGTGAAACCTTTAGGGTCTGCTCCTCCATAGCCTCCGTCTTGTTCCATATCTTCACATCAGGCCTTTGTCCAACTGGGTTTTCTATCAATGCCAAGAAGGTTGTTCTCCTTAAAATACCACCTCTGTGTTTTAGGCCCAAACTTTGGCAATCCAACTCTCTTATTATTGTGTCACCAACTCCACATCTTTCCCTGCATATAATTGCCACATACCATGAATTTGTTAGGTTTCCCTAGTATGTGCAACTATCCCATCATCTTGTGAGTGGCTCATCCTATTCAAGTCTATAATGTCTGCTCCAACTCCACAAATGTGTTATCATTCATCTTATTCAAATAGTATACTGACTAATAGTAGTGCACACAACTATACATCAACTCAACAGCATCTAATCCCTACCTTAAGCCCTTCTGAAATATGAGAGTTCCTAGAAATCCAAATTTCCCATAAACAAGTATATCTAACCAGGCTGAACACCACATCAATTGCCCCCTCTGATCCAGTCAATTTCCCCATTAACCAGTCTCCCCATGAACCCCTTAGACCTATGTTAGCAAACACCCACTTGCGTATCTTGCTCCACAACCCCTGATGATAGGACATCCCCAAAAAGCATGTTTACCAAACCCCTTAGACCTATGTTAGCAAACACCCACTTGTCTATCTTGCTCCCGGATGGTAGGACATCCCCAAAAAGGCATGTTTACCATCCTCTATTGATGATCCACACCTAGGACAAACCCATGAGGTAAAGTTTCTGTGCACCAACTTACAGCCAAGAGGAAGAGCCCACATGCATACTCTCCACAAAAAGGTTTGGGCTTTCAAAGGTATTCTCAAACCCCATAGCAATTTCCATCTCTTCTTCCAAGTACCCATGCTCCACCTTACCCTCCAAATTCTGTTACAGTAGGCCATATTCAACTCACTCTTTATCATCTCCTCATACAAGAATTTGGTAGTCACCCTCACCAACTTGGCCCCATTGTTCCATGCCCAATCCTTCAACCAACATGCCTCATTAAAGGCTGTAGAATTCTAGCCTCTCCCCACCTCCTCCAAAGCCTGTCTTGCCATGTCCAGGTCTCTCTGGTGTATCCCAAACTCATTCTTAACTTGCCCCAAATCCTTCAACCCCACTTGAGACCCATCCCAACAATCTCCAATCCATCTCATTCCCTTATTGTTTAGCCTCTTGGGGCTACTCTTACATTTAGTTGGGCTAAGGGAGGAGTGAAGCTAAACAAAGAATTCCATGTGATCCTGGTACATCCCTCCCACTTCATTAATCCCATCACCTCCTTCCAGTTGTAACAAAGGAATCCGCAAAAGGAAGAGCTTTGAATTCTCAGTGGAGCATCTGAGAATAGCTTTCCTCTCCAATCTAGTCCTATCCACTTCCCCTTACACTAAACATTAGAGTCCTCTATCACCTACCTTACCCTTACACTAAACATTAGAGTCCTCTATCACCTACCTTACCATTCTAGTCCAAATCTCCTCCTACTGTAAGCATTTTGGTAGGCCAATTGCTCTAGCCTTGGCATGAATGGGCAAATGCAAAATTCCCTCCCAAATCTTTACGCATACTTACTTTCTCCGAGGAAGTTAACTAGTAAAATCTTAAAATATTAAACTTTTATAAGAATATAATGTATTATAGAGAGGTTGCAAAGGTTGTTTGTTGTTTTGACTATCTTCAATTTTGAAACTCCCCTGTCCTAGATTTGTATATGAGTACTAGTATACCGTTTCATTCTTTAAAATAAATTATGGAGATTTAGTGAAGTATGTTATAGTACACCATTTCATTCTTTAAAATAAATTCAATGTTTAATGGAGATTTAGTGAAGTATGTTATCTAAAATCATAAAAAGAAATATCCCTTGGAAAACTTGTTCGGAACTCAAATCTAAGAAAAGTCACCAAAACATGTGCATACCTTGCAAATTAGGGTAAAGACTCCAACAAATTGAATTGCCAATCATATTTTTCCCAATCTTCAAAAACCACATAACTATAGATAAACCTTAAAAAGGGTTGCCAAAAAGCCCTCTCATTTTGAAGCACATTAATAAATTTATACTGCCCCCCAAAGCATAATTGTATTACACCTACATCTATGTACTATAAGTGCACAATTCTTATAATATTTTGCAATCGTTTCAGACTGTAATCAAAAGGACATTGTAGGGACTTTGTATTATATTTGATTATTTATCAAGGGTCCTATTCACCCAAATTATGAAGGGTGTTTATTACTGATATTAATTAATTTTTTTGTTGGTGGTGCTTATTACTGTAATTTATTAATTTACTAAGGCCTCTCATCCTCATCCTCGCAATGCCCACCCGCTCCATCTCGTCCTCCTCAACATCTAGTTGGCCGCCTCCTCAGTCTTGTCCTCCCCTCCACGACCACCCCCTCTCTGTCCTCCTCCTCTATCATCCTCCATCTCCTCCTCCTCTCTATCATCCTCGCCACACACCTCTGCCTCCACCTAGATGTGCGTAGACGTCTGTTGCAAGGGCCAGAAACTCTGTCTTGTCCTCGACAGCCTCCCCCTCCATCTCATCCTCCTTGCCATTTTCTCCACGACCCCCCCCCCCCCTCCCCCCCTCCGTGTCCTCCTCCTCTCTATCGTCCTCACCATCCTCCGTCTCCTCCTCCTCCTCGTTAACAATTGTTGATCCCTGTGTAGTGCAGGTTTTATTCATTGGAGCCGTGGAGTACCAATTTTATTTTGTTGAGAAGACATCCAGAAGCATGCAGAGGCGGCGATAGAGACGAACACCTGTCCATATCAAACGTTGCTAAATTGGAACCTTTATTTGATGCTAGGGTTGATAGTTCAATGCTGAAGTTACGAAGGTTCTTCATAGATTAATTAATACTAAAAAACTAAAAAACGTTTTGGGTGCTTATTTACAAGTAGCGTGTACTCAAAATTGTACATTTTATGTAGTTGTGTCCCTTAAAGGTTTAAGGGACATGCTTTCAGAAGTTCACCTGGTGGCTTATGCCTTTTATAGAACCTACCAAACCATGTATAAATCTTGTTTGGAAACACACACACACACACACAAGGAATCTCTAAGAGCTGATCACATGCACATCTATAACAAGTGCCTCTATGTACAACATCTATAACGGTTTCAAAACACATTCACATCCTAGACAGACAAAATTCAGAACTAGCCAGTCATACAAAAAACATTCACATCCTGGACAGAAAAATTTCAGAACTAGCCAGTCATACAAATCCACGGCCACTATTTGTGCATGATTAGGCCATGTGGCCTTCTCGAAGTTAAACCACTGCTCAGATCTCTACTTCATCACAAGTGGGACTCTGCTTCAAGTTTTTTTTGTTTTTTGGTAACCACCCCCATTTACTTATTTCTCTAGTTTCTTTGAGAAAACCTAGAAACCACTGCAAAATTGAATGTGGGAGGTTGTTTTAAAGTGGAGTTTCTCTTTTGGAGAGCAGGCATTAAAAAATTAAGCTTAAACCACACGACAGACTATGACAATTCGACTGAATTCTTTTGAAATTCTAATAAAATCTTTACATAAAATTGTCCACCAACAATTTTTCAAATAGAATGTCTATTTTCTAATGTATTCCAATGGCAAACAAAGAATGATTGGTCAGGATGTGTCTGAATGTCCTAAAGATCAACTTCAATTCAAAATTTTGCCTTGCCATTGAAGTCAAAAAGCTTGGGCCCTGGCTATACCTCCTGCATTCTTGAGCTTGCACGTGTGCAGCCAAACACGAGATTTGTGTCGCCCTGGCAGCAGTAGCCATGTAGAGACCATGCACCACATTACAGCTCACAAGAGAAAAACCAGCCAGGAGGCATAGATGTGCTTCTCTTCATCTCTTTTCATAAGCACGAGCCAACAAACTAAATTCAACTTCTTGCCAATTCTGAACTCTGTTGATGAGAGGATGAACGGGCCCATCTGGGGTTTTGCTCCATGGATAACTGTTATTATAGTCAAATAAAAGCACCTCAATGTCTTGTTGTGCACACTCCACTGCATATCGTGGATTGTCATCAATAAGTACGTGGGCTCCTATTGACCTGAACGATCACAAGGAGCTTTCAGTGAACCACATCAAAATAAACACAGTTTTGAACCTTCCAAACCAGATACAAAGAAGCAGCTATTTAAGGGCAGTCTACACACAAAGGAAAACCTTAGAAACAGCCAGCTCCTTTCATAAAGAGCTTTTAGTGAACCACATCAAAATAATCACTCCAAGGGGAATCTGCACACAAAGGAAAACCTTAAAAACAACCAGCCACATGACAAATTGTTGCTGCGCTTGCAGCTCGGTTGACCTGCTTCAGCTGCCCACCATCTCTGCCTATACCTTCTACCCCCCTTTCACTCCTCCTCAGTTTTCCTACTTTCCCTGCCTCCGTACTTTGAGACTTTTATCATTCCCCATGTTCATAGCACAAGCACACAGGTAGAATTTTCATTCTCGTTTATCTGTTCAACACCTTTGGCCACATAAAGATACGAAGGCTCCCTTGGCACCACTCTGTGTTCACCAACCGATAAATTACTCAGATATATTCTTTTTTAAATAATGGAGTTCCAAGTGCTCATGGCCTGGTAGCCATATTTAAAACACTAAAACCTCATCCTTGCCAATGGGTTGGCTTGAGGCTTCATCAACTGCCTCTGGAGAAATAGTCACATAATAAAGGCACTGAATCTCTCTGAAAGGGCAAGACCAGCTTTCTAATCACACAATTCTCCATGCCTGCTCAAAGAATACCACAAGCTTCTTACAATCATTTGCATTTGTCTAAGAAGTGGCGGAACACCCCTTACACATGGTTGCAAACATTCTGTACAAAACACAGGTGTTTCATATGTTTCTTGAAGATTTGACATGGGGGGGTCTAAAACAAAAATTATACAATACAACACAAAAGTAGCACAAATTCAGCAATTCACACCTTTATAAGCACACCCACGTCACTGTTTTTGCGTTAGGAAGCTAGCAGGATTAGCCCGCAGCAGTTAGGACAGCACAAAGCAAGTACAGGTGCACATGTTCCAAAAAAAGGTGGAAGTGATGCCCTTTGAAATTTGGGCCCCACAATTTTTTTATTCAAAAACTGCAACAACAAAAAAAAAACTGTTTCAAACGTGCAAAACATTTCATAAGTTTCATATTGTCGATGCCCCTTACAAAAGATTTGCAAGTTGCAGAGGCAGCCAAATGTCCCATGCACAAGCAAAGCCACCACAAGAAGTTTCATATTGTCTATGCCCCTTAAAAGATTTTCATGTTGCAGGGGCAGCCAAATGTCCTATGCACAAGGGATGCACAAGGGAAGCCACCACAAGGCCTAAGAAACTTCCTACCTCCATCAAATTCACTAGGCAATTTAGGACATCTGGATACACATAGATGAGACTTCGTACCTCCATTAAATTCACTAGGTAATCTAGGACATCTGGATACACATAGATGAGACTATCCACAATGTTGCATCCCGAACCCTAGGGTGGTTTAATACAGCTAGCATGTTTAGGTTAACCAATGTGCGGTGATTAAGCATCTATGGGGAGGTCAAGTGGTTATTAGAGGCTCAATGGCACCTGCTTTACAGGAGGCCTACATAAATCAATTATTGGCACAGTTTTTGCGAGAGAGCGCATCTCAATCCTAGACTCCTCGGACCGCTCAGTGCGATGATGTCTTGGAGAAGTGTGTCCCGGTGGTATGGGATGCCAAGGCTTACTACATGTGTGAGAAATCTCTCTAGATGCCTCTAGACCTCCAGCTCAGGGGTGAGCCTGTAGAGCACCAGGGAAGAGTGCAAAAGATACTCCTTGGGAAGCTTGGTGCTTTTTACTTGGTAAAGGAAGAGCTTAGAGCTTTAGAACAAACGTTCCCAGTAGTGTGAATTGATATGATACCTGCAAATTTCTGATTTTGGACGAGCTTCACCTTCCAAGGCAAAATGATTCCCAAAATAAACATCTGAAAATATCCCAGAATAGTGGCTTTCAATCCAGTCGAGTGTCTGGTTCTTTATCACATGTTGCCTGGATCTGTGCATTGAAGCGGAGAACTGAGTATCAACCCCCTGAAAAGAGCAGAAGAAACCAATAGAATCTGCAAATGGAGCTTACGTGACAACCACAAGGTGGCAGAATTCAGCAAGCTGAAGAAGTGATTCACGGGCCGCAGGAATCGGAAGAATCCCATCCTTGAAATACTCCGACTCAAAAAAAGCATGGACAAGATCATTCGCTGCAAGAGATCAATGGTAACAGTACAGAATAAATCATTAACAACCCAAACAGACACTCTCTCTCTCTCTCTCTCTCTCTCTCTCAAAAGCAGAAACCGGCCCAAATGATAGCAACCCTGGAGCAAGAAAAGAGGAGGCAAACATAGGCATTACATGCACGGGTGCAGGGCCTCCCCAAGGGAGCATCCCCCAAAGAGGATGGAGAGGGATTATGTAAGAAAATGGGCATTACAAGAAATGTGCATGAAATGCCATGGACATGAAATTAGCAGGGGCAGCCAAGAAAAAGACCATTAGAGCTAGGATTTGAAGCACAAGGTGCAGTGTGGACTTGGAGCAGGGCATGGAAGGCATTGAAGGATGTCCTGTCAGCTGTGTTAGATGAAAGGAAGAACAGTTGGCTGTACAAGACTGCTGTCGGCTGCTTACAGTGTGGCCAGCTGAACCAGAGGACAAGGCGGGCTGCAGGCGCATCATGACAAATCAGGAAGCCCAGTCGGACAGCGTTTAAAGGCATTAAATGCACTGTAGACTGGCCGACCAGCAGTCGGCCAGTATGCCAAATATTCAAGAGACCTATAAAAGGCATAGGATGCTTCTCATTGTATTCAGTCATTCCTTTATGGAATGGGTCCTTAGGATCCTTAGAGTAGGACAGATTTTGGTGATGTTCACCTTTTTTACAAGGCAGCCTAGGGCTGTGGACTGAGTGCCTTTTTGTACCATATCTCTCTCTCTCTACTCTCCCTTCTGTCTGCGTTTTGCATCAGCATATCTCTCTCTCTCTAGTCTCCCTTCTGTCTGCGTTTTGCATCAGCATATCTCTCTCTCTCTAGTCTCCCTTCTGTCTGCGTTTTGCATCAGCATGTTCTCAGAGGTGTTTAGGGCTGAAAGAAGACTCCCAGAGCTTCCGCGTGTTACATTGGTATCAGAGCATCAGGCTTAGCAAAGCTAAACACTGATTCAATCCCATATGATGGTGTACAGGAAAGTACATGGATATGAAGCCCAAGGCAAGGAACACAGAAGCGGGAAGAGCTCCCAGGAGGTTTGTTGGTGGTGTTCCACAAAGCCAGAAGGAATGGCAGTCCTGTGAGCCAGATAGGTTCTTGGGCTCCGAGGGGTGATGTCACGTGCATCCCGCACTTGGATGCCACGTAGACATTTCTGTACAGAAGGTGCAGGACGACCTGGGATGGTGAACTGGTCCCATGTGAGCCCAGTCAACCAGCCAGGGATCCATCTCAATCGTCCGAGGTCAGGTGTGCATTGTCCTGCACATGAGTCCAAGGTCAGGTGTGCACTGTCCTGCACATGAAACAGTGCCAGTCCGCGCTGTGAGTCTCCCTCTGGAATGATGTCAGTTGTTCTGTATGTTTGGTCTGCCACCAGATATCAGACAGCTGTGTAGATGTAGGTAGGCAGCAGATCTGGACACAGGGAAGGCTTTGGGCCACCCAAAAATGGGGCCAAGCAGCCCCAGGACATGCCCACCAGCCCAAGGAAGGGCTGGGCAGGCTGTCGGCCAGCCCAGCCAGTTGGCTAGCCCTTAGAGCAGCCTGGACTGCAGGCGGCCAGTGCCCAGGCGCTGCCCAGCAGCCTGCGCTGGACTGCACAGCAGCCCACAGGGGCAGCCAGGGCAGTCCAGTGTGAAACGTGGCACTTTCAGCAGTTAATAGTATTAAAACCAGTCGTGGAGGTACAGTAAACCAGCCGATTGCCCCTGATGAGAAGTATAAATAGTGGAGGCCATAATCCCAATGATTCATCTCATTTTTTCACCAAGTGCTCAAGCATAAGAGGCTAGACAAAGCCAAGAGAGTGCTTAGCAAAGGGGTGAAGGATTCAGGTCAAGGGCAGGGTATTCCCAGCCAAGAAAAGGTCCAAGATTGCTGTATTTTCTTTCAGTTTTCACATCATTCTAATAAAGCAAATACACCATCCGTGGTGGGGGCCCATTGGGACCCAATACTGTGTCCTCTCCATCTCTCTCTCTCTCTCTCTCTCTCTCTCTCTCTCTCTCTCTCTCTCTCTCTATTTTCTGCACTTCTCCTTTCAAGTGTTGTGCGTTAATTTCCGTCGCAAAAAAGAGTACTGAATTCTGAGTTTTGAAGTTACCGATCTTTCTCCGAAGCTTCCGCATATTACAGTGGTATCAGAGCCTACTTCAAGTACAAAGATTCAGCAAAGAAAACCAGAAAATTTCTCTCGCTCGTGTGGTTGGTTTTTAGACGCCGGTGGACTACCCCTTTCGGAGTGACTCTTGTCCCTCGAAGGACGGTTGGTTTTTAGCCTCCGGAAGCCTCCGGAAGTCTCCCACACAGATAGTGGATGTTCAGATTGCATTCCGGAAAGGAATTGCATTTTCCTGCTATGGCGAGCTTCGGCGACGAGAGAGACCCAGAACCATGGGACCAGAGTGCACCAGGCAGCCCAGCTAGGGCACCAAGCAGCCCAGCTAGGGCACCAGGCTTGAGTGTCACAAACATGTTCCAACAGATGATGCGAGCACTCGCAGAACAGACAGCCAAGTTGGATGAGCAGAAGGCGCGGATCTTGGCTCCGGAGGAGCGTACCCGCTCTCCAGCGTCGCGTTTTCCATCTCCTCCTCCCTCTCCTTCTGTATCCCAGATACCAGATCCTCGTCACAGGGACCCTCTCGCGGGGTCACAGCCGCAGCCAAGCTCCTTGCTTGAGTTGCAGATGCGTGCATTGGAGATCCGACAACGAGAAGACGACACCATGCGACGCGTGGCACAGGAGCGTTACCTCAGAGCTTTGGATGCCAGATTGACACCGGCGGCGCCCTCGAATCATTTGCCCGAGAAAATGAATTTCAGTAAGTATAATGGTAAACTCGATCCCACAACTCTTTATTCATGGTTACATCAATTTGAAGCTTACTTTGCCGCAGTGAGGAAAACAGATACTGACAAAGTGATCTTAGCCCGTTGGTACTTGGAAGGTGAGGCCATTCCTTGGTGGACTCAGTGGGCTCATGGCCACACCAAAGCAGGTATGGCGGCTTATGTGTGGGACTAGTTCGTCCGCGACCTTAAGCAACGGTTTCTACCGCCTCACTACCTTGAGCGACTTGCAGACGAGTTCAGGGGAGCGTGTCAGAACGCGCAACCAATCCTTCAGTTTGCCAGTAAAATTTTGACCTTATGTCTGCAATTAGGCTTATCTGATACGGACAAGAAAGGGCAGTTTTTGTATGGCCTGGACATGCAAATCCAATGGGAGGTGCATATGTTTAGGCCAGCCACCTTTGAGGACGCACTCTCGCTTGCGCAAAGTGCAGAAATGAAACACAATGGTGGCAAGCCCAAGACTTCCCAACCGGCTTCTCCCAGGGCTAACGCCTCGGGGGGCAAAAGCCAGAACCAGACAAGGTCTTCCCCAGGACAGAGCCCGGGAGCCTCTCGCTCCAAGAACTCGAACAATGCGTCTAAGCTTACTCCAAACCAGAAAGCAGAGGCAGGCAAGTTGAGTGCTGAGGAGCTTTCTCAGTACAAGAAGGAGGGTAGATGTTTCTTTTGTCATACAAAAGGACATACTTCTCGGGATTGTCCAAAGAAGCCTCCAAAGGCCGCCGCCGCCTCCACGGCTTCCGTGGTGAGCTCAGCTCAGCTCCCACACAGACCCCAGCGGCCAACCCTAGTTCTTCAAACCCCGATGCTTCAATTGGAGCAATTATTAGCCGGGAGCTCGAAGATGAGCAGAAGGGCGCCCATGACCAGGAGTATGAGCGCAACGAATTGCTCAAGTCCTTTGGCTACATAGGTGGCCAGAGAGTTGTTGTCTTGTTTGACAGTGGCAGCATGGAGGATGTGGTCACGGAACAGGCCGCTAGGCGTGCTCGTTTCGAGCTGACTTCGGTGGACAAACAGGTTGAGGGTTTTAGCACAGGTATGACAACGAGCATCAAGTATGAAGCTCTAGGTGCTAACTTAGTGATTCAGAGCATAGAGTTTGTGCGGGACTTTATGGTTGCCCCTCTTGTAGGAGCAGACATAATTTTGGGTATCCAGTGGTTTCACAAGTTTCTTCCTGA
This sequence comes from Cibotium barometz, assembly GCF_041138505.1. Classification (NCBI taxonomy): domain Eukaryota; kingdom Viridiplantae; phylum Streptophyta; class Polypodiopsida; order Cyatheales; family Cibotiaceae; genus Cibotium; species Cibotium barometz. The sequence continues at coordinate 26,652,129 of NC_141077.1, forward strand.
TGTCAAGTGGGACAAGCACACGTTCCAGATCAATCGGAATGTGTCAAACACCCCGGTGACCATTAAGTGTGAGCCAGGTATTCCGAACTTTCCGCTCATAAGCCACTTGCAGGCTAAGCGAGTAGTCAGGAAAGGCGCACAGTGTGCAATGATTTACATAGACAACCCAGACAGTGGCCAGCGCTTCCGAGAAGTACTCGGTTCTCCATGAAAAGTTCCAGAAGATTTTTCTTCGGGACAGCCTCCCTCCCCAGCTCCCCCCGTCCAGACCGGAGGATCACAGGATTGACCTCCTCCCAGGCTCGGAACCCCCGAGCAAGTTTCAGTATCGCCTTTCTAAGGCAATGGAATTGGAGTTGGACCGCCAACTCCAAGAATTGTTGCAAGCTGGCTTCATCCGCCCCAGCGTGTCGCCATTTGCAACACCGATCTTGTTTGTCAAGAAGAAAGATGGTTATTCCCGGTTGTGTGTCGATTATCGTGCACTCAACAGAGCAGATTCCCGATGCCTCGAATTGACTATATTCTCGAGAGGCTGAATAATGGAGCAAAGGTGTTCTCAAAACTGGATTTAAAGAGTGGGTACAACCAGGTACGGATTGTAGAGGGGGACATCCCCAAGACAGCCTTCCGTACAGAACGGACCCACTATGAATTTGTGGTCATGCCATTTGGCTTGACGAACGCCCCAGCTACATTTAACCGCATGATGATGCGTATTTTCCGGGATTTGATTGGAAAGTGTGTGTTCATATTTCTGGACGACATATTAATATTTTCAGCTACAGTTGAGCATCATGACATTGATGTGGAGAAAGTCCTTAAGTTGCTGGAAAGCAATGAGCTCTATGTCAATGAAAAGAAGTCAGAATTTTATCTGTTCCAGGTGCATTACTTGGGATATATAATTAGTGCTGAAGGCATTCGACTTGATCCAGCTAAAGTGGCCGAGATTGTTAACTGGGAAGTACCTCAGACAGCTTATGACATTAGATCATTTGTGGGTATACGCCAGGCATATTCCACCCACATCGACAAGTTTTCTGATCTCTCGGCAGATCTCACCGATCTGCTAAAGGGAGTGAAAACAAGAAGGCAAAAGATTCGAATGACTCCACGAGCGTTGGAGGCATTCTAGAACCTCAAGGTGGCTTTGTCAGAAGCGCCTTGCTTAGCCCTTGCCTTGTGGGACGAACCATTTCAAGTGATCACCGATGCGAGTAACATCGCAATTGGCGGTGTATTGCAACAGAATGGTCATCCAGTAGCTTACATGTCTCGTAAGTTACTGCCCGCCGAGAAGAACTACTCAGTCTATGATCGTGAACTCCTAGCAGTTATATAGGCCTTGAAACATTGGAAACATTTCCTGTATGGCCGTGACTTCGAGGTTCGCACTGACCACCAGGCATTGCGCTGGATTCAAACGATTCCAAGTGCACAGTAGAGTGATCGACAACATCGCTAGAGTCAGATATTCCAGCAGTTCGGTGGTATGATTGAGTACCTTCCAGGAAAGGCCAATCCAGTGGCGGATGCTTTGAGCAGGAAGGGACAAGTGTCTACGGTTCAGACCACTAGACTTGACCTTGTTGGTACAGGACTAGAGGACATGAAGCACACGTACGCGGATTCCGAGAAATTCGGTACTCAGTGGAAACAGGCATTGGATGCCATAGGACCATGCCGTTTTCTGATACGCGATGGATGGCTTTACTGCAAAGGCCGACTTTGTGTCATGAAGTCATTCCGGGCAGCTCTTCTCCATGATGCCCATGACACCATTACAGGTGGTCACAGGGACATGAATTCGACTCTGGAGAAATTAGAACGGCAATACTATTGGCCAAAGATGAGGCGTGATGTGTTTACATATGTACAACGCTGTGACATTTGTCAAAAGGTGAAAGCTCCTTGTGGAAAGAAGATAGAGTTGTTACAGCCCTTGCCAATTCCTGAGGGTCCTTTCTAGGACATTTCGATAGACTTTGTCACAAATCTGCCTCCCAGTCCGAGTAAGCGTAATACGCAGTGCTTAACTATTGTTGATAGGTTTAGCAAATTTGTTATGCTTATTCCATGCAGGGCCAATGTGACCGCCAAGGATGTCGCCCAGTTATTCATTCGGCATTGGTACCCGATTGGCGGGATTCCTAGAACCATAGTGTCAGACCGAGATGCCAAGTTTACCAGTCATTTTTGGAGGACATTGTTTGATAGCTTTGGTACTAAGCTGAATTTTTCCAGTGCATTCCACCCACAAACAGATGGCCAGACAAAGATATACAACCAGTTGGCCTTTGATGTGCTGAAGTGTTATGTCCACCCACAGACAGATGGCCAAACAAAGATATACAACCAGTTGGCCTTTGATGTGCTGAAGTGTTATGTCCACGATCAGCAAGGTAAGTGGGAATCGTTTTTGCCTTTAGTTCAAGCTGTTTTGAATGACTCTTTTTCTTCAGCTATTGGCAGGACTCCATATGAGGCAGCGTTTGGAAGACCTTTCCAGTCGTTGTTAACCAGGACTTCGTCTTCAGTACCGGAGGCGAACATAGTGACGGAGTCTTACTAGGAGATTTTAGAGTCAATAAAGGACAGACTGGCTAAAGCACAAGAGGCCTACACTCAACAGGCCAATAAAGACCGAAGGGATATGAAGTTTTCGGAAGGAGATTGGGTTTATCTTCGGATTATGTAGCAAAGACTGAAACAGGTGGGCAAGCGATGCCCAAAGTTGTCTTTCAGGAGCTTCGGACCATTTCCCATCCGGAAAAAGATTAATGAGGTGTCTATGCAGTTAAAGCTACCTCCGAGTTGGACTATGCACGATGTATTTCATGTCAGTTGGTTAAAGCCATATGCAAGTCCACTCCCTTTAGAGGTCAAAGACGAAGCGGAACCAGACATTGTGGATGAAGCAGAAGTAATGGTTCCAGAACAGATCCTTCTGCACCGTTTCAAGCATGGCTCAGGCCGAAGACTACCACAGTTCCTCACAAAGTTTCAGGACCGAGGAACTCATGAAGCGTTATGGCTCGACAAAGAGTTCTTTGAAGACTATCCGGCGTTATTGACGGATTATTTGGAGGCTATGCAGCTTCCGTCAAGTTAAGCAGAAGGGGATGTCACGTGCATCCCGCACTTAGATGCCCGGTAGACATTGCTGTACAGAAGGTGCAGGACCTAGGATGGTGAACTGGTCCCATGTGAGCCCAGTCCGAGACGAGTCAGCCAGGGATCCATCTCAGTCGTCCGAGGTCAGGTGTGCATTGTCCTGCACATGAGTCCACGGTCGGGTGTGCACTGTCCTGCACATGAAACAGTGCCAGTCCGCGCTGTGAGTCTCCCTCTGGAATGATGTCAGTTGTTCTGTATGTTTGGTTTGCCACCAGATATCAGACAGCTGTGTAGATGTAGGTAGGCAGCAAATCTGGACACATGGAAGGCTTTGGGCCACCCAAAAATGGGGCCAAGCAGCCCCAGGACATGTCCACCAGCCCAAGGAAGGGCTGGGCAGGCTATTGGCCAACCCAAGGAGGGGCTGGGCAGGCTGTTGGCCAGCCCAAGAGGGCTTGGCTAAGTAGCCGATCGGCTCTTGGGCCAGCCCAGCCAGTTGGCTAGCCCTTAGGGCAGCCTGGACTGCAGGCGGCCAGTGCCCAGGCGCTGCCCAGCAGCCTGCGCTGGACCTGACAGCAACCCACACGGGCATCCAGGGCAGTCCAGTGTGAAACGTGGCACTTTCAGCAGTTAATAGTATTAAAACCAGTCGTGGAGGTACAGTAAACCAGCCGACTGCCCTTGATGAGAAGTATAAATAGTGGAGGCCATAATCCCAATGATTCATCTCATTTTTTCACCAAGTGCTCAAGCATAAGAGGCTAGACAAAGCCAAGAGAGTGCTTAGCAAAGGGGTGAATGTCAAATCCCCACGGATCCCCTCGTGATCGATCTTGGTTCGAAACTCGAATCCTGCAAACAAACGAACAAACAAACAAGCAAGGGGGTGCAGGCCTGACTCACCTCCCAACCATGACAGCCATGGGCAAGCCCACAATCTTGGCTGTCCCCACCGAGCCACGAGCTGAGCTAACTAGGTTGACGTACCGACCAATCTCCTCCTCACGACGTCCCATACCGCCGTGAAGCTGCCCTCACGGGCCTCGAGATTGCTGCCGGCCTCGGCTGCATAAAGCAGGTGCACGTCTGCACTAGATCCAGGCTCCAAGACCATAGAGCTCTCACAAACTCGCGAGACTCTCTATGCCCAATAACTAACCTTGGCCACCCTTTTATAGGCTCTTGGCCGGTCATCGGGCGTCCACACTTGGCCGCCCGCCCGTCCATACTTGGGTGTCCGCCCGTTAGTATATCCCTAACTCAGCTCGTCAATCAGCCTGCCTAGTTCCAAGCTTCCCCAAGCCTCGAAACTAGTCTTGCATGCGTATAGCACACGGTAGATACCCACTGTGCACATGACATACTCCCCTTCCTCTAAGAGCTCACTCCTGAGCTCACTAAAAAGCCAGGGTAATCTCTCTGAAGAGAAGTCAGTGTCTCCCATGTAGCGTCCTCCTCAACACGATCCTTCCACTTGATCTTGTATTCCGTGATAAGCGTATGACGCAATCTTCGTTCACGAAAGCCAAGAATCTTTTCAGGTTCGTGCGGAACAAATGTCATGTCTTGGACATCTATAATTTCTTGAGGAGTAACTAACTGATCTGCTCCACCCAGTACTTCCTTAAGTCTACTGACATGAAATACAGGATGAACTTTCACATGAGAAGGCAAATCCAATTCATATGCGACTGAACCAATCCGTCGTGTAACACGAAATGGTCCACAGTATCTAGGGGATAATTTCGGTGATCTACCTATCCGTAAAGTCTCGGAATCTTTCGGAACTCGCAAATACACCATCGTTCCTTCAAAGAACTCTCTAGGTGAACGATGTCTATTAGAATAAAACCTGTCTCGGTCTTGAGCACTTCTAATAGATTCCTTTGCAACTTGTAACATTTCCTGCATATCTTGCAAAAAATTAGGTGCTGCATCATGCTGAAGTCCTGAGAATCCTACTGTAACAGGTGATCTTGGTTGAAAACCGTACATAAGCATGAAAGGACTAAACCCTGTACTCGTATGCTTAGTACTGTTATAAGCAAATTCTAACATAGGAAGATAATCCTCCCATGAACTTTGTCTTTTGGATACATATGCTCGAAGCATATCCTCCAAAATCTGATTCACTCTTTCAATCTGGCCATCAGATTGAGGATGATCTGAGGAACTCAAATTCAAAGTTGTTTCCAACTTCTCGAAAACAAGTTTCCAAAAATCACTCGTAAACTTAGAGTCCCTATCACTGACTATGTCCTGCGGTAACCCGTACAGTCTAAACAATTGCTCAATAAACTGCCGAGCTAATTGCGTAGCTGTAATAGTCTTCCGGGTCGGTAAAAATCTAGCCATCTTTGTCAAGCGATCTACCACAACCCAAATAGAATCGTGGCCTTGATGTGTTCTTGGCAATCCGGTAATAAAATCCATGGAAATACTTTCCCATTTATTACCTGGGATTTGCAAAGGATGCAACAACCCAGCCTGTCTAAAGCGTTCAGCTTTATTTGCCTGACAAATCTGACACGTGAGAACATAATCTTCTACATACCCTTTCATCTTCGGCCAATAAAAAGTGTGTTCACTAATGATAGTGTCCTGTGTACCCTAGGGTGTCCAGCAGAAGGTGCGTCGTGACACTCCCTCATAATCTTGGACCTAATGTCCGGGATCTGTGGTACACAAATTTTGTCATTACGGAATAGTAAACCATTCCGAATCATCCACTGACCTCCTGCAGCCTGAATAGTAGACTGCGCAGTCACCGAGTCTTGGTCAATCAATGAGCTCCCGTCCTGGATCTTCTGCCAAAATGGACCAAAATAACTATCAGTCCTGCAAAGCCCCCTCAATGACTGAAATAAGTCAGTAGAAATCTCGGTGAACAACAAAGTATTCACCTCTCTAATCCGACTAAGCGCATTTGCAATATTATTCATGGACCCTTTTCGATAACGGATCTCAAAATCAAAATCTTGCATTAACTCTGCCCAACGAGCTTTCCTGCCTCTCAAATCATCCGCATCACACACATACTTGATTGACTGATGATCAGTCAATACCACAAACTTGGAGCCATATAAATAATGTCTCCAAACCTTGAGAGCATGAATCACAGCATAAAGCTCCTTCTCAAGGGTTGGCCAACGAGATTGAGTGTCGTCTAGCTTTTTACTTTCAAAAGCAACCGGTCTACCATCTTGAAATAAAGCAACCCCGATAGCATAGTCACTGGCATCAGTTTCAAGAACATAAGGCCGACTAGGATCAGGTAGTGCTAAGATAGGTGCTTCCTTGACTTTATCTTTCAAAAGTCTGAAGGCCATATCCAAATCGTTATTCCAAGTGATAGGCTGATTGGACTTACGTCCACGACCTTTCAATAAGTCGGTCATCGGTAGTGTGAGCTGAGAGTACTCCCGTACAGATGTCCTAAGAAAAACTACAAAACCGAGAAAAGAACGAAGTTGTTTCACTGTTCGCGGTATAGGCCAGTCCAAAACCTTCTGAACTCGGTCATAGTCAATGCTCAATCCATCTCTAGTGATCTTGTGTCCCAAGTAAATGATGTCGGTCATAAAGAACTCACATTTACTAAATTTAGCATATAGTCGATTCTGTCTTAAAATAGATAAGACAATCGTGAGGTGTCTGACATGATCCTCAAGAGTACGACTATAAATCAAAATATCATCCAGGAACACCACCACAAATTTTCCCAAATGTTCACGAAAAAGATCGTTCATCATTTGCTGGAAAGTGGCTGGAGCATTGGTTAACCCAAAAGGTAATACGAGAAACTCGTAATGGCCATACCTAGTCCGAAAGGCGGTTCTTTCGACATGCCTTTCATGAATACGTATCTGGTGATAGCCAATACGCAAATCTATCTTCGTGAAATATTTCGCTCCTGCTAACCGGTCAATTAGGTCATCTGATCTAGGGAGAGGATAACGGTTCTTAATTGTCAGCTTGTTCAATCTTTTGTAATCTATACACATTCTCCAAGTATGGTCCTTCTTTCTCCTAAGCAACACAGGTGCACCCCAAGGTGATTTACTTGGACGGATCTGGCCCATCCTCAGATAATCTTCGAGTTGTTTAGCCAACTCATCTTCCTCAGCTTGGCTCATCCTATAAGGTGGAATACTCACAGGATGAGCACCAGGGATCAAGTCAATACGATGATCTACTGCCCGTTCAGGTGGTAAACCCGATGGCAATTCCTTAGAAAATACATCTTGAAACGAATCAAGTATCTTCTGTAATTCTTTGCTTTCAAACACACTTAATTTATTCACATCCATGGAAGGGATGAGAAAAGAAGAAAGTGGAATCAAGACACAATGGAAAGCGGTGTACAAAGAAGAATTCATTATATTTCCAAAATCAATTGTATTTACAAGAGGTCCCTGAGAGGGATGAATACAATCACCTAAAATACTATACTTGGTGTCCCTATGCTGAAAAGAAAAAATATGACTAGACCAATCTATCTGGACGTCAAGAGTCTTAAACCACTCAATCCCTAATAACAAGTCTACATTTTCCAGATGCATAACATAGCATTCCAGAGTATCTTTGTAGTCCTGAATCTGGATTGGAAGCATCTCCACTTTGCGATCCCAAACTTGTCTGCCCACAGGTAGACGTACCTCATAGGTATGGTCGCTAAGTGTCGTATCAAGACTCAATTTCTGTCAAAGACAACTGGTTAGCTGCCTTTGGCTTGGGTCCTACGTTTGACTTGGTACCCTTTTTCTTCGGGCACTCGTTACGCATGTGTCCTTTTTCTTCGCAGATAAAACAACGTCCTTCCTTCTTGAGCTTCAGAGCCTTAAGGAGTCGTTTCTTCTTCGCTGGTGTCGAACTGGAATTCTTCGAAGGTTGGTCCGAAGACTTGCCTTCATTCGTGTTAGCCATAGGTGCGGAGAACTTTCTTTTATGCTTGTTCCCCTGCTCGATAACAGGTTTCGACTTGGAAGAGACCATCGTATCATCATAGATACGAGCTGAATGAATGGCCTCGTCCAATGTTTTGCATTTGTTATTTTTAACCTGTAATCGGTACGAGTCGGGTAAACCAGCTACGAAAAACCCCAAAAGAGTAGTGGGATCCATCTTTGTAGCTTTCATCTGCAAGTCACGAAACTTCTGGAGGTAGACCTCATAAGTGAGGTGCTGCGAGGTCATGGTCAAAGCTGAAAACCGGGCAACAACATCGTAGTCATCCTCTTTCTTGAGGAATTCTTTCTTGAAAATGTCTTCGAATTGTGCCCAAGTCGTTGGCTTTGGGTTCAGTTCCTTCCACCAAAGCAAAGCTTTGCCGGACAGGAAACCGGCTGCTAACTGTATCTTCTTTCCATCATCATATGGATGAAACTGAAAGTGAACTTGCCACTTGTGTAGCCAAGTGTCCACGATCTCCTTGGTTCTCTGCTTTTGCTCGCCCCCGAACGGTTCCGGAGTAATATTGGGACCTAAAGCAGAAGCCGAGGTATCCATTCCCGAAAAAGTAGAGAGGGTAGTGGTCAATAGAGCGATGGAGTTCTGCAAAGCCTGCATCTGGGCTGCGATTTGTGCCTGACGTTCCGACGAAGAAGCTTCGAGAGCTACTTTGAACTCTTGGAAATCTGATTTTGACACAAACTCGTCAAAAATATCGGCATTAGTGCCTTCCGTAGCCGGTAAGCCTTCGCGTTCCACGAGGGGCTCCAACTCTGATTCTTGGGTCGACATCGTGAAGAGGGTACGTGCAGAGAAAATTCGATCTTTGCACAATGAAAGTGCAAGCGAACTCGAGAGCTTGAGAGCTTGAAAACTTGAGAACTCGAGAGATGTGTGGCAAGAAGCCCACGTGAGGGGGTTTATAAAGGTTTCCCAAAAGCCAAAAAAAAACTCGAAAAGCTAGGCTTAGCTTTTGCTTTAGCTTTTGTGTTTTTTTTTCTTTTTTTTTCTTGAATAAATATATATATATATATATATATATATATTTTTTTTTAATATATATATATATATATGGATATATATATTCTTTTGTCTTTAAAAAAAAATAAACACCATTGAAACCTTAAAGATCTTGGAGGAGAGATGACTTTTAAATTTTTATAAAAAATTTAAACTTTTTCTTTTTAAAAAAAACGAAAGCTTGTAAAAAAACGTAAGCTTTACTTCTGTTTTTTTTTTCCCTCCTGAATTCACCCGTCGGTGAGCTGCCGGCGCCTGGATTAGCGTTTTTTTTTTCTCAACCTCCTGGATTAGCGCCTTCGGTGAGTTGCTGCAGACGTCATCCATTAGCTGACGTCGCCTGTCCATCATCGCTAACCTGCACCTGCTGTCGGCTGCTGGAACCCCGTCGGCTGCTGCTGGAAGCCTGCGCTGGTCGCCTACAAGTCATGGCTGGGCGCCTGCGTAGGCCTGGGTGCTGCCCGCCTGGCCTGTGCTGCCCGCCTGGCCTGTGCGCCGGCCTGGCCTGGGCACCAGCCCAACGTGCCTAGCCTGGGCGCCTAGATGGCCTGGCCGCCTGGCCAAGTGGCTTGGCAAGCCTGGCCGCCTGGCTACACAGGCACGTGCGCCTGCCTGCCAGCCAGCCGTCGCTAGCATACCAACGTCCCCGCCAGCGCACAAACTTGACCGCCTGTAAGCGATCCAGCCAAACAATCGAACAGCACAATCTCTTGCTCTCTCTCTCTCGTGCGCCAAAAAGCTACGAAAAGCATTATGCTTTTTTTTTTTTCTGTTTTCTCTCCCTGCAAGTTATGCGACTGCACACAAGGCCTCTTCTTTGCAAAAGCAATCAACCCTTATTATTCTACCATCTCCCATCAACATGGGGTTCTTTGATGAAGAAAAAACACATACAAAAATCTGAAAACTGCCGCATGCACAGAAAAAACAGCAAGCTTTTTTTTCACATACCGTTCTTCGACCTCTTCTTCTCTACCTACCGACTTGCTCGTTCACGAGGTATGCTCTGATACCACTGTCAAATCCCCACGGATCCCCTCGTGATCGATCTTGGTTCGAAACTCGAATCCTGCAAACAAACGAACAAACAAACAAGCAAGGGGGTGCAGGCCTGACTCACCTCCCAACCATGACAGCCGTGGGCAAGCCCACAATCTTGGCTGTCCCCACCGAGCCACGAGCTGAGCTAACTAGGTTGACGTACCGACCAATCTCCTCCTCACGACGTCCCATACCGCCGTGAAGTTGCCCTCGCGGGCCTCGAGATTGCTGCCGGCCTTGGCTGCATAAAGCAGGTGCACGTCTGCACTAGATCCAGGCTCCAAGACCATAGAGCTCTCACAAACTCGCGAGACTCTCTATGCCCAATAACTAACCTTGGCCACCCTTTTATAGGCTCTTGGCCGGTCATCGGGCGTCCACACTTGGGTGCCCGCCCGTCCATACTTGGGTGCCCGCCCGTTAGTATATCCCTAACTCAGCTCGTCAATCAGCCTGCCTAGTTCCAAGCTTCCCCAAGCCTCGAAACTAGTCTTGCATGCGTATAGCACACGGTAGATACCCACTGTGCACATGACAGTGAAGGATTCAGGTCAAGGGCAGGGTATTCCCAGCCAAGAAAAGGTCCAAGATTACTGTATTTTCTTTCAGTTTTCACATCATTCTAATAAAGCAAATACACCATCCGTGGTGGGGGCCCATTGGGACCCAATACTGTGTCCTCTCCATCTCTCTCTCTCTCTCTCTATTTTCTGCACTTCTCCTTTCAAGTGTTGTGCGTTAATTTCCGTCGCGAAAAGAGTGCTGAATTCTGAGTTTTGAAGTTACCGATCTTTCTCCGAAGCTTCCGCATATTACAGGTGATGTGAGAGTGCCAGACTCATTTCTCAGGAATGAAGACCAAGACAGTGTTCAGAGTCGGGGCAAGAATGGATTGGGGATTGGAGGGAACAGATGCATAGATCTTATTGAGAGTCACCGGGCCGGGTTTTCAGTGAAAAGGGTTGCCAGAGTTGGATGGATGACAGAAGGACTCCGGGAATAGAGTGGGATGATGACAGTCATCCAAGAACAGTTTGGAAGCCCGTCATCAAGTTTAGCAGAGGGGGATGTCATGTGCATGTACTCTTGAGGATCATATTAGACACCTCACGATTGTCTTATCTATTTTAAGACAGAATCGACTATATGCTAAGTTAAGTAATTGTGAGTTTTTTATGACAAACATCATTTACTTGGGACACAAGATCACTAGAGATGGATTGAGCATTGACTATAACCGAGTTCAGAAGGTTCTGGATTGGTCTATAACGCGAACAGTGAAACAACTTCGTTCTTTTCTCGGTTTTATTGTTTTTCTTCGGAAATCTATGCGAGAGTGCTCTCAGCTCACACTACCGATGACCGACTTGTTGGAAGGTCATGGACGTAAGTCAAATCAGCCTATCACTTGGAATAACGATTTGGATATGGCCTTCAGACTTTTGAAAGATAAAGTCAAGGAAGCACCTATCTTAGCATTATTCGATCCTAGTCAGCCTTATGTTCTTGAAACTGATGCCAGTGACTATGCCATCGGGGCTGCTCTATTTCAAGATGGTAGACCGGTTGCTTTTGAAAGTAAAAAGCTAGACGACACTCAATCTCGTTGGCCAACCCTTGAGAAAGAGCTTTATGCTGTGATTCATGCTCTCAAGGTTTGGAGACATTATTTATATGGCTCCAAGTTTGTGGTATTGACTGATCATCAGTCAATCAAGTATGTGTGTGATGCGGATGATTTGAGAGGAAGGAAAGCTCGTTGGGTTGAGTTAATGTAAGATTTTGATTTTGAGATTCGTTATAGAAAAGAGTCCATGAATAGTGTTGCAGATGCGCCGGATCCCTCGTGGAACGCTCTTGGTACGAGACTCGAAACCTGCAAACAAACAAACATCATGGGGGTGCAGGCCTGACTCACCTCCCAACCATGACAGCCGTGGGCAAGCCCACAGTCTTGGCTGTCCCCACCGAGCCACGAGTTGAGCTAACTAGGTTGACGTACCGACCAATCTCTTCCTCGTGACGTCCCATACCGCCACGAAGCTACCCTCACAGGCCTCGAGATTGCTGCCGGCCTTGACTACGTAAAGCAGGTGCATGTCTGCACTAGATCCAGGCTCCAGACCATAGAGCTCTCACAAATCACGCGAGACTCTATATGACTAATGACTAACCTTGGCCACCCTTTTATAGGCTCTTGGCCGGTCATTGGGCGTCCACACTTGGGCGCCCGCCCAACTTGGGTGCCCGCCCGTTAGTCTATCCCTAACTCAGCTCGTCAATCAGCCTGCCTAGCTCCAAGCTTCCCCAACCTCGAAGCTAGTCTTGTGTGCGTGTAGCACACGGCAGATACACACTGTGCACATGACAAACAACCAACCGTTCTGTACTGAATAGTGGCCAGGCTCAGAATTGAGGGCCAAACTGTATGGAGTACCAAACTCAGGGGAGTCGACATATTGGTCTTTCATACTATCTAAGTCCTTCCCCGTGATTTCGAGAATGGTAGATTCTTGGACTGCCTGGATGCTGGACTTTCGACTGAGAGCATCTGCTAATACTGGGTTATGCTTACCAGGGATGTATTCAATCATACCTCCAAACTGTTGGAAGATTTGACTCCACCTGGCCTGTCGATCACTCCACTGGGCACTTGGCATAGTTTGAAGCCACTTAAGTGCTTGGTGGTCTGTTGTCACTGTGAAAGCCTGTCCATAAAGAAAAGGCTTCCAATGCTTGAGCGCTGTGATCACACCCAAAAGCTCTTTGTCATATACCGAATATTTCTTTTCGGCGACATCCAACTTTCTACTGTAATATGCCACGGGTCTATTGTCCTGCTGGAGGACTGCAACTATGGCTACATTGCTGGCATCGGTGATGACCTCCAAAGGTTCGTCCCATGATGCTAACTTTAATACAGGTGCTTCTGAGGCAGCTTTCTGGAGTGCACGGAATGCATCACGCGCCTTGCCTGTAACTGAGACTTTTTGCTTGCGAGTCTTCACCCCCTTGAGCAAGTCGGTAAGAGGTGCTGCAAGGTTGGAAAACTGATGGACATGGGTACTATAGGCCTCACAAAGACCTACGAATGAATGGATTTCTTGGGCGGTCTTAGGAATGTCCCAATCTAAGATCTCTTGAACCTTTGATGGATCCAGTCTAATCCCATCGGAACCGATGATGTAGCCCAAATACTGAACTTCCTTAACACCAAAGACAGACTTTTTGGCGTTTATGTAGAGTTGATTATCTCGCAAAAGTTGCAAGACTTTCTCCACATCTTTCTCATGCTGCTCCGCATTGGCTGAGAAGACTAGTATGTCATCAATATGAAAACACACTTCCCAATGTGGACTACGAAAATCCTAGACATCATCTTATTGAAGGTTGCGGGTGCATTTGTAAGCCCAAAAGGCATGACTACGACCTCGCACTGTCCGAGAAGCTGTTTTTGGAATGTCAGCTTCAAAAATGTGTGATGGTAACCACTCTGGAGGTCGATCTTCGTGAAAAACTTAGCACCGTCTAAACAATCCAAAATGTACTCTATCCTTGGCATAGGAAACTTATTCTTGATAGTGAGTTTGTTTAATGCCCTGTAGTCTACACAAAGGCGTGAAGACTTGTCCTTCTTTTGGACAAATAGGATAGGTGCAGCAAATGGGGAGAAAGAAGGCCGAATGAATCCGGCTCGGAGAAGCTCAGATAACTACTTTTCTGACTCGCCCTCTAAAGTCTTGGAAAGACGATAGGGAAACCTGCTAGGAGGATCTGATCCAAGGACCAAATCAATGTGATGGTCCTCAGGGCGAGAGGGTGGGAGACTGGGCGGGAGATCGTCCCTAAGCATAATGTCCTGATGTCTGGATAGGAGGTCTGCTAACTGAGGGACTGAAGATGTAACGGATGCTACTAATGAGGGAGGGGCTGTTTGAGCACGAACATAAAGGAGTGCTCCTTCGGCTCCCTTGCGGATAGCTCGTCTGGCTTGGAGATGCGAAATCAATGGGATGCCAAGAATGCTTCTATCCCCACAAATCATGACAGGTTCAGGAAAACCTTTACAAATAGTAAAAGTGTCCTACCCCCAATCGGGAATAGGCTCATACTGACGGAACCACTGAATTCCTAAGATCATGTCACACCCCAGCAGAGGTGAGACGATGAAATCTCGTTGAAATGAGGCCTTCTGAACTTCAAAGGCAAATTGCTGTGCCTTCTGGGAAATGTGGGTGCGAAGACCAGGTGTAAACCCGTCCACATCTAGATGATATGGGACTAATGTGCAGTTCAATTTATTAGTCAACTGGGGAGAGATGGCGTCTTCATAACTACCCATATCGAAAAGGACTACAAACTGTCGGCCCTGGACAGAGCCATAAGCTCGGATGACGCTCTTCTAAGCAACATCGCTCTCACCCTCCTGCTTAGCATCAAATACCACGGATGGCATAGGATGCATGGAAGGTAAAAGTTGAACTGCATTTGAGGTAGTAGGCGCGGGGCTGGAGGAGTTGGGGAGGCTGTGGCAACTGTGGCAGGAGCTTTGGCGGCTTGTGCCGCTTGCCATTTGTGGCAATCCTTCTTACCATGCCCTATAATATGACAGAAAAACATCTATTTTCTGACTAGTACTTCCTTTGCTCCTCTGGATGAAGATAACCTCCAGTAATGCCTGCTTTAGCCTTTTCATCAGGGGTTTTCTTAGGTTCTTTATCTTTCTTACCCCCTGAACTGGAGCTATTACTGCTGTCCTTCTTAGCATCTTTAGGACGCGTTACCTTTCCCTGTCTGTGCAGCTGATTGCTGCTGCTGGGGTTTGGTACTGGACTGAGATGACTGCTTGGTCTTGCCCCCGTTAAGCTTCATTTCTTCATTCTGAGCGAGAGTCAGAGCCCGGTCATATGTACTTGGTTAAAAGTTACGAACTGTGAACCGAATGTTAGAGTCCAATCCACGAATGAATTGCTCCATCTTAGCCTGCTCAGATAACCCTAACTGCTGTGCTAAAGTAATAACGTTACCGGAAAACTGAAGCACTGGGGATCCGTTCTGTCTGAGTCCATAGAACTCGTCTTTCAGACCGGTCATGTACTGGGGCGGGAGAAATCTGGTCTTGAGGTCATGGACAAAGATGTCCCAGTCAAAGGCTGACACCTGTGGCCTGGTCTGTATGAATACTAGACCAATGCTGCCACCAAGTGACTGCCTCACCAGTGAGATGGGGAGCCGCTAAGTGGACTTTGTCTTGAGGGTCTGTGATCCTAGCTAATGGAAAATAAGCATTAAACTGATGAATAAATTGATTAACTGATGAATGATCACACTTACCATCATACTTACTGAAGTTTGGTTGACTGCGAATGATGGTGGTTGATGCTGCTGCGGACTGCTGGCTGGTGATACCTATGACTGGGGAGACTGAGGAGAGCTGCTAATACCTCAAGTGTATGGCCTCCTTTTCCCGTTAGTGCTCGAGTAACATACGTTCTCGATCAAGCTCACGTTGGTGTTCTCGAGCGGCGAGTTCAGCCTAACGCCGGTCTTCGTCGATCCTGCGTTGGGCTTCCTCATAGTTCCGTCTTTCTGCTTTTTCTCTTTTCCTTCGAGCCTCATCCTCTCTCCTTTGTTGTTCCATCTGAAAGAAGAGGGAGATGTAGTCGGGTGCTGCTGGAGGTGTAGAAGGACGTGCTGCTGCTGCCTCCAAGAGTTGGAGACGCTCCATGAGCAGCTGGTTCTGAGCTCTAAGAAGAGCTATGGTGTCTGCTGTAGGCGGGAGGACATGGTCTCCTTTGGGGGAGACGTCTTCCGGCTGATGAGTACTCTCTTCTGTAGACATGATGCTGAAGTCGGTGGTCGTGCCGGAACGCAATCTAACCATCCAAGGATGCCCCCACGCTAGGATACGGTGTGTGTGGACAATCTGAATCTGATACCAATGTGATATGCACCGGAAGTCTTTGTATTGGAAGATCCTGTCACACAAATGCTCACACCGTCTTCTGTATCCTGAGTTTCGTGAGTTTAGCAATCCACTTTAATACTTCAAACTTAAAAGAGATATGAGAGAGAGATATGAGAACTGTACACCAGATTGGGTCCCGAATTACCCACTGAAGGGCCCCCTATCCCGATAACGAGATAGTATTTGCTTTATTTCTTTACAGAGAATGACTGTGGACTGTAGATAAGCCAAACGCAAGATCTCGGAGGATCGGAGCTTGGCTGAACTGTACACGGCTGTAGAAACACCTCGATGAACTGATCTCGAGCCTATGCACTCTTCCCAAGGGCATGAGGAAGGGCTGCACACTTGAGGCTGAGAAAAGAAGATGGTGGACTGTTCTAAGCTATGTTAGAATGCTGTAAATGCTTATGAATGCTATGTTACCTTCACCAGATGGCTGGGGCAGATGTAGATGATGCAATGAAGGCTGGATACTCATGTAAACTGATGATTCAGGGCTGAGAATTGCTGTAGACTGAAACGCAATGCTACTGGGCTGCTGCTGGACAGAAACGCTGACCTGAAGGGCTGAAAATCTGTAAACGCAGGCTGATCTGTAGGCGGCTGATTCACATGCAGAAAACGCAGGTGTTTATGCTTAATTGGGGGTGATCTGATGCGCTTATGGCTGTAGGGACTGCTGAATTGCATGCGTTGGAGAACCAAGGTTGGCTGAAGCAAACTCAAGCACTCCAAGGGCTGGATGAGACTAGTCTAGTGCTGAAGGCAAGGGAACTCCTAGGGCTGAGGAGGAAAGCTCTTAGCACACTGAAGACTGAATGAGAAACTAAGCCCTATGCAAGCCTATTTATACTAACTAGAGGCTGGTCAAGTTGGCTGGTCATAATTGAATAAACTTTATGTTTATAAATGCCAATAAATACCATAAAATATGGGAAAAATACCAGATAAATCCTAGTAAATTCCCTAAGGCTTCTGGGATGTTCTAAATGATGCACAGGCATATGAATGCATATTATGCAGAATGCAGAGTGCTTTCTGATGCAAACCCGAAGGCTTCTACTGACTCAATGATTCTCTCCAAGTGGGTTAAGGGACTTGACTGGCTGACTGACCCGCTAAGGCTGAGGAATGACCTACGTAGCTCGTACCTGACTTATCCTGGACTGAGGATGTACAATGGGGTCACGGCATACGACAATTATCATCCTACTGGGTTCTGATACTGTACAATTGTTGCACTGCTGATGATGAGCCATCTTGTCACCATGCACTGAGTGCAGAGTGCATGTGACATGTATTGGCTCCCATTCTTGCCAGTCTTTTTAACAAAGCACTCTATGAAGGCTTCCCACCCTCTTGGACTACCAACACCATTGTCCCCATCCACAAAGCAAGAGATCCCATGGATCCATGTAACTACAGGACTATCATGATTGGTTACGCAATAGCCAAAATCTATGGGGCAGTACTGGAGGACATGAGGGAATGCAACATCATATGGTAGACACTTCTTGGAGATGGGGGCTATGCATGAGCTGGTTATATATAATGGGTTGTCTAGATGGCTGCAGTCGGACAGCCTTACATCTTTTCCGCATGGGGGAGGCACTAGTACGGTGGATTACCTCATTGGATCTCCCGCTCTTATACCACACATCTCGGACTTCACCATCCCTCCTCCCCCCATACTAGCTGACCATGCATTACTTTCTTTCATGATCTCATGCCCCATCATACCGCCCACACCCACACCCCCTGTCACCACCTTCACCCGAATTCATTTCCATCATGATCTTGACCACATCTATGAGGACCACCTCTCCCGCCACATTTCAGCTCTCGACTTATCCCTCCCTATCTCCACCATCACATCCCAACTTTCCTACATCATCCATGACTCCGCCCATGCCAGCTTCCCCTACACCACATGCTCCATAGCAAGTTTGCCAGTGGGATCCCAACCCCAAAATGGATGGTATGATGAAGAGTGCAAAACCACCGGCGAGCTCTATGGCAGAGAGGATGGAAAACAGAGCATCATGCCAGGCAGGCTTTAGGAGAAACTTCTCCACGCTGGACCATATCTTTACTTTACGAGCTATCATAGAGGCGGCGAGGTCCTCAAAGAGACATGTGTATTGCTGCTTTGTGGATTTCCGCAAAGCATAGTCACATGGGACGCAAAATGGAGACGGGGAACGGGGACGGAAAAGATTGAGAATGGCCATTCCCTGTGACTATAGAGTGACATGGGACGGGAATGGGAACGGGAAGATGCTGCCATCCCCAACATTCCCGAGTCTAAAAATGCCCATTCCCTGTGACTATGCCACAAAGCCATTGACTCCATCCATAGTCACAGGGGACGGAGGGGACGGACCCTTGGAACCGGGGGACGCCGTCCCGGGAACATTGTGGGATGGGGACGGACGGACGTCCCCAGCTGGGCGTCCCTCACAAGGGACAGCGTTCCGGGGACAGATCTAGGAGGGGACGGTTGTGGGGGACGGCTGCATGGAAACGCCGCAGGTTAATGTTTGGGCAATGGTCACATTTTTGACCTTTTTTTTTGGCTATTTGGGAGGGGCTTTTCATGGGCCTTTAGCCTTGGCCCATAGGACTTGAGCCTTTGAGGCTTTGGGCCTTGGCCTCTCTCTTGCCTCCCTCCCTATAAGAAGACACACACACACACACTCCCTCTCACACTTCAAGCTTTAGCTTCACACACACAACACACTCTCTCTCCCTCAAGCGGCAAGCCTCAAGGGCCAAGGTCTCGAGTTTCAAGCTCTCACACAAGCAAGCTGTAGCCTCTCAAGACACACTCTCTCCCTCACACACACTCTCTCAAGCTTCACACACACACACACACCCACCCACCCTCACACTCAACTTCTCAAGTTCTCCCTCAACTTTCAAGGCTCAAGCCTCACTCCCTCTCTCTCTCTCTCTCAAGCTATCAAGTGACAAGGAGGCACCCATCATCCATGGCATCCTCCTTGTGGTAGTGGCTCTTCAAGTTCCAACTACCCGTAGAAGGACGACGGGATGGACATGGTGGGATGAGGTCAATCACACCCCATCCCCTCATGGAGGTCAATCACACCCCATCCCCTCATGGAGGTGGTGCACAGCCACGGGCATGCAAGCTTTGCCCGTATAGGCGAGTGGGTTGTACTGACAAAGTAATTTTTAAGTGCTGTTCCTACCTCCATCCCCGTTCCCTACATATGGCCGTCCCCTGTCCCGTTCCCGTCCCCGTCCCCCGTCCCTTGTGACTATGACTCCGTCCCTTAATCTCGTCTAATAGAATGCTTGCAGGAGCTCCAATTCTCACATGAGATGATATGGGGTGTGATGGCACTATATGAGGCAGTACTCGGCCAAGTACGTGCACCTGGTGGAACCTTGAGAGATATATGTAGCACTATTGAGGTTCAGCAGGGCTGCCCACTCTTTGGCCTATACATTGATGAGATCGCAGTATTTGTGGATAGATTTGGAGGTAGAGGTTCACCATTGGCTCAAACAGTAGTGCCCATATTGCTATATGCTGACGACATTCTCTTGATCTCAGATTCAGCCGAGGGTTTACAGAAACACTTAAATGCATTGGACAAATTTTGCAGGGAGACGGACCTTACGGTCAATTTGGGCAAAACCAAGGTTATGGTCTTCAACACATCTTATGCAGTCGCCTCACGATTTTCTTTCATATACAACGATGCCCCAGTAGAGATTGTGCAGAAGTATGTGTATCTAGGAGTCACTTTTACAGGCCCTTTGTTTTGCATGACCACAACTGCCACTGACCGACTTGCGAGGGGGCACGCCTCCCTAGCCCGTATGGAGAGACAGAGTTTCCATGCACATTTCCAAGAACCCCGCACTAAGTGCTGGCTCTTTGATACTCTAACGACCAACGGCTATGTATGGTGCAGCCCTTTGGGGGCCAGGCCTAGGGAAGGATCATTGGAGGAGCATAGAGAGGCTACAGGTGATGATGATGTCACGCATGATCAGGAGTAAGCCATCTGTACCACATGACATTCTGCATGCAGAGTTTGGGGTGGCCCCACTGGTTATAGATGCCCTTTTTCAGAGTCACACTTATATTCAGCATGTATACACGCTTGACAGAGATCGCCTCCCACGACTAGCACTAGAGTCCTCTATGCAATTATACGGCAAGAGGGAGAGGAAGCGATTGAGACAAGCTAGGCTGCCCTCCTCCTTAGCAAAACGGCCACCACCATTACCGACACATGCATGGTACTCTAAGGTAGTCGAGTGGTTTCATGCACATGGCATACAGATGGACCGTCTCCCCCCCATTTCAGTATAGCCTGGATTCCTCATACCTTGATCTCTCACGTCAGGAGATCAACCAGATCATCCGGTTAGATCTACTCGGACTACACATACACCAGACATGGGTGTCTCTGTTAGAGATTGGTAAGAAGTGTGAGTTCTACAAAGATCACTTCTTGAGACTCTCCGGGGATGGATTCTTTGAGATCCCAGGATACATACAGATACACATGTCACATGCCATGCGTATCACGATCGGCCAGCTCAGGGTATCCTCCCACCGCCTCAGAGTAGAGACTAGCAGAGCTAAGGATATCCCACATGAGGAGAGGACATGCACAGTATGCATCACAGGAGCAGTAGAGGATGAGGCCCATTATATGCTCAGTTGCCCGGCTTTCTATGAGATACGGGGGAGATGCCATTGCCTCTTCCGAGAGGGATTTAGACCACTCACACGGGTGATACAGTTTGAGGATCAGAGGTGCTTGGGCACGTACTTGATGGAGCTCAGACGACACAGGAATGTAGTGTTGAGGCAGCATGCTGAGAGGCAGCCCCGGCTCCGACAGCACACCTCACAAAGAGCCATCACAGATTTCTTTTTGTGGTACATACATCCACATTGGAATCTATTGCCCACAACAATTCCTCTACTACGACATCAGAGCCCACCACCCGTACCCACGCTCCAGCTACACGCCCCAGAGGAGTTCTTAGTGAGAGCTCGATCCATTCTGCGAGCCAGACGTCCCCTACCCAGAGCATCAGGACCCTCCACCACACAGACGGATTCGTGAGGTTCTCCGCCGACATGTCACGCTCCCATCACAAAGGCCTAACATTCACTCCACCATCAGATTGGTTCTGGCCGAGGCGGGTATCGACATTAACTGATCACAACATATCTCACTCTACACAGGATCATCTGTTGATCACATGTACTGTCAGATGTTTTCATTGTACTTTTTCTTTCAGTTTCCATGGCTCAATATATCCATGATACCATTGTATTACTTTTGGTCTCATAGGCCCTTGGGGTCTTCCGTAGACGTTAATATAACTCTCTCTCTCTCTCTCTCTCTCTCTCTCTCTCTCTCTCTCTCTCTCTACCTCTGCGTCCCTTTCGCCACCCACGCTTGCTCAGGCCCCCAAGGCAGCAACATAACTCTCCCCTGCACCTGTAGCTGAGCATCTTGTAGGTCGCATTTTCTGAGTCTCCCCCAAAGGGGAGAGGGTACCCTTGAGGGGGGACTCGTTCCACCAACAGCCCTCTCCTTTATCAACAGCAACACATGGAAAGTAAGAAGTCTTTTGCCTCAATCACCGCTTCACGATTACCGCCCATTCCTCCACCCGTGAGCAAGCCGACACCATGGGAAGCCTACCTCATGCAAGAACTGAAGAAACTCTAGGGAGAATTAGCAGCACTGAAACACGAGACTATCAAGAAAGATGAACAAATCAACGAACTGAAAGTGCAAGTGCAAGCCATGAAGACGAAGCAAGAGGAAGCACGAGAAGGTCCCATACCTACAACACTACAAACAGAAACGACAAACCATGTTTCAAAGGTAAATTCAGTTAACTCACAAGATTTTGTTAAAGAAGTCATATCAGCGGTCAAAGAAAAGGAACGAATGGAAAGTAACAAAAAGGTAATCAGAGTCGGTGGTCTTCCTCAAGGCTGGGATAGGGAAGACATAGCTCAAGAGCTTCGAG
This sequence comes from Cibotium barometz, assembly GCF_041138505.1. Lineage (NCBI taxonomy): Eukaryota > Viridiplantae > Streptophyta > Polypodiopsida > Cyatheales > Cibotiaceae > Cibotium > Cibotium barometz. The sequence continues at coordinate 26,674,267 of NC_141077.1, forward strand.
AAGACTACATATTAGATACAGATGTACTTACAGCACAACTGAGCAAAGTAGTCCCCTTCGTGGACTTAGGAGACCCTATCTCTATTATAGTAAAGGGTACATAGGCAAAAGTCTCCTATATGGACAACAATGAGAAAATAGCAGTGATGAAGCAAACAAGGTCTCTCCAAGGGACAAAGGTATGGATAGTTGATGAACTCACCCCGCTACAACTCAAGAACAAATCGGCAGAGCTGAATAAAGTTAGAGAAGCAAGAAAGAATGGCAAATGGGCAATATACAAAGGAGGACAAGCAATCATTAAAGAATTCCGTACCCCACCCCCCTCAAGAGCAAATCCATCCATGGATGAAATATAGCTATTTTTATTTTGAACCTCAATTTCGAACTAGATGCAATAGAACCCATTGTAACTTAAACTCTTAAGAGTCTTAAGAGTTCATTTTGAGTTATTTTTTTTCAGTTTTATGCCTCTTTGGCATCGATACCCAAAGTGGAATGTAAATGGATGTACCTGATCTGTCCCATAGGTCGGATTCGGCCTCCCGTGGACGTTAATATAACTTTCTCTCTCTCTCTCTCTCTCTCTCTCTCTCTCTCTCTCTCTCTCTCTCTCTGTGTGCACACGCTCACAATGGAGCACTTTCATCCTCCTTAGCCTATAGCTCTAATACCTTCAGTGATCTAATCGGATACTCTCGGCACTAATAATATATCCAAGGTACAACGTAAAACTCCAATTTCTTTTCATTAACATAAAGCTCATTGCTTTCCAACAACTTCATCACTTTTTTGATGTCAATGTCGTGTTGCTCAACTGTAGCTGAAATTACATGTATGTCATCCAAGAAAATGAAAACACGCTTTTCAATCAAGTCCTTGAACACATGCATTATCAATTAAAGGTCACTTGTCAGACCGAAGGGCATGACCACAAACTCATAGTGGGGCCGTTCGGTGCAGAAGGCTATCTTGGGATGTCTCCATCGACAATCCTTGCCTAATGGCATCTCCTTTTCAGGTCAAGCTTCAAAAATACCTTGGCGCCATTCATCCTCTCTAGGATATAATCAATCCCAAGCATCAGGAACTTGCTCGACTATCAGCTTATTCAAAGGATGATAATCCACAAAAAGTCTCGAAGATCCATCCTTTTTCTTGACAAAAGGATTGGCGCTACAAAAGGAGACACATTGGAACGTATGACACTGATTGCAACAATTCTTGGAGTTAGTGGTCCAACTCCGATTCCATAGCCTTGCTCAAGTGATACAAAAACTTACTTGGTGGTTCCGAGCCTACAAGAGATCTATTCTGTGATCCTCCAAGCTAGACAATAGAAGCTTGGGAGGTTGTCCCGATGGAAAACCTTCTGGAATCGGTCATGTAGGGTTTGAACTTCTCAAAAGCACTAGTGGCTCTCTAGGTGGTACGAACATAGATCACCACGCAGTGTGCACTTATCCACATTTCTCGTTTAGCCTACAGCTTCGCCTGCATGTGGCTTATGAGAGGAAAATTAGGTATCCATGGCTCACACTTGATGATGACATGAGTCTTGGACACATTTCAGAGGATTCGGAAAGGGTGTTGCTCCCAGTCAATGTCTGGATAAAACTTGTGAAACCAATGAATCCCTAGGATTATGTCTGCTTCTACTATAGAAGCAACCATGAAATTCCGCACAAACTCTTGAGCAATGTTGCATGCACGGAAGTACTATACTAAACCATAGCCCTAAGCATGATTAAGTACAAGATGCTGAATAATCATGATTAAGACAAGGGAGGGAGAGAGAGAGAGAGAGAGAGTTGGTGTTAGGGTTTTCTTGTATTATAGTAGAAAAAGGTGACTTAAAGAGGCTGTACATCTTCTAGGACTACCCCGTAGGGGTGACCTCCGGCCTTCTACATGCTTCTACTGCCTTCTAACTTCTTCAAAAGGTGATATGATGCAATGCAAATTATGACTTCTACTTATATACGCTCGTGGGCTGCAGGTCAGCCATCTGGACTGCTGTTGACCTATATTGGACAAATTAATTTATATAAAAATGATGTATGTTGGTCGGCTGTAGATGCCCATGCTAAGCCTCATATGCTATCCTAATCAAGGATTATGATGTTCATGCTGAGGTTTATGACATGGCACGGGTGTGCACGTGACAAGCAAAGTGAACTATAACTCTAAGCTTAAATAAAGAGTTTAGAGTCACACCTATCACCTGTCTACAACCACAAGCAAGGTCAGAATACAGATTCACCCGCACGGTTCACGAAAGGGCGTCCCCTGCCCATAAACTAGACACATAGATCTTACAAGTAGTAAAGCAGTTCACGCGAAAACAGTTCCAGGCATGCAAGTATGCCATACATAAGAATGTGCTGGACAATCTCCCTTTCATTTAGCTTGTAACGGGCAATCATTCTAGGCATAGACATTACATCCCCAAGCCAACCCAAATATCATACTCTGAATATGGGTGCAGACCGAAATCCCCAACCTCACATATCTAGCCTACTAGCCCTCGACGTACACATAAGTCACTTGCCATGATGTGCCAGCCCACATGACCCTTGGCGTAGCCATAAGCCCCCTACCATAAGGCGTCATGTCCACTATGGAGCTCGTCCATAGGTCCAAAGCTAGTCCAAAGGAAGAAAGCACTGAGAATGCCCAAATGGTGACAATGTAAGAGGCTGGAGATCTCTTATATATGACCCCCATATGCCAGTTGGTTTGCTACTACTGTTGTCGGCCTATCTATCTGCTCACGACTAGGATAAAAAAGCATTTAATGCTATCGCATTTACACGTGTGCTGCTGGGCAGCCCTTTCTACTAGCCGCCAACAAGACTCCATGGGCCTTTAGAAGGCTGTCCTATAACCTAGGGCTTGGCCTCTGACTAGGCCTAATAGCCATGGACTCTTTGGTGGCTCTTGGATAAGCCCTACATGGCTGTCCATGAGACAAACTTCTCAAACTATCTCTTGACCTAGACTGGTGCCCATGCATCCGGCTGGAAGCCTAACAAATGGCCGGTACACCTCTACATCATTCCAGAGGGTTACACAAACGCACAGGACATGCACACCTAACCATGACCCTCTACGGGGAATCCCTAACTAACTTGTTCTAGACAAGGGCTCATATGTGCTTTCCACTTTAACGGAAAGGTCATTCATAAAGACTTTCAGCAATGTTTGAAGATACTCGTTCTCCTAGGTTAACTATACATACACCATGTGAGCTAACAAATAGAAGAACGTAATACACCTTCGTATGCGGGATATAGAGGCATTTTGGCCACTACACAAGCTTTGAATCAATAATTTTTCTGCACAATAATACGGAAGGATATCAAGGCATGTGTGCAATAGCGTTTGCCGTGCCAAAAATAACATTTGATAAGCAAAAGAGCTTTAGGTAGCTTCAGCCCTTCCCTATCCCTTCTAAACCACCATAGGAGTGTATACCATGGATTTTCCAAGACCACCCTATGGAGACGATGTCATTTGGACCATAATTGACAAGTTTAGTGGTAGGTCCATTTTATTCCCATCCCCAAAGCCATTAAAGCTAAACATATGGTAAGACCTTTTTGGCACGAATGTTTAAGCATCATAGCATGTCACAATCTGTTGTCATGACAAAGATCCCACAAATACAAGTCTCTTTTGGAGAGCTCTCTTTGGTAGTATGGGCACAGAGTTGAGCTTCTACTTGGCCTATCACCCACACTCGAATTGGCAAAACGAGATTGCAAATCACCAAATTGGATTTGCTAAAACTTTATGTAGCTGGTCGAAAACCAGTTTGGGAGAAGTATCTACCAAAGATGGAGTTGCCTCCAATATTAACGTACATTCTTCCACAAGAAAGTCTCCTTTTGACGCTATCTATGGGAGAGTGATACTTCCACCTATCCTTGAGAAAAAGGATGTTGATGAGTATGTCACAGAGCTTGAAATGATCTATGCACATGCAAACAAGCATTGAGAGCACTCCAGGAAGTATAGAAAGGTTACCAAAGAAGCATAAAAAGGTTGCCGACAAACATCGCTACCAGATGGATCTCCAAGAAGAGGATTGAGACTAAACAAAATTCGAGAAACCCAACGCCTAATGCAATCGGGAAAAGAGAGATCTTACCCCCTAAGTTACCATGGGCTTTTCAAGATCACAAGAAAGATCAATGAAGTGGCTTTCAGACTCAGATTACCAAACCTGTTCAACAACACATTACATGTGAATTAATTAAAGAAGTATAAGGGACCTAATCATTCGTATCCTGTTTTGGTCCATCTAGAGTGTATGTGCTATTTGTTTTTTGTTGTATTGGAAGTCTCATACCACAAGAAAATTATACTCAAGTACCAGCAAAGCTTTGTACTTGACAAATTTTTATTTTGTCAATAAAGTATGGGAACACTAGCCCATCTCCAACCCATAGTGTGGTGTGTTCAACTCGGATCCACAGTGTTCATACACACAAGGCACAAATCTTGCATCTCTTTATTTTTGCATTGTGTTATTGATTAAGTGAATGATTAAGATCTCTGGGATACACGCACTCGTTGCAAATGCACAAATGGATAAAGTTTTTTTCGTGGCTTCTGGAATGGAGTCTGTTAGTGGTGTTCTAAACAATCAGAAGGAGGCCATGAGTCCGTGGATGGTAGTTGATCGATAGACAAAAATGGCTCATTTTACTTCAACCAATTTGTTCAAACCAAGAAAGATGTGAATACTCCCGAGTTAGCTCATCTATTTGTGGTGTGTCCATTTATGGGCTATCAACCAGCAGTATTAATGATCGGGTTTCGGGATAGTAAAATTCACGTCACTTTTAGAGGACCGTTTTTGAGAGTTTGCATATAAGCACAGTTGAGTATCCACACACAAAGTGTGAGACCAAGATTGTCAGTCGAATCATTGAGGATATGCTTCATGCATATGTAAACAAGAGGCAAACTAATTGGAAAGAGTATATACCAATATTACGGTTTAACTATAGCAATGCAAACAATTCAACTACGGGCTTCAGTCCATTTATCATGATGTACGGATTATAGCCTAGAGCTCTAGTAGTAATTGGGTTAGAGTTGGAAAAGGTACAATCAACTAAAAACTTTCTTGAAGATAAAACCAAATGGTTAAGCTGGCTCAAGACAACATTAAGAAGGCTCAAGATAGAGCAAGAAGTTATTAGACTCATACCAAGGAAGGGTAGAGTTTACTAAAGATGATAAAGTATGCCTAAAGGTACCTAATACTTCTAAAACCCTAAAAACGGCCAAATGCCCCAAGTTATCCCCTAGGTATTGGGGTCCTTTCTCATTAATTAGAAAGATAAATAAGGTTGCTTACAAGTTGAAGCTACCAGAGGGATGTAGAGTATTTCCACTGTTTTGTGTGGGTAGCTTAAGAAGAAAACTGGACAAGGATAATCTGGTAGATGATGAAGCCCTTGTTCAGTTTATAGAACCTCCAAGTCTTCCACATGAACCAAAAATGACAATATGAGTATCTACATTCCTCTTATCAAGCCCCATGAAAACACACTTGAGCTCTAAAATAAACACAAAGCAAGCTGCATATTCTATTAAGTGGGGCAGAATTGTGTCACTGGAAATCACAATAACCAGAGAAAATACCAGTGCTTACCTTCAGCTTGTGAACAACGCCAAATCTGCAAAACACAATCACAAGATCAAGCCAGAGCTTTGCCTAAGTCTCTAGAAACACTTCTGTGACATTTCTGGTGATGGTGTATGCCACTGAAATGGGTGGTGAACTTTCTTAAGTATGCCGATAAAAACCTGAAAAACAAACCTACAGACCTTCATAAAGTCATATACGTTGTACTCCGATATGTCGTATTTCAAACAGTGCTGCTCCGCTAAGAATGTGTTTAGACTGGAGAGAAAACTTCCAAGAACTACAAGGCAGTAGACACGAGAATGACAACATAACTCTGTATGAGCATTGAGAATTGGATATATGCAAACTTACAAATTGCATAGAATTATTACAGCGAACAGCAGCAAACTTGCGGGTGAATTATGAAAAACCATAAAAGTGAAGAAAATTGTGTACCTTCATCCACATCCACTGCCACTCGAAGCAGTTTTGAGGGCAGTGCCTGGATGCCCATGCGATCACCAATGGCAGGACTTTTAGACGCTAGGTGTAGTGTTGTAGCATCCTCTGTAGGAGAGCTTAAAGCCATGGAAGGGCAAAATATAGGAGAGTTGACATGTCCAGTGGTGACAGATGTGAAACTTGATAGAGAGCCATCAGAAACTGCCTTGGAATCCACTCCTAAGCAGTCCTCCTCCTTAGATTGTAAGCATCGTCTAGAATTTGCCGCCTTGTTCACTGAGTCATTGCAGCCATCTCTGGCAAAGACTGCCACAACCTTCTGTGATTCCATTGCCACAGAGACACCAGACTTTGACCTTGAATTACCATAGCCATCACAGAATGGGAAGCGTTTAGGGAGGCCTTGATCATATGCCCTTAAAGGATTGCCAATTGCAAAGCTGCCCTGGATTTCTGGCATGATTTCTGTGGGGGCAGCCACTACCTTCCGCAATGGCATTGCCATGGAGACAGTAGAATTCGACCTTGCAGCATGGCCATCACAGAAAGGCAGGGTTTTCAGGTGTCTATAACCAGAGGTCAATGAAGAGTCACCAACCCCAATGCCGCCTTGAATTTCCGGCATGGTGGCTAGCACGTGGCCACCAACAAAACATGTGCAAGACAAGCAATAAGCTATGATTAGCAAGGCGATAATCAGAGAAATTTGAAGATCAGATGTGGAGCATCCCTTGTCGCTTGAAGACTGGATGTGGAGCTTCCCCTGTCACTTGAAGATCGCTTCCCTTGTCATAACTTCTGCCATGGTGCGATTAGCCAGGTTAACTCGATCGTTGAAATCAGGGTTAGAGAGTCGCACAGTATGCAGTATTCCCACAGAGTGCACTATGAAGAATCCGGGGTTTGAGCGATGTACACCTCCATTGATTAGGGTTTCAGCACTGGCATAGACAGACCAGGGTTTGAAATATGCAGTGATCGCAATCAAGTAAACAGAACTGTCCTACCTGTGAAGAAGATGAGGAAGGAGAAGCTGCAAGCAGCAATGGCGATGCGCGATTTGGGAGCTCAGGACCAAGACCGCCGAGATTCGGAACATGGCAATAATGCAGTTTGCAGAGCTGATCATAGAATTGAGCAAACAAATATCTGCATAACCAAAGCGAAGAAGTAATTTGTGTTCTAATAAAAGAATCCCTCGCATTCCCTTTTTAATTTTTCAAATGAGGTTTTAAAAACTCCAAAGCCCTAGGAGAATACTCTAGCCAAGGATAGTGCAAGTGCTAGTGGAGAATACTCTAGCCAAGGATAGTGCCACTTCAAATCTCCTCCTCTCCAAGATGGAGTGGTGTGAATAATGTCTCTCCGTTTTTTAAAAAAAAACAAAACAAGCATACCCCATTGGTATTTTTTTTGCTTCTTTGGAAGTTGTAACGCTATTCAGAAGTGAGGTGGGTACAAAATTGTGAATACAAGAGGATCTACTCAAAAGGACCAGGATGACAAGGAGGCGAAGGAGAGGGGGTCCAGACGAACACATTTGTTCCACGGGCTTGTTGACACAATTAGCAAGCACTCTACAAATCCACCCGTTTATGCACCCATATTGTGCTCATCAATGGCTTGTTTCACTACCCGTGACATGCAAGCAAGATTCCTTAACAAGTGGCCTAAATGGCATGCACATATGGTTTTGTAACCGGCCTAAGGAGGTCTCTAAAGAACACTTTAAATTATAGCCCATTTGTGAGGGGTCTTTATAAAAGATATTATCAATTAGAGAGCTAGTTGCAAGATAATATTTTATTATTTTATGTACCATACATATTAATTTGATGGCTTAATGTAAAGAGAAGCACTTCACTTAGGATGTAACATTTTCAAGCCTACATCATTTATGATGTTATGTGTACATTGTCAAAGTCTCAAATTAGGACTATGGCTTTCTAAAGGCGTGCTTTACATGACCTTTTACTATTTTGATACCACTTGTTTATTGTCTTTTTGATGCTTAACTTTACTTCATACTGCATACTAAGCTCAATGTTTAATAATTAACAAAATTGATTTGACACTTGCATATACGAGGTTTGCATCCATGTCTCTTTCTAAATCTATACTTTTGTTGGTTAATCAATTTCTAGAGCATATTCTTTCAAGCCTAAATTATATATGCCTCTATTAGATATACATCTATAAGGCATTTGTACATTTAAAAAGAAAAAAGAGTATAGAATCAATTTTTTTTCAAAGAACAAAAATCTGCAAGAGTATATACTTCATTGTCCTCGTACGAGCTTATATTATAGGAGTGTTTGTTGATAAGTTTAATAGTTTATGTTACATGACGCGGCAAAAACCAGATCTTCCAAACAATCCCATGAAATGCAATAATATCCCATTGAATTCTCTCTCTCTCTCTCTCTCTCTCTCTCTCTCTCTCTCTCTCTCTCTCTCTCTCTCTCTCTCTCTCTCTCTCTCTCTCTCTCTCTCTCTCTCTCTCTCTCTCTCTCTCTCTCTCTGCGCCATGAATGCCTCCGTATTACTCATCAATGTCAAAAAAATGATCCTTTAATATAATTTTCATGGCTCCAAATGAGAAAATTGATTGTAATTCTACCTAAGCTTGATTTTAAAGATTCAAATTTTAGAAATTTTAGTTATAAAAACTGATTGACCTATGCATTTTTTCAATAAAACTGATTAAGCTTGAAGGTTGCCCTTTTTTTCATTAGCTATGAAAAAAGCTTATTTCTAACACTATTACTCATGTTGCTACCCTATCATTACAGCCTCTTTGATGTGCACATGTTGCATTTGAGGGCTAGGTTTATCCCATGCACATTGCATGCGTACGTGCACCCTATAACAACCATGCACCCCTAGCCACATGTTTCCCCTCTTTGCACCCCTCTTCTTTTTCACTTGCATCTCTATACCCTAATTGAGTTGTCCACAACGCTTCTTGTGTGACCCTCGCCATGACCTAAGCCCCTATTTTCTCACTCACTACCTCCCCCCCTCCCTAAAATTTTTAAGCCCTTTTGTTTTTTATAGTCAACCGTTGTTTTTATTACCTCTAAATCCTGCCATCATTTCAAATTTAACTTGTCCCCTTCAATTTTTTTGCATTTTCACACCTTTTAATTTTAGCTTGCAATTTTTCAATTTTCAAGTTTTAATTTTCCTCTATTTTCAATCTTTCATGCACATAGCTCAATAAAATAGGGGAAATGACAAGATCAACACAATGGAATGCTTTACACTAAGGATATATTAGAGAATATAGAAATATACATTAAAACAAATAATGGCAACAAGATGGTGGCCACCTTTGTGCTTGAGGGCTTTCAAATTATGAAGAGGAAAGCCACAATAAAGAGCTAGCATGGCTAAAAGAACACCATGAGTATAAAAGTGGACTAAAAATTACCATATAGGACAAGAAATCACATGTAAAAGATGAATCCCTTGTAAAAGTTACAAGAACTCAAGGAGGGGAATGCTAAACTCTATCAACAAATACAAACAACCAAAATTAAGATGCGTAAGAGGAGTAACTAGACACCAATGCTAGTCTCCTAAGGGATGAGAGAATGTGGAGTTATAAAATGACATATAAGACACCATGAAGGGGGTTGTTAAAACTTTAAGTAGGTAGAGGTGGCTAGGAAATAGACTTGCCCACTGATGAAACAAGATCATGGACTACTAGCCATGCTTAAAGAAGACAAGCATCAACAATCTCATGCCCTAATGTTAGGGTAATAAGTCCCCCCAAAGTCGAGAAATCCTTGAAGGATGATGGAATGGAATTATGGGTGTGGAAGTAACCTACTCTGTAGACTCATAGTAAGCTGAGAAAAAAGTAACTAAGGAGAGTCCCCTCCTACTTAAGTTTTGGGATGCCAGTTCTTGCTAACCTTTCACAAGCAAGAGAGCTGCATCGTGAGTTACTGAGGTTGTAATTAGAGTAAAGAAAGCTTGGGATTCTTGCTAAAAAAACTTGGAAATGGGTATTCTATTGTGATGGTGGTAAAGTTATTATCACATACCACTACCTTGAATAGGATGATACCAGAACTATGCTACAAATAGCCACTTAGAATTATACTTACACATTATGGTTGACCAAGAGGATTTGTAGAGACCTTCATAGTGAGAGACATTATCTTCTACATGGAGACATTATCTTCTACATGGAGACACATCAGAGCCCAAAGAGAGGCTTGCCACATGTTACATGATATGACGTTGGCACATTATGGTTTGACCAAGAGGATTTGTAGAGACCTTCACATGGAGAGACATTATCTTCTACACAGAGACACATCACAACATCCCAAAGAGAGGCTTGTCACATGTTACATGAAATGAGGCATTTTCCACATGGGCTTATCATACATAAAATTATGGGCCAAACACCCTTCTTGAAGTGGTCTAGCCTGTTTTCCACATTTTGAAGACTTGAGCATAGTAGATAACATGATAAACTTCCACCTTAGTCTTAAAACATCATTGAGTTCGCCACACCACACCCTTTGCTTACTGTCTCCATCTCACACATTGTTTCTGACCTTATTGACTGTAGCTACCTTGCTTTCTCCATCTCACACACTTTTTCCACCCAACCTTTGTCGTGTACCAAGATGACCTTTAATACCACATCTCCTCACTTCATGTCTCAAGCCCCCTTGTTGCACTCACACCACATCTTACCATAACATATTTTTTTACTTTAGTGGAGGCCTCCTTTCCATGCACACATCACTCTTTAGATAAAACACCTTGTGGAACCAAGCCCCAAAATAATTAGTATGATGATGAGTGTCGGGCCACCCATCATCGCCACTTAGAGAGAAAGAAAAAGGGAAAATCATGAAGATCATGATGTCTTACTTGTTGTAAGAAAAGGGTGTTCTAAGCTCAATGTGAGAATAAATTCTACTAAACATTCTTTATCATGGGGTAGCGGAGAAGCATGGTGCATACTCTGTAAACACATGCCACCTATTACCCACCTATCATATTATCATGGATAGCGGAGAAGCATGGTGCATACTTTGTAAACACATGCCACCTATTACCCACCTATCACATGCCAACTATTACCCACCTATCACCCACCTATCACATGCCAACTATTACCCACCTATCATTGATCTTGTGATCCCGCCCCACACTCTCATATGCATAATGATACTAATCAATCCCCTCTTAACCCTTCACACATTCCTTGCCCCACCTCATACACCCTCTTCACTATCTCAAATGTCACTCAAGCCATACTCCCCTTCGTAATGTTAAATGTGTCCTCATGATCGGTCAAAGAAGTTGACTAGAAAGAGGTTGTCGCATGTGAAGTGGAGAGACTACTGAGATGTTTAGTGATTGGTATGTCGTCCCAACAAAAAGAGATGGGGTGTTAGTATGATGAAAAGGAGCTAGTGGAGTACTGGTAAATGAATGTCCATCTAGTCCACTCATAGTGTAGGCCTTTGAGGTTAGTGGACAACAATCATAGTAAGTTGCTCTCGAACACAAAAACCACTCTCATGAATAGGATTATACACACTAACAAGTGTAAAAACAGTCACACGAAGTGTGTACATCAAGATCCGTGAACCACACTTCCCTAAAGATAGTACAAATTGTTTATGCACAACATCATGGAGACTTTTCTCAATTGGTGGAATTCTCTTGGAGTTTAGGCCAAGGGTTAGACAAGTCGATCCCACTCGTGTCAAATGTAAGTCCCATCCCACCCATGTTAAATGTAAGTCCTAGGGTGCAACCTAGCACCAATCAAGCCCAGCAATTTGATCCCACTCACGTCAAATGTACGTCCTATGGAGCAACCTAGCATCAATGACCAAGCCCAACTAACTGTGCTAACCTTGAAACAATCTTCACAACAGAGTGTCCACACTCTTAGTGCACATACACTCCAAGAGTGTGACCATCCCTTTCCTTCAATTGAGGTTATGCCAATGGCTTAAACGATGAACAACCCCTTGATGTCTATGCAAACACAACATGATAGAGAGGGAGAAACTCTTCATGAGACCCCCTCAATGAGTGGTGTGTCACACCCTATTCATTTCCTAAGGATTCCAAGCACTTTGCACTCGCTCTTAAACCCCAAATTGTTGGCCTAAACTTGTTGCAACATGATACACTCCCCACATGAACAAATAGATGCATCAAGGTTGGTGCAAAGGAAGGAAAGTGTGTACTACTGAATCAAGCCCAACATCAATGCCCTCAAACTCACTCCGTGGTGCACTGCCCCTTTATTGCATCTTTTAAAATGATGAATTGATAACATTTTTTTCAAAATAACAAGTACATAAGCACATAACAAGTACATAAGCACAAGCGTCGCTGCACATCCACACCCAACATATCTCTTCTCATCCACATAAGCACATAAGCACATAAGTCAAAATAACAAGTACATAAGCACAAGCGTCGCTGCACATCCACACCCAACATATCTCTTCTCAGAGATGGAGTGATGGTATCTATACATCAAATAGATCCCCCTTTTCCCAACTCCTTTTCCCAACATATCTCTTCTCAGAGATGGAGTGATGGTATCTATACGTCAAATAGATCCCCCTTTTCCCAACTCCTTTTGCTAAATGTCACAATTGTTGGGGCTATGCTTCACAGTGTTCCATGTCATATCATGCCCTACCCCAATATCCAATATCTCTTAGTCATCATGTGGCCACAACCTCAAGTTCCACCGTCCCAATCCATAGCACTTTAGTGCTTAGAGTATGGATTCCCCTACAATTTCATGCTAAGTGATCACATTGAAGATCACTCCAACTCCGTCAGTTGCTAACCCTGGAGGACCCTATGTAAAGCTTGTTTCCACCACTATACAGAGTGCCCTCTTGTTCATGCCCTTCTAAGACCCTTTTTGTGTTAAGGCTATTTGTAGGAATGACCAAATGAACATAAATTGCCTTCTCTGAGGCATACAAAAGGCTTTTGTAGCCAACAACATGGTGGAAAGCTTGCCATACCCTTGAATTTGTTGAGTTTCTGTGATGGCAAGATAACCACCATTCTCTTTGAACGCATTAACATGGTTGTAAGACAAGCAAAAGAAACATGTTATAAAGGAGGATGTCAAGGCCCCTCAAATCTCAAGAGACTCCTCACCAACTAAAGCCCAACATAAAGCTTCAACCTTGAAGGAGATTGAGGGTAAAAAATGGTGCAAGCCAATGATAAACTTGCCAAGAAGAAGGGCAATAAGTCTTGTGTAAGAAAAGTCAACCTACATCAGGCATGGGGGGATATGTTAACTTCATTTTTTGTGGTTTACTCGGTAGACAACTCTCGTGGGCTCCACCAATAATTATTTTTATTGCCAGAGTTATGGACAAAGTGCTCGAGTTCTAGGAAGTAAAAAATTTTAGTGCTTTATAATATTGTTCGACCAAGGTGGACACTAGTCACTTAATGGTGGTTAATGAGGCGACGACTTTGATGGTTTTCTTTGACACATTTTTAACAAAGTCGGAGTCATTATGAGTGATTGATATTGATAAATCTATTCATTTGGGTCACTTTGATGGTTTTCTTTGACACATTTTTTAACAAAGCCAGAGTCATTATGAGTGATCGGTATTGACAAATCTATTAATTTGGGTCACTTTATAATTTTGTCCATGCTCGAGTGGTTTTTTAGCACTTCATGTGTCGATCTATTAATTTTCCTTCTCTAATGCACTTACAATGATGATGTAACAAGGGGTGATCGAGCTAAGTGTAATGCCGGCATTAAAGGGACACACATAGTTAGCTTAGAACACACATATGTGCTGTTTTGACTAAGGTTGACTGTTCAGGTTTGGGTGCTCGAGCACTTAGTAAGTTGTATAAAAGATGAGAATGGACACTTCCATTGTATGAGATTAAGAGCACTAGCTTCTCTAGTCTACCTCTTGAGAGTATGTGTGTGGTGAGAGAGAGTATGAGATTATGAGAGCTTGTAGGCTATTGTCTCATACCCCATAGCTTCTTACTATGAGGAGTTTGGCCTTGGTGAGCTATAACAACACCGTGGTGGGTGGTGAGAATGATGGAGGTTATAGCATAAGCTAGCTACTTCAACAAGTGGTCAGAGAGCCTCCCTTTGGAAGCTGGGTAGCCACTCTCATCTCCACGATAAACAAGTAAGTATTCTCATTGGTTTGGTTGACATACTTCTCTGTGGGTATAATGTTTTAGCTTATCCCTTAGTCCTATGAGTTTGTCTTAACACACCATAAAGTTTACGCCCGTTCCTACCCCCTTCCATAACTCTACTCATTCATGGAATGCATTATTTCCACTCTCATAAGAATGTAAGAAAGAAGTACAATTATCGAGGGGAACTCGCCTTCACTCCTAAGCTCGATCCTCTCAAAGTATGCAAGCTCAACTTGTGTAGCTCCACCTCCTTTGAGTCTCACCACCAAACAAGCTGTCACCCATTGGGATTGCGTCCATGCTTGCAAGGCATTCTCATCTCATACTTCTCTTACACATCAAGTAGAAAGGAGAATCATCAAGCTTTTACTCTCAACTCTCTCTCACACTATACTTAAGAGCAAGTAGATAGATAGAGAACTCTATTCGCACAAAGGGGAATTGTGTGTTTCAATTATGAAAATTTCAGTTTTATGGCCCTTATTCAAATTTAAGTACCCAAAACTCAAAAACAACTTTAGGAGTCTTGGCTGTGGCTAGCTTTCTCATAATATATGTACACTATACTTAAGAGTAAGTAGATAGAGAACTCTAGCACAAAGGGGAATTGTGTGTTTCCAGATATATTAAAGGTATTTAAAAAAATTCAAGGTTTATATACAAAAACGAAAGAGAAGACCCCTGGTGGTGTGCACATGTGCACACCTGTAAACTAAATCAAGTTAAAAGCTAAAAACAATAAAAATAATTAGGGAAAAGAAAATAACTAATTAAATCAAGTGCCAATATTTAATTAAAATATTAAGGTATTTAATTGCAAGGTTTCTGCTTGGAAAAATAAATTGATATGCACCACTATGTGTGTGCATGCACATTGATAGACTAGGGGTAATTATCCTGAGGTTTAAAAAACCTTGGTTTGGCAAAAAACAAGGTGGATTGGGTTGGTCACAGTGGTGATGGTTTATTTGCCCATGGTATTTTTTATTCATGGTTTATGATAAGTGGTTTATGTAAAGCAAGAGTTGTGCACTTTCCATTACTTCACTTTAGATAAAGTGCATGTGTGTTAGTATAAGGTTTAGTTTAGCCCCTAATTTCTATGGTGGTATGCATGGATTGCATGGTAGGTTTGTGGCTTGACATTAACTCAATAGGACTTGGTGCATATGGAGGCTCCTAGCCACCATTTTCAAATATAAATACCCCCTCCACTTAATGAAAAATCTCTAATTATTTCTAGTGGATTGAGGAGTTCATTTCATAGTTTTCAATGAGCTCGTATAGCCACTATCTAGCACTTCAACCCCTTTCAAAAGTACCTAGATCTTGTCAAGTTGAGTACTATAGCTACCTAGGAGGGTCAAAAAAAAATTGCGGCATTCTAGGAAGCTTTCTAGATGAGTCTATGCACACAATCATGTGAAAACCTATAGTCTTAGTTAAACTCTAAGATTTTTGCATAAGTATTTATATAGAGAATACTTTATTCACATTAATTAATTTTAGGCCAATCAAAAGTAAGATAAATTCTAGAAAAGTCAAATTTGAACTATAAACTGTACCTTTTGGGCCTTGCTTTGGACTTGGAAGACAAGAATCTAGAGAGAGAAAGAGAAATGATAAGCTAGTAGGATTAAGCATAAGATTAAGTTAAAATCCTAGGCTTAGCTTAAGAAAATCTAGGTGATCTCAAATATAACTAGATTAAGTCCATTTCTCTTAGAGAGAAAATCCCAAAATAACCCTTAATTTAAAAGATTGAGAGAATTCTTATTAAAGAAAAGGGCGTATCCTAAAAGAAAAGTCTAGGAAGCCTTGAAAAAGGCTAGATTAAGAGACTTTTGATAGAGGATAAGGACTAAGACAAGCAAGGATTGATGTGCTTGATTCAAGAAGGCCCAATCTTTAAGAAGTATGATGATAGTAGGACTTAGGAATCCAAGGTTGAATTATAAATTAAGGGATTCTCAAGGATAGGTAACCTTAAGATCCTTAAGAATTGACTAATGATTCTTGGAAGGTTTCTTGATTTAAGATAAAGTGTAAACCATTGAAGCTTAATCCAAGAGTTTGAATGACCATCCTTGTTCGTGAAGGACTTAAACAAGATTGGTTGAGTTGGACTTGGAAATATTCTCGAGAAGGATAGATTCTTTAGAAGACCTCACCAGGGCATGTTATGATGACTGGATGAATTTGACATGTTCGGAGTTTCGGCGATCGACTGGAGAATTGTGATGTCTCATTAAGCTTACAAATGTTTACATTGCTTTGGATTAAGATTATTATGTGTTTGATTAAAATATTACTTATTGGTTTGGGATATCGTATCCATGTGTTGCATATGTTTGTTTGTGTGTATCTTGTGAAGGTTTATAGATTGTTATGTGGGTGTCATGGATTACCATGTGGGTGTCATTCGTGGCATGTGCGTCACATAAAGGCAATTGTATGAGAAATTGACCCCTCTATGGGGATGTTTCTAACACGATTAGTGTGAGGACAGGAAGGGTAGGGTAGTGTTTGGTGGCTAAGTATGCATATAAGTACTATAGATGGGTGGCCCTAGCACCATGGGAAGGGTGCAGGGTGCAACCACATGTCGTGAGGCTTTGCCCTTTAGGACTCGAGAGCATAATAGCTCAACCGAGAAACCAATAAATACTGGCCTAGCACACAAATGCATGGTCACTCACCTCATGGAACGTAGGTCACCTGGGATTCTCATAGGTAGCGTCGCGCCTGCACAGGAGCACCCAAGAGCTCCACTCCGTTGTCACCTATCGTCGCCGCACTCCAATAGAAGCTCGACCCTCACTCTCTCTCTCTCTCTCTCACACAAGAGCTCCACTCCGTTGTCACCTATCGTCGCCACACTCCAATAGAAGCTCGACCCTCACTCTCTCTCTCCTCTCTCTCTCTCTCTCTCTCTCTCTCTCTCACACACACACACACACACACACACACACACACACACAATGGAGCATGCAAGAGCTCAAAACACACAAGAGATAAGCAAGGGAGGAGAGGAAAAGAGCACTCACTTAGATTATGCATAAAAGAATGAGTGGTGAGAGTTACATTTTGCCTTTTATGTGTGGCTTCTAAGGTTTACACTCCTAGGCGGCCAAAGTTAAAAATTAGGTCCTAGGGCTCATTCAACCACTTGAGCTTGTGCAAACACCTAATCCACAACTAATACTCTCCACCTAAGATCTCGTGGTGCACCTTTAATAGACAAGTGGTGATCACAGTGTAAAATAATACAATATAAGCACATTCCAATGAAATCCGACATTTCCAAGTGACTTCGGACAAAATTGTTAAAGATGATAAGGTGGTCGACATCGATGTTGTGGATGTCTTGGGTGGCCCTAGCACCATGGGAAGGGTGCAGGGTGTAACCACATGTCGTGGGGATTTGCCCTTTTGCACTCAAGAGAGCAAAATAGCTCAACTTAGAAACCAATAAATCTTGGCCTATCACACAAATTCACGGGGTGTGTGACTCACCTTGTGAACGTAGGTCGCTTGGAATTCTCATAGGTAGTGTCACTATGTTGGAGCACCTCAGAGCTCCACTCCATCGGCCGTCCTGTTGTTACACTCTAATAGAAGCTTGACCCTCTCTCTCTCTCTCTCTCTCTCTCTCTCTCTCTCTCACACACACACACACACACACACACACACACACACATAATGGAGCACACAAGAGTTCAACACATACAATACATAAGCAAGGGAGGAGAGGAAAAGAGCACTCGCTTAGATTATGCATAAGAGAGAGTTACATTTTGTCTTTTATGTTTAGCTTCTAGGGTTTACACTCTTGGACAACCAAAGCTCAAAATTAGGTCCTAGAGCTCATTCGGCCAATTTAGCTTATGCAAACACCTAATCCACAATTAGTACTCTCCACTTAAGATCCCGTGGAATGCCTTTAATAGATAAGTGATGATCACACACATAAAATAATATAATATAAGAACATTCCAATGAAATTCAATATTTCCAATGACTTTGAAAAAAATTATTGAAGATAGCAAGGTGGCCAGCATCAACGTCAGGGATGTTTTCGGTAGCACGATTTAACATGCCCCCCTTCTTGATGTAGATTATGTTCTTGAAAGATGTCGATGAAGATAAGTTGATGCCGCATGAGAAAAGCAACATGAAGCTTGACATTATCTACATAGCAACAAAAATAACAAGTAAAGTGTTCTTGTGGAAACAAGTAAGATTTAGCAAAAAAGAACATTCATAGATGTAGCCATATACAATGGAGATAAGAGTGGTCAAACTTCCCAAAGATGCTACAACGATGGAAATTAATGCGGATCTAACTTATAAATGAGTACAAAGTCTTCTATCCACCCATGAACTTAGTGTAAGAGTATGCCTATGGTTATGACCGCAGCCTCAAAACACAATGATGCACATGAGCCATCTAAAGCAAGATACTAATGCTAGAGAAGAAAAATTGCTTGTGATTAGATAATTATTTATTAGCAAAAGTTTTTTTTTTTGGTTTGAAAGAATTTTCTTTCTAGATATAGTTTTAGTGCTTTTTTTCACACAATAAATAAAGATAAGCCACCACTCCATGGAGATCAAAACAATGGCCCAAAGACCTCTACCAAGAGTATCTAAGAACCGCTAAGAACCTCCTACAGTGATGGTTTTCTAGGGGAGAAAAAATGCAAGGTTCCATCCCATGAAAAATCAAGACATTGGTCTAAAGTAACATTATTGGTGTCCCAAAGACCTACCAGGATCCTACATGGTGATGGCTCTCTTTTTGGTCTTCTCTTTTCTTTTCTTTTTTAAAAAATTAATTAATTTATTTATCTATATA
Source organism: Cibotium barometz (assembly GCF_041138505.1). Classification (NCBI taxonomy): domain Eukaryota; kingdom Viridiplantae; phylum Streptophyta; class Polypodiopsida; order Cyatheales; family Cibotiaceae; genus Cibotium; species Cibotium barometz. The sequence goes on from NC_141077.1 coordinate 26,693,442, forward strand.
TTGTATAACAACTATCCTTTCACTCACAAATTGTTTAGAGAGTTAGAATACGGCTATAGAAGCCTCCAATAAAGTTAGAAAGAGAGCTTGTAGAAAGGAGTTTTTTTTAATGCACAATGAGAGTGGGAACGTGGCTCTTTATTTTGCTTGTGCTTGCGTAGTGGGGTGTGTGGGCAGCGTACGTCACGCATGCAAACTCAGCTTGTTTAGTCATGGGAGAAGAGTGGATGCATGGAGATGGAGAGTTGAAGGTGCAAGGCAAGGTTCGAAGCTGGGGAGACTGGGGCACAGAAGACCGTGAAGCCATGAAACGTTCCTAAGAAACCAAAGAAGACTCTTAGGATGTGAAGAAATGTCACCCGGATTGGGTAGCAAGCAGACTACACCCTAGCACCTTTTCTGATCAATCCTCTATCACCAAGGTATGTACTAAGGTCCCTGCTGACTTGGTAAGGAAGCAGGTGCATCTGTTCTCGTTCTACAGTGTCATCTTGTTCTGCTAAGGTAGACCACCCCTCTAAAGTTAAACTTGGTAGATGGCTACAAGAAGAGGTATTTCATGAAAGGTTGGTCTTGCAAACCTTTTATCTTGGGAAAGGGTTCTTTAACGTCCTTTTTTCTAAGGGATAGGCTGTTTTTGATCTGTTTGCCAAGGCTCCTCTGGTCATGGGTCCTAAACTAGTGTATGTTGTACCCTTCGATCCCCTTTTCGATGTAAATAAAAGCCTTAAGTAGTCTTGTCCTAGTGGGGTCGACTTGGTAGGTCTTCCTCCCTGGATTTGGCTAACACTTGGAAATTTAGCCAAATTGTCAGGCCAGTCTTTATATATTCCTAAAGAAGATGATTCTAGTTGGCAATCAAATAATATATGCATATCATGGAATACCGAGATTAAAAGTCCTAAATCTATGGCAGTGGACTTGGGGGAGTTAGGGAAAATAGAACTGGCCTTCAAGTTTGGTCCCTTCCCTGTTACATGTTTTAAATGTGGAGACCTTGGCAACATTGCAAGCTTTTATGGGAATCTTCCCCAAGAGAAAGTCAAGGGAGAGAGAAACGAGGCTATGGACTCATGGGGGGAGAAGGAATTGGATAGATCAGAGGTTGCAAAGAATCAAGGTGAAGAAGACAAGGGGAAAGGTGTATTGCACCCCTAAGGAAGTGGGCCTGTTTTGAAGGAGGTTGGACCAAGGTCGGTGGACCAAGGTCATGGAAAAGACTAGAAGCAAATCTAGTTTAAGGGTAGCCAAGGAAGAAGCTAGGAAGCTACATAATAAATCATCTTCTAAGGAGAAGGGTCTTATCAATCTCCCTAGTGATCTCAGCCCCTTGATTTATTCCAACCCTTTTAGCCCTCTTAGCCCTCTTGGGGGGGATGGATGGTGAGACCTCTTCTGTGGAGAAATTTTATTGGCAGGTCAAGACTGATTGGAAGAATGCCTAGAATCCATCCCCTGCTGAGGGGGGTAGTGAGGAGGTAGAGATGGTTCCTAAAACTATTCTTGCACGAATAACAACTTCGAGATTAGGGGGTGTACATGGAATGTAAAAGATATAAAATATTTAAAAAAATGTAACTTTTTGGAGTTTTGTGAAGGAGTGGAAACTGTCCATTCTTGTAATCCAAGAACATAACCTATTTGGGGGGAAAGTGGCTAGAAGGGATATTTATAAGGATTGGATAGTTAATTATGGGGAATTGATAAGGGTTACGGTGGAGTGATGCCCATTAGAAAGAAGTCTATGACTCCCTATTTAATTGCCAATCATCCTAGTGGTAGGGCTCTAGTGGTGGAGTGTCAGAATGAGGGAGATAGAATATGGGTAGTGAACATCTATGGAGCCCATAACTATAAAGAAAGGGGATGCTTGTGGGATTGGCTTTCTGGTCTTAATATGCAATGCCCTTCTCTTCTAAAAAGAAACCTAATAGATATTTATTTAAATTAACTAAAGGGAAATACAATAGGGATTTGGTTGGTGGGCACATTAGGGATGAAAATGGTTAGGAGCTGCATGAAATTGAATAGGTGGCCAGGAAATGGGTTGACTATTTGGGGTCTACTTTAAGCCTGAAAGAATATGGTTCTAGATCAAGGTTTATTACAAAAAACAACCTGCTCAACTTGGTTAAACAAAGCATAGACACTAAAAAAGCCAGATGGCTAGAGAGAAATGTGGAGTTGGATGAATGCTGGTTAGCCCTCCTCAATCTAGGCATGGAAAAATATCCAAGGTGGGATGGGCTTTCAGTAGAGTTTTTTATTTCATTCTAGCCCCCCCTCAAAGACATAATATGGGACATTTGTAGAGAAGCCTTCAGCTCTGGACTCCTGTGGACAAAGATTTGAAGGAGGGGGTGGTGAAGCTTATCCCTAAGCAAGCTTCCTCAGGTTCAACCATTGGAGACCTATTACTCTGTTGACTATGGTTTACCAAATCCTGGCCAAAGTCATTGCTTTAAGGATCTCCCCTGTCCTTAAGAAGGTGATCTATAGGAAAAAACATGGATTCATAAAGGGCAAATCCATCTATGACAATATCCTGGCTGCTATGATAGGAAGAGATGTAGCTAAAAGAACTAACCAAAAATGCATTATGCTTCAATTAGACCTAGAAAAGGCTTATGAACAAGATTCACTAGTCCTTTTTGGCAAGGGTCATGGAAAAACTAGGATTTGGCCTCAAGATAGCCTCTTGCATCTTGACCCTGTCTCTTGGGGGATTTTCCAATCTGCTCTTAAAAAAAAGTTAGTAGGGGGTTTGAAATTAAAAGATCAGTCAGGCAAGGATGCCCACTTGCCCCTCTTCTCTTTGCAATTGCCTCTCACCCTCTGATTGTGGCTCTCAAAGAAGCCAGTCAAAAAGGAAGGAGAAGCCTCCAATAAAGATAGAGTTGAGTACTTGGCATACTCCTTCCTTATTTCTAAGACTCTTTTTAAGAAAAAAATGCTAGCGTTAATATTCTTCTAGATAGCAACTGAGAGAAAATCGGACCAGTCCAGGCGCAATGCAAACATTCTCCAAGTGAACAATGAAAGTAAAATAATACAAAGATCTACATATGAAGAGTAAGTTTCAAATACACCTATTCAAATAGAAGAGATTGGCCATTTGCTGCTTGTGTAAGAAGGTTGAATGTGGAGATGTGGAAGGCTACATTGATGGGCTACCCTAAAAATCATGAAACTTGACTGCACACTTCGATGACACATGTAAGAAAATAACAAAAATGAAGAGCAAAGCTTATCGTAAAAGGTCATCGTCGGAAAGATGCAATGTGAATGCAAACTTAGACTCATCATCACTAAGTCCCTCATCCTCTCATCCTCACAAGGTACTCCTAGCTCATATGCTGCTTGTGGCGTACTTGGTAGAGGTCTTAGGGTATCCTCACTATAGAATGGCATTTAGATGATAGGCAAATGATCCAAATATCTATCCCTATGGAAACTATCAATGAAGTCACCTACAATGGCCCAAAACGGACAAGTACATGGCAATAAAATCTCATAGAGTGATGGGGATAAGGCATCATAACATTCCATCCTCCATTGCTCTACCTCTTGCTCTTGGATAGTCCTCACTTGATGGGGTCCACCATCTGAATAGAGAAGAACACACTTTGATCATCATGCCACTATGGAGTCACTCCTACAAGGAACCAAGGAAGTCTGGTCCCCTACCTCTAAAGTAGAATCTACACTACCAACAAAGGTAGGACATAGCTGGCATGTGTTCACAATCATGGCACGGTTCAAGGGGGTAGAATTGTAAACAAAATAGGTCAACAACTATCATAACAAACCTCACTCTGTTGAGAAGTGTGGTGCCATTGAGCACAAGATAAAGGTTGGGAGTGAGTAAGGTACAAGGTCATCTCGCAAAAAGTAGCGACATCATCAAGGATAATTTATCCCACATGAGCTCTCAAGCAACTTAGTAGCCACCTCATATAAAAGGGGCACCTCCAAGTAATGTAAAAACAATCAACTCATCTCAAGCAATATCCAGTAAGTCCATTTGGTTGTATATCTTGCTTATCTCTTTTAATTATTTTTCTTTCCCACTCATGCTCTTTTAATCATGTTTAAGCATTTGCTTTAATCCACCTTAGCCTAGCCTAGCCTTGATCCATATTTCTCAAAGTGTTATTAGATCCGGGCTAACTAGACTTGGAAAGGTGAATAGATTTGACTTGCATTAGTCTAGGTTGATAGGTTACCTAAGATCTCTCTCCGACACTTACTATAAGTGGTCTCAAAAAGAAGGATTTCTACACAAGGAAGGAGATATATGGTCATGAAAGCACGATAAGTATTGCACTTAAATTTTAAGCATTAAGATAATCAAGGGAAAAGAGAGAGAGAGAGAGAGAGAGAGAGAGAGAGAGAGAGAGAGAGAGAGAGAGAGAGAGAGAGAGAGAGAGAGAGAGAGAGAGAGGACCTTGCTGTGCATCATCAAACAACTCAAAAGAAGGGAAGAAGTAGAATATGTGCTGATTCATTTAGCAGCTCACAAGAAATACACCAAACAAGCCTCATACAACAAGCCAATGGCATCAGCCCCAATAGTTGCATATTAGCCATCAGCTTGTGAACAAGGCACAATGTCCCATTGTGGAAAGGTTGACCAACTCTCTCATCATGCATAGACGCAACAATGGTAAAAAGCTTGTCAAGCATGCAATGGAGATCGTCCATTTCTTGATAGATCTGAATCCATTTCAAGTGATCATTGATGCTATTAATAGTGGCCCATGGGAGGATGCAACTCGTATTGGATCAGCTTGTGTCGTTTTAGGAGATAGAGGATGGGACATTTCTCCCTTGAGGATAGTGAAAACAAGTGCAAAGCATCTTGAGCAAGACTTTGCAGAGAAAAACTGAGCAGAGAGAAGAAAGGACAGTGATTAGTTGAGCCAACAACAGTATTAGGCAGCAGCATCGCCAACAAATAGCCACCTACCATTGCTAAGTCATTACAGCAATGTAGCAAGAACAAGTGGTTGAAAATTGAAAGGGATGATAAGGTGTTTTTTTGAAAATATCTCTATTTTTTGGGGCGAAAAGTTCCCCTTCTAAAAGTGACTGGTCACATCATGGAAAGAAAATTTTGGGCTTTTTAAGGCAAAATGCGTATGTGCATCATGCATAATAACACTATGTTCTTCATGGAATTCGACACTAACATAGGCATTATCACCATCAACATTTGTGCTGGCACAAGCATCACCAATGCAATCTTCATTGATAAAAAATTTTCACCAAAAATTTGTAACCTCTGCAAGAGCGGCCTGTATGAGCACACAAAAGTGAGTGTGAAAATGAAGAGCAAATTCCTTGTAAACATTTCGCAACTAAATGAGTATGCGAGCACATGTGTGCATAAACAAAGCAAGAGTGCATCAAATCTAAACATGCCTAAAGGACAAGTGTATGAGATGATCGCATTTTAAAGCACGACATCCACACATAATGCATTGCAGGCACATAAGGAAATAAAAAACAATGTATCTTACACAATGAACATCAAGTCCACACCAAGGGAGCTATTAAAGAGAGAAGAGTCAAGCCAAAGAACAAAGATCAAGAGCTAGGAAGCATTCAACAATGTGCAAAGGACACGATATCGACATGAAGCATGAAGGAAGCAATAAGGGATCTTCATCAAGAAAAAGTAAGGAGATATCAAGCAAGAAGAAACAAAGGAGCTACCAACCACTACCCTAGTCTAACCTAAATCATATGTTGTAAAAGCCACCAAATGAGTAGGCAATTGATATGCAAATGTAAAACACTCGACCACCAGAGAGTAGCTAGTGTAGCACCCTGGGGGAGTGAAAATCAACCTGACCATCTCTAAAGCAACCTCTGAGCTAGAGAGTAACCAAACTAAAGAGCCTCTGAGTTACCCAGCCAAGTTATAAATGAGGGGGGTGAAAATATGTTGTAAAACTTATATTTGACCACCTTGCAGTAGCCTAAGAAAATGGCACCAAGGGAGGGTGTTGAGAAATGTGGTGCTATTGAGCACAAGGTAAAGGTTGGGAGTAAGGTACAAGGTCATCTAGCAAGTTGCCACATTATCAAGGATAATTTATCCTACATGGGCTCTTAAGCAACACCTCATATAAAAGGGGCTTCTCCAAGCAATGTAAAAACAATCAACTCATCTCAAGCAATATCAAGTAACTCCATTTGGTTGTATTTCTTGCTTATCTCTTTTAATTATTTTTCATTCTCGTTCATGCTCTTTTAATCATGTTTAGCATTTTCTTTAATCCACCTTAGCCTAGCCTATTCTTGATCCATGTTTCTCAACACATCCAAGGATGCATAAAAATATTCTTGATCCATGTTTCTCAACACATCCAAGGATGCATAAAAATATCACGAGTTGGTTTAGAAGTATGGAACACTTAATTCCCCTTGAAAATACCATTCTGTACTATCAGCATCCAAAATGGATACACTGATGTCACACCAAGAGATATCCATTTCCCAAGACTTGAAAAGGTAACATTAAAACATCCTAGAAAAAGTTGATTCTCTAGACTCGGTTAAACATTCTCTTTGTAATTGTTAGTTTTTATGCTCTTTTCTCCTTTTTTAAAAAATTTGATGTGTGGGTTAGTTTGTGTATATTTCCCGATGATGTACAACTTCACATTTTGTGGTGTCAGCATTTTTCAACAAGCTCCCTTCACATATGAGCATGAAGAATTGTCAGGGAGTAAACATTATAGGGGGCATAGATATAGAAGTTGATAGAAATGCCCCCCTTCCTATTTCATGTTATCCCTGGACTTCATTAGCGGAGACTTGTGTATACCTTTTGTAGCCATCCTTTCTAGTGTTTGTCCATGTGGGAGTCTTGCTTAGGAGTACACCTAGCTACTGATGATAGCTAGTAGTCAAGGATTACAGGTGGCAAGGGACTTTCATAGCTTGGCAAGGTGGTGATGTTGATGCAAGAACTTGTTGATCAGTAGCCCTTTCTTCAGGTGGTGGGCTTTCTATAGGTATTTGTGTACATGGAGCCTGGCTTGAAGCACTTGTAGATGTTTCATTAGAGTTAAAGGTTTGGTATGTCTCTCCCCTTCCTAAGGTGCATTCCATATTATTGACAATTTTAGGAATCCAAATCTTTTGAGGGACTAGGAGAGGAAGGTTTGAGTTATTCCCTTTATCGATTTTGGCACTATGAATGGACAAGATTAAGGGTTGGCCTGTAGATGTTGCTTTCGGTGATGAGGTTATGGTTGTTTGCTTCCTTTTTGGCACCCAAATCCATGTGTTAACCTCATAGTAGCCTTGAGCTTGAAGAAGATGAGTTGGAATCCATCAAGAGGTAACCTGTGTTTTGGATTAATTTTTGTTGCAGTGCCTCTTGGGTTTCTTGGACAGTGGGTTGGTGAGTGAGAATTGGTGGAGAAGCTTTAGGGACCCATGTAAGGGTAGGTCTTGGCTTTCCTTGTTGATGCCCTTCTGGTAGCTGGCTTGTTATAGAGGTAGATAGGGATGTAGGGCTTGAAGATGAAGAACCTTGTGTGGTGGTGAAGTGGAGGGAATGTCATTGGATTGTGTCGATGTTGAGGCTTTTTTCTTGTAGCATTCAAATTCTTGTTGCTGCTCCAACACATTTGATGTGGAGGTAGTGTTCATAGAGTGTAAAAGTGTAGGGTTAGGATTTTTTGCCACTGAGACACTCCTTGTGGCCCAGTTGATTCCACATTAAGCCACTATCAAAGTTTTTTCCAAGAAGAACATGTTCTTTTAAAGTTCCTATACGGGCATGACTAAAAAGCTACTAACCAAGTGCATGTTCCATAGATGATAGTTTTAAGCAAACCAAGTACTTTAGTATTTTTGGCACTTATACCCTCTATTCTCATGTTATACTTTTCAAGTTGAGGTTTACCCAACTGATTCCATATAGCTGGGACTAGTATCCGTGTCAAGCATAGCATTATATAGAACACTTTACCATAGGGGCTAGGCAATTCAATGGGTGTTCTGAGAGGTGGAATGTGGTCATCCATGTTGTCGATTACCTCTCCAACATAAGCTTGTGCAAGATGTCCAAGGTTCACTTCTTGATGTTATTGAAGTTTTTCCCATCTTTCCCTTGCCTTCTCTTGGGCTTGGATCTTTTCTTTAAGTGGCCCTTTCCTTGGCAGCTTGTTTGTCGTGAGAAGCATGCAAGGATTCTTCGGTAAGAGGTCCATAGTATTTTTTAAACTTACTGTCATTAAGCAAACCGATAATCTCAACTCCGTCTCAAGAGTCTCAACACATATAGTACTTTGTGATGTAACTTCACAAACCCCAAACGGTCCCTTTCCAATATATTTGAGCTTTTTCTTTTCACTACGGTCCCCATACATAAGTACAAGATTTTCTACCTCGATCTCTTTATCCTTGAGATTTTAGTTAAAACACTTATTTTTATGGTCCTTCTCTGTCAGCATGTTCTACACAGTGAGTTGTCTTTCCTACCTGAGTTGTTCTTAAACAAATAATTGGTCAACCAATTCATTACCATTAAGATTTTCAGTTACCCTTATGTTGGGGATCATAAACTCCCAAGGCATTACTGCCTCAAGTCCATACACCATCTTAAAGGGTGTGCAACCAATGTAACTTTGTATGATGTGGATAGGTCTATAAAGGTGCCGTGAGCTTAGACTCCCAGTCAGTGCATCAAGCCTCCATAGTCTTAGTTAAGATTGAAATAAGAACCTTGTTTAGTGCTCTCTACTAGCCATTTTCCTATGGGTAATATGGCGTTGACTTGCGGTGTGTGATCATGAATCTGCTAGTGAGATTTTTGATAATATCATTGATGAAATACTTACCTTGATCACTCACTAGCTCAAATGGACATTCAATGCGGATAATGATGTTCTCATAGAGAAACTTAGTGCAGGACTAGTAGGGTCAATGAAATCTAAGCCCCATTTTTCAAAAGGTTGGTCGATTATGATAGGATGCAATGGCATCATGTCCTTCTTCTGAACACTATATGCCCAAGAATAACTCCATGCTTCACCCAAAGTTGTCATTTATAAGGGTTTAAGGATATGTGGTAAAATCGACACCTTTCAAACACCCTTTTTGGGAATGCTAGGTACTCTTTCCAAAGACGAATGAATGCACAAATCATCCAAGAAATCTACAAGAAACTTTCTTAAGAAGTCCTTAAAAGCACTATTCATAAGTCTTTGCAATGTGGCTAGTGCATTGGTTAGGCCGAATAGCATAACTCGATAAGAAGTGACACACCCTGCTCAGTGGTGACAAAAGCTATTTTATCTTGGTGCTCAGGTGCAATAGAAATATGATTGTAACTTGAGTATACATCTAAAAATCTTTAAGCCTCCTTGCCTACCACCCGTTCAAGAACATGTTCTGAATATAATAAGGGGAAGTGATCCCTGTGTGTGGCAGCATTCACTTTCTTGAGATCGACATATACTCAAAGTTTTACATTTTTCTTGGGCACAATTACAATGGGTGAGAACCATTCTAAACTTGAGATTAGGGTTTTGGAGATGAATGCATGTGCAAAGAGAAGGCTATGGTGGATGGAATATGAGGATAGCCATGGTTTAGGGCATGAGGGAGAGGTGATTAGTACACTAATGATACTACAAGTATGTAATGAGGTGATCACGACTTGGTGGACCAAAAAAGAGATATCTTCTTCATTCCAAAGTGGCTCTAATATAGCCAAAGGGTTACAAGAGATGCCACCTCAAGTCCACAATATCTCAAATATCTCCTCTCTACTAGAGGCTGTTCACACACATTCACCCCCCCCTTGATACATACTCCTTGTGCATCTAGGCATCACATTTTCAACACCCCCCCTTTGTGACATCTAGGTGTGAAGTACACATCATAGGCATCTTGACCTAACATACAACTAGGCATCTTGGCCTTACACATGAACTAGGCATCTTGGCCTTTACATCATTCTACCATGGCTACATCATTGGTGCCAGTGGGTAGAAACAATACAACAAGATACAAGGGGTAGGTGAAAACTCCATAGATTCAAAAAAGTACTTCAATATCCTCCTTTGGAAAGGAGGCCTCCATCACATTCGCTTGTTGAGGTTGATTCTTTGACCAGTAGTTGCTTTCCGTGTGTCCGAGTTTCCCACACACCCTACATTCAAGCTGTGGTTTATTTTTGAATTTACATGTGTTGAATGTCCAGATACAAAAGATAAGTACACACCCCAAAATGAGTAGATAAGAGGGTGTACATATGCACGGGGGAAAAAAACCTTCTAATGAGGCAAAAAGTACCCCGGTGGTCCTAAGTGTGTTCACACACACCACTACCATATAATGCTACAAATCCCCCTTGGAGTGATGATGTGAACATGTACATGGTATGGCCGATCAATCCTAAAAAGGCAATAAGCCCAAAGCTTTACGAAAAGCTTTGAACTTTTCACGAGGAAGAGCCTTCGTGAATAAATATGCCATGTTGTCATGTGTAGGCACATAGACCAAGCTTATCTCTACTAGAGAGTCTTTCCCTGACATAGTGGTAATGCACCTCAATGTGCTTAGTGTGAGCATGAAACACTGGGTTCCTCGACTGCTAATGTGCACTGGCTCTGTCAGTGAAAATCATAGTGCTAGACAGCTGTCCAACATCCAAATCAGCCATAAGATGTCTGAGCCACACACACTCAACTATAGCTGTAAAAGCTGCCCTGTACTCAGCTTCACAGCTAGAAGTGGCCACTACAGGTTGCTTCTTGCTAAGCCATGATATACATGAATCACCAAGGCAAAAGCAAAACCCACTAGTGGACACTCGTGTGTGATAATATCTAGCCCAATCTGAATCACTAAAAGCATGCAGCTTTGACTCACCCCCCCTTTGGATAAAATAATCCAAAATACTGAGTGCCCTATAAATAGTAGAAAACCCTGTTAACATCCTAGCCATGCTTTGTACCTGGGCTATACATAAATCTGCTCAATTGTGAGACCACATTCTGTATATCTGGCCTCGTGTTGCACACATAAAGAAGGGATCCAACAACCTGCTAATACAAACTAGCATCAAAAGAGTCTCCTACATCTTGAAGACTAAGTCGAGTACCTGTCTCCATAGGTGTAGCCATAGGTTTACAGTCTTCAAGATTAAACCTCTTCAACAGCTTCTGCATATATTTAGACTACAGCATAACAATACCATCATTGCGCTGCATAAACTGAATCCCCAAATAGTAATGCAAGGCCCCCAAATCAGACATCTCAAACGATGACTACAAATCAGCCTTAAAAGCTGAAATCTGATCTATATGGGTCCCGTAAGGAGCAACATGTCATCAATGAATAGAATGATGACCAAAAATGTGTCCTTACTCCTCTTCACATAGAGGGTACTCTCTATTAGACTATTGCAAAAATCATTTGCAAAACCAAGTATGCATGAATCTTCTCATACCATGCTCTAGGAGCCTGCTTAAGGCCATAAAGAGCCTTTTTCAACCTACATATTTTAGACTCTTCTCCTTTCATAGAAAAACTAGGAGGCTGCGATACATACACCTCCTCATGTAAATCACCATTCAAGAATGCAATCTTAATGTCCAACTGATGTACATTCCACCCATGATGTGCTGCCAAAGCAATGAGACACCTAATGATAGTCATATGAGATGTGGGTGCAAAGGTCTCATAATAATCAATGCCCTTTTGTTGGGCATACCCCTTTTCAACAAGTCTGGCCTTGTAGAGCGATCAATGCTACCATATGCTTTGTGTTTTAACTTGTAAACCCACTTAGTACCAATGGCCTTCTTGCCCCATGAGGTAGATCTGTCAAATACCAGGTGTCATTCTTGAGTATAGATGAGTATAGAGTTATACTCATCCTGCATAGCATGCATCCAATGATCATCATCTTGTGCTTCCTCAAAGGAAACAAGTTCCTCCTAATTACATAAAGTAGAAATGAGAACATGATCCACATGAGAATAATCTGCATGATGAGAACCTGCACGAGTTTTGCTAGGTAAAGGAGATGCCAACTTGCTATTCCTCAATGTCTGCACAAGCCATTTTGGCATCCTAGATTCTTCTATGGCTGCTCTCTCCTCATCCACTACGTCCTCAATAATTGCCTCATCAAAGGCTGATTTACAGGCTGATTTTGCACCTGCAAAGGCTGAATTTCAGCACTTGGTTCATTTTCTCTACATATGGCTGCCCTCCATTAAACAAAGGTAGGAGCGAATCAAACATGTCTTGTGTGAGCAAACATTCTGCTGTTTTTTGCGTAAAAGCATGGGTTGAACTGAGTTTTTGACAAAAACAACATCTCTACTTACCAAAATCTGCTTTGAGACCGGATGGTAGAGTCTATATCCCTTGCTTTCTGAATTATATCCCACAAATATGTATTTAACTACCTTATCATCAAGCTTATTGCATTGTTGCTCGGGCACAAGAGCATAAGCAAGACAACCAAAAACACACAAATGAGCCACATAAGGCTTCTTGCCATGCTAAGCTTCATAAGAAGTTTTAGACTGCAAGGCCTTGGTAGGGCATTTGTTCAATAAAGAGAATGTGGGGAAGAGGGAGAGCTTCAAACCCGAGCAAGCAAACACACACACACATAAGAGAGAGATGGATGGCTGAATTTTCTTTTATCTTCTTTTTCTCTACTCAACCAACATAACATAAAGATAAGAGTACACACTGTATGGGTTAGTACTCAACTACTACAACATACAAGGGTTGGTCCATAATGTGAACCCGACTAAATGAGCTGGCGCTATAGCTAGTCTCTAGTAATCCAAAATGACTGTCACATAGCCTGTCATGTGACTGGCCACATATCACCCATAATCTCACCAACCGTGCCAGTGGTGTAGATGCGGAAGCTGTCACCCAGGCGGGTCATCAATGTCCACTATAGCACTAGTTGAGCTCGATATCTCAACACTTCCCCTTGAGCTCAACTCCATACACTGCACTCTAAGTAAGCTCCTAAACCTGTGGAGCTTCTCTATGCCTGATGCCTTCATGAAGATGTTAGCTACCTGATCCTCTATGCTAACATATACCATATCTACATCTCGTGCGAACCTTCTCTCTCACAAAGTGATAATGCACCTTAATGTGCTTCATTCTAGCATGATATACTGGGTTACTGGCCAACTGTATGTTGCTCATGTTATCACAATATATGACAACTGCCCTATCCACAGGCTCTCCCATGTCACCAAGTAGATTAAAAAACCAAGCTACCTCACAAGTTGCCATAGCAGCACCCCTATACTCTACCTCTATACTCGACAAGGCAATTGTTGACTGCTTCTTACTACTCCAACTCATAGCAGCACTCCCAAATGAGAACATAAAACCACTGGTAGATCTCTTGTTTGCAATACTACCAGCCCAATCAGCATCTGTGTACCCATGCAACTGTATCTCTATACTAGCCTCATAGAAAAGTCCATAATCAACTGTGGACTTTATGTACCTAAGGATCCGTCTATCCGCATCCAAGTGTGGCTTCCTTGGGGCCTGTATAAATTGACTCACAAGTCCAACAGCATAGCTCAAGGCTGGCCTTATAATGGTCATGTAGATCAAACTACCCACTATGCGCCTGTATGTAGTGGGGTCCTCCAAAAGCTCACCTGTATCTGCAAAAAGCTTTGTGTTCTGACCCAATGGCACTAAAATAGGCTTACAACTTGTCATACCATACTTGGACAACATGTCCAAGCCATACTACCTCTATAATAGCAAAATGCCATGAGGTGATCTCACCACCTCTATGCCCAAGAAATATTGCAGCTCATCCAAATCTTTCATCTCAAACTTCTACTTCAAAAGCATCCTGACATCATGTATGTCTACATCACTATCACTAGTGATAATCAAGTCATCCACATAGATGACTAATAGCATGATCCCTCTATTTGTCTTTTTCACATATAGTGAAAAATCTGCATTGGATATTTGAAATCCAATGGTAACAAGATACTCCCCGATCTTGTTTGACCATGCTCTGTGTGCTTGCTTCAATCCATACAAGGCTTTGTGTAACATGCACACAAAATCTGGATGCGCATCACTCTCATAACCTGGTGGCGGCATCATGTACACTTCTTCTTGCAAATCACCATGCAAGAAAGCATTCTTTACATCCATTTGATGTAAAGACCAACCCTTTCACTACCATAGCGATGACAGCTCTCACGGTTGCCATTCTTGCAATCGGGCTGAATGTCTCCTCATAGTCTATGCCATAAGTCTGCGCATAGCCCTTGGCAACCAATCTTGCCTTGTACCTCCTCATAGTCTATGCCATAAGTCTGCGCATAGCCCTTGGCAACCAATCTTGCCTTGTACCTGCTCACTGAACCATCAGCGTTGTGCTTGACTTTATACACCCACTTACATCCAATCGCCTTCTTTTCCTAGGCAAAGGCACTAACTCCCATGTTCCATTTGCATCCAATGTTGCCATCTCCTCATCCATGGCATCATCCCATTTCTTATTTCCAATTGCTTGCTCAAAGCAAGTGGGCTCAACCTCCTATATTGCTTTTACCATGTAAGCATAATGATGGGCTGTATATCCATTATATCTCAACTTGTCAACAGGGTATCTAACTCTCGTAGACCTGCGTACACCTGGATCATTGCCAGGTGTCCTCAAAACAGCCCTGGTTCTCCTTACACCAGGAATAACCATAGATGGAATGCCAAGCTCCTCATCAACTCTGCTCAGTGCCACTAGAGTCACCATCCACATGTGAGTGACCTGCTGCTGACAGATTAGTCACAAAAGGTTGATCTACCTTTTCCTTCTCTTTCCTTGATACGTGTGTACCTGCATCATTCCTCAACTTGCCTGACCATGGGCTAACATTGGATCCACTACCCGAGGACTCCCTAGGTCCACTCAGCACCTGTGATTACTGCTCTACATGTGGTGCAACATCAGCACTTCTTACATCTGCATCTTTTGTTGCCTTCACTACTGGTGCATACTAGCTACTCATCTCATCGAAGACAACATCTCTGCTTACTCGCATCTCACGAGTGGTAGGGTTATAGCATCTATAACCTTTTTTCTCTATACAATAACCAATGAAGATGCATTTCTCTACCTATGGATTCAACTTTGTTCGCACTTCATCAGGAACATGTGCATATGCAATACACCCAACACTTTCAAGTGAGACACATCTGGTCTTATGCTTGTAAACTTCTGTTTAGGAGTCATACCATGAACAGCTACATTGGGTGTCCTGTTCATAATGTACACAATAGTTGCTATTGCTTCTACCCAAAAGTAATGTGGCATATTCTTTTCAGCCATCAAGGCACGTGCCACTTCTGTAATGTGCCTGTTATTCCTTTCTGCAACACCATTCTGTTACGGAGTGTACCTACATGTAAACTACCTCTTGATTCCCTGCTTTCTCAGGAAATCACTGAACTGGAAAAATATTCTTCCCCACCATCTGATTTTAGGCATTTTATTTGCATGCCTTTTTCCTTCTCTACCAAGGCAATTGTTGCAGTCTTGGTCAGTCCCCCATACATCTGAATGTATGACATCCAATGGCCTTGCACTGACATGCTTTTCATGTGGGAAAGCATGTTTGGCATGCTTACCAAGTTGGCATGCTTCACATACCTTATGCATACAGTCAACCTTAAACTTTGACAAACCTGTAACAATATTTTGGGCCTGCATAGACTTCAGTCGCTGTACATTCACATGACCAATGCGCTTGTGCCATATGTCAATATCTGCAATGACACCTGTTCCATGCCCAAACATGGCTGCCTTTATCTCAGGTATGTTCACATCCAAAGTAAACATCCTGCCATTTCTATTACCCTTTGCAACTAAGCGAGACTTATTTTTGAAGTCTTCCACACACAAAACATCCTTGAGGATTAAACGTAATTTGCAGACTCTGCTCAACCATCTGTCCAACAGAAACTAGGTTCTTTGTAATATTTGAAACATGAAGTACATTAGCTAAGTACTTCATTTTGCCATCCTGCAGACAATGGCACTTTACCAACATGCGCAATGGGATGCACAGTATCATCACCTGTTTCTACATAACCTGGTTTTTTTATTTTCTGCATATCTCTAAACCACTCAGCATGACTGGTCATGTGGTTAGAGGTGCTAGAATCCACATACCATATATCTTGAGATCCTGACACATCTCCTGTTATGGAACTAAGCATGTGCTGCATCACAAAAAGCTGCTCACTTCTGTCATCACCTTCATGTTTGCTAGATGATGCATAGTTGCCTTGCTCAACTTTCCACTTTTAATGTCATTTTGCTTTTTATAGTAGTCCTTTGCCATGTGTCCTGGTTTGCCACAGTAATAGCACTCTATACTATTTGCATTTTGATTTCTTTGACAACCACCTCGACCTCTTTGGGTCCCCCTGCCTCTAGACTGGCCTCTTCCACCTGTGTCTGATTGCTGCTATGAATCATTGGACTGTTGTTGTCCAGAATTCTACTTTCCTTAATTGGCCACCACCGTGGCCTTGTTGACCACAGCCTCTCCCTCTACTCTACCTAAATTAGAGTAGAAGGCATGTTCCGATATGTTCTTGCTTTGTGACAAAGAATCCTCACCTAAAGCCTTTTCTTCTATGATTAGCATAGATATCAAGTCTCAAAAGTTGGCAATATTCTCCCTAACTACAATGGAGGTCTTGAATGGCTTGTACTCTTTGCTAAGCCCATTCAGACAAACACTCACCAAATCATCATCCTCCACACTGATACATTGATAGACCCAAGGGATTCAATAATGCCCTTGATCTTTAAGGCATATTCATTGATGGACATACTTTTCTTTTCCACAGTATGCAACTCTTGCTTTAGCTGCAACTTCCTTGCCTTTGTGGACTAAATGAGCTGGCCAGTCTCTAGTAATCCAAAATGGCTGTCACACATAGCCTGTCATCCCACTGGCCGTATATCACCCATAATCTCACCAACCATGCTAGTGGTGTAGATGCAGAAGCTTTCACCTAGGTGGGTCATCAATGTCCGCCCGTAGCACTAGTTGAGCTCGATATCTCAACATTCAGCACATAATTTGCGCACATAGTTACCTCTAACCAAAAACCATGAGGTAAATCTTGGGCTTTCACCATACATCATGCCATCCCATGAGAGACCTGTTCTTCCTCTTAGCCACACCATTTTGCTGAGGTGTGTATGGCACTGTACATGGATGCCTTATGACTTTTTTAGCCATATATGCATGAAATTCCTTGGACATATACTCCCCCCCTCGATCTGAACGAAGGGTACCAACTTTACATTCACATTCAGTTTTCGCCATGGATACAAAGTGCCTAAAGCACATAAAAACCTCAAACTTCTGCTTTAATGGATACACCCAACTATATCTAGAGTAATCATCAATAAAAGTAACAAAGTAGAGATATCCCCCAATAGATGGTGTCCTCATAGGATCACATATATCACTATGTATAAGCTATAATTTCTTAACAACACTCACAGATCCATCCTTTGGAAATGATGTGCATTTTACCAAGAATACACCCCTCACAGACATGTCTAGCAGGGGTCTCAAGAGTTGGCAACTCAGACACCATATCATACCTTTGAAGGTGTAACAAACTGCCATAATTTAGATGGCCAAACCGTGCATGCCATAATTATGCATCACTCATAGCACGAGTCGTAGAGACTGAGCAAGCATCATGCTGCAACTTCTTAAATACATCCATTTTGTATAGGCTATGAAACAAGGTACTTGAGACAATGATAGAATAACCATCATTTCTATCCTGAACTGTACATCTGTCATCCACAAATTTACCATCAAGCCTAACAAGGCTAAGGCTGAAATTGAAAACAAGTTCTTCTTAATGCTTGGCATATATAAGACTTTAGAAAGAGTAAATATGCCCCCATTTGCAAATAGTGATGAGCAGCACAACTCTACCAACTCCTTTGACAAGATATGAGGAACCATTTGCACATGTGACGGTTCCTGCACTTGGGAAAGATTCCAGAGATGAGAATAATTTTTTTTGTGAAGTAATGTGCTTACTAGCACCACTGTCAAAGTACCAAGCATCCGATTCTACCACTGACATGCATCCATCTCATGAATAGAAGGGTCATAACTATAATGAATAGTCCATGCCCAATCATCTTGAGCAAAACTTGCAAATTCCTTCTTCTCTGCACTTGGTGCAGATGCATCAGCCCACAACCATACCCAATTCTTTCTTTTTCTCCTTCTCTAGCCTTTTCTTGCACTCATTTATGTAGTGCCCTGGTTTCTTGGGTAATAGTGACACTTGATATAATGCATCAAGTGCATCCCATGCCTGTTTTGAAGTCTTACATGACCGAATATGAGGAATAATGCTTCGCTTCACAGAAAGTGCAAGCAATGCATGTGCCTGTGCATCTCTTCCATCCCATCTCGTTCGAGTAGCAGTGGGAAGTACTGGTGGTGCATGTGGAGGAGCCACATCTGTATCAGATTCTACTTCAGATGTACCTGCAGCACCATAGTTGAACTGGTAGTTGTGAGAAACAAGATGAGTTCACTACCACTGATCACATTCCAAAGGCCTTTAGCAACCAGTACATGCCTCATCATATAGGACCACAATGGGTAGTTAGTCCCATCAAGTTTGTCCTTAGCAGATAACATGTTAAATACATCACTACCGCCAGCCATGACTGTCTACCAAATGCAAAATCTTTCAACACACTGCAAGTACTCAGTATTCATTGAATGCAACCCTGGATGGTTGCCAACTGACTGAATCACCTGCAAAGTGTATGAAAAATAACACAGAGTAGAGAATAGAGTGTTACTGGTGAAAGTATGATGATTGATGTTGTTGAAGACACTGTAGATGCTGCTGCACACCAAATCTTTGCCGCTGCACAGCCCAAACACCCGAAATCGAGCAGAACCAATCCGAAATGATGCCTCTCCAGAACGTATGCAAAAACCTTGCGGTAGCCAAAACATGCCCGAATCATGCTGCAAACCCCAAAAATGTTGTATATAGTGTATATAGCACACTATAGGATATAGCTTCTTCTCCTAAGAGGGTATCTCAATCGGAGACAGAAAAACAAGGTCGTGTGAGGAGGGAGGCAGACTACTAGATCAAGTGTCAAGGAAGCTAGCTCTGATACCAATTGTTGGAATTAGGGTTAGGGTTGCAACAATGCACACACACAAGATAGAGAAGCTTGAGAGCACACAAACTCACTAGATTAGAATGAACAAATGTGTGCCAGATACAAAAGATAAGTACACACCCCAAAATGAGTAGATAAGAGGGTGTACATATGCACGAGGGAAAAAACCTCCTAGTGAGGGAAAAAGTACCCCGGCGCGGCAGTCCTAAGTGTGTTCACACACATCACTACTATATAATGCTACAAAAATTTAACGAGTTTTTTTGAGGATCCCAAGAAGCTTGTACACTCCTTTAAGGCCAAATAAGTTCTTACAGCCTAGGTAATGTAAAGATATGACCAAGGGACAAGTGGGGCACTGGTGAAAACTATACAAAAAGTACTCTCCTCCTTCATGATAAAAACTTGTGGATTTATGATGAGAAAGGGACCCTTTTGTTATAGTTAAAAATGAGAAAGGGACCCTTTTATTATAGTTAAAAATGACAATGGCTGGCCACTCTACATGCTCACTTAGTTAACTCAAGGTTGGTAGCCCATAATATCCCATGTAACTCAACCTTAGACTTTATGCACCCAATCATTTTCCATGCATTCAACCACTCCTACACGCATCCACCCATACATCAAGTTAACTCCCTCGGTCTTTATGCTTATTTTCACATTTGATTTTTTTCTCCCCAAAAATTACTCCTAAGGTTTTGATTTCCTCCTTTCAACCTTAGAATTTAGACTTTTATCCATTCAACCTTAGCATTCTTCTCTATTTACAATTTTTGCAAAGGATAATGCACACATCCCCTAGCATATTTTATGAATAATCTTTATTATTCAATTTTCTTAAAAATAACTTTTTAAAAAAATCTAATATTATCTCTCTCTCTCTCTCTCTCTCTCTCTCTCTCTCTCTCTCTCTCTCTCTCTCTCTCTCTCTCTCTCTCTCTCTCTATACATGGGGTATGCTAACTTATACTTTTTAGCATAATCTTCTTAATTAAACTCAACCATCCATAAACTAATCCAAAATTTTACGTAAACTTGGATTCACCTCAATTAGACCACCTAGATTAATTGTCTCTCTCTAGGGATTGTTTATCCTAAGGCTACTCTTAAATTTGTTTTAAATCATATATTTTTCCTAGGTTTAGGCTTAACCTATCCTAATCCTTGATTTTTCTATAGTTCTAGACAACAAGAAGTTTTCTTTAATTTATTAAGGTCTCTACAAGGTTAGGTGCAGAATTAAATTAACCTAAGGGAGTAAGGTTAAATTCAGAACTTAGAGATATCTATTTTTGGGAAAAGTGTAGAGATTAAGAATCTATTAATTTAATTTATCATAGAAAAGATCAATAAAATACAAGAGAATAATAAAAAACATAAAATTAGAGCAAAGGGTCTAATTTTACCTTTAAAATTAACCCGTTAAGGGGGTTGTTGCACCCTGTTGTGTGTAGATAAATAAGGCTTCTTCCTTATCAAAAGTCCACGAGTTTTTCTAAGCTTGTACAATCCCCAATTGTCACTCATTTAAGCCCAAATAAGTACTTATATGTTACAGCCTAGGTAATGTAAGCATATGACCAAGGAATAAGTGTAGAACTAAAAACTATGCAAAAAGTACTCTCCTCCTTCAAGATAAAAATGTGTAGATTTCTCATGGGAAAGAGGCCCTTTATATAGTTGAAAATTATAGTTGTGTGGTCACTCTACATGCTCACATAGTTAACTCAAGGTTGGTAACTCACAATATCCCATGCAACTCATAGTATAAAGAGACCCTTTATATAGTTAAAAATGAAAGCTGTGGCCACTCTACATGATCACTTAGTTAACTCAAGGTTGGTAGCTCACAATATCCCATGTAACTCAACCTTAGGCTTTCCATGCACTCAACTCCTACATGCATCCACCCATATATCAAGTTAACTCCCACAGTTATGCACGGCTAGAGTTATCTACTAGTCTTTATGGTTATCTCCACATTTAATATTTATTTTACTCCCCAAAAATTACTCTTAAGGTTTTACGTTCTTCCGTTCAACGTTATCTTCACATTTAATATTTATTTTACTCCCCAAAAATTACTCCTAAGGTTTTGCATTCCTCCTTTCAACCTTAGACTTTAGGCTTTCATTGATTCACTTAAGATTAATTAAAATGTGCACTTTTCTCTATTTAAAATTTTTGCCAAGGCTAATGCACACACACCCTAGCATATTTTATGAATAATCTTCATTATTTAATTTTCTTAGAAATAACTCCTAAATTTTATTTATAAAATTTTTAATATTATTTTTTTCTCTTTCTAACAAGGGGTGCAAATATGCACATGGAAAATCCCCAATTAATTTATGCATATGGCAACTTGCTCATTAATCTTAAAATTTAATTTTTAAATTTCTCAATTACTCAGACTTCCAAACCTCTCATTAAAAATGCTCACATTATTAAAAATTCTCACACTAGAAAGTGCACTTTAGAAAATAATATCCTCAATTACATTAGGATAAGGGGGAAGAGCGATCTTACACCACCAGTGGTTTATAGGCTAAGTGATAGCCACTTTGGCTTACTAGAGTTATGACATAGTTATAGCACCAACTCATATAGGCAGATTCACACCGACCTTGTAGGTTTTCGTAGAAGAGTAGTTTCCCATATAGTATGTACTCTTATCCTTATGTTATGGTTGTAGAGAAGTAAGAAGATATAAGAAAATTCAACCATCCATCTCTCTTGTGTGATTATCTACTTATGTGTGTGTGTGAAGAAGAAAGCTTGCAACAACAACAAGGAGCTCAAGTTCAACCATTCATATCTCTTGTGTGATTATCTACTTATGTGTGTGTGAAGAAGAAAGCTTGCAACAAGGAGCTCAAGTTCAACCTCTCCCCAACATTCTTCTCATGATATCAGAGCATTGATTCACATGAAGAGCTTAAGAGGCAAGCAAGGGGCAAGACAAAGAATCTATACACGTGTAAGGATAATTTCATCTCTTTCTATTTGATTCCCAAGCAAATCTCTGTAAGTAGTTTGCTAGTCAACAACATCAGAGCAGTAATAATAGCCTGGAGAGGGAACTATCGTATCTTGGGGATCCCTCTTTGGTGAAGAAAGAGTGTATTGTATATTGTTTACTGACCCCATAATAGGGCTTTTAAGGTATTTTTAATTTGATTCGGAGTGATTTTGGGCTCGTTTTTTGCCTGCAAGGTTTTGCAGACACTCTACATAAGGACCTCCATTTGACAAGCCAAGGCTGCCCCACTAGATTCACAGCTGTCAAAAACTCTTAGGCCAATTTTCTCTTTGTGGTGTGATTGTGTTTCCCCCCAAAAATGCAAGCAACTGTTGTTTTGACGATTTTGGTGCAGTAACATGTGCGTTTCTTCATAATTGATGCTTCAAGTTGGTGCACCTATGAGTTGAGAAGAGGCCTCAAGTGGAAGCTTTGGCTAATCATTCAATGGATAGTGAGAAATAATCATCATCACTCCATGGACATGGGGTAAAGTAGGAGAAGACACAAAAACCCTAAATGATGATGGATGGTGATTAATCACTAATGATAACTAGTAGATATGGTAAAAAGCAGAGATTAAGAAAGCATAAGCACTAAAGAAGATGACATTGATACCATGTTAGCGGGTCATGGTGGCTTAAACACGGAATCATGAAGTTTAAGCATGATGACGAATGAAGCAAATGGATTAGGATTAAGCACAAGTTATTAATCATAAGCCCATCAATGACTAGATGAAGAGTGCCAAAAGACTTATACTATTGCATTAGATATTGCATTAGATGGTAGCCTTTGAATATGATTAAGCACAAGTGATTAATCATAAGTCCACCATAATGAGCATATGAAGAGTGCCAAAATATAAAAGTAGCATCAAAATGAGCACCTAGTGCCTAGAACTGAGTGTAATCAAGATTCTTGTCCACTTGCATCCCATGCTTATCTCTAAGTGATATAGAGGTGTGAATATGCCCAAAAACTATGTGCTTGACATGGCCATAGACCTTAGAATCATTTTCCCAATGTCCCCAATATCACATACAAGATATTTTGGTGTGTAATTTCAACAATAAGACTAAATGCTTATCAAAATCTTAATTCCAAGTACTTATAACTAGTTATAGGCACCTCAGGTCCCTTAATCCTTAGCTACCCTACAAAGATAAGACTTATGAAGTATAAAAACCAATATCTCATGTTTATAACCTTCTATTAACCACTCTATAGCTTAACATGGTTTTCCTTACCCAACCTACCATAAGGATGCTTTACCATCTTAGCTGCTTAAACAGACACTTAAATTTTATAAGATGATGTTGGAGCATATAAAGCGGCTTTACCCTATGCTTATGGTAGGTTTTGCTTGCCCAACCTACCATAAGGATGCTTTACCATCTTAGCTGCTTGAACAGACACTTAAATTTTATAAGATGATGTTGGAACATATAAAGCGGCCTTACCCTATGCTTAATGTCAAATAGGGAAAGTCTATGAACTTAGTGTACAATGTTACTTAAGAGACCAAGTACTTATAACTAGTTATAGGCAACTCAGGTCCCTTAATCCTTAGCTACCCTTTAAAATCTTAATTCCAAGTACTTATAATTCCAAGTACTTATAACTAGTTATAGGCACCTCAGGTCCCTTAATCCTTAGCTACCCTACAAAATCTTAATTCCAAGTACTTATAATAGGCACCTCAGGTCCCTTAATCCTTAGCTACCCTATAAAGACAAGACTTATGAAGTATAAAAACCAATATCTCATGTTTATAACCTTCTATTAACCACTCTATAGGTTAACATGGTTTTGCTTGCCCAACCTACCATAAGGATGCTTTACCATCTTAGCTGCTTGAACAGACACTTAAATTTTATAAGATGATGTTGGAACATATAAAGCGGTCTTACCCTATGCTTACTGTCAAATAGGGGAAGTCTATGAACTTAGTGTACAATGTTACTTACGAGACCAGTAATAGAGATCGAACCATTTTTAAGTTTGGCCGGGCGGCCTAGTGTGAAAACTAGTTATTTGTATGTAAGTCATTTTTTATCAATACACAATTATTCCCTTGCATTAATTTTCTTATGAGCTCTCCTTCTTCCCTTTTCTTGCTTGCTTGCATGCTTGATGGAGGATGCATACATCTTTTGAGAGGAGAAAACTCTGAGCAGTGATTCTCGAGCAAAAAAATTAGTGACTATCTTGTAGAGTAATTTCTTCAAGAAATAGGTAAGTAGCTAGGGAAATTACCCACAACCATACACAAATAGGTGATTATAAGGAGAATTATTACTTGGCAAAACAACTTCCTAAGAGTATATTTACTGAAGCAAAAACCCTTTAAGGGGCCCAAAGGGTATTTTGGCTTGCAAAAATACACACAAAGGGACCCCAACGGGTAGTTTGTTTGAGAAAATATCACCCCTAATTACCTTCTTAAGGACTTCAAAGTGTATTTTTGGTGGGGAAAATACTCATTCAAGGACCCTGAGGGTATTTTTGTTGGAGAAAGTACCCCTAAAAGGATATTTTTTGCTAGAGAAAAATACCCCTAAAAGGGCATTTTTTGTTGGAAAAAGGGCCCCTCCATTACCCTTAGAAGAAACCCAAAGGATATTTCTGCTAGAGAAAATACCCCTTTAAAAAACCCAAAGGGTATTTTCACTGCAGAAACCCTTTGAAGAAACCTAAAGGGTGTTTTCAATGGGGAAAATACCTCCCTCATGGGTTTTTTTTGGAGAAAATTCATCCTAAGATTACTTTAGTTAGATAAACACCCCCCTCAAGACCACTTTTTTAGTGTTTTTTTTTAAATTGCACTACAAATTTAACATATATATTCATCTTATATATTCTTAGACAAAATATGTTTTTTAGTGAGAGAAAATTCACCGATTAGTTTCTCTGTTACTCAGACTGCTCAGAGTTTTATACTCAAAAAATGCCCATCCCCCTTGATTGATGCATGATGCTAGATAGGTTTGATTGTAGGTTTCTTCTTACATTAGCTTCCCCTTCGTTCCCTACCTATTGTGAGAGAGAAATTGTGAGAGAGAACCTCTTCTTGTCTCTATCTAGGCATTGAGATCTCTCCCTTCACCCCTTTGACAAGGGGAATTATGGTGTGACAATGGAGCGAGGACATGATGGAGCACAATTGTGAAGTTATATTTATGGTTTGAAGGCAAGACCCAATAATGCATGCTTTGGCAAGGCTAAGGTAAGCTCAAAACTTCAACATATTTGGTGCTGCCGCCAAGGACTAGCTCCGTTTATCCATCTATTCCAAGATATTAGGAAATATTTCCCATTGTTGATTAGGAGGTCAGACTCTAAAAAATATACATTTTTGGATCATTAAATAAGTTAGTTTGTGTATTTTTTGCATGAAATTGGAGCCCAAGAGCCTTAGATTTCATTGCTTTGATCTAAGGCTTAGCTTAGCAACAATTATGATTAGGAGTGGAATCCACTCTAAAAACTTGAGCATTGAGCTCCGTTAGGTTAAATTAGAGTGGGATAGCTATTTTTGTTCATACATTTTATAAATTTTTCATGTATTATTGGAATTAGTAGATTAGAAGCATGCTAAACAATAAAAAATATTTAATTAGTTTTATAACAATCATTAATTAGAATTAGTCACACCCCATCAAGTATAAAAAATCACAAAAACCATTTAAAACCAATTCTCAAGAAGGGGAAATGAGCCCACAATCCCGCACAAAAGGACGTGAGTCTGGACACGTGAGCCACGAGCTTGGACACACGAGTCGTGAGTTTGACATGATCTTGGAGATGTGAGTCTCGAGGTAGGAATACCTAATATAGTATGGACCAAATATTCTGCCGCCATAATGACTTGTGGACACACGTTCTTTGAAGATTTTCTTGTTATACAATCTATACCAACTACAAATTCCAAGGAAAATTCTTATCCTTCATAATTATTAGGAAATTGAGTACACTTATTACCCCAATAATTGTACATCAACCATCATAGGCCCAGTTCCCTAGATTTTTGTATACAAGATAGGCTTATTCCATACAAGGAAAATTCTTATCCTTCATAATTATTAGGAAATTAAGTACACTTATTACCCCTATAATTTCACATCAACCATCATAGGCCCAATTCCTAGATTTTTGTATACAAGATAGGCTTATTTCATACAAGGAAAGCACGTGTACTGAGTTCATACAACAAAAAAATATGTGAACCTACAAATGTGAGTCTAGAGGCATGAACATGCATACATGAACCTAGACATGTGAGCCAAGAGATATGAATCTGGAGACATGAACATGCATACATGAACCTAGACATGTGAGCTCACATACGTGAGCCTGGAGATATGAGTCTAGAGGCTTGAACCTAGACATGTGAGCCAAGAGATGTGAGCTTAGATATGTGAACATGCAAACATAAGCCTGCATACATGAGCCTATAGATGTGAGTCTGGAGATATGAACGTGGGGACGTGAACCTTTTTAGCTTAGAAAATATCCCCTCCAACTTTATTATTACCCTTTACCTTAGTTTAGGGGGATCTTAGGAATAAGATTCGAAACGGCATGTTGGATTAGATATGACTCTTTGTTTCTCAATCTAGATGATTATTTATGCACTAAGCGATGATGTATACACAAGAAGAGAAGAACTAGAGAAGATATATGAAGAAATACAGAGTTAGTTATGCGTCTTTGTTTCGCAACATGTATGTGTACTGTGCAATGTTTTGTAATCAATGTGTTGATCATTTGAATGTTTAGTAATGTTGCAATCATGTTTAATTTTAAATCCATAAACTTTGTGTTAGATTATCTATCAACACTTTTAGCAATCCTATTGCAATCGATTCCCAACACATGCTCTAGTTTATGATCCGATCGTAATGTAAATTTTGCATGGAGCTAGCATGAGGGGATTTTTTACCCTTACCTATTAAGTTACGAATCATCTTGCTATCTTTTAGGATATCCTTTAGTTCATCTTGGTTGTCACTTAGAACTTGATAGCGTTCATCATTTCGTCTTTCACATTAATATGTTCTCTTTATGTAAAGAGGTTTCACCTATTCCGCATGTATCTATTTTGTTAATTTATCTACGACATCTAGTTGATCATGTCAAAGTGATTACATTTTGTGGGTGTTCTACTCTCGGTCTATTAACATCTTCTATTTTCCATATTCAAGCCAATTTTATCACTTCTATGTGGATATCCCAGTAGTCTTTTGTGTCCATGCTCAATCAAATGTGCAAAAAGTTGTTCTTATGGAAGTAGAGCATGGAAATGACTCTTATTAGGTTATTGTCCAATGTTGGATCATATATTATGGACCGGACTCAGTATTATGATGCTCGCCCAAGAGCGTTGCCCCACCACCTAACAATCTGATTAATTCTGTCAGACATGTTTTCCTGTAGCAATCAAATAACCTGCAAAACAGACAAGTTCAGTATGCAACCTGTAATATAGCAGTATCTCCAAAGGTGACCAGAGTACATGTACATACACCCAATATCAACAATACATGTGCAAACCCTATCTGCACTTCTAAAATACACTGCTACGCTACAATAACCAAATTTCGAGCAGAAACAGTTCTCTACCATAACTTCTAGAAAACTATCGAAAATACCCTGCAATGACAAAACAGGGCCCGGAACGCGCCCAAAACGTGAATCTGGCCGAGAAAACTTAGTCCAATAGAACAGAATCCCTGCCTTGTAGCTCCGCTTCCACAAAGACAACTCCTCAATTGGAGATGTGTAGCTCCCAGAGCTACTGAGGGGGTGTTGTACCTAAACCAAGAAGAGAAAAGAGATGATGGTGCTCTTACCCAACCATGTAGTACCGCTTCCTTCCTTGTGCTTGTTCTTGGCTCTTGCTTGCCTCCTTAGCTCTCACACAAACCAGGCTCTGATACCATAAAGAGAATAAGGGGGAGAGGGGGAGCTTCAAACCCTAGTAAGCAAACACACACACATAAGAGAGAGCAAGCAAACACACACACATAAGAGAGAGCAAGACACAAGAGAGAGATGGATAGCTGAATTTTCTTCTATCTTCTTCTTCTCTACTCAACCAACATAACATAAAGATAAGAGTACACACTATATGGGTTAGTGCTCAACTACTACAACATACAAGGGTCGGTCCATAATGTGAACCCGACTAAATGAGCTGGCGTTATAACTATGCCAGTCACTAGTAATCCAAAATGGCTGTCACACAGCCTGTCATCCCACTAGCCACATATCACCCATAATCTCACCAACCATGCCAGTGGTGTAGATGCAGAAGCTATCACCCATGTGGGTCATCAATGTCCGCGTAGCACTAGTTGAGCTTGATATCTCAACATTGGGTTTGTGGAAGATATAATCACTGGTGTGGACAACCGACACATGGATGATCACAACATGGTTGACTCACTAGTAACTATTCCTAGTGTAGCTCGGAGCCTGTTGATTTCCAAACTGCTGCTTGTTGTCAGATTAGGTGTAGAAATCTCCTTGACACATCATTTGAAGGGTCTGAACTCCAGCTACTCTTGGGGTGGTTTTGGCCCACGCGGTCTTACTAGTGCATCACTACCTCCACCATTACCTGTTATAGCTCAACAACTATCTCTCAAATATCCAAAGTTCCATGGTAAGAAGGAGGAGGATCTAAATACACACGTGGTAAATTTTAAGAACACCTAGTTGGCCAATGGCATGCCACTTACACTTACAACTACTCAAAAGCATAACACATTCAGACGTTTCTGACCATTTTAACCCCAAATAGACCTAAATTTTAAGAACACACGTGGTAAATTTTAAGAACACCTAGTTGGCCAATGGCATGCCACTTACACTTACAACTACTCAAAAGCATAACACATTCAGACGTTTCTGACCATTTTAACCCCAAATAGACCTAAAATTTTTGACCATTTTAACCCCAAATAGACCTAAAATTACCTCAAAAAATCCCATAAAAGAACTCCCAAATAAATCCATAAAAATCTGTAAAAAAATCTTCAACATAATTTTAATTTTCAAGCAGCAGGCAAAGTGAAAATATAAATTTCGACCATATTTTGGCCTACACTCAAGACTTTTAAACATGTACAATCTTCATCCAGCGAAATTGTGTGAAGCAAGACTTGAGTTTGACCTTCATACAAAGTGTTTTCTCAGATTCAACATAAATGGAGTATTAAGATAAGTCAAATTTGTGTTCTTTATTTATTTATTTGGTAAAAAATGTGTATAGCATCTTTATTTAAATATCTATTTTAGCACCACATGGCACCACCCACCATGCAAGAAAAAATTGATACACTGCAAAAAGGAAAGTAGAAGCTGAGTGTGATCTAGGTGTTGGAGTTGAAAACCTTGCCGCCGTAGGAGAAGATTACGCAGCTAAATTTTGCACTATATGGAGTCACATTGACCTAATGTTTTAAGCAACTAAAGTGCTTATGGGAGAATGGTTTGTGTGAGGTCTACAAAAGAAGTTAAAGCCTATTATAGCATCTATTGATCTCACCACCATCATCAATGGATTTAATGGGTTGGTGGATGATGCTCAATGATCAGAGCGTAGTTTGGGAGATAACTTGACTTCAATAAAAGGAAAGAAAAAGTGAGAAAAAGATTCCTCACAGGATAAGCAAGAGAATAACACTTTGGGTGATGACTTGAATGTAGAGTCAGATTCAAAATCCAAGCACAAGAATCATAAGAAGAAATGCCAGAAGCCAGAGATTGTCAAAGAACGACTAGTGACAGCATAGGCTAAGCTTCAGGGTGTGTAGGAGGAGCTAGATCTGGACTGCGATCGGATGTTTAGTGCATGATCTGTTTAAATCAAGGTTACACTAAGGAGGGATGTAAGCTTACTCCCTATTGTGCTATATGTTAGACCACCACACACATGTTACGAAGGCAACTTGCTAGTATAATGGAAGAGTGCATTGTCTCACAACGTTAAGCGGACCTGACCTAGGCTATAGTTCCAATTCAATAGATAGTCCTAGTCAACCACGTCAACAAGTATACCACTATGGAGGACAAGATCGTGGTGGTGTGGTAGGCATGTCTTTATAGTGTTATTACTACAAAGCAATCAATCATCGTAAGACAAAGTGTCTGGTGTGGCAACGTCATTAGTAGGAAGTCCAAAAAACATGAGCGAAGGGGCCACTTGGCCCAACCTCTAGCAATCAACCTTGTGCAAATTCAGCCCTATCTGGAGGCTTCTGAGCCTGTGCACATTGTTATCTTGGTAGTCACAAGGATGCAAGGCCCAATATAGTTGATTTGAAGAATCAAGATGGACCAAGGATAAAGTAAAAACCCTACAACTGGGAGGAGCAGAGGCGTGTTGCCAAGATAATGTAGGAAGCATAGGGCGAGGTTTGGAATGCTAAAAAAGCACCCCTGCCAAGGATGGTGGTAGATAGTCTAGCGGCCATTTGATTAGAGAAAGGAATTAGTATGAAAGAACTATAAAGGATTCAAGGTGTAGTGCAGAGATAGAATGTGCCAGATGCATCAGGATCAAGTAGCAAAGGTGCAGTCCAAAGCTAGAAAGTGCCGGATGCATTAGGATTAAGCAGTAGCCACAACAAAGGTGCAATCCAAAGCTAGAAAATGCTGAACGCATCAAAATCAAGGAGCATAGGTGCAATGTAGGGCCAAAAAGTGTCGAAAGCACCAAAATGAGACCGCAGAGCTGGCAAAGTGGTAAGGGAAAGCAAAGCATATTGTTGAAGTTCAGAAGGAAGAAGGAAAGAACATTGTAGAAATTCAAAAGGAAAGAGGAAACCAAAAAGTTAGCTTTGTTAAGAATAATGACATCCAGGAGCAATGCTTGACCAAGAGAGGGGTAGATATTTTGCCTCAGAAAGAAGGAAGCAAGAGATAGATATTTGAAGAATCATCTGAATATGATCTATGAAAGGACTTGCAGAAGATGAAGGAGGTCAACATTACATTGGATATATTCCTATGTTTAGTGCCTAATTATCAGCAATAGCTATTGAAAACCTATGGAGAAATTGGTGGAAGTTGAAGCCATGTAGTACAATGTGGATCAACAAATAGAACCAGTTTTGGACTATGATGAAGCAATCTTGGAGGCCACATTGACATTTAAAGGTCTGAAAGTGTGTTTGGCATCCTTATTGATAAAGGAGGCCACATTGACATTTAAAGGTCTGAAAGTGTGTCTGGCATCCTTATTGATAAAGGATCCAGAGTCAATGTGCTATCATAAGAAATGGCCTATAGATTAGGCATCATAGAGATGCAGCCGGTGTGCCCTTTGTCATCAAGATGGCGGATCATCAAAGAGTTATGCCAGTAAAAGCATCGTTCACCATTACCAAGAAATCACTGTGGCTGAATGTAAATTTCTAGTATCCTTTGTGATTTTTTGAATGAAGTAAAACTCAAGAGCATATCTGATGCTACTTGGCCAACCGTGGGCCTATGCCATGGGAAGATCCACCAAAACTGGGAAACAGGTCAGCTCACCATCGTAGAGGGAAGAAAAAGGTCAAAGTGTCTATGTCAACCAAAGGAAAAGTGGATCTGTTGGTTTGACCACTCTATGTAGGGAAGGGATCAACTAGTTGGAAGGAGTGGAGGATGATGAGGAAGAGAAAATCTTAAGGGAGATCGATGGTAGCTTACAACTTGCACCTTTGTGGGATCAGCTGATATATCATCTCTCAACACTATGAACCCTAAATATTCAATTTGTTTGATAAAGAAGATATACTTGCTCTTCTTAACAAAAAGTTTGTGCTTTCTAAGATTTTCCAAGACTTTATGCACATGCTTCTCATGATCAATGGCTCACTGAATATTTCTGCATCAATCAATTAAAGGTAGCATGGATATTCAGTGTATATGCCTCAATAGGTTTGCCAGCTTGGGATAGCTCTAAGAACTCATTCATCTTCTCTTTCTGGAATCCAAAAGGATAAAATCTCTCATGAAGGTGATTATTCATGTCCTCCCATCTCAACTAGGTCCTGATTTTAAGATGTCCAAGTTCAAGATAATTTCTCCAACTATTTAGGGGGAAGAATCTTGACCTCTAGGCCCACAAGATTTAGACACTTGGCTCCAATCTTGACCCCTATTCCTCTTTGACTTGGGCATACTAGAATTTAAAGGAGATCTCTTCAGGGGAGGGGGCAAGAAAGGCTTCTACTTCAAAAAAATCATCATCTGTCTTGACTACATCTATAGATGAGGGCTTTACATTCTTCACGGATCTATCCAAAGGAGGATCCAATCTCCTCACAAACTGATGGAGAAGGGTCTCATCATTGTTGGAACATATATGCCTCAATAGGTTTGCCAGCTTGGGATAGATCTAAGAACTCATTCATCTTCTCTTCCTAGAATCCAAAAGGATAAAATCTCTCATGAAGGTGATTCTTCATGTCCTCCCATCTCAGCTTGTTCCTGATTTTAAGATGTCCGAGTTCAAGATAATTTCTCCAATTACTTTGGGCCACACTAGTAATCTTTAACCTCAAGAGCCATCTTACTCCTATCATTGTACCTTGTGATATCAAAATACTCATCCATAGAGTATTTATAGTTTAATATTGCCTCTCTAAGTTTGTTGTATTCTACTCATAAGGGTCCTCTCCTCGTGCTAAGAGGCATCTTACTCCTATCATTGTACCCTATGATGTCAAAATACTTGTCCATAGAGTATGTATGGCTTAATACTGCCTCTCCGAGGTTGTCTTCTACTCATAAGGGTCCTCTCCTCTCGCTACTAAGAGGCATCTTACTCCTATCATTGTACCCTGTGATATCAAAATACTCATCCATAGAGTATGTATGGCTTAATACTTCCTCTCTAAGGTTGTTGCCTTCTACTCATAAGGGTCCTCTCCTCTCTAAGATCTATGGAGTGCTTCTTTATCCAAAGGCTAAGTACAACATATGAGCTTGACACTTATGCCTCATGAATCTTCTGAAATAAAAGCCTTTTCTTACTTCAAAATCTTAGCAATGATTACATAACAATAAAAGATATTCTTTAGCCATGGAAAATCTCAACCCTCAGATCCAAAAAGCTAAAAATGATGATATTGGCCTATAATTATAAATTTTCTCTACGAGGAAGATATAAACTCAGATAATTTAGCCTAGCTAAATACTACTCTCTAACATAAAAAGTCTTATGCCATGAATTATGTATTCCTTTATAAAACCTAGATTTTCCATGATCATGGCTAGGTTTAGATTTTAGGCAAAGAATAGAAGATAATCTATGTCTATTACTACAATAAACTTTTCTTTGTCTTCATCCCACTAGATGACACCACATAAATAAAGACTAATAAGGTTTTCCTAATTAAAATTCTTGACAATTGAGATAATTTTTTTTAACAATCACCACTTTGTCACTAGATAGGTGCCCCTTATGTCCCTTTCTAAATATGCACCCCAAAACTAGTGCTCAAAAAAAAAAAACCAATTAAAATAAAGGTAATGCAACAACAAAGGAAGGTCATCAAAATAACCACTCATAGCTCTCATAGAGCAATGATAAACCTAAACAAACATGCCATAATACACCCAATCAGAGGCTCAACTAAGCAGTCAAGATCCTATGTTGAGGAATATAGCACCTAAGAGTTCTATACATTAATCTATGAACCTTGAGATCCCTATAAAGTGGTCCATAAATGAATATTCTTCTTACAAAATCCAATATAGTACCTAAGAGTCCTATACATTAATTTATAAACCTTGCGATCCCTTTGAAGTGGTCCATAAAGAACAGTTACTATGCCTCTTATAACATCCAGTCAAATAAGGATCGTCATAAGGGTAGTGTTCTTTGATAATTGATCATCATAATAAGAACAAAAATGTTCTCCGATAGCTTCTCATCTTGGTTACAAGTTGCCATGATCCATAGTCTTAAGTACCACTTGTACATGTGATTAGCAGGTCAAGAGGTAAAAGTTCTCAAAATGTTGTGTCAAGGTGACTTGATTAGTGTAACGAGGTGAAGAGAGAAGATATTTGAATGTGAAAACTATCATATCATCCTTCTTAGATACCTCTTAGAGACTCTAGATAGATAGGGTCTGGCAAGATGTTGCTTCATCTGAAAGAGAGACCCAGTAAAAATACTATAATTTTTTGTTTTAGGCAGTGTATCATACGATGAAAGTATATCTAATCGTCTTAGTATCACATTTAAACCTTTCTCAACTTTGTTGTGAGACCCCTACCCCTCTATCTATGGTAGCCAAATCACAATAAGGGTAGAGTAACTCACTTAGGGCCTCATATCAAGATGTCCTAACACTTGGCTATCCCATCACTTCCTCTCAGGCTGACTAGTAATTCTTACGTAGGAAAGGTGAATGATTCCTCGAGGTGTATTCTCTTCATATTTCTCACAAACAGGTCACATCGAGTGGCTCCTCTCCAGGCTTAACAAGATGTCCTCACTCCTCAATTATGAAGGCAATGTGTCTATCCTTATTCATGATTTTCCAACTAACCTATTCATCCCAACTTTTTCTTGCTCTAAAAGGCACAAATTTGTTTTGTTTTAGAAAATACATGCTTCTCGGGTCCACTCGATCGCCTACTTTTTAGTATTTAATCCTTTTTCTATTTCGACCAAATCCATACGCTCATGGATCTAGCTTTTCACCCTCCACAAGACCTATGGAGCCAGTATGAACACACACCTATAATTGAAATTTACCACTTTACTCACACACACCACTTAAAAACAAGAGTTTACATATACAGCCCTATATAAAGCAATCCTTCTATATCACACTATTCTTTTTAAACCATCCATATATCATATGTCCACATCACATAATAAATATCCAAGTAACATATCAGTGTCACCTCATCAACATAGATTTCCTTACACCACGATCTTTATCTGTAGACCAGGATGGTATGCACCACCAATGAGCTCGACCACTTCTAGACCACTGTGATAACCAGAGGAGCTTTATAATGTCTCACATCCACCTCAACACATGTGCCTAGCAATCTTAGGAGTTTCTTCTATCGGTTGTCTTGTCTTGTCACCTATCCTAGAAGCATAAACACTCTAGGTACTAGTGTTAGGAGCCTCATAAGTCTAGTGTTAAACTGCTGCCAAAGATATCCATAATGTCAATGTTAGCTACCTTACCATCTTCAATAATTTTGGCCAAAGTCATTGCCTAGAAATGCTGGATTTCATTGGAATATGCTTATATTATATTATTTTGCATGTATGATCATCGTTTATCAATAAAGGCACACCACAGGATCTTAGGTGGAGAGTACTAGTTGTGGATTAGGTGTGTATAAGCTAAAGTGGCCAAAGCTAAAAATTAGGTCCTAGGGCTTATTTGGCCACTTTAGCTTATACATAACACCTAATCCACAACTAGTACTCTCCACCTATGGGATCTTAGGTGGAGAGTACTAGTTGTGGATTAGGTGTTGTGTATAAGCTAAAGTGGCCAAATAAGCCCTAGGACCTAATTTTTAGCTTTGGCCACCCAAGAGTGTAAACCCTAGAAGCCACACATAAAAGGCAAAATGTAACTCTCACCACTCATTCTCTTATACGTAATCTAAGTGAGTGCTCTTTTCCTCTCCTCCCTACTTATCTCTTGTGTGTGTTGAGATCTTGTGTGCTCCATTTTGTGAGTAAGTGAGAAAGAGAGAGTGAGGGTCGAGCTTCTATTAGAGTGCAGCATGCAACGGGTGGTAGGCAGACAATGGAGTAGAGATCTCGGGTGCTCCTACATGGCAACACTATCTATGATAATCTCGAGCGACCTACGTTTATGAGGTGAGTAACACACCCGATCATGCATTCGTGTGCTAGGCCAAGATTTTTTAGTTTCTTGATTGAGCTATTGTGCTTCCGAGTGTGGAAGGTCAAAGCCCCACAACATGTGGTTGTATCTTACACCCTTCCCACCATGGTGCTAGGGCCACCCATAAAGTAGTGCCGCTATTGGGGAATAGCCCCACCGCATAGCCACGGTGCATTTTGAATGCTTGTGAATGGTTTAATTTCATGAGAATTCTGTTTTCGATTCAAGAATGTAGGAAGGAAATCCCCAACAAATGGTATATTTTGCTACATTGTAGTTAATTTCTATTACAATCATGGAGAGAGGGGAGTCTCTAATACCATATTAAGAATCTTGGTGTTCTAAGAAATGTATACGGAAGCTTGCTAACCCTAATGCATAAACATAGTGAACCTAATATATTGGTGGGTGATACCTAGATGAACACATGGTGTGTGTGTATACTAACTAAGAATTTATCTTAAGCTAATTAGGTTGCAAGATAGATTAACTTACACTCATATAGAAGCTTAAGATTCTTGTGTACTTCCATTGCTTGTTGAAATGACCCCTTTTATATGGTTCAGTACAACATTAGCTTTGCTAGCTCATGTGGGATAATTCATATGACTTCTTTGCTAAACAATGTCTTCTTTGGTTTGCTCAACTCACTCCCTACCAACTCTTGTGCTCAATGGCACCACATTTCTCAACACCCCCCTTGGTGCTATATTTTTTAGTAGGCTACTACAAGGTGGTCAGATGTGAGGTTTACAAATACTTCAGTCCCCTTAATGTAGGTGGTATGTGGATTGACATTTGGACTTGGACATAGAGCATCTCCCCTTGGGTGCTTGACTAGCTACTCTAAGGTGGTCAGGAATGTTTACATTTGCATCGCTTCCCCTGGTGCTCTCTAGCTACTCTTAGGTGGTAAAGTGTGCTTATAAACACATAGATTTTCCTACTCATTTGGTGGCTTATAACATATTAATTTATTGGGTTAGGGTAGTGGTTAGTAGCTCCTTTGTTTCTCAGTGTGCTGCTTGCTTGAGATCTCCTTGCTTTTCCTTAATGAAGATACCTTGTTGATTCATTCATGCTTCATGTCGATCTCGTGTCCTTATTTTTCTTCTTTGCATTGTTGGATGCTTCTTGGCTCTTGGTCTTTGCCCTTTGGCTTGACTCTTGGCTCTTTGACAGCTCTTTTGGTGTGGACTTGATGCTCCTTATGTGTCTTTGATGGATTCTATGTGGATGCCATGCTATGTGCTATGGTCATCTCATGCACTTGTGCTTTGAGCATGCATAGGATAATGTTTTGTGCTATGCTTTGTGAGGTGCTTTGCCCAGGTATATGTCCCTTCCCCGATGAACTTTCCAATACTTAATGTTGTGTGTCTATTTTCCATTTGAGAAGGTCTTACCACCATGAGCTTTATTAGTCTCTATGGTAGTGTCTAATCTCATATAATATTGAGCTCTAATTTTTCATGCAATGACTAATTTCAAACTGATACAAGTGATTAAGATGCAAACTATGTGCTAAAAATACACTAAATGCGGTGAAAAAGTACTCAATTTGAGAAATGAAAATGGGTGAGATGGAGTTTAATGCAAGAGAGAGCTTCCCACAGTAGATTGATACTCTAATTATCCAATTTTGAAGCTTAATTGGCCTAGTTTTTGCTAGTAATACACTAATAACAATGATTAGTGCTTAATCAATATGATTAAGGGTAGCAAATTTTGGCGGCCAAAATTAAGCTTGTACAATGCAACATTGAGAGGGGTTTTTGCATAGCTGTGTTGGCCTAAATGAGGAGAAGTGGCTTATGCTAAAAAACTAGCTCAAAACCCCATGATAATGCCCAAATCTACATAGAATTAAGCGATTACGTTTTTGCGTGATGTGCTCACACAAGTGGATGAACCAGAGCAAGATTTGATTTGTAGAGACCTTGTACCAATGCTAAGCTAGCCCTAAGAGGGATTGACCAATTTTGAGCAAGCTTTGAGAACTAGTGGCAACAAGCAGCATCAATTACGGGCTATGTAGTTCGAAATCGCTAAATTCCTCTGAGCTATAGATGTGCCTAGGGCCACATAATATGAAAGTTTCAAGGGGAATGGTAGCTTGGTTGAGGAGAACAAGCTCTTGCAATTTTGGACCACAAGTAGGAGAAGTGGATAAGCTTGGGAATAGTGATTTAATCAAGGTGATTAGCACCACTAATAATCAACCTGAGAAATAACTATTGGTGGATACTGAGGAGAAATGAGAGAAGATCATGGTGGAGAGAGGGGAGGCTCTAATACCATATTAAGAATCATGGTGTTCTAGGCAATGTATATGGAAGCTTGCTAACCCTAAATGCATAAACACAGTTAACCTAATCTATGGTGGGTGATACCTAGATGAACACATGGTGTGTGTATACTAGCTAAGAAT
This sequence comes from Cibotium barometz, assembly GCF_041138505.1. NCBI lineage: Eukaryota > Viridiplantae > Streptophyta > Polypodiopsida > Cyatheales > Cibotiaceae > Cibotium > Cibotium barometz. Next base: position 26,732,042 of record NC_141077.1, read on the forward strand.
TGCACTTAAGCTAATTAGGTTACAAGATAGATTAACTTGCACTTGTAGAGAAGCTTAAGATGCTTGTGTACTTCCATTACTTGAAATAACCCCTTTTATATGGGTGAGTACATTAGCTTCGCTAGCTTGTGTGGTTAAATTCAACTTTGCTTATGTAGCTTCTTCCTAGACAATGACTTCTTTGGTTTACTTCAACTCACTCCCTACCAACTCCTATTCTCAATGGCACCACATTTTTCAACACTTATATGGAGAAATTGGAGGGGAAAGAACAATTTAGGGTGAATTTACAAACTAGATTAATTTTCGCGTTTTCCCCCCTTTTCTACATTTTTGCATATTAGTGCTAATAACGTAAATTAATTGGGCTTAATCTCCTCTAATTTCAACCACTAGCTGTTAGCCTTGATTAGTTGGCCCCAATTAATGTGGGCAGGCTTTTTGGTAGGCTTTTAGGCCACAAGTTAAAGGAGACAAATTGGAAAAAGCAAAAAAATCAAAAAATCCTAACAAGACCCCTTTTTGGGTAGTTGTGGTGAAATCGAAAACTATAAATTGTAACTATTTATAAAAAGTAAAAAAGTAAAAAGTAAAGTTTAAAAAAACTTAAAAGAAAAAAGGTAGGGTATATTTTTTTTTGAAAAGCGCATACCTAAAAGTTATAGTTACCCGTTTTAAGATGTGGGGATCACGTTGGTGTAACCTGTACAACACTCTTAAAAAATAAAATTTTTATAGTGATTTCACTACACTGGTGCCCGGGTGCCCCAAAAAAAGTGCATACCCAAACTTTCCGAAGGTGTCCAAAACTTTCTATACCTATTTTTTGGATAAGTTTCCTCGACCTATTACCAAACTTCATAGTGTGCTTCCTTGGACCCTAGTAAGCCCAAATTCACATCCACTACTACAATTTGGATGCGTATTAGAGGCCTATTTAGATGATAGTGCATCCATTGAGCTAGGTGTGTACCAACCTACACTAAGCTCTCTGGACCTTCGATCGAAACCCAATTTAGCATTGTACAAATAGGCCTATTAGAGGCCTATTTAGATGATAGTGCATCCATTGAGCTAGGTGTGTACCAACCTACACTAAGCTCTCTGGACCTTCGATCGGAACCCAATTTAGCATTGTACAAATGGGCTTAAACATGAAGCAATCTATAATGACATAATCTGATGGTCAAGGGAGACAAAGCATCGGATTCTAAATCTATTGCTTTCGGAGTCTATGGAGATAGCACTTCTCCTATTAAACCCATTATGCAAAAGGTAACACTTTAGCAGAGATGAATTTCACAGACTCTATGAAAGCACTCTAGGAGGCGATGAAGGCAAATAAGGCTCCTGAAAATGTACATATGTACCCCAAGAGAGAGCTTCAATGGTGCTCAATATGTCAACAAAGGCATTCAACCAATGAGTGTCCAGTCCTAAGGACACGCTATAATGGGAATTGTACTTTTTATGGACGTTATGATCATGAGGCTTCACAGTGCCACAAGCATTTACAAACCCTTACTAATGCTTCCAAACCTCAACAATTTGCCAGCTCCATCATAGCCACAAGCCATAATGCCTACTATAATACCTCAACCCAATGCTAAGCAAAAGGCACAACAATCTATTTGCAAGGGGATTTACAATGCATAAAATGTGTCATTAACTCCACCAATTTTGGGACCACAACCTCCACCTCTAAGGATTACACCATTGAACTAAATAGAATTTTAGGAATCTTTAGAGTGTCTAGGATATGAAGTTGACTTGGACAGTGCATCACATGTCACTGAGGACCCCATAGAGCTTTATTCGGACTACAATGTAGTTGATGCAAAAGGCAGAGTCAAACCAGTATACCAACTAGCTGCGAGCGATAGGAAGAGGTCGAGACATCATCAACTCTACTATCAAGAGAATGCCTCTTCAATGCTATCATTCTCAAGGACCACACCGAGTCTCTGAGTGTCCCGTCAGAAACCAACCAATCACCCAAGTTGTATCTTCTAGCATGCCACCTACAACTTGTAATCTCGTTGTGGCATAGATCAAAGATTGCCCAGTAAAAGTTATAGTTGCAAGATCACCTCATTACATACTTGTAGTATCATTAGTGTACTAATCACCTCTCCCTCATGCCCTAAACCATGGCTATCCTCATATTTCATCCACCATAGCCTTCTCTTTGCACATGCATTCATCTCTAAAACACTAATCTCAAGTTGGTATCACAGCTAACAAGGTCCTAGGACCTCACCATATCTCCTTCTCTGAAGCCATACCCTAATCCACCCTTAATCAAAATCTTATCCACTCAAGCTTCCATGGAAGCTTCACCACCACTATCTGCATTTCTGGTTCGTGCAACCGCTAGCGTGGAACATTTTGTGTGAAACCTTGAAGAGAGCTTCCCAACTGGTTAGGCTTCAAAATCCCTAACCTAATTGGAGGACACAAGGGCAGGTGAGTGCACCATTGACGTCAGAACAACATGTCGTCTCATCTGTGCCATTTCGCTTCCTACGGGATCCTCACATTGAATCTGGCCAATTCCTCTGAGCTAGAGTTCCGCCTCGACCTCCTCCACAAGCTCCTAAAAGGGCTTGACCTAGTTCAAAGAGAGGAAGGAGAAATCCATGCTTCTTCAGGCCCCTGCCTCAGCTGCCATGACCATTTCTTGAGGGTATTAGAAAAAGCTTGATTAAAACCTTAATTATAGTGGATTAAGTGCTAATCCAATCACTGATACAAGTACTTTGAGTCATTTTTTTGAAGTGTTGAGTGAAGGCTTGCTCAAATACAACCTTGTATTCATGTTCAATCATTCACAAAATAATAACCTTATCGTGTCAGCAGGCACTCACTAGTACTTCCACTCATCTTGGTGTGTTGTGCATCCCTTCATCACTATGTATGCATCAAGCCATACGACACCTCAATCGGTACCCTCGCACTTCTCGTTTTGCTATACTCAGACATTGTTCACGTTAGTTAAATAATTAATTAAACACATCAATTAATCCCAACATCGTCTTGAGATATAGACAACCCATAAGTATTCAAATAACAGCCACACGCTATGTTATTTGACTTCAATTTAATTCAACTCTTTGTTTCAATTTTTGATATATTTTGTGAGTTTTAAATTATTTTATTCAAGAAGTACAAAAGGGTCCTGTGGTATCAAAGCTTTGGTTTAATTTAATCTTCTTGAAGCCTGTCAAAGACTTGTGGATAAAGAGGTGATTTTTTGGGTATTTTTTTAAATTTAATTTAATATTTTTTTAATAAATTTTTGGTAATTTTTTAATTTAATTTGGTATTTTTTCAATTTAAATTGAAGAAGAATAAGTTTATGTTTATGTATGGTTGAAAGAAAGCTTGTCTTTAACCATTTAACCATTGGACAACAAATCTCCATCAATCTATTGTCCAAAAGGTAAAGGTAAAGCAAAGTGGAAAAGCATCAGTCCAAAAGGTAAAGCAAGGTGAAAACCATTAGTGGGTTTACAAAAACCACAAGACCACCTTTAATCTCACTAAACCTCTTCATAATCAGTCAAGTATGGATCAAATAAGCAAATTGAGTAGGTCAAATATGTGATTTCAGAATTGCTAAACCTCCAAAAAGCCCCAAGCGATTTTAAAAGGAATTAAAGTCATATATATATATATATATTCTCCTTCAAAACATTTCTCCTCTATTCGACCATGCGGCAACACAGATTTGGCGGGGGAGGGCAGGAAAAATTCGTGGAGCGTTGGCCGTCAGAGACTAGTTCAGACGTCTTTTTCTTACAAAGCTTCTCGATACAAGCTTATTGAAATATAAGCTTTGTAAATTTTATTTTATTTTTCTTATTTAAAAAAAAGGACTGGATAGCGTTCGCGGATTACTCTTTCTCCTCTAAATTTTTTTCCTCTTTCTTCTTTACACCCATCGGCGACGGCGACGACGACGACGACGACGACGGCGCTTTTACGGACTGCGGATTCCTAGCCATGAAGAAGTGCTGAAATTTTTATTTTAAATGAACTAAATCCAAACTCTATATATATATATATATATATATAGAGACCCTCATTTTCCCTGTATGCTGGAGCTTTAGATTAAAAAGCTTATAAAATTAAGCTTATGAAACAAAAGCTTTAATTTTATGGTTTCTTTTTTAATATATATGTATATGTGTGTATATATATATATATAATGATAATAATAACTTTATTATAAAGCTTTGATTAAAACAAGCTTTAATTTCGTCTGAGCGTTGCACGATCTTGTTGTGTTGTGGGGAGGCTTATTTTAACAAGCTTTGTTATAAGCTTTGAATTTTGGGATTAAGAACTCTAAATAAATAAATAAATAAATAAAATTTGCTACATCCAACGCTACAGTGTTACTTTGATTTTCTTCTCTCCTTTTTTTTTTTGTTGATGTGCTGAATGTTGCCAAGCATTGGCAGTAAGCTTAGTGTAAACTAAACTTGATCTATTTTATATTTATTATTATTATTATTATTATTATTTAAAGGAGGCTTTATTAGAGCTTTTGAACTCAAAGCATTCACCTTTAAAGTTTTTCCTTAAAGCTTAAAGATTTTATATTAAAAGCCTTAGACCTTTAAAGCTTTTAGCAAAAGCTTTCTATTAATTTTCTATCTCCACTTTTCATTGTTTGAAATATATATGTATGTATTTATAATACGAGTTTTAATGCCTTAAAGTTTTATATTATGATCCCTTTAAATTAAATTCCAAGGCTTTCAAATGTTTTTTTTCTTATCCTTTATCTAACTTAAATCTCCCATGATTATATTATTATTATTATTAATTCTTTCACAAATGCCGAAGTTGCTCCAAGGCCTTTCTTCAAGGCTTAGAAGAGACCCTAAATTCTTTGTTCCAGTCTTTTTTTTTTCTTTCACAAATGTCGAAGTTGCTCCAAGGCCTTTCTTCAAGGCTTAGAAGAGACCCTAAATTCTTTGTTCCAGTCTTTTTTTTTTTGTGATGCAGAGATTACAATATTTTCAGGATATCTATAACAATGTGCGAAACTTCAAGAGTTTTCATACTTTTATTGTTGTGATATTTGAACACTACTTTTATTGTTTTATTCTCAACTCATCATACCTTGAGGTAAAAATTTTTTTATCCATGAATATTAATTGCATCAATCATATCTACATTTGTTTATCTAACACTTTACCATGTAGATGTGCTTCCCCAACATCATATGAGTACGTATTCAACCCATTGATTAATTGCATTGTGTTTAAAATTGACACTAATTAATTCAAGATATATGAATCCTAGAACTCCTTTTAAATTATTTGGTATGATGTAGTATAGGCAATAATGTTGTATGATGTAGTATAGGCAATAATATTTCTTTTTTAGAATGACTCCAACACTCCCAAGTAAGTTTCTCCATTTTCCATAATGTTAATCATCAACAAAATTAAAATATCACACATGCTTGCGATATTTTGTGTCCTTTTAATAATGTATCTTGTACTAGAACTAGTTGACACTTTCAAGTAAGTGGATTGAGTGGTGGTGTGAAGATGATGATCATTTTTCTTTTGTGAGTCATGTATTAGATTTTTTGTACATGTTATTTTTGGTTTGATAATTAGTGTGATGATCACAATTTAGATGTCGCACAAGTTTTCTTGTTGGTATTCCATGTCCATAAGAATCTCTGAGCCATGCCTTTGTGCCTCTGAGCCATGTTTGGACCTCTGAGTTTACCTTGCAGGTTATAACATTTTTCTTAGACAACTGAGGACAATTTCTTCCTCAAACGAGAGGACGAACTATGCACAGGACACTTTGTACTTCTTGAATAAAATAATTTAAAACTCATAAAATATATCAAAAATTGAAACAAAGACTTGAATTAAATTGAAGTCAAATAACATAGCATAACACAAGGCAAGAGAAATAGAATAACATCACCATCAAGACATGATTGGGTGCAATCTCCTCTCTCAAGTGTGTAGCTCCACTTCTACAACTTGAGTATTTAGAGAATTTTATTCATAAAAATAGCCCAAGGAGCTAAGAATAGATGAGCATACAAATTGGGCTTGCTTTTCCCACTTTTGGGGTATTCCTTTACATATTTTTAACCATATCAAAATCTAAAAGGTTTGTACATATAAAAACCTTTGCCCAAATATAATTGCTAATGAACCTTGTTACATAAAATAACTTTGTGTCCATTTGCACATATATTAATCTTGTGCTCACTTACACATTCCATTAAGTTAAATCCTACACAAATTAAATTAAACATATTTTTGTATGATTATTAATTCATAAAAAATATGATAAAATATATACTTGTAAAACAAAACAAGAAAAGAGTGCCTAATGCATGTGCTTGGAAGTAGTAAGTTGTTTGATATGAATTTGGCCCTTCATTTAGATTAAAGAGAAGTTCAATGTCCCCCCATTTTGTGTCTCTTTGTGGTACATCTATTAGAGTTAGGATCAACTGTAGGAAGGGTGTAATGGCTACAAAAACTAGATCTAGTATTTGATGACATACATAGTAACAAACTTTCAATTATCGGCACATTTCCTAGATTATTATGAAGATAGAGGGCTTGAACTTAGGATAGTTGAAGATACAATGTGGGTTCTTTTCCCTCATTTCTATAAACAATTTTTGGTTCTATCTCCTAAGGTAAGGTATGTAGCACGGGTTCACCCTAAGGCTTCTTGTTGGAGAATGAAAGTACGCATAATCCATTCAAGCTATTCACCTTGCCATCCTTCAAGCCTATCCCTATAGGTCTGTAGCAAAGAGTATCCTCCTCTGTCTTCCACTAGATGATTCCTCTTCCACTTGATGATTCCTCTTCCACTTGTCAAAGAAATATTCTATCAAGAAAGTTACCACGTGAATGGAATAAATCTCTAAGGTGGGGGTTTTTAATTGAATATTTTGAGCTAGAAGGAACCTTAAGTCCTTGGCTTTCCACATGAGCTTCCCTACTTAATCTTTCATATTACCCACTAGTGGATAGGCTAAATATGACCTCTTTTCAACGAATTTAGCAATTGGTGTCTGGACGCTTGACAACATAAAAAATTTCTAATGAAGAGTACTCGTAACACACCACCATAGTCCTTTTTCTATTGAAAATATTCTAATGCGTTTTCTAGCTATCGCACAAGAAATTAAGAAGGAAAACCCCACAAAATTTATAGCTTGGAAGGGCCAAAATAGTTCCCCCATGATGACAAAGAAAAAAAATACATCATATATTTTGAGGAGATATTTGAAGTAGTTTTATTTAATGTTGATGCAATACATTAGTATGCATTAATACCTATAAGAGATGGGGGAGTAGCCCAGTGAGATAAAGGTGTTCTTCCCTGTCCTTAACCTTCCCCTCAGGGCACAAGTCCAAATCCACTCTAAGGGTGTGAGTCCAAATCCACTCACCCTCTCACACCACCATAAAGCGTGTGATGAAATAAATGAACCTCTCAGAAAACACAAGGAACAAACCTCTCAGAAAACACACACAGGCACATTAGTATCTACTAATAACTAATATATTGTAGTCTGAATAATAAAAATTATAACTTTAGATTCAACTCTTTAAATACAAATTCTAATTTATTATGTTGTCATTCATGGTTTTTTTTTCTTTTTTTATGAGCTCTCTCTTTCTCTCTCTCCACCAATCATGAAAATTGATGAGTAGGAATTCTTACTCCGCCAAGAAATGAAAAAGTTATAGCACAGAACAAAACTTAAAAGGAAACGATTCATGTCCTCAAAGGTTTAACTCTAAAATAAATGAAAGGAGGAGATCCACAGAAGCACACACTGCAAGCTTGATGCAAGACGCAGGTAGAATGTCACACGTAGTTAGGCAACTACCTAGAACTTTCAAGGAACAAGGAATGAGACACTACTACAAGCTAGGTGCAAAATGAGGGTGGATTCTAACAAGGCAACCACCGTTAGAACTTCAAGGAACAATAATCACTTCGAACATGACCACCATTACTTTTTTTTTTTTTTAAATGTGAAGAGATTGTTATATTAGTATAAAAAAAAGTTACATCAACCAATTTAGGTTAAACCTTTAGCTTAACAAGCTTCCTAAATATTGTCTTAGCTGCTTTCGTTCTGATGGAAGCACCAGTGTTGCTAGCCCTGTGTACTGAGACCATAGTGTGCTATTAGATTCTTTGTAGATCTCAGATATGATAAAGGCTTTGATTGAATGCCAAACATTGTACATAGCTGGGTTCATTCTTCCTTTGAACCAATTAGGGCTTGTCTCTAGTTGATGTGATCAATCACACCACAATCTCTCAGCATGCTACTTGCTTTTCTCCAGATGGGGTGGACAGCCACACATTCCCATAGTGTATAAGACATTGATTCCTTTTTACATCTACACATGGGGCACCATGGAGTGCCATCCCCCCATTTTGCTGTAGCTTCTCTCACTATAGGAGTTTTAGATGAAGGACTCTCCAAAGCATCAGATCCAATCTAGTGGAACCTAAAGATTTCCATGTCTTGGTAGTCCTCTTCCTACAATATTGTGGGGAAAGGTGAATGCCATGTTTGTTCCAGCTCCTTGCTAGTTTCTCAATCCACTTATCAGATCTGATAGTGTTTTTAATCTTCTTATCAAGCCTTGAACCCTTAACATCCCATTCCCTGATGCATTGTTCTAGAGAAAGAGAACTTACAGTGGGCCAGGAGACTCTGATTCTATTGATTAGATCCATTATGAACAATTGCTCCTCTCTGCTCAGCTTCTGCCAGACATCAGCTTGGCAGCTCCCATTGTTGGGAGTTACTGCACCACAAATCCTTAAAGGTTGTAGTCTTTTGGCAAGCTTCTTATTTCTGAGTATAGGTGGGATCACATCCTTATATGCAGCCTTGCATAACCAGATGCTTTTTACAGCAACGAGGAGTCACCTCTAGCAGAGCTACTCCACTCAGCATCCAATAGAGACTCCTTCCAGCTTTGAATTAGTCTCTGAAGGTGTTCAGAACCTTTCATTTTGATATTGCCAGGGAAGATTAGTTTGTCTAGCCCAGTGGACACCGGTCCACTTTTGTCCCAAGATTTTTGCTTCACCTATTTTCATTCTTGTGATGATTTCCCATGGCTGATTTGATTCCACTTTTGAGATCCATTTAGCTAAGAGACTACTTGCGTGCTTTGTGATATCTGGGATTCCCCAGCCCCCATCCTCCTTACTAGAGCACACCTGCTCCCATGAAACAAAATGCCAAGTCTTAGTGTCTGCAAAAGACCACAAGAATTCCCTAAAGCATTTGCAAAGTCTGCACCAGTGAGCTTTTAAGAATTTCACCAGAGTGGCAACATATATTGGTAGGGCCAGCAAGATGTGCTTCAGAGAAATTAATCTACCGACCAGGCTGAGCCTCAATTTAGCCCTTGCCTTAACCTTCTAAACAATTCTTTACTGCAGCTAGTCAAAGGATTGATGGGCTGTAAGGCCTAGACCAATTGGGCATCCAAGATATCTAATAACTTTGCTAGGTCCAATGTCTTTGAGTTGGAACTCTTCTAGAATATGTTGTTTTTGTCCATGGCTTAACAACAGACATTCAGTCTTATTTGGTGCCAGCTTTGAGCCAGAACTTCACAAAATCTGTTATACACACTCAAAAGGCTGCCAATGCTTTGTCTGTCACATATGATGACATTGCAGTTGTCATCAACAAGCATTTGACATACAAAGGTACTACCTTGTGGGAGCAGTAAAGGCCTGAGTGAAGCCTTCTAGACCAGCAGATCCAGGTTCCTCAGAAGGGGGTTAGTGGTGATGGCAAATAAAAGGGGTGCAAGGGGGCACCCTTGCCTCACTGGCCTTTTCAACTAAAATTTGCGAGGGGCATACTAATTGATATGGACTGTAGCATAAGCATGGGAGAAGAGTGTTTTAACCATTCTACAGAACATCGCACACCAAATCCCATCTTCTCTATAACTGCCAATATGAATTCTAAGCTAACCCTGTCATATGCCTTTTCAAAATCCATATTGATCATCACATAGTCTTCATGTTGTTTTGCAACCCAATCTATGATTGAGATAGCATTAAGAATGGCTTCATGGATTCTTCTGCCTTGCACAAAACCATACTGTCTAGGGTGTACTTTCTGGCTGACCAATGCTCTAATTCTTAGGGCAAGTGCTTTAGCCATGACTTTGTACTCTGTGTTCAACATTGTCAAAGGTCTGTAGTTTTTCACATCTGTCTTATCCCCTCCCTTGTGGATGAGCTTAATGACTCTTGTGTTGACTAATTTAGGCAGTGATTGCCCTTGCCAAGCAAGAAGGTAAGAAGAGGGACAGACCACCATTACTTGTGATGGGATTATGGCTGTCACGAGATAAGAATGAGCAGCCTTTACCACACTACTTAAAAACAACACCTTTGGATTTTAAAAGAGCTCATTCACATCCAATGAACTGAAATGAAGGAGAGGAGAGCAAAGGGAGAGCGTATGGTGGTAATGAGAGAGAGAGAGAGTTGGTTGCAGTGTAGTGGGAGGAGGGGGAGGAGGTGGGCTGGGCTAAGCTGAGGTGAGAGTAGGGAGGAGGGGGGAGGAGGTGGGCTGGGTTGAGGTGGGAGTAGGCAGGAGGGGAGAAGAGAGAGAATACAATGGTATATAGAGAGATTGGTTGTGAAAAAAGCCCGCGCAGAGAAACCCGCTTCATGCTCACATTCTAAGGTTAGACCAACAAGAAAGGACAGGGAACGAGTAGAAGAGTGGAGCCCTTCAACTCCTAGTTTAGCATTTTTTTTCTTTTTATGACCAAATTTTGACCTCTGCTTTGTATTCAACCCCATAGGGTAGACCCTCGCCTGCTCCCCCTCCCTCCCTTCGTCCTTCTATCATAAGGTAATGAAAATCTTTTCAATTTTTTGATGCAAAGAGAGAGTTTATGAAAATATTTACAATATGTAAGGTTGCAATAATCTTCTCTTGAAACTCCATTCAAAACCCATTGGTGACTCTTTGTATCAAATTTTTGCAATGTGCTCGATTGTTTCACCAACACCAAGCTATTATGAGCTTCCTAGATGTTGCTAATGGAGACTCCTCTGATCCATTGCCATATACCTCTATAGACTCAATTTCTTGGTAACACCCATGAGACTTGTTATTGTTTAATTTTATAGATGAAGGTCGTCATTTCTCTAAGAAAGTGCTAAATGTATTTAAGTTATCTCCATAATCCATTGTTGATGTTGTCTTCGTATTCCCTTCTTGTAGAGCTTCCTTATAGTTTTATAGTAGCATTGGCTAAAGAATTCTTCCCAAAAGCACCCCCAAGCAATCTCTTCAAAGTTGTGCATTGAATAGTCTCTATCTGGATCATTTTTTGCAACATTTTCTTGATTGCTTTGCATAGACCAAGCTATTGTGAGCTTCTTAGATGTTGCCAATGGAGACTCCTCTGATCTATTGCCATACCTCTATAAATTCAATTTCTTGGTAACACCTATGAGACTTGTTATTGTTAATTTGTATAGATGAAGGGCAATTACCCGTCGTTCCTTTGAGAAAGAACTAAATCTATTGAAGGTAATCTCCATGATCCATACACTTTTGATGTTATCTTCATATTCCCTTCTTGTAGAGCTTACTTATAGTTTTGTAGTAGCCTTGGCTAAAATTATTCCCAAAAACACCCTTCCCTAGTAGTTTCTTCAAAGTTGAATGAATGGTCTCTATTTGAATCAATTTTTTTCAGTGTGCTCTTGATTGCTTTGTAGAGACCGGACCATTGTGAGCTTCCTAGATGTTGCCAATGGAGACCCTTCTCATCCATTGTCATACCTCTATAAATTCAATTTATTGGTATAGATGAAGGGCAATTGCTTGTTTCTCTCAAGAGAAAAAGGACTAAATCTCGTGAAGATATCTCCATAATCCACACACTTTTGACTTTGTCTTCACATTCCCTTCTTGCAAAGTTTTATACGCTTAATTCCATTAATGAGTTTCAACAATTTGACTTTTTTTGGCCCGAGCATGCGACCAAACACACTCGCCAAGTGAGCCACTTCCAAGTACCAAATCTTGAGGGCTTCTTGCCAACAGCTAACTAAACCTTGCATTAATACAAAATGGAAGCCCCTCTAATTGTCTGTAGAGCTTAGGAGAGACAAAATTAGATTGACACAACAGCACAAATGGAAACTCATTGCAATTTAAAAAAACAACATTGCATTGTCACTATATAGTCAAGACTCAAGATCACCATGTTCATCAACAAACTTTTGGTTATACAAGTAAAACTATGAGGGAGCTAGTCCGAGTTGGTAGGAACAAATTAGAACCCTAGCACCATATATTAGAAGAGGTCGAAAAAAGAGAAAAAAAAGAGTGGTTAAAAATGCACAACGTCGACCACATTTTGGGCGACCGTTAAAGCGGCACGCAGTTGAGAGCGGTGGGGTTCCACATGGCCGGTATAAGGAACCTGCGGCTGTTCACACCGTGGGCGTTGAAGCTGCTGCCCGTGGCGGAGTGTGTAAGCAGCTCGCCCGGGTATCCGGGGTAGGCTCCTTTGCCGAATATACCCGTACAAGCCGATACCGCCTCCAGTGGGTCGGCCGCATCCCCCTGGTAGTAGCCCGTATTGAAAGGGTTCGTCGCGGCGCCCGCCAGTAGAGTGGCCAGATTAATGATCATCCCATCGACGCCCACATCGCCGTTGGGTGGGCGCAGAGGCGGCGTCTGCGGGCCAAAGTTGGCGTTCGCAAATGGCCACGCACATTGTCCCGGACACTGTGTAGCCGAGTTGCCGACCCACGCGTATGGGAGCATTTTGTCCGCCGTAGCGGCGGAGGGAAATGTGTAGGCGTGGAAGCCACATGAGTTGAGGCAGAAGCCATCAACGTAGACATCAGCCGCAGTGAGAATGGTGTAGACAGCCTTGGAGCTGCTGGGGAAGAGCTTGGCGTGGATGTAGTACAGGACCAGAGTCTCAATGTCGATGGGCTTAAGGGTCTTTCCCAGGGAGTATTGGGAGTCCGAGGCTTGTCCGGCCAAGCGGACTGTGTCAATGACGGGGCTGCCGAAGGCGTCCTTGTATCCGGCAGTCGTAGTCCACCAGATGCTCACAGCGTGGGCGGTGTTGTTGCCCACTGCGGGAGCCGAGAAAGATTGAAGGAAGTCGACCAAGATGGAGTGCTGAGAAGCCGAGAAGTTGCCATACCAGATGAGGTAGATGTCCAAGGTCTTTTGTCCGGACAAGACAGGGCCATTGCGGTAGGGCAAGAGGAGGGGAGGTGGGGTGACAAGGGCGAGGCTTTGGGAGAAGAGGTTGAGGGCATGGGGTTTGGCAGCAAGGGAGGATATAGGGAGATGGAAGAAGGCAGGCAGAAACAAAAGGAAGAGGGAGGCCAGACGGCAGGTAGCGTTAGCAGAGGAAGCCATGGTGGGGATGGTGCGGTTGGGGGAGCCTCCATGCACTTGCAGTTGCACTATCTTTTATGCTGAAGCGTGGAGGCGAGAAGTTACAATGGCGATGGCTCAACGGCTGACAGCAGGAGCATAGGACCATGGGCTTAGCAAGTGCAGTTGTTGTTGGTAGTTGTGGGTGGCAACTTGTAAGAAGGGAGGCGAAAAGGCATTATTATTACTGTGTCGTTCCCACTGTACAGATAGACAAGAACTCTGAACTGTACTATAAACGCGTAATGCGGGCCCCACACTTTCTCGTGAAGTGAGATACCGTCATACCGGTTCCCGAATAGCGCATGTGCATGCGGCGTTGCGCGCCACCAAGAACGGGACCCGGCACACAAAGGTCCACATGGTACAAGCCCATTCGTTACCGCTATTTTAAATGATTAAACGTGCTCTCGTACGGACACCGCGCGGCGCTTTTAAAAGCGGTTTGTATCTCCCAGCCTCCGGCCGTCAGGCCAAACGCGCCGGCGACGGCGGCCGGGCGTGTCGGTCGGTCGCGCTGAAACTTGTCGGGAATCGGAGCGCCTTGCCTGTTGCCAGTGGCCCCGGCCGGGCGGGGGACAAGGAAGTTGAAGGAACTCCTCTCGAGTCCCGATTGCCGGCCGTTTGATCACACTGCTCGCCGTTGCCGTAAAGCAACGGGACCTGAAGGCTGAAGCCGACACGTCACGTTATGAAACCACAATGACAAAGCCTCAAAGGTGTTCTCCAGCCCCAAAGTTCTAGTAGTTCAGTTGGTAGAAGAGGAGGAGTGTTATCCCATAGGTTCCATCCTCGCTAACTAGGATGGATGTCCACCCTTGTACGAATTGCCCACAATGGTGTGTGTGTCAGTTGTCTACACAAGTCGGGTGTAAATATTCATTTCCTAGTTTCAAGGCTTCTTTATTTAAAAAAAAGGGGTGTCCTCTAGTTTCGCGTGGCACTTCAAGCAAGGTTTGTGAAAGTTGAAACCATCATCCATGTTCTGTTACTACCTTGTTGGCAGTCGCTCGTTAGCTGTTCGAATTTCCAGAGAACCTTAGGCCTTGGGTCCTCGCCTCGCGCCAATGCTTGTTTTTTATGAACCAATGGAAAAACCTTTCACTCCAAATTCTATTTAGGATTCTACAAGGCAGCTTGTTTTTAAAGACATCAAATTTTTTCGTTCGATTTTTTTAAGACAAACTAAGATTCCAATCCATAACTAGTTCTCAATACACAATGGAGACACAAATTGGAGATGAAAATTGGGAGGACTTACATGTGCATCTGCATCAGTTGGGTTTATCGTCTCGCCCAAATTTCCTTGATATGCATAAGTTCTAACTTGTAATCATTACTTCATGAGTTGCAAAATAAAAGCAATAAACTCATTCATGAGCTCATGAAAATAGAAGTAACAAAGTCATTTACAAATTTTATAAAATCACTAGTCTAACTTTATACTTAATAATCACAAGAAACAAGATTGAAAAAATATACTTATACTAAAAGTTTTCATGTAGGTTTCTTTAAACCGATCCTACCAACTTGCTTCAACGCATTTAGATATATGCAAATTGAAATCACACAAATGAAATCAACAATAGCTAAACTATACATCACAAAGATGCAATAAAAAAAAGCTTAACTACACATGACCATATGTAAATCCTATTGCAAGCATTAAATAGGAAGCGCTTATCATGTGAAAGTTTTGGCTTCAAATGAGGTAGGGGACTCTTGTATACAACATAATCAAGAAGCTTTTTTTCTTAAAGTAAAAGAGTATTTACATTATTAAAAAAAACACAATAGAAAACTCTATACAAACAACAATAAAGTTAAAGTTAAGAGAGTGCAAAACTAAAACAAAAGTAGCGAAATGAAGAAGCAAAAATAATAACCCAATGGAAAACTGCATGGAGCAAAAGCTTTGAAACAACCCAAAATGTTATTATCACAAAATCTTTCTTTTAGTTTTTCGATAATTGACTCAACAAATGATTTTTGAAACTTTATGCAATAATTAAAATCAGATCCACCAATCTTCCTACAAATATAAATACTTCTCAAATGGAGGTGCCACAATAAGAGAAGGGGAGCATAGCCGCATTAGGATAGCCGTGTGAAGAGGATCTGGAGAGTAGGGAGAGGCGACCTGCTGGCCATAGTTGCCAAGGTGTGTAGTTTTAGTGTGAGATTATGCATGCAACTATAGCCTCACGCGGCTATGCACACAACTATAGCCGCACCCATAGATGTGTGTATAGCCGTGTACTATGGAAAGAAAATCTAGAATTCTAGAGAGCTCACAATATCCCCTTGAGAGCAAAGGATTAGGTTTTTTGTATTACAATATCACCAAAAAAGCATAAAATATAATATAATCAAACATGGATTTTGTCAAGACTAGAACATTGAGGAATTGATTAATGTATTAGGGTGAGCTTAGCTCAAACATCGGCCACATCTTCCATCAAATCCATACATGCTAATTGGTCTATCTCAACATCCATATGTTCCATTGTAAGATCAACAAAAAGATCTATCCCACTGCTAGGGGACTTAACATCATCATCATTATGCTCGGATTCAATAGCTTCCTCATCATCTTGGATAGGGACACCTTCATCTTGATTAATTGGTGGTATCTCGCATGCTTTATCTTGTACTTGACCTTCCGCACGTTCATTTCCAACTACTGTCACTTCGTCCATGAGCTCTTCAACATCCCTATCTTGAAAAATACTCTTTGAACGAGGAGTGACTTGTATGATATACCACCATTTCTTGTCATTTATATCCTTGTGAAACACAACCTTGTAAGAAGAAACACATAGAGTGTAAATTTAATATACATAAGGATGATATAGTAAAATCTTGTGGTTTTAGAATTTGCTTGTTCACAATGGGGAGATAGCATAAATGTGTCTCTCTCTGTTTTTGCCAAAATTTTGTAGAATCGATTACCATAAATCCATTTGGATATCCTTTCATGGTTGCTTGAATGCCTCCACACACCACATCTAATATAAAAATTTGGAATGCCCTAAATCCAACCTTTAGGATGTTTTGAATTATGCCATAATAATCAAGCATTACTCCACTCTCTTGCTCAAAGTTTACCATAACCCTACAATCTTGAGTAATTCTGTTTGTATCTATATGTTGAGTGCGAAAAAACCTTCCTTTGGACCACATGGCATTGTATACCTTATACTACCACCAACAACAAATGATATATATTTATGAAAATGAATAACCATATCATAAGATTCTACTTGGATAAAAAAAGAGAAAGTAGAGACACACTTACATGTGGCTCACATCCTCTTGCGTACTGCCATTCTTCTTCTATCACCACATCTCCATCTTTTTTCGCCTTTTCTATTTCTTCATAAAGCCAATCAATGGTACAAACTTTCGAATGTGATGCAAGCTCCGGAGGAAATGGCAAGTGTCTCAAACGCATCCTAAATGCTCTTCTCTCCTCATATCTATTTCTTCTCACCTCTTCATGTCTTCTCACCTCTTCATACCTTGCCACCCACCTCTTCATCATAACTTCACTACTATTAAGAATACAAAATGTATTCACCTTCTTCAACATTGATGTGTCCATTCTTCTTTCTCTTTCTTTGCCTTGTGGTACATGGGACACCATGTGCTCATCATCCTCATTACTCCAAAATTGTGGCATTATAGAATCCACTCGAGAAAGATACTCTAAAATGTGGACACATGCTTCTTGCACTAACCAACCCTCTGCCATGCTCTCTTATGGCCTAGCTCTTTGCCTGATAAAATTCTTCAAGATCGCTCAAGGAATAACATCCATCAAACATACATAACACCGCACACAGACATTTCATCTATCGAGTGTACCACAAGATGTGATTGACTAGCTGGTTAACCTATTCGTAGGGTTAACAAGAGCTACCGCCATTATCTTACATCAAGGAGTCACGATAGATACACCAAAGGGTCATACATTCAAGATATGAAGCAATGGTGTCCAAAGCTACAGCTTGGGCAGGCGCCCATAATGATGTGAGACGGAGTATTTATGACGATTCCCACTTCAAGAGCGTGTGGTAGCAAGTTAGGATGAAGTCCTAAGTGTTAACCCATTCCTAGGGTTAACAAGAGCTACCGGCATTATTTTACATCAAGGAGTCATGGTATATACACTAAAGGGTCATACAGTCAAGATATGAAGCAGTGGTGTCCAAAGCTACAACTTGGATGGGTGCCCGTAATGGTGTAACGGAGTATTTATGGCGATTCCCGCTTCAAGAGCATGTGGTAGCAAGTTAGGATGAAGTCCTAAGTGATGTACTTCATGGATATATTATGAGAGTAGTCATTGTAATAGCATTAGGCCTCTTATGAGCCTAAAGTGCCCGACCACCCACAGTTTAAATGTGTGAACACTTATGGCCATGTATATAAGTGAATATCTCTCATAATACAATATAGTCTCCCATTGTGCAATTGAGTCTTGCTCTTGCTAATCTCTCTCCCTAATTCATGCTAGTGAGTGTGTGTGAGTGAAGTGAGCACCGACAGGAGGGACCAGTACTCGTAGTGCAACACGGCGGTGTGACAACACTCACGGGAGGCATGGTGGAATTGCTTCTCAAGGAGTTGTAGAGTTTGGATACCTCAAGGGTTACGATCTCGGTCATTGTAAAGATCCTCATGATAGTTGCGGTTCACCAGGTAATCTCTTGTTGGAGGGGTTAGGATGAGCCATAACATTTTTGGCACCATTGCCGGGAGCCATCCCTTGGCTTTTTCCATAGTTTTTCTTCTAATCTATGCATTACCCATTGTCTATTCTCCTTATTAATGGTTTTCCATGAAACATATGTGGATTTGATGGTGATTTGGTGTAGAATAGCTCTCTTTTTTGTTTTTGTAAAGAATGTTTTTTTATTGTTTTTGTTGTTGTTATTGTGGTTTTTCATGTTCTTAGGGCTTGCACATAGTTGTATTAGGCTTAGTTTGCATCCATTGCATCAAACAATGCAATAGAATGCAATTTTTAGTGAATGTTAGCTCTCGTTTATTAGTGTTAAACATAGAATTAAAATAATTAATTTTAGCTTAATTGTGTGTTTGTTGTTGAAATTATTTGCATTAGAGTGTTAGAAAGCATTAGGAGTAGCTTAATCCTTCAAAAAATTTCCTAAAACCATCAAAAAAATCCTTGAACTCGACTAATTTCTCTTAATGGACTGATTTTTGTCATTAAGGGTGATTAATCTTATTCAAGTGGCTCAAAAATTAGAAAATGTGTTGATTGGGGTCTAAATTGATCATGTGAGTAGTCAAAATTAGTGTTTTTGAGTGTTTTAAGTGTATCTAGATGCATAAAAACACCTAATTACATCAATTTCTTCATGAATTGGAGGAATTTGACTCTCTTTGCTTAATTTTGTCTTAAAAGAGGAGACCAAAATTAAGAGTCTAATTAATCTCCTATTTTAGATTAATTTACACATTGGTTGATGCACATAGACTAGCATTCCCTTGCTCTATCCAATGATGTGCTCAATTGTGAATTAATCAGGGATTAGATTAATTAGAATCCTTGATTAGTGTAAAAGAGGGAAAGATTAGTGAAAGAATTAATATTTGATTAATTTTTAATCACTTTTAAAAAAAAACATAACTCATTAGGGCTATTGAGCATTCAATGAGTAGATGCTCATGAGTTGTCAAATTGTCCATTTTGGGGGTCATTTATGAAGGGTATAAGGGGTGTCATAAAAAGGTTTGACTTTTTTTTATTCTCACCTACCTTTTTGAAAAAATGCCCATATCTCCTTAATTTTAAAATATCCCTCCCAAAAAAGGAAATTCGTATTTCCCACTAGACAAAAAAAAAGGTTCACGCTGTGAACCATTTCTACACTTTCACGGCCTAAGGTTTCACGCCCTAGGAGTCATCAAAAAAAAATGAAAAAAAATAGTTCACGCTGTGAATCATTTCTGCACTTTCACGGCCTAAGGTTTCATGCCCTAGGAGTCCGCACAAAAAAAAATTGAATTTAATTTTTTCGTGAAGTCCGGTTCATCATGTAAAACACTTCATTCACGAGCCCAAAAAAAAATCAAATTTATTTTTTTCTATAAGTCCGGTTCACGGCGTGAAACCCTAAGGTTTCACGACGTAAAACACTTCGTTCACGCCCAAGAAAAAAAACCGAATTTAATTTTTCTGTGAAGTCCGGTTCACGGTGTGAAACCTTAAGGTTTCACGGTGTGAAACACTTCGTTCACGCCCAAAATAATAATAATAATAATCGGATATAATTTTTCCATGAAGTCTGGTTTACGGTGTTAAATGAACACTAAGGTTTCACGACGTGAAACACTTCATTCATGCAAAAAAAAAAAATCAAAATTGAAAAAAATCGTGGTCCACTTCACGCCATGAACTGCAGCCTACTAGTTCACACCCCTGTTTGGAGGCTCGTATCTCCTAAACCGTATATCCAATGAAGGCACTCTAGGGCTCATTGGAAAGCTGACATCGAGCTCTTCAACTTTGGTCTCAGTCGTCTAAAGCCAAAATTGATCGTTTTGGCCTCTGACCAGTAGCCTCAAAATTCGACTCGAAAATCGAGGTAAAAAACAGCCCAAAGTACGAAAAATCGTAAAAAACAGCATTAAAACGACTTCGAACCATATTCAGGCTACCTTTTGAGGGTCTAAATGACAAAATCACGAACGAATTAGGGAGAAAAAGTTGTTGTACTCCAAAAATACTACAACTCTCTCATACAGAGTTTTTTAAAATTCCTTTTGGAACACTGTAAAATACGTGCTACGAAACAGGGAAAAAATTCTCTGATTTTTTTTTGGTCGTGAGACAGTGATGGAAAATAGGTTTTAGGACCTCCTCTTCCATCTGGGAGGTTACTAGCATGCACTTTTTTTGGAAAATTATCTCAGGTCATTCATGTGCATATAGAGCGCCTAAGCTAATTAGGGCGATCGGACACCCGTTTGACCCAACGAAGAGAACACCAGGCCTCTTGAGGCTGTAAACCGGCTGTGAGAAAATATAAAAAACACAAAAAAAAACATGTGTGCTTGCTCATTAAGGAGTAATTAGGCAATCAGACATGGCAATGATAGAGGGATTGCCAAGCATCACACAAGGATTGAACCCAATGGCTGACATCTTCGAGCCATTAAGATATATGCCGCAAATGCCCCTCCCAATACCATTGGCCATGCCTATAACAAGCGTGTCATCTGGTTTTACACCCTCTGTCACTTAGATCCCACCAGGCTTTGGTCCCTTACCTAACATTTTCACCAAACTTATAGGTACCAACCCTTTTCAACCCTTGGATGCCCACACCTTAGATATACTGACTAGTCTAGGAAGGGGGGTTGCCCAAGGACTAAGTGAGTCCCTACCCACCAAGAGTACTCACATACAGCCTTAGCGACTCATACAAACATACAATCATACAAATTTTCAAAATTATGAGCAAGTACGACGGCACAACTAATCCTGTTCAATTCATACAAATGTTTGAACAGCGATGCGAGGCCTTTGGAAACCCAAGCTGCCCCACCAAGGTACATGCGTTGAACCTATGAGGGAAAAGCTAGTCGATGGTTTGTCACATTGATGCCAGCAATCAAGACCAACTTCAGAACCTTGAAGTCAGCCTTTATCCACGGTTTTTTTTAGACAAGGTGATCGGTGGAGTGCAGCAAAAGAACTCTATTCAATTGAGCGTAAACCAAATGAATCAATTAGAGACTTTATCCTTCAGATAAAACTCTTGGACTCACGATGTGAGTCGTGGGAGAAATTAAATGAATCTCAATTGAAGAGGTGTTTCATGATGGGCTTAAAGAAAAACTGCTTACACAACTTGATCATTGTATCCAACTCGAAAACATTCGATTAATGTTGTAAATAAGTAGTATGTTTAGATGACAACATGCTGGAAGATGATCATGTTACGAGATGTTCCTCATCTAAACCAAGTAAAGTAATGGCAAAAGAAAGATCGATCTCGGAATTGTCATTCCCTAAATTCTATGCAGCCTTGCTTAAAAGCTCTCAATCGACATCACTAAGAGAAGATGAACTCCTTCAAAACCAACCATCCTTAATGCCTCTAAAAGTGAGGAGCGAAATGCCTTGTGTTCAGTGCAATCACTATGATCATCCCAATCCCCATTGTGCATACAAGGCACCTGTTTTTATGTATTGCATATATTGTAAATCCTTTGATCATGATACCAAAAAGTGTCCCAATTCATCAACAATTGACTCAAAACTCCCATCTCTCACATGCACCAAATAGAAACAGTCCAAAGGGTAGAAATTTCTCAAGAGGCAGTTAATCAAACACTTCAGTGTTTCATTGTTGTGGACCTCACAAAGTGGCAGATTGCACAGTTTAGAATACTTCCATGCCCATAGTCACTGACACTTTGCACCCCATGTGTGAACGATGTGGCATTGATCACATGTTCCAAGATTGCCTAAGACGAGTTGCTTCAATGCAACTTGTCTCACAAAAAACAACTCTAAACATCTAAGTGTACAAAACGGGCAATTGTCCACGTTACCCTTGAATGTGCTTACATGCTTACAAGCCAAGGCATGAGAGACGGTCAAAAAATACAAAAGATAATACTTCAACGTGGATAGAAGAACATGCTTTAAAGCAGATTCCAAAACAGAAAACAAAACCTTCTAAACCCAAGAAAAACAAGGGACAACAAAACTACCAAAACCAAGGTTAAATTAAAGGATAGGGAAAGGAGCTTGTGGAAGACATAAACCCAAAAGAGCCAAAGGCTACAAATGATGCAGAAGCATCCACCTCAAAGGCCACCACACAAACCACAAAACCCATATGTGTGACATAGGATACAAAAGCCCAAAAGAAAATTTGATCTCGTCATATGGGCAAACATAATGAAAACCTAACAACCCAAAGAAAGTCAAAAATGAAACAAGTTTTAGTACGTCACTAAGTGAGGATGAAACAAGTTCTGACTCTTCACTCAGTGCACCTCATAGACCAATTAAGAAACTAGAACCCACCCAAACACCCCAAATTGAAAATCATGATCACATGACATATGTGGAATGCAAAAAGCAAGCTCAGGAGAGCATGCTTAGCTTGGTTGAGTGTCTTTCAGGATCACTAGTTGCGATTGAGTCTCATAATGCCAATCCTAAAAAAGCAACCAAAATGCAAAGCCCAGAGGAGTACCACTTCCCCTTTCAATAGGAAGACATACTCTCTACAAAAGAGTCATTCGAGACAGATTGCAAGAATTATGCAATTGAGAAAGCACGTGAGGAATTTGATAATTCCCTTACAAAATTAAAGCAATCTCTCAAAACCTCATTTGGAGGAATGCTCTTCTCTCATGGTGTTGAAGCCAGCATAACATCAACACTTGCACCTTTAAGAGCTCAACATGAGTTATACCGAGACATAAAGAACTCCATAGAATAGGACTGTAAGGATTCACAAGTTTCCAAATAGAACTCAGTTAGAATTGTCAGTGGACAAAGTGTATCAGTGTACACATTGGCTACTCTTGAAAAAGCTGAGAGCCAAAAAGAGGATGAAAGGGAATGGGAATATGAAACTGAGATGGGATCTGAAGCTGAAACAAAAACTGAAACATCCATGTTTCCTCTAGAAGATTCTATCATAATTTTATTGGATTTCCCTGTAGTAGGCAATGATGTTAAGCGCAAACACGCATTGATTAGCCCTGATTAGCCCTCGAGCTAGTCATAACATCATGGCAATAGACACTTGGGTGTCATTAGGACAACCTAAAATCATCCCTATAGACAATGGTCTTGCAAGAGGAGTCAATGGACAAAACTTTGAAGTTCCCAGTTATTTTAGCTATGCTACTCAAACAATCGATGGAGATGTGGAATTTACATTCCATATTACCCTAGATTCCCTTGAGTATGATGTCGTCCTTGGTGGAATGTCGATACATGACTCGTTGTATTCAATTGATGAAACCATGCAAATAGTCACCTTGAACACTCCTACTACAGGCATTATACAATTGCTATTAATGGGAGGAAGAGACCTTGGAGGAGCTGGAACTTCTAACATATCTTATTGAAAAAATCCCTAGGATTCTGGTTGGATTGGAACTTTCCAATAAAATAACCACAACTCAAGCACAAATTTATCCAACACGAGAACATAATCTCATGACCCTTGAGTTATGGGATTTGTTAGGACAACCAACACTCACGGCTCATCCTGAAAGAATTCCCTTTACACAAGACTTGAACATGCCATGTTTAGGGTACTTTGAACATACAATGTATATTGAAACTAACCCCCTTACTTGCAAGTTTTTTGTCGTTGAGTATGTGTTAGAAGAAGCAGATTTGATCTTGGGGCATAAATGGACTATTGCTTGCCCAAGCACCACTGTGCTTGGCTAACGATAAAGTCATCATGGTGGTCAATGACAAAAAGTTGACAATACCATACTACAAGAATGAGGATCCAACTTTAATGGATTTCTATGATGTTGAACGCAAAAGGTTACAAGACTTTTCCACGAAAGCCCCTGTACACAATAACCTACCATCTGCGTCAATGACCGACTCCAATAAAGCATCTACTCCAACCCCATCCTCACCACCAACGAAGTTCGATGCCAAAACCTTGCAATCAACAACCATTCTGAAGAAGTTCCCCCCACGCAACCATCTATCTCTATACAAGGAACTCAAAGGAAAAGCCCCAGAGCCTATGCCTCTTCATCGACAAACCTCACCAAAGGAGACAACCGCATGCTCGAAAGCCTTGTCTTTGACAGCCACTCCACAAGAGACTCTAGCCTCATCATCATCAAAAATATCCATGAGTCTCAAACTTGCAGCCTCAGCGCTACCCAATGTGAAGGAGATCCCAAAACCTTCCACTTCCACCAAAAAGAGAAATCCACCAAGACAACATAAATCAAGGTATCTTAATGGTATCAAAATGTGGGTGGAGAAGCAGCTACTTGTAGCTCAAGGCTACTACAAAGGTGCCATTCAAATTTGGGTGCTTGGAAAGTCAAAGCCTCTTCCTCAATGCAACACTCAGAGGTCAAGGGGAAAAAGAAAAGTACTTCACAACACCGTCCACAAAAGCCTATGCGAGTTCCTCAAAGAACTCCACCAAGTCAGCACAAGTGTGGGTACCAAAAAGATTACTGCAACCATAAGGGTACTACCAAAGTAATACCAAAACTTGGATTCCCAAAACAAGCACATCACAAAGCCCCCTAAGCTTGCACAAAGAAGGAAACCTCAACACCAAGCGTATCAGCCACCAATTTATAGTGTTCATCAACGATGGGTGCCTATGCATGTGCTTCAACAACAAGGATACTATGATGGTAATCCCATCATATGGTTGCCAAAATCGAACAACGTGAAGAAAGCCTCACCACCAACTCAACCCCCCCAACAGCTTCGACAAGAATGGAGGCCCAAGCAACACCAAGCAAGTCACTCAACCACTCTCATGCATTCAACACCTACACAAGAGCTTGTGTGTTCGAACAACCCCAATGGTAACCAACTATCAGTCTCACCTACCGCCTCGACAACATTTCAGCCAAAAATTCAAGAATCAATACCCACGTCTGCAAGGAGACTTATGAGCGCATTAAAAACAAAATAACAATGCTCTTGTCACTCCTCTGGATGTGAAGCATAAGGGCACAAGAACCTGTTGCTCGCACGTCATGCCCTAGCTGACCCATAGAATCATTTTAAATAAAAAAACCAACGGGGTTAAACCCTGCAATCTCATGGGGTCAAAACCTGCAACTTCACGGCCTAAAAACTTGCACTTTCACGGAGATGCCATTATACAAAATAACCCTTCACGGCCTAAAAACTTGCACTTTCACAGAGACACCATTTCATAGGATTACCTTTCACAGATTTAAACTGTTTCACGGGATTACCTTTCATAGGTTTAGGCCATTTCACAGAATAACCCTTCATGGCCTAAAACCCTACACTTTCACAGAGATGCCATTTCACAGAATAACCCTTCACGGCCAAAAAACCTACAATCTCACGAGTTCAAGTTTCTCATGGGTTAAGAGTCTCACAGCATAAGATCCTACACTTTCACATGTTAAGCTTGTCGGTTTAAACCCTCTCACGGCTTAAGAACCTACACTTTCACGATTTAAGCCATATCACAGATTAAGCCATCTCACGCATTAACACTTTCCCAACGATCTTCAATAGCCATTATATAATTGTTAAGCTTATAGCTTACTATTCTTTTGGCTAAATTAATGTAGCAGCTGCTCCATGAGTACATATCCATACTCATGCACTGGAGAACATTTGCATCAAAGCCTCACCATCAACAACTTACATCTCTGGATGGGGGGGCCATGGTGGCCAAAAGCCTGGTCAATATGGTACAACCCATCGCCTCAAATTTTTCTTCAAATTCCAAACCTCTTCAAATGACGCTACCATCTTCACTCACAAATCAATGATCTTTAATCCTTAGTGAAGATATCTATATTAGCCTCGCAAGTCGACGAAATTCATTCAATCCTCAGCAACACAAGTGGTTACTTCAACACAGAGCAGTTTAAGAAGAGTCTATATTACTCAATTCTTATACTTCGTGTATATCTGCTTCATAAGAGCACTTAAATATACATAAAAACAAAAAAAGTACATGGAAAGAAGAAAGCAAGAACAGGTCCTACTACTCAACAACATTTGACAAGGATCCTGCCACACAAAGGGACATCATCGAAGGCCAAATTTCTTCAAATGATGAATGTTGCTTCAATGAATCAAATGAGGAATTGAAAATCACCATCTCGTTTTTATGATTAAGTCTACGTCCTCCATATCCTTCCCTCTCTTCTCTCCTATTATTAACATCTCTTAGCATCCCCACTAACACACATCACATGTAACCTTGCTTATGATTGCAAAAAACAAAGAGAGCAAAAAAACTCAAAAAAGAAGAAGAAGACTGCTCACACACATATAAAAATGCAATCATTCGCAAAAAACCCTTTCTTGGATGCCCACACCTTGGACATTCTAACTAGTCTAGGAAGGGGGGTGGCCCAAGGACTCATTGAGTCTCTTCCAACAAGAGCACTCACATACGGCCTCAATGATTCATATAGAAATACGATCGTACAATTTTCCAAAATTATAGGCAAATATGATGGAACAACAGACCCTATTCAATTCATTCAAAGATGTTTCATGATGGGCTTGAAGAATAACAGCTTACACAACTTGATCATTGTATCCAATCCAGAAACATTCGATCAATGTTGTAAAGAAGCAATACGTTTAGATGACAACATGTTAGAAGATGATCATGCTACAAGATGTTCCTCATCTAAACCAAGTGAAGCAATGGCAAAAGAAAGATCGATCTCGGAACCAAAATTTTATGCAGCCTTGTTTAAAACCTTACAACCAACATCTGTAAGAGAGGATGTGAACCTTCAAAACCAAACATCCTTAATGCCTATAAAAGTGACGAGCGAAATGCCTTGTGTTGAATGCAATCACTTTTGTGACACCTCATCAAAGACCACCACACAAACCACAACACCCATATGTGTGACACCTGATACAAAAACCCACCAAAAGGAAATTCGATCTCGTCGCATGGGTAAACATAGTGAAAAACTGACAAACCAAAGAAAGTCAGAGAATGAAACAAGTTCTAGTACATCACTAAGTGAGGATGAAACAAGTTCTTACTCTTCACTCTCAGTGCACTACATAGACCAATCAAGAAACTAGAACCCACCCAACCATCCCAAATGGATAATAATGATCACATGACATATGCAAAATGCAAAAAGTAAGCTCAGGAGAGCATGCTTAGCTTGGTTGAATGTCTTACAGGGTCACCGGTTGTGATTGAACCTCATAATGCCAAACCTAAACAACAACCAAGATACAAAGCCTAGAGGAGTATCGCTTTCCCTTTCAAGAGGAAGACATACTCTCTACAGAAGAGTCATTTGAAATAGACTGTCCGAACTATAGGCTTAAGAAAGCATGTGAGGAATTCGATAATTCCCTTACAAGATTAAAACAATCTTTCAAAACCTCATTTGGAGGAATGCTCTTCTCTCATAATAAAGCCAGTAATCTCATCCAAGTTGTCACCCCCAACAACAATAAGATTATCTACATATATGGTGATGATCACAATACCCTTATCATTCTTGTGCACATACAAAGAATGACCTGCATCTGCCATATGAAAACCAATAGTGACAAGATACTCAACAATCTTGTCATGCCATGCTCGTGGAACTTGCTTCAGCCCATACAAGGCCTTACAAAGCTTACATACATACTATGGGTGACCTGTATCCTTAAAACCTGGTGGCTGATCCATATACACATCTTCTTGTAAGTCACCATGCAAGAATACATTTTTTACATCCATCTGATGTAAAAACCATCCTTTAGCTGGCAGCCACCACAAATCACAACTCTCATAGTTTCCATCTTTCCAACTAGGGTAAATGTCTCATCATAATAGATCCCATGTGTCTACGCATATCCTTTGGCTACCAAGCCTTGTACCTGCTTATGCTACCATCATTGTTATGTTTCACCTTATACACCCACTTATATCCAATAGCTTTCTTGCCTTTAGGCAATGGCACCAAATCCCAAGTCTTATTTCTATACAATGCATCCATCTCCTCAAATCCATAGCTTTCTCTCAACATATATTTCCATCGCTTCATCAAAACATGTGGGTGCTACAACCTGCACAACTTTTGCCATATAAGCATAGTGATATGCCACATAACCATCATAAGTCAACCTTTGCACACAGGGTTTTTGACTCTTCCAAATCTTCATAACTTTGCATTCATGTCTTCCATAGCCTTCCTCACACCAGGTGTCCTCATGGGGTTGGAATCCTAAACTCCTCATCAAGGCTCATCTCCGAGCAACTAGAATCTCCATCAACAAGAGAATCTCCGAGCAACTAGAATCTCCATCAACAAGAGAATGCCCTTCAGAAATATCAAGCATACAAAGGGGCTTAATCACTTTCTCTTTGCCTTTATGTGATGTACCAACTACATTTTCAGGACTGGTATTATGATGCAGCCTGCCACTCCATGGTCTATCAATAGAACCACTGGATGAGGACTCTCATGGTCCACTCAATGACTGTGATTGCTAACTCACATTCTGTGCAACCACATTTCCACTTACATTAGCCCCAATAGCATCTTTTTCAGTAGCATACCAACTACTTATCTCATCAAATACAACATCCCTGCTTACCCTCAATTCACGTGTAGTAGGATTATAACATCTATATCCCTTTTTCTCAAGGGAATACCCAATAAACACACATTTTTCTGCTTTTGGATCCAGCTTGGTATACGTAGCTCATCTCGCACATGCACATATGCAATACATCCAAAAACTTTCAAGTAAGACAAATCAAGTTTTTTGCCAGTAAACTTCTCCTCTGGCATTACATCATATATGGCTGCAGAGTAGGAGTCCTGTTCATGATATAAAGTGCTGTAGACACAGCTTCAGCCAACAGCTATGTGGCATATTCTTCTCTGCCAATGCTCGTGCTATCTCTATGATGTGCCTGTTTTTCCACTCAGTAACTCCATTTTAATGCGGAGTGTATCTACATGTAAATTGTCTCTGAATGCCATTCTTTGGCAAAGAATTCAGAGAACTCATTGGATAAGTATTATCCCCCTTCATCTGGATGAGGACTCTCATGGTCCACTCAATGACTGTGATTGCTAACTCACATTCTGTGCAACCACATTTCCACTTACATTAGCCCCAATAGCATCTTTTTCAGTAGCATACCAACTACTTATCTCATCAAATACAACATCCCTGCTTACCCTCAATTCACGTGTAGTAGGATTATAACATCTATAAACCTTTTTCTCAAGGGAATACCCAATAAACACACATTTTTCTGCTTTTGGATCCAGCTTGGTATACTTAGCTCATCTCGCACATGCACATATGCAATACATCCAAAAACTTTCAAGTGAGACGAATCAAGTTTTTTGCTAGCAAACTTCTCCTCTGGCATTACATCATATGTGGCTGCAGAGTAGGAGTCCTGTTCATGATATAAACTGCTGTAGACACAGCTTCAGCCAACAGCTATGTGGCATATTCTTCTCTGCCAATGCTCGTGCTATCTCTATGATGTGCCTGTTTTTCCACTCAGCAACTCCATTTTAATGCGGAGTGTATCTACATGTAAATTGTCTCTGAATGCCATTCTTTCGCAAAGAATTCAGAGAACTCATTGGAGAAGTATTCTCCCCCTTCATCTGACCTTAGGCACTTCACATGTCTTCCTGTCTATTTTTCACCCATAACTCTAAAATTCTGAAAATGAGTGAACACTTCAGTCTTCTCCATGAAATACACCCACGCTTTCCTCGTGTGGCCATCAATGAATGTTACGTAGTACCTATAGCCACCCATAGACATAGTCTTCAACAGGACCCCATACATCTAAATGCACAGCATCTAGCACATTCCTGCTCACATTTCTATCATGTGGAAATACATGTTTTGTTTGCTTTCCAAATTGACACGCTTCATAAATTTTCTGCATACCTTCAACTTTAAACTTAGGCAGCCCTGTCACAATTTACATGCCCAATTCTCTTATGCCAAATGTCTGTATCTTCACAACAACTCTTGAACCATTTGCAAACATTGTAGCACTCACTTCAGGCATATTTACATTTAATGTAAACATTCTGCCCACTCTGTTGCCTCCTTTTGCAACCAACCTGCACTTATCTTTAAAGTCTGCTCCATAGCAGCCATCAGGGTTAAACCGGACCTATAAACCCTGCTCAATCATTTGGCTAATAGAAACCATATTCTTTGTAATGTTCGAAACATGAAGTACATCTACAAGATACTTCACCTTACCATCCTGCATGGACAATGGCACATCCCCAACATATGGGCAATCGGATGAGCAGTGTCATCCCCTATTTCAACAAAACATGGTCTTTCAAGGCTCTTCATTTCCTTGAACCACTCACCATGACTTGTCATGTGGTTTAAAGCACCTAAATCAACAAACCATACATCATCTTTACATGCTGCTACCTCATTTCCAAATATAGCATTAACCACATGTTGCATAACAAACAACCTCTCATTATCCTCATTATTTCTGCTAGAGGATGCATAGTTGTTTTGCTGCAATTTTCCATTTCACATGTCACTTTGCTTCTTATAGCAATTTTCCTGCACATGTCCAAGCTTACCACAATAAAAACACCCTCGTGTATCAATATGCTGCCTTTGCCAACTACCACGACCTCTTTGACTCCCTTTGCCTCTTAACTGGCCTCTTCCACCTATATGTTGTTGTTGTGAATCCTGGGATTGTTGCTACTTCTGCTGACCATAATTCTGATTACCTGTTCGGCCACCACCTTGGCCACGTCCACGACCTCTACCTCGTCCTCTACCTGAACTTGTGTAGCTACTCTGAACTGTTTTTGTTTTGTGAAGAATGTTAATCTTCACCCAAGTTCTTCTCTTGAATGATCAGTATTGACACAAAATTTGTGAAGTTTGGAATGTTCTCCCAAGTCTGAATAGACGTCTTGAACACCTTGTATTGTGGCCCGAGACCACACAGACACACTTCCACCTTATCATCATCAATTGATGCAAGGGATTCCACAATGCCCTTGATCTTCAGAGCATAATCATTCAGAGACATATTCTTCTTCTCCACAGTATGAAGCTTATTCTTCAACTGAATCTTTCGTGCCTTGGTGTTGGTTTCATACAGCTTCACCAAGATGTCCCATGCCTCCTTAGCAGGTGACTTGGCATAGTAACCTTTTCTCATCAAGAAATTTGTCAATCTAAACCTCCAAGCATGGAAGTTGTTCTTGTCAAGCTTCTCTACAACAATCTGGTTTATTCCATCATTTGACATCTTTTCTGCAACACAAATTTACCAACAACAGAACTCTTGCTTGACCCACACACAAACTGTTATATTCTGTGCAACAGCGGTACTATATTGCACCCAAACTGTCACGACGACGAGTGACCTCAATTTGTATACATACACCCAATGGCAACTTTGAGACCTCTTTGCAGCACACACAGCGTCTGCACAACCAATCGCCCTTCTTGCAGTTCCCAAAACAAAGTTATGCAGAGAATCGAAACTTACCCGCCGTCGCAGTGCTTGTGAGAACCTCTGCGAGAACTGAAAAACAAAGGTCCAGACGCGCCCAAAACGCATTTTCGGCCTGAAAAATTTAGTCCAATGGACAATACACTTGCCCTGTAGCTCTCCTCCCGTGAAGAAAGCTCCTCAATTAGAGTTCATTTACCGGTGCCTCCTGAAGAGCTCCCGACAAGGGTGTAGTAGCCAACACAAAGGGGAAAGAGTAGATGAAGCTCTTACCCTTGTACCGTTTCCTATGCTTCTCTTGCCGCTTAACCCTTAGCATGAACCAAGATCTGATACCATGAAAAGATACAAGGGAGAAGAGAGCTTGAGCTCTATAGGATTTGCAGGAATGTTAGGCAAGGGACCAAAGCCCGGTTGAATCGAAGTGATAAGGGGTGTAAAACCCGATGACACGCTTGTTATAGGCATGGCTAATGGCATGGGGAGGTGAATTGGTGGCATAGATCTCAATGGCTTTTTGAAGATGTCAGCCCGTGCGATGACACGCTTGTTATAGGCATGGCCAATGGCATGGGGAGGTGAATTGGTGGCATAGATCTCAATGGCTCGAAGATGTCAGCCACATTGGGTTGAGTCCTTGTGTGATCCCTGGCAATCCCTCTATCGTGGCCATGTCAGAGTGCCTCAATGCTCCTCCTTAATGGAGCAATCACATTTTTTTAAAAAAACTTTTTATACTTTTCCACAGCCCGTTTATAGCCTCAAGAGGCTTGGCGTACTCTTCATTGGATCAAACGGGTGTCCGTTTGCCCTAATTATCTTAGGTGTTATACGCACGTGAACTTAGAGATATTTTTTCGAAAAAGGCGTATGCTAGGAACTTCCCAGATGGAAGAGAAGGTCCTAAAACTTTTTCCCTATTTCGCATCGCGTTTTTGAGGGTGTTCTAAAAGGAATTTTGAAAAACTCTGTATGAGGAAGTTGTAGTATTTTTGGAGTCCTTCAACTTTGTTTCCCTGAGTCATCCTTAATTTTATGGTCTATACCCTCAAAAAGTAGCCCGAATATGGCTCGTCGTCATTTTCGCGCAGTTTTTTTTTACGATTTTTCGTGGTTTTTGGACTGTTTTTTACCTCGATTTTTGGGTCAAATTTTGAGGCTGCTGATCGGAAGCCAAAATGGTCGATTTTGACATTAGACAACCCAGTCCAAAGTTGAAAAGCTCGATGTCAGCTTTCTGATGAGCCCTAGAGCGCCTTCATCTCATATACGGTTTAGGAGATACGGGCCTCCAAACAGGGTGCTTTTTTTTGCCGCATGAACTGGTGTTTCACGCCGTGAAACGGTTTTCATGCGTGAGCTGGACTCCGCATATGTGACGGATTAGGGTTGGTTGCTCAGTTGGATGAGAGTACATGGTTTCAAGCCGTGGGTCCGGGGGGGTTCGAGTTCCTACCAATTCATATTGAAAAACTACGAGATGCCAACGAGTAGTGTGACATCGAATCAACAGTTTACTAGTGAGAGCCTTATGACGTATCGTCTCACATGTTATTGGATAATCAAATTCAAGCTTCTAACATATGATTGATCGGATGGATAATTATTCAATCACCAATCAGTTATTGTGCTACTAAACCTGGACTTCATGCGGAAATTAAATTTTGATTTTATTTTTATTTTTATTTTTTTGGAGTCTAGTGGGAAATATGAATTTCCCTTTGGGGGAAAAAATATTGTGAATTTAAAATAAAAGGGATATGGGCATTTTCTCAAAAAAGGTAAATGGAATAAAAAAAGTCAACCTTTTAAAAGACACCCCTTACACCCTTCATAAATGACTCCCCCAAAATGGACAACTTGATAACTCATGAGCATCTTCTCATTGAATGCTCATTAGCCTTATAATGAGTTATGTAAAAAAAGTGATTAAGTATTAATCTAAGATTAATCCTTTCAATAATCTTTTCCTCTTCTACACTAATCACAAGGACTCTAATTAGCCATTAATCCCTAATTAAGTCACACAATTGAGCACATCATTGGATAGAGCAAGGGAATGCTAATTTTTGTGCATCAACAATTGTGTAAATTAATCTAATTTAGGGGATTAATAAGACTCTTAATTATAGTCTCCTCTTTAAGGTGAAATTAAGCAAAAAGAGTTAAATTTCTCCAATTGATCAAAAAATTGATATGACTAGATGTTTTGATGCATCTAGATGCTCTCAAAACACTCAAAAACCTTAATTTTGACTACTCATATGATCAATTTAAACCCCAATTAACATAATTTCTAATTTTTTAGCCTCTTGAACAAGATTAATCACCCTTAATGACTAAAACCAGTCCATTAAGAGAAATTAGTCAAATTCAAGGATTTTTTGATGGTTTTAAGAATGTTTTTGAAAGATTAAGCTACTCCTAATGCTTGTTAACACTCTAATCCAAACAATTTCAACAACAAACACACAATTAAACTAGAATTAATGATCTTAGATCTATGTTTAAACTAAAGAGAGCTAACATTCACTAAGAAATGCATTCTCTTGCATTGTTTGATGCAATGCATTCTCTTGCATTGTTTGATGCAATGGATGCAAACTAAGCCTAATATAAACTATGTGGTGCAAGCCCTAAGAACATGAAAAACCACAAAAACAACAACAAAAATAACAAATTAATCTAAAAATTAAGCAAAAAGCAATCTTTTCAAAAACAAAAAAGAGAGCTAATCTACACCAAATCTCACACAAATCACCATCAAATCCACATCTTTTTCCATGGGAAACCACTAATCAAGATAATGGACAATGGGTTATACACTGATTAGAGACAAAACGATGAAAAAGCCAAGGGATGGCTCCTCGGCAGCGGCGCCAAAAATGTTATGGCTCACCCTAACCCTCCTTTTGAAACACATCCAAAAAGAGATTACTTGGTGAACCACAACTATCATCGTGAGGATGTTTTCAATGGCCAAGCTCGTAACCCTTGAGGTCTCCAAGCTCTACAACTCCTTGAGATGCAATTCCACCGCGTCTCCCGCGAGAGCGTTGTCACACCACCACGGTGCACTACAGGTCCTCGTTCCTCTTCTCACCTCACTTCACTCACACACACTCACTAGCATGCATTAGGGAGAGAGATTAGCAAGAGCACGACTCAATTGCACAATGGGAGAGTATGTTGTATTATGAGAGAAATTCACTTATATACATGCCCATAAGTGTTCACACTCACTTAAACTATGGCCGACCGGGCACTTTAGGCTTATAAGAGGCATAATGCTATTACAATGACTACTCTCATAATATATCCATGAAGTACATCACTTAGGACTTCATCCTAACTTGCTACTACATGCTCTTGAAGCGAGAATCGCCATAAATACTTCGTCACACCATTATGGGCGCCCGTCCAAGTTGTAGCTTTGGACACTATTGCTTCATATCTTGAATGTACGACCCTTTGGTGTATCTATCGCATGACTCCTTGATGTAAGATAATGGCGATAGCTCTTATTCATCCTAGAATTGGGTTAACGGTTCATGCCATGATTCATGCCCTAGGAGTTCGCACCAAAAAATTAAAATTAAAAATTAAAAAAAAAATGGTTTATGCCGGTGAACCATTTCTGCACTCACAGCCTAAGGGTTCACGCCCTAAGAGTCCGCGCGCTTAAAAAAAACGCATGAGCCAAGTGTTTCACGGCCAAGCGTCTCACAGATTAAGGGTCTCACGCCTTAAGACCTCAAGTAAAAAATTTAAAAAAATTAAAATTGATAAAATCCATGAAGTCCACTTCACGCCGTGAAAGCTCTGTCGGTCAAAAAGAAAACCCTATTTGGAGGCTCGTATCTCCTAAACCGTGAATCCAATCAATGTGCTCTAGGACTCATCGAAAAGCTGACATCAAGCTCTTTAACTTTGGTTTGGTTATTTCAAGTCAAAATCGATCGTTTTGGCCTTCGACTAGTAGCCTCAAAATTTGACCTGAAAATCAAGGCAAAAAAGAGTCTGAAAAACATAAAAAATCACAAAAAAACAGCACGAAAATGACTTCGAACCATATTCGGGGTACTTTTTGAGAGTCTAGAAGACAACAAAATCACGAACGACTCAGGAAGACAAAGTTGAAGTACTCAAAAAATACTACAACTCTCTCATACAGATTTTTTCCAAATTCCTTTTGGGAACACCCTCAAAACATGCGAAACAGGGACAAATTCTCAAAAAAAAATCATCTTGAGACAATGATGGAAAATAGGTTTTAGGACCTCCTCTTCCATCTGGGAAGTTACTAGCATGCACTTTTTTTGAAAAAATATCCCTTAAGGCAAACGGACACTCGTTTGACCCAACGAAGAGTACGCTAGGCCTCTTGAGGTTGTAAAACGGACTGTGAGAAGATATAAAAAGCAAAAAAAAAACTTACATGTGCTTGCTAATTAAGGAGCAATTGGGCAATTAGACATGGGAACGATAGAAGGATTGCCATGGCTCACACACGGACTGAACCCAATGGTTGACATCTTCAAGCCATTGAGATCTATGCTACAAATGCATCTCCCAATACTACTTTCCATGCCAACAACAAGCATGTCATCGGGTTTTACACCTCCTATCACTTCAATCCCACCAGGCTTTGGTCCTTTACCTAACCTTTTCGCCAATCTTATAGGTACCAACCCTTTGCAACCCGTGGATGCCCACACCTTAGATATACTGACTAGTCTAGGAAGGGGGGTTGCCCAAGGACTCAGTGAGTCCCTCCTAACAAGAGCACTCACATACAGCCAAGTGACTCATATAGAAATATGGCCGTACACAGATTTTCAATTTCATCGACAAATACGACGAAACAACAGGTCCTGTTCAATTCATTTAAATGTTTGAATAGAGATGTGAAGCCTTTGGAAATCCCAACTGCCCTACTAAGGTACATGTGTTGAACCTATGCTTAGAGCAAAAAGTTAGTTGATGGTTCATCACATTGATGCCAGCAATCAAGACCAACTTCAAAACCTTGAAAACAGCCTTTATCCATGGTTTTTCTAGACAAGGTGAACGGTGGAGTGTAATGAAAGAACTCTATTCAATTGAGTGTAAACCAAATGAAACCATTAGAGATTTTATCCTTTGGATAAAACTCAGACTCATGACGTGAGTCATGGAAAAAATTAAACGATTTTCAATTGAAGAGATGTTTCATGATGGGCTTAAAGAATAACAGCTTACACAACTTGATCATTGTATCCAACCCGAAAACATTCGATCAATGTTGTAAAGAAGCAGTACGTTTAGATAATAACATGCTGCTGGAAGATGATCATGCCACGAGATGTTCCTCAGCTAAACCAAGTGAAGCAATGGCAAAAGAACAATCGATCTCAGAATTATCATTCTCTGAATTCTATGCAGCCTTGCTTAAAAGCTTTCAAAATCGACATCTCTAAGAGAGGATGAAATCCTTAATGCCTCTACTACAAGTAAGGAGCGAAATGCCTTGTGTTAAGTGCAATCACTACGACCATCCCAATCCCCATTGTGAATATAAGGCACCTATTTTTCTTTACTACATATATTGTAAATCCTTTGATCATGATACCACAAAGTGCCCCAATTCATCAACAATTGACTCAAAACTCCATCTCCAGTGCACCAAACATAAACAGTCAAAAGGGTAGAAACTGCTCAGGAAGCAGTTAATCGAACACTTCAGTGTTTTTATTGTTGTGGACCTCACAAAGTGGCAAACTGCATAGTTTGGAATACTTCCATGCTTATAGTCACTGATACTTTGCAACCCATGTGTGAACGATGTGGCATTAATCACATGTTCCAAGATTGCTCAAGACGAGTTGCTTCAATGCAACTTGACTCACAAAATACAACTCTATATCTTAAGTGTACAAAATGGACAATTGTCAATGTTACCCTTAAATGTGCTTACACATTTACAAGCCAAGGCATGAGAGATAGTAAAAAAGAATGCAAAAAACAATACCTCAAAATGGGTAGAAGAACATGCCTTAAATCAGGAACCAAAAGAGAAAATAAAACCTTCTAAACCCAAGAGAAACAAACGAAACCAAGGTTGAAAAAGAGGATAGGAAAAAGGAATACGTGGAGGATATAAACCCAAAAGGAGACATAAACCCAAAAGAGCCAAAAGCTACACATGATGCAGAAGCATCCACCTCAAAGGTTACCACACACAAACCACAAAACCCTTATGTGTGACACAGGATACAACAGCCCAAAAGAGAATTTGATCTCATTGCATGGGCAAACATAAAGAAAACTTGATGATTCAAAGAAAGTCAAAAGATGAAACAAGTTCTAGTAAGTCACTTAGTGAGGATGAAACAAGTTATGACTCTTCACTCAGTGCACCTCATAGACCAATCAAGAAACTAGAACCCACCCAACCACCCTAAATTGAAAATCGTGATCATGAATATATGGAACACAAAAAGCAAGCTCAGGAGAGGATGCTTAGCATGGTTGAGTGTCATACTACAAGATCACTGGTTGTGATTGAACCTAATAATGCCAAGCCTAAAAAAGTGCCCAAACTACAAACCCAGAGGAGTACCACTTTCCCTTTCAAGAGGAAGACATACTCTCTACATAAGAGCCATTAGAGACAGATTGCACAAATTATGCAGTTGAGAAAGCACGTGAGGAATTCGATGAATCCCTTATGAAATTGAAGCAGTCTCTCAAAACCTCATTTGGAGAAATGCTTCTCTCATGGTGAAGCCAGCATAACATTAGGACTCAACATGAGTTATACCAAGATATAAAGACCTCCATAGAACAAGACTGTGAGGATTCACAAGTTTCCAAAGAGACCTCATTTAGAATTGTCAAAGTACCAAGTGTACCAGTGTACACATTGGGTACTCTTGAAAAAGCTGAGATCCAAACAGAGGACAGAAATGAATGGGAATATGAAACGGAAATAGGATCTGAAGAGCTGAAACAAAAACTAAAACATCCATGGTTCATCTTGAAGATTCTATCATGATGTGGTTGGATTTTCCTACAGGCAATGATGTTAAGCGCAAACACACATTGATTAGACCTTGAGCTAGTAACATCATGACAATAGGCACTTGGGTGTCATTGGGACAACCTAAACTCATCCCTACAAACAATGGTCTTGCAAGAGGAGACAATGGACAAAACATTGAAGTTCCCGGTTACTTTAGCTATGCTACTCAAACAATCGCTGGAGATGTGGAATTTACATTCCATGTTTCCTTAGATTCCCTTGAGTATAATGTCATCCTTGGTGGAACTTGGATACGTGACTTGTTGTATTCAACTGATGACTCCATGCAAACAGTCACCTTGAACACTCGTGCAAGCATTGTATAATTGCTATTACCTCGGGAGGAAGAGACCTTGGAGGAGCTAGAACTTCTAACATATCTTACTGAAAAAATCCCTAGGATTCTGGTTGGATTGGAACTTTCTAATAAAATCACCACAACTCAAGCACAGCTTTATCCAACACGAGAACATAATCTCATAACCCTCGAGTTATGGGATTTGTTAGGTCAACCAACACTCACGGCTCATCCTAAAAGAATTCCCTTTATAGAATACCTGAACATGCCATATTTGGGGTATTTTAAATATACAAAGTATATTGAAACTAACTTCCTTACTTGTAAGTTTTTTGTGGTTGAGTATGTGTTAGAAGCAGATTTGATCTTGGGGCATAAATGGACTATTGCTCCTGCCCAAGCACCATTGTGCTTGGCTAGCGAGATAGAGTCATCATGATGGTCAACGGCACAAAGTTGACAATACCATATTGCAACAAGGAAGAGAATCCAACCTTAATGGATTTCTATGATGCTAAATGCAAAAGGGTATAAGCCTCTTCCACAGAAGCCCCTCTACAAAATGACCTACCATCTGCGTCAACGACCGACTCTGATAAAGCATCTTTTCCTTCCATCCCACCCTCACTAATGAAGTTTGATGTGCCAAAACCTTGCAATCAACAACTATTCTTACAGAAGTTCCCCCCACACAACCATCTATCTCTAATAAAGGAAAAGCCCTAGAGCCTCTTCATTGACAAACCTCACCAAAGGAGACAACCTCTTGCTCTAAAGCTACATCATTGATAGCCACTCCACAAGAGACTCTAGCCTCATCATTATCAAAAATACCCATGAGTCTCAAACATGTAGTCTCAGCACCAACCAATGTGAAGGAGAACCCAAAACCTTCCAATTCCACCAAAAAGAAAAATCCACCAAGATAGCCAAAATCAAGATATCTTAATGGTATCAAGATGTGGGTGGAGAAGTAGCTACTTGTAGCTCAAGGCTA
The DNA here is from genome assembly GCF_041138505.1 of Cibotium barometz. Classification (NCBI taxonomy): domain Eukaryota; kingdom Viridiplantae; phylum Streptophyta; class Polypodiopsida; order Cyatheales; family Cibotiaceae; genus Cibotium; species Cibotium barometz. The sequence goes on from NC_141077.1 coordinate 26,772,125, forward strand.
CAACAAAGGTGCCAATCAAATTTCGGTGCCTCAACACTCAAAGCCTGTTCCTCAATGCAGCATAAAGAGGCCAAGGAAAAAGAAAAGTACTCCACAACACCGTCCACAAAAACCTATGTGAGTTCCTTAAAGAACACCAAGTCAACAAGTCTGGGTACCAAAAAGATTACTGCAAGCATAAGGATACTACCAAGGAAATTCCAACACTTGGATTTCCAAGCGCATCACAAAGTCCCCAGAAAGAAGGAAGCCTCAGCACCAAAGACATCAGCCCACCAATTAATAAAGTACATCAAAGATAGGTGCCTGTGCATATGCTTCAACAACAAGGATACTATGATGGTGAGTTTGATATTTTTTGCGAGCTTTATTTGGCAAGCTTTTTGGAGATAAGATAGTTTTATGCGAGCTTGTAAGAAAAATGATACATTTTGGTGAGCTTTTATATAGTAAGTATTTATGAAAGAGAAATAAATACATTCACATACATACATACATATATACATGCATATTCTCAAACACACCTACCTACCTACCTACCTACCTTCCTACATATATACATACACATACATATATACATACATACATATATACACACATGTGTACAATACATATATACATGCATATTCTCAAACACATCTACCTACCTACCTACCTACCTTCCTACATATATACATACACATACATATATACATACATACATATATACACACATGTGTACAATACATACATACATACATGCATGCATACTCCCAAACATATACATGCATGTATACATACATACCTACATATACCTACCTACCTACCTTCCTACATATAAACACACATTTTATGTCAAAGAAACTTAAATATAGGCACAAACATACCTATGTATGTACCTTTCTTCCAATACATACAACGATACTTCAACTTTTCATGCATACTCAAAGAAAAGACCAATATTTATTTCAACACAAGTAAAAACAAGTATACTCGGTTCATATTTTCTTACAAAAAGATTGAGTTCACATTTCCTTACAAGAAGATATATGGTTGGTACAACTCCTTTACCATAGTGTCACAAGCTACCTACAATAAGACTTTAGAGTGCGTGATAGTATACTCCATCCCAAAGCAAGACAAAAATATTGGGTTCAAATTTTCTTACAAAAAGATTGACTTCACATTTCCTTACAAGCTTAAGTAGGCACAAATATGAGAGGCTTGATTAAAGCTTAAGTATAGGCACAAACATCCTTGCTTCGAGGACGTGATAATATATTGTCCATATCCTTTGGTGATAGTGTCGGTTGATGCATTACCATATCCTCATTCTTATGTAATCCCAAAACTCGTAAGAAGACAAAATAGATATGCTTACATGTAATGTAAGACTTTCCTCTAGATTCTCTTTGCATGAAATCAGGACATGTACACCAAGGTTGTACCTTGATGTGTATAAAATAGTCCTCTCCACTCTCACATGCCAAATGAAAAATAGAGTAGGGGGACAGCTGCATTACACTCTCATTAAGGACTGTCGCTGTCATGGCCTCGACACTACCAATCCTCTTTTTTGCTTCTTTGGAAATCCAATGCCGCCACTTGGTTGATCTCTTTGTACTCTGTGTAGCATCATGTGGCCTCTTGTCACTGTCTTTGTTGCCCGCTGCTTGTGTGGACGTTTCTCCCACCCTTGACACAAAAGGTTCTTCATGTGAGTAACATCTAACTTGAACCCTGCCTTTACTAATTTCTCTACCTCTTCATTGGTTATGTTGGTCCCAACATCCACTTTCCACATATCTGGGTATGATGGCTTGTATATTATGTTTGGATCTACATGCCATGTGTGTGAAACATCTGAAGGACAAAACTGCATCATTCCTCCCGGACCAAGATGTCGTCGTACTGAGTAGAAGCTATAGGGGCAACAAATCCAATAGAGCTTCCTTGTATGTATGAGTTGCCCTTAAGTCTTCCATCAATACCTCCCAAACATTTGACTTTTGAGTTCAATGGGGTTCGTCTAATGGCCCACATTGTGCGTCCAACGGCCTCTTCCTTTACATGCATTTGTCCTCCGCTCATTGTGCCATAATGTTGTTTAGGCTCTTCATGTCCGACATCTTTGTTTCCTCCAGTCATTGGACTTTTTGGTCCTCCCCTTGAAGCGTGACTTGCTGCACTGTTTGTTCTAGATCTATCTCCAAAACTTACTCTTCTTGCTGTTCCCCGGTTTTGACGATGTCTGCTCTGCATGACATAACATGGACGATGTGAGCATTGGTCTAGTTCCGTTGTCCTCACCCTCTTCTGTTGAATAGTCTCCTTATCTCCATGTAGAGGCCTTGATTCCTCATACATAGGAGTATTAGCTACTGCTTCACGGACCATGCGAGCCACTTGTGGTGGTGTCGGTCTTGACCTTGCTGCCGCCCTGTCCATTGTCCTCACCCTCTTCCGTTGAATAGTCTCCTTATCTCCATGTAGAGGCCTTGATTCCTCATACATAGGAGTATTAGCTACTGTTTCATGGACCATGCGAGCCACTTATGGTGGTGTCGGTCTTGACCTTGCTGCCACCTTGTCCAGCAACTTGCTCAAGCTTGGTCCCTCACCTTTGTGCTTCCCCATCTGATATATGCATATTTCTTTGCACTTTGTAGTAAAGCGTTTGCCATATCTGAAATGCACGCATCATATAAGCTAACCTTTTCCTTATATCCTTCACCAGCAAGCTAACTCCCATGTACACTTTCAGATAAGTTTGTTCGAGGGGTTTGTGCTAAATCCATCGAGCTTAAGACCACCTGCACACAAGAGGTTTCATACATGAATTCACAAAATTGACTCCAATGCAAATACATCCATACAACATATCATTTCTCCATAAAATTTCTCACCCTTGACATGAGGTTGCCCCAATTTGCTATTCGTACTTCCCACCAACTCATCCACGTATCCATTACTGATAGTTTTCCCTCATGAACATGTCCATTTCTCTACCACTCACGAATCTCTTTACTTTTTAAGAAAGCTGACTCCTTATTGGTTGCCAATCTCCCATTCTTCACACAAGTCAATATGGTGTTGTCGACTTTCTGCCTTCACGCATTGTTTAGCATTCTTCATCAAACTTTATTTCCAATGGAATAAGCACGTTCGCTCCCTGTCCTCCATAATGTTGTGCGGACCCCCATTGAAAACGGTCCTAACTGCACACCAATTTGACCCTACTTCATCAGCCATAAACCCATAGAAGTGTGCGGGTGCATAACCGCATTGCTCCATTATGCTATTCAGCATTTCCCAAAATAGTACTTGGCTTTTTGTATCCTCCTCCTTCATTTCGCATGTGGCAATTGTCAATAGCGAACACTATAGGATTTTGGAGAGAATTTTTTTCAATCAGCTATCATTCAAGGTAAATGAAAGAAGGGAAAAAATAGAAGTACGTAGTCTCACCTTGGGTCGTAATAAACATGACAAGCCATTGTTGACCAACCAAAAACTTGATGAGTGTGATCAAACAAAACCCAGGACTTTGCCAAGTCACCTCCACTATCACACCGCATGCGATTCACCAAGTCCACGCCTGATGCTGGTCCTCGCAAAGACATAACATTTATCATCAGGGCCACCTTGTCCTGGGAAACGGCTACCTTGTATAAATGAATAGCGAGATCTTCTCTGTATAAGAAGGATGCTATCAAAGCCCTCTCCTGCCGGCATCAATTTTCTTTTCTCCTGGGATACAATGCGTCTAAACCTAAAAAAACATAATTTCACAATAAAGAGAGGACTGAATGTAGAAAAATACATCCAAATATAATTAAGTTACAGAATGAATACTCACCTCTGGTTTTCCACAAGAGGACTCAACTCCTCCAAAAAATTATAGAGCTCATGATCCCCAATATTTGTAGGTAGCTCATCATTTTGATTCATCATGGAGGAAAACAGTATATCCTTCACAATATCCATCTGTATTTTTCGAGGACTTGCACTTCTCTGGGCTTTCAACACTTGAGAAACAAACATTTTCATGCACTCCAACATTGACCTTAAAGTTCCTGGTTGAGCTGGATGTTCATGCAGCCCAGTGTGGAGCATCATTCTTTGTAATAGTTGTGTCACGAGGCATTACGTAATACACAACACATCTACACACTTGCACACAATGTGCAGTTTTGCGACAAAAGTGATAAACTATTTTAGTTTTCTCATCCTTAGTCCAACTGCAATCTTTTTTGTTAGATGTCCATGAAAGAAAGTGTTGTTATACCTTTTATTATTGTTTAAGTAAAAAGGACAGCTGAGCCTATGGCACTCCAAAGTACCAACGCAATAGCTAATATGCACGGTACAACTTACAGACATGTTTGATGTTACTGGACGTGTCCATAGGTGACCATCATATTTTTGCTCCATTCCATCCATATTTACTATTTTGCCATATGTTGGTGGAAACTCTAGGATGGAATCACCATCATAATGTCTTGGCACCTCCTGGATGACTCGAGTAACTTTTTCCAACAATGAATGTAGAAGAGAAGGTTGCTCCTTCTTACGAGACGAAGAACTGAAAGTATACTCTCTGAAGCAATACATTCATCTTCAGAGATATTGTGCTTTGAACCTTTTGGATTGCTTGTTCCTTCACTTGGTTGCAAAACAGTTTGCTGAGCCATTCAAGTCACTCTCAGAGGAGGAGCTCGAGATATGAACATGGGTGTTTTGTGTCCCTAATTCGTTCTCCAACTGAGGTCTCCAAATGTCAGACATCTTGGGCAATGTCATTAGCACTAGAATCAAGACTATCAGCAGCACAGAGAGGACTACATTGTAGCATATATGTTTTACTTCGAGTAATATCTACAAGGTAGTTTTTATTGCCCTCCATGTCATAATGAGCGATGATTTCCTGTAGGCTTCCATTGGTCCTAGTAGCTTTCACTCTAGGGCGTGTGATGAAGGCAAAAACCCTTGTAGATATCCATGACTGACAAGCGTGGTCTGGTGGAGAAGTATTAAAGTTTGAGATTTTTTGCTGCAGCCATCAAGCTCCCACTCAAAGGTCATAGTGTGCTCCATAGGGAAGGCAATACGAAGATGTAGAAAGGACAGGAGAGACGAAAATGTGAAATGAAAATATAAAAACGAAGGAACAGGTGGACTTTATAAAATAAAAATAGAAGATCAGGTATCTAGGCCGAATCAATCATTTTCAGGTAAGGCGGCTGAAATGATAAAACAAGGTGGAGCAATCACGATTGAGAATGGCTCACGAGAATTTTTTTAATAAAAAATATACAAATATATATGTATCTTTTTATATTAATTTATTATATGTATGTTTTAAATTATACATTTATTGGTTCTAAGTATTATATGTATCTTTTTATATTAGTTTTTTATATGTAAGTAACCTTTAAAATGAAAATAATATGTAACTGTCTATAGGCCCTATTTAAATAGTAGACAATTATTATTATTGACATCAAGGTTTATAGTTCGAGTTCCTATATGTATTTACATATGTATCTAAATCTAACCAGACTCTCAACTCAGTCTGGCGATCTAACGCATCTGTGAGCTTCGAATAGGTAAGGTACTCTTTTCTGAAAATTTCTTGCTGTTCTCTTTCTGAAAATTTGAGGGCCGGTGGCGGTGGAGAAGATGGCCCGAGCACTTAGAGATGGGGGCGGCGATTTGATGGGCGACGGCGGCAATGTGAGGGGGATGAGGCGTTCACAGCATTTTGATGGGTGGCGATGGTGATGGTGAGGGGGAGGAGGCGTTTTGATGGGCAGCGGCGGCGATGGTGAGGGGGGGGAGGCGGCGGCGCTACAGGTGGAGATAGAGGTGGAGGTGGAGGTGGAGGCGGTCATGATCTCCCCCCTTTCCCCTGTTGCTCCGGCCACTCCAGGCACCCGGCAGAGCCGGGGGATGGTCTGCGCTAGTGCAGACCATCCCCCTGCTCTGTCGGGTGCCTGGAGTGGTCGGAGCAATGGGGGGGCAAGGGGGTTAGCACAAACCAACCCTGAGCTGCTTTGTCGGGTGCTTGGAGTGGCCGGAGCAAATGGGGGAAAGGGGGGGCGACATCGATGGTGAGGGGGATGAGGCGTTCACAGCGTTTTGATGGGCGGCGGCGGTGATGGTGAGGGGGATGAGGCGTTCACAGCATTTTGATGGGCGGCGGCAATGATGGTGAGGGGGAGGAGGCGTTCAGAGGCGTTTTGATGGGCAGCGACGGCAATGGTGAGGGGGAGGAGTTGTTCAGAGGCGTTTTGATGGGCGGCGGTGGTGATGGTGAGGGGGAGGAGGCGTTCAGAGGCGTTTTGATGGGCGGCGGCATGCCGATGGTGAGGGGGAGGAGGAGGCGGTGCACTGTGGAGGCGGAGATGGAGGTGGAGGGCGAGGTGGATGGAGATGGAGGTGGAGGTGGAGGCAGTCATGATCTCCCCCCTTGCCCCCCATTGCTCTGGCCACTCCAGGCACCTGACAGAGCCGGGGGATGGTCTGCACTAGCCCCCTTGCCCCCCGTTGCTCCGGCCACTCCAGGCACCCGGTAGAGCCGGGTGCCTGGAGTGGCCGGAGCAATGGGGGGCAAGGGGGGAGATGGAGGATGGAGATGGAGGTGGAGGGCAATTTGAGGGCCAGCGACGGCGGTGATGGTGAGGGTGAGGAGGCGGAGAAGATGGAGGCGAAGATGGAGGTGGAGGGCGAGGTGGGTGGAGATGGAGGTGGAGGTGGAGATGGTGGGCTTGGGACAGTCCAGGCAGGAGTGCAGGATGGAGATGGAGATGGAGATGGAGATGGAGGATGGAGGATGGAGATGGAGGGCTAAGAGGGCTGAGATGGAGATGGAGGATGGAGATGGAGGGCTGAGAGGGCTGTTTGCAACAGTTTCTAATTGAAAAAATAATTAGAAAATGGAGATGGAGGATGGAGATGGAGATGGAGATGGAGATGGAGATGGAGGGCTGTTTGCAACAATTTCTAATTGAAAAAATAATTAGAAAATGGAACGGCAAGTACAAAAATCAGCAATAGTCCCCAGTAAAGGCTTGTACAATTCAACTCTACACTCTGTTTGTGAGGGGGAGGTGGATGGAGATGGAGGTGGAGGTGGAGGCATTGGAGGCGAAGATGGAGGTGGAGGGCAAGGTGGATAGAGATGGAGGTGGAGTGTTAAAACCCTAAGATCTCTCTAGATAATTGTTATGCATAAACATGCATAAATCAGGCATAAACTCAACCACCCAACCACCCCCGAACCCACGGGATGCACACATGAATTATAAATGAAATACATCATACCTCTACCTTGATGTCCCATACCATCAAGAGGTATAACTCCAATCCAATAGCATGTAGCTATAGTGTGAAATGGTAGATGAGTAGATATGGACCTCTACACAAGAGACCATAGCATAATCCTCCAAGCCTCCATTCCCCTTGAGTGTGCCCCATGCCCCTATTATATAGGAGGGCCCTCAAGTGACTCTTGACTTTCCATTCCCCATGTGTGACCCTTGGATGCCTGACCCTAACCTTAATCCTTAAGGTTAGTCCTAACCCATGCTCCACTAGAGCTTGTTCCCATGCTCCCAAGCCTAATGTGGGTTAGCCTCCTAGTATATGTACACATAATGTGTATATAACATAGCACACATAATGTACATATAACATACTTCCCCTCTCTCAAAACATTGCACTCTTACAATGAAAAGAAGAAGAACTGCACTGAACAATATCAACCGACTCCCAAGTCAAATCCTCTATTTTTCTATCTTTCCACCTAATTTTAACCTCAAGGATTAGTCAACTACAAAGTTTCCTTTCCCTGAATTCAAGTACCTTATCAGGTTCATGTGGAACATAGGATAAATAATCGACTTCAATGAGTTCTTGAGGAGTAACTGTGTCATCCTCACCTCCGAGTTTCCCTTTCAACCTATTGATATGAAAGACTGGATGAACTCTAACATGTGGAGGTAGTTTTAAGTTAAAACGCAACCGTGCCAATCCAATGTATAACTCGAAAATGGACCACAATATCTAGGAGATAAATTCGAGCATTTTCCCATTGACAAAGTCTGAGAATCTTTAGGAACATTAAAATAAACCAACGCACCTGGTTCAAAAGACCGAGATGAGCGTCCCCTATTAGCATAAAACCGTGCCCTATCATGAGCACTCCTAATGGAATCCCGAGCTTCGGTCAGCATTTCCTACATGTAAGAAATCCCTCGATGCATCAAGCTCGATGTCCTTATTAAGACCGACATCAATAGGTACCCTGGGTTGATACCCATACATAAGTATGCACGGACTAAAACCAATAGCCGTATATTTAAAACTGTTATAGGCAAATTCCATCATTGGAAGATATTTTTCCCAATATGATGCTAGAGATATATGCACGAAGCATATACACTATAATCTAATTCATACGCTCTATTTTCTCGGATGATCAGAGCAATTCACATTCCAAGTAACTTTCTCATTGTTGTAAACCATTCGGAATAAAGTAAGAAAACATGGCATTATAACAGCAGAAACCAGGGATTCATCGGCACCCCGACGACATACCCACATCTGCATATAGAATAATCGTCGTCTCTAGTTACCCATATCAACATAGAGAGTCATCAGCGTCTCGATGAGTCACATATGTCCATCCATAAACAATCAGGTTGACTATATAAATCACCTAAAGTACGGAACTAGAGAAAGAAATGCCAACAAAGGAAGAATCCAAATTTTCTTATCCGAACACAACAAGATAAACTTGTTTGAACTCTAAAGAAAGAGATTTCAACAAGTGAAAATGCCGATGAGATTACCCTCATCAAAACATGTAGGCTATAGATAAAAGAAGTTTATCTAGAGAATGCCCACACTATAACTTCTAGTGAATTTAGAAAATAAGATTGTCTTTGAATGTTGAGGTCAACATGCTAAGTGATGTAAGCAAAGCAACAATCTTGAGCCCAAATTATCCCATAAGATAATATATGTGAGGGATTACTAGCGTCCCATACCACCATGATACCACCCATACATACCTTAACAATTTGAAACACCCTAGTATGCCGTTTAGGAAATATGAATAAAATCCTGTATAAAAGGAATAAGATGGCCTTATCCAGACTTTCACATACTAAACTTATCTCTATATACTTGAGACTACATCAAGGAATAACTCCTTCTGAGTACATCATTAGAAAAGAAATTGAATTATTGGCGCCTTTCTAATGATAACTACCCAAAACACAATAAAGTTAGGGTAGAAAAATAACTCACCTAGATATATAAGCAACTAGGTATCCGAGTTGGAATATATACAAGAGTATAATAAATATACTCCAAAATTATGTGCAAAAAACGAAGGCAAATGCTTCCTTCAAAGCACATGTAATTATTCAAAAGATCAAAAGATCCTTATAAAACCATGGATAAAAGCATAGAAGCTCCTCGAATCCATAAAGACCATAGTTGATCATAAAAATCAATGCATACCATCTAATGGACATTAATCATGCCAAAAGAAGCATTAAAATTGGTGGCCAACTCATCAATCCCTGGAGTATATGAACGTGGTGTCGTTCAAGCAAAACTCCAAAGTAAACAAGTGAAACACATGTGTGTAGCACTCAATAAAAAACCCCTAGACACAAGTGATCTAGGCAGAACCTGATGAGTCTATATAAAACTTGGAAAACATCTAATAAAAATCCACCAAAACAAACCGATCAACTAACCTATGATAGAATTTGTCTTAGGCTTAAGAAATTAAGCACAATCCACACTTAAACAAGTGCAAGATAAGTTATCATGGAAAAGTGTCAAAGGTGAAACACACTTTGAACGTAAATTATAGCCATCAAAAGAAATTAAGGAACATGTCAAAAAAGAATGGCTAAACAATGGTAAAAAATCATGAATACATCGTTTAGAATTAATCCAAACATAAATATCCATTAATACGAGGTATGATCGTATTAATGATATGTGAATAACCCGCATCTATCTAATGTCAGCACGAGAAAACGTACTTCAACATTAAATAACCCTCGAAAATATTAAATTCTCAAGAAAAATAATTATCATGATTTTTTCTAATTTTCCCTAATTTTATAGGGCCTCAAAATATGATAATTTTGTATTCCACTAACCCTATCTTATGGCATTCCAAACCTATATTTCTCCAAAAAAAAAATAGCAATTTAATTTACCAAAATACCATTGATATTTTAAAAATACCAATTTTTAGGATTTCTAAAAATAATATCTAGAATATTCCTAATTTTTCTTGAGAATCCCATCGTTCACACGAAATTTCCAATTCCACCCGACAATTCTCAAATCCAATAAAAATTTACAATTTTAATGGATTTTTTGAATTTTTTGGGTGAAAAAATATATTTTTAAAGGAATTTGAATGGTCACGGGCGCCCGAATGGACACACCACATGCCAAACACCAACCCCACATTTTTCCAAAATTTAAAATAACCTTTGTCTATTTTTCCACTAATTTTTAGGAATTTTTAAAAAAATTTAAATTATCCCAAACGCATTTAGAATATAAACGGTCAAAAAATTTCAGAATTCCAATGGTTTTCCCGGAATACGGAAAGCCAAAAGTTTTGGGAAAATGAAAAGACAAAAAAAATGGAATGTGAAAGGTCAAAAGTTTTCGGAATACGGAAGGTCAAAAGTTTTTTCGGAATTCGGAAAGCCAAAAGGTTTCGGGAAACGGAAAGCCAAAGGTTTTCCGAAAGATGAAAAGCCAAAAAAATTTCAAGAAGAAATCTTCAAAAAATTTTCCGAGAATTTTTTTTCTCAAATTCTAAATTTTCTCTATTTTTAAGGCTTTTTCCAAACTTTTTTTTGAAATAAATTCAAAAGCTTTTTTTATAATAAAAAAACTTATTTTTTAAAAATAAAAAAAAATTAAAAAAACTTATTATGGGTTTTTGATTTTTTAGGGAGGGGGCAATTTTTCGCCGGCTGGTTGTAGCGCAGCCCCCCTGGTGCGTTGTGCCTGATGGATCATATCGAGAGGGAATCCTCCCTCTCCCCTCTCTCCTTTCTTTCTCCATCCAAAACACAATCCTCCTCTCCTATCTCTCCTCTGTTAACCACAAGGAGATTAAATTTAATCTTTTGATTAAAGTTTTTAATTAAACTTCACTTAATCATAATTATCATTAATTATGATTCATGTTTAAAAAAATCATTTTTAAGAGAAATTCTCACGAAAAAAGGAAGGAAAAATCAGATTTGAGAGGCGAAGAGGTTCCACGGGTCCAGGCGGCAGGTGTGATCTCCCCCCTTGCCCCCCGTTGCACTGCTGATACAAATGCTGGTGTACTTGATCTCAAATACTGATACAAATGCTGGTGTCTTGATCTCAAATGCTAGGTGAAACCTAGGCCTACTCTATGCAATGGAGTAAATGAGGCTCTCATACCATGTGAAAATTATGAGGATAGTACCTGTTTTGGCATGGAGAGAGAAAATGTCTAGAGAGAGGTAATCCAAAATTATAAAAATCCTCCTAGTATCTAAAATGGTTTCCTCTGAAATAGAAATTCAAAAAGAACTTTCCAATGTGCAATTGGAATTAATTGAAAAAATGTATAAAGGACCTTAGCCCAAGGGTCTAGATTTTCAGAAATTTTTGGATTATGGTCCAATTAAGGTTCCTATATGGGCCAATAGGATCAATCCAAGTATGGGGAGGAGATAAATCCAATGAATAAAAGAAAATACCCAAAAATGAGTAAATGCCCACATAAGATGAAGAGTTGAATGAGTACAAGGTTTATTAGTTAAAAACTATGAGATATTACTAAAAAAATGAGATATTTTGGTATAATGATACATTTTGGTAAAACTATGAGATATTACTAAAAAAATGAGATATTTTGGTATAATGATACATTTTTGACACCTTGGTAAGGAGAAGGGGGGACTTCAAGGAGGCGCCTATTTCACACATATGGTGGAGTTTTTAACTCAAAAAAAATTGTGATATTTGTATCTCTCCTCTCTCCTGGATCAAACCAAATCAAAAGGGAGCCAAACTAGGTCCAAATCTTGTCCGAATTCAGCTAAACTGAACCTAGAAAATTCTAGAACCTAGTTGGAGTTAGTTAGAGGCCTCCCTCACCTATAAATAGATCCTTAGTCTTTTGTAGTAAAAAAATCTGTGAACTATACCATGCCAGTATTATACTAAAATAATGATATTTTTTATTATCCCTTAAAAATCCTCTACTTTTGGAGAGAGTGGAGCCTCTCTCTCTCTTCAACCATCCTTGGAGCTTTCTTTCCAATTGATTGGTTGGGGGCTTCTTCTATGATAGAGAAGCAAGCAAAACCAAGAGGTAAAGTGTAATTTTATGGTTTTTCTCTACTATTCTCAATGTTTTCACTTCTCAACCCCTCTCAAGCTTGAGAAGTTTTTAATTAAGTGGTTATAATCCAAATCAAGATTTTCTTAAGAGTTATAATGAATAATTAAGAAAAGTTTATATTTATGCTTAATTTAGGATGTTTTTTATGTTTATCTCTCTCGGCCCCAAAGAATGGTCATTCCTATGACCAATTCTCTATTCAATTGATGCTTCTCATGGAGAAATTCTCAATTCATAAATCAAACTCTAGGCTTGTGAAGCTAGAGGTTAAGAAAATGGTCATTCCTATGACCAATTCTCTATTCAATTGATGCTTCTCATGGAGAAATTCTCAATTCATAAATCAAACTCTAGGCTTGTGAAGCTAGAGGTTAAGAAAATGATTTTTATACTTTTATGCTTCCAAAATTATGGTAATCTTATGAGTTAAATACATAAATTAGATTTAAGGTTAAAAGATAGTTATACTATCATAATTACATTACTAAGTCTTATTCTTTTTTAAAATATTAAAAATTGTCAGTAATAGCAACAGAGCTATGGTAAAATTTTTAAGAAATTGATACATAATTCATCCTTATGCATAACGTGAAAAGAGGACTTTCTATCATATTATAGGATTGAATATCCTAGGCTAAAAGGATGATTTTCATCACATTCAAGGGAAAACTAATTTTTAAGGTTTATGTATAATTAAATATTTAAGAAAAGAGAAAATTATGGTAATTTTATTTAAATGATAAAAGAGGAATTTCCATGACATTTGGAATTCAATCATTTAAATAGGAATTAATGGATATTTTATCTAAAATTAAAAGAGAAATTTTAGATAAATTTATTTTATATATGAGAAATATTTAAATAATAAAAGAGGAATTCCCATGACATTGAAATTCAATCATTTAAATGGGAAAAGTGAAATTCTTGGTATATTGGAATTAATGGATATTTTATCTAAAATTAAAAGAGAAATTTTAGATAAATTTATTTTATGTATGAGAAATATTTAAATGATAAAAGAGGAATTCCCATGACATTGGAATTAAATCATTTAAATGGGAAAAGTAAAATTCTTGGTATATTGGAATTAATGGATATTTTATTTAAAATTAAAAGAGAAATTTTAGATAAATTTATTTTATGTATGAGAAATATTTAAATGATAAAAGAGGAATTCCCATGACATTGGAATTCAAACATTTAAATGGGAAAAGTGAAATTCTTGGTATATTAGAATTAATGGATATTTTATCTAAATTTAAAAGAGGAAATTTAGATAAATTTATTTTATGATAAAAGAGAAATTTCCATGATATTTTATCTAAATCTAAAAGAGGAAATTTAGATAAATTTATTTTATGATAAAAGAGGAATTCCCATGATATTTTATCTAAATTCAAAAGAGGAAATTTAGATAAATTTATTTTATGATAAAAGAGGAATTCTTATGATATTTGAGATCCAAGAAATTAAATGAGAAAAAGAGGAATTTTTAGTATAATTCAATTTATGAATATTTATCAAAAGTGGAAATATGGGTAGAATTGATTTTTGTAAATCCCATGAATTCTTTTATTCAAAAGAGAAATACTGAATATAATTCATTTGAGAAATTGAGAAAGAACATGGAAATAGTTGTCGAGAAAAAGAACCTTTATCTAAGCCAAGCAATTGGCAGAACTTTAGAAAAAGTCCCATTATCGTTACCATAGTAGAAAAAGTTACTAAATGGAAAAAAGATGTGAATGGATGTGATAAGATGTAAATGGGATGCGATAGGATGTGAACGGACGTGATAAGATGTAAATGGGATGATGCAATAGGATATGAATGGATGTGATCAGATGTGAATGGGATGGGATAGGATGTGAATGGATGTGATAAGATGTAAATGGGATGCGATAGGATGTGGATGGATGTGATAAGATGTGAATGGGGTGTGATAATGTAAATGGATGTGATAAGATGTGAATGGGATGTGAAAGGATGTAAATGGATGTGATAAGATGTGAATGGGATGTGATAGGATGTGGTGTGATGTAAATGAATGTGGATGAGATGTGAAGTAAATGGATGTGGATGTGGATGTGAATGATGAGATGAGAATGAGATGTGAAGTTATGTGAAAGGATAAGATGTAAAGTAAATGTATGTGGATGAGATGTGAAGTAAATGGATGTGGATGTGAATGATGAGATAAGAATGAGATGTGAGGTTATGTGAAAGGATGAGATGTAAAGTAAATGGATGTGGATGTGTATGTGAAAGAATGTGATGTAAATGGATGTGGATGTGTATGTGTATGTGAAAGAATGTAATGTAAAGGGATGTAGATGTGAAAGTGATGTGGATGTGGATGAGATGTGATGTGATGTGCTGAAAAGAGATGTGGATGTGAATGTGATGTGGATGTGGATGAGATGTGATGTGATGTAAGGGGATGTGGATGTGGATGTGAATGTGATGTGGATGTGGATGAGATGTGATGTGGATGTGGATGTGAATGTGAATGTGATGTGGATGTGGATGAGATGTGATGTAATGTAAAGAGATGTGGATGAAATGTAACGTGATGATACTCTTTTAGGTTCTCTAAGGTTTGGTTCCAAATGTGTAGACCAAGATGTATGTTGCTTCCCATGTGAATATATGTGGATGTGAAGTGATAGATATGAATGTATGGATAGATGTGGATAGTCGTGCATGTGAATGATTGAATGGATGTGGATGAATGAGATGGGATGTGTATGAATGAGATATGATGTGGATGTGATGTAAAGTGGATTGAATGAATGAGATATGATGTGGATAGATGTGGACATGATGTAATGTGGATAGAATGTATGTGATGGAATGGGGATACAATGAATGTGATGAATATGAATGGATGTGATGTGATGTGATGAATATGAATGGATGTGATGTGATGTGAATCAGGATAGACGTGAATGAATGAGATGTGATGTGATGTGATGAATATGAATGAATGTGATGTGATGTGAATCGGGATAGATGTGAATGAATGAGATGTGATGTGAAATGGATGAGATGTGATATGATGTAAATTGGGATAGGTGTGAATGGATGATATGTGATGTGAATCAGGATAGGTGTGAATGAATGAGATGTGATGTGAATGGATGAGATGTGATGGGATGTGAATCGGGATAGATGTGAACGAATGAGATGGGAGGTGAAATGGATGTGATGTGATGTGATATGATGTGGATCAGGGTAGATATGAATGGATGAGATGTGAATGAATGTGATGTGATGAGTATAAATGTGATGTGATGAGATGTGATGAGTATAAATGTGGAAAGATGTGATGAGTATAAATGTGGAAAGATGTGATGAGATGGAAAATGAGAATGGATGAAGGACGATGGGAATACATATGATTGGATGGATTAAGTAATGTGGATTGATGTAGAACAATGTGGAAAGACAAGAGTTCGTTATAGAAACTGTATTTATGACCTTTTTTTAAATGACTCGTTTATGTCAAGAATGCTGGGGAAGCATTTTGACCGTCTTGTGAATGAGGTCGTGGAGACCTAAAAATAAAGTTTCAACAGCTGATGGAGAGTCAACGAAGGACATCTCACGTAGCACGGTTGGCTGAGGTCTTGACCAGCCTCGGTTCGATTTAAATGGTGAGCTTCCGGTACGGTGGATGAGGGACCAAGGAAGCGGCCTATGAGTGAAGCGTTAGGTGACCTGCGCGAAGGATCCTAGAGAGTGCTGACCATACGGTGCTTGGGCTCTGGGTCGCCGAAGATACCCACGCGTGCATCGAGGAAGATATTGGAACAAGGAGTAAGAGTTGTTTTCTGAATTCGGGCATGGATCTGGTTGATTGACCTTGCTAGTCCTCAACGGATGAGTCCATGGCTCTTTTATATGGATCTGTTGGTTGATCTTGCTGATCTAGGAACTATTGAAAAGGACCCTGAGTGGACACGTGGTGAGCGTTCTGGTTGCTAATGATGCCATAGGTACACCGATGAAGGAATGATTAGAAATTAGAATTCAACCAGATATTTTGGAGGATTATGATCAGTGATACTATGGTTTCATTAAAAGATTGTTTTAAAGACAACTGAATTTGTGAAAAAGGCAATTTCATATTGGGTGTGTAAGTGGTGTGACTAACTTGAAATTTGCATGAAGATCCGGCTAGGGGACCTGGGAACTCTTTTTCCTGGTACCCAGACAAAACCTAACCAAATTCCTAATTGGATCCCATCACTACAGTGGTTGGGCGGTTGGCTAACCCATGGGACTGGATGGTAGGCTGGACTGATGGATCCCTAAAATGAGACTCAATTCTGTTATGGTACGATAGATGAAGTAAATCCCAGATAGAAATTGTTCTATGGAAAAGAATCAACGGCTCTGCCTCTCAACGAGGAAAAAAGCATTGGTCTCTATGATCCAAGTGCAAGTCTTTTCCTTGATCTGACCATAGGACTTACAGGTTCGGTCGGATTAATTCAGTTAGTTAAGGCTCTTGACTACGTTAGAGTAAAAATATCCTGGAGGAATCGCCCGTGCTTTCCGGGCGAGGGAAGTTTTTCCAGGTTTGGTAGAACCGAGGGATTAGTCTCTTGTCCGAACATCCGTTGGTGGGCGAGGCCCCGAGTGAGAGGCTCTGCCCCCGTGCAAGAAGTGCTACTTCCGCTGCTAGCACCCCCGAATCCGTTGCGCAGAGGGGGCATGGATCTTTCACTCTATAGAAGAGTCATTTGAGACAGATTATACGAATTATAGGCTTGGGAAAGCACGTGAGGAATTCGATAATTCTCTTACAAGATTAAAACAATCTCTCAAAAACTCATTTGGAAGAATGCTCTTCTCTCATGGATAAAGCTAGCATCACATCAACACTTGCACCTTTAATGGCTCAACCCGAGTTATACAAGGACATAACGAACTACATAAAACAGGAATGTCAGGATTTGCAAGTTTCCAAATAGCCCTCATTAAGAATTGTCAGAGGGCCAAGTGTGCCATTGTACGCATTGGGTACTCTTGAAAAAGCTGAGACCCAAACAGAGGATGAAAGTGAATGGGAATATGAAACACACACAGGATCTGAAGCTGAAACAATAACCGAAAGACCCATGGTTCCTTTGGAAGATTCTATCATGGTATGGTTGGATTTCCCTACAGGCAATGATGTTCAGCGCAAACGCACATTGATTAGCCCAAGCAAGTCATAAAATCATGACAATAAACACTTGGGTGTTATTGAGACAACCTAAACTCACCCCGACAAGCAATAGTCTTGCAAAAGGAACCAATAAACAAAACATTGAAGTTTCACGTTACTTTCAATGGATGTTCGGCGCAAATGCACATTAATTAGCCCAAGCAAGTCATAAAATCATGACAATAAACACTTGGGTGTTATTGAGACAACCTAAACTCACCCCGACAAGCAATAGTCTTGCAAAAGGAACCAATAAACAAAACATTGAAGTTTCACGTTACTTTAGATACACTAAAACAATTGATGGTGGCGATATGGAATTTACATTTCATGTTACCCTAGATTCCCTCGAGTATGATGTCGTCTTTGGTGGACCTTGGATAAGTGAATCGTTGTATTCACTAGATGAATGCATGCAAACATTCACCTTGAACACTCCTACATGCAATGTACAATTGCTATTACGGGAGGAAGAAACCTTGCAGGAGCCAGAACTTCCAACATATCTTACTGAAAAGATTCCTAGGATTTTGGTTGGATTGGAAATTTCAAATAAAATCACCACAACTCAAGCACAGCTTTATCCAACACGAGAACACAATCTCATGACCCTCGAGCTATGGGATTTGTTAGGTCAACCAACACTCACGACACATCCTGAAAGGATTACCTTTACACAAGACTTGAACATGCCATGTCTGGGGGGTACTTTGAACATACAATGTATATTGAAACTAATCCCCTCACTTGCAAGTTTTTTGTGGTTGATTATGTGTTGGAAAGAAGATTTAATCTTGGGGCATAAATGGACTATTGTTGCCCAAGCACCACTGTGCTTTGCTAGAGCGATAGAGTCATCATGATGGTCAATGACAAAAAGTTGACAATACTATACTGCTAGGAAGAGGATCCAACTTTACGATGCTGAACGCAAAAGGATACAAGCCTCTTCCACAAAAGCCCCTCTACACAATGACCTACAATCTGCATCAACAACCAACTTTGATAAAGCCTCTACTCCTTCAACCCCATCCTCACCTACGAAGTTCGATGCCAAAACCTCGCAATCAGCAGCTATTCTTGAAGAAGTTCCTAGAGCCCACCAACCATCTAACTCTAACAGGGAACTCAAAGGAAAGGCCCCGGCTCCTATGCATCTTCATCAACAAACCTCACCAAAGGAGACAACCACATGCTCAAAGGCCTCGTCATCGACAGCCACTCTAACCTCATCATCAAAAATGCCAATGAGTCTCAAACCTGGAGCTTCAGCGCCAACCCAAGCCACGGAGGGCCCCAAACCTTCCACACCAACCCAAAAGAAAACTCCACCAAGATTCCCACAATCACGATATCTTAATAGTATCAAAATGTGGGTGGAGAAGTAGCTACTTGTAGCTCAAGGCTACTATGAAGGTGCCAATCAAAGTTGGGTGCCTCGACAGTCAAAACCTCTTCCTCCAACGAAGCACTCAAAAGCCAAGAAAGAAGAAGAGTACTCCACAACACCATCCACAACAAGAGCCTATGCGAGTTCCTCAAACAACAACACCAATGCAACAAGTGTGGGTACCAAAAACATTGCTGTAAGCACAAGGGTACTACCAAAGAAATACTAAAGCTTGGTCCCTAAGCGCATCACAAAGTCCCCTAAGCTTGCATAAAGAAGAAAGCCTCAACACCAAACACATCGGCAACC
This sequence comes from Cibotium barometz, assembly GCF_041138505.1. Taxonomy (NCBI): domain Eukaryota; kingdom Viridiplantae; phylum Streptophyta; class Polypodiopsida; order Cyatheales; family Cibotiaceae; genus Cibotium; species Cibotium barometz. The sequence continues at coordinate 26,791,454 of NC_141077.1, forward strand.
AAATTACAGTGTTCCATCAAAGATGGGTGCCTGTGCATGTACTTCAATAACAAGGATACTATGATGGTAATTCCATTATATGGCTGCCAAAATTGAACAATGTGAAGAAAACCTCACCACCGACTTCAACCCCAACTTCACCTATAGTTCGTCGACAAGAGTGAATCCCAAGCAACATCAAGCAACATCAAGCAAATCCCTCCACCACTCTCGTGCATTCAGTACTAACATAAGAGCTTGTCTATTCAAGCAAACAATCAGCAGTCTTCCCTACTGCCTCGACATCATTTTAGTAATAAATTCAAGATCAAATACGGAGACTTAGGAGCACATCAAGAACAGAATGACAATGCTCTTGTCACCCCTCTGGAAGTAAGAAATAAGCGCATAAGAACCTGTTGCTTGCAAATCATGACCTAGATGACCCATAAAATCCCAAAAAAAAAGAGGGTCAAAATCTGCAAATTCACGGAATTACAATTCAAGGAGTTCTATCTCACGGCTTAAGAACCTGCACTTTCACGATTTAAGTCTTATCACGGATTAAGCCATATCACACAATAGCCACTATATATTTGTTAAGCTTATTGCTTACTATTCTTTTGGCTAAATTAATGTAGCAATTGCTCCTTGAGTATGTACACATACTCATGCACTGGAGAACATTTGCACCAAAGCCTCACCATCAACAACTTCTAGGTACATCTCTGGATGGGGGGGCCATGGTGGACGAAAGCTTGGTCAATGGTACAACCCATCGCCTGGAATTTTCCTTCAAATTACAAACCTCTCGAAACGACGCCATAATCTTCACAACTTACTGATTTTCAATCCCCAGTGAAAATCTCTATATTACCCTCGTAAGTCGACGACGTAATTCTTTCAATTCTCACCAACAAGTGGCTACTTCAACACAAAGCAGTTCAATAAGAGTCTATATGACTTAATTCTTGTCCTTCATGTAAATATACTTCATAAGAGCACTTAAATATGCATAAAAACATAAAAAGCACATGGACAGAAGAAGACAAGATCAGGTCCTACTCAACAACATTTGACAAGAATCCTGCAACACAAAGGGACATCATCACAAGCCAGTTACTTCAAATGATGAATGTCGCTTCAATGAATCAAATGAGGAACTGAGAATCACCATCTCGTTCTAATGATTAAGTCTACGTTCCTCCGGATCCTTCTCTCTCTTCTCTCCCAATATTAATATCTCTTAGTGTCCCAACTAACAAAAATCACATGTAACCTTGCCGATGATTTCCAACAATAAATTGAGCCAAAAAGGGGGGGGGAAGGGCTCACACAAATATAAAAATACAATCATTCGCAAAAGCCCCCCACCCTGTTAGGAATTCTCAATACACCACTAACCTCTTCATTCATTAAACTAGCTTTTCTTATTCCTTCCGGAGGAACAAAGACCATTGAATGTCATTCAACATCAAAGCCATTGACAAAGCTTGTTCATTCTCCCCACAAAAAGGTCTTCAACATGATCACGTGGACGCGATCGTCATCATAGGAAGGGGGGAATGTTAATCCAATTTTAGGATTAACAAGAGATACCACCATTATCTTACATCAAGGAGTCATGGTAGATACACCAAAGGGTCATACATTCAAGATATAAAGCAATAGTGTCCAAAGCTACAACTTGGACAGGCACCCATAATGGTGTGACGGAGTATTTATGGCGATTCCCGCCTTCAAAAGCTTGTGGTAGCAAGTTAGGATGAAGTCCTAAGTGATGTACTTCATGGATATATTATGAGAGTAGTCATTGTAATAGCATTAGGCCTCTTATGAGCCTAAAGTGCCCGGCCGGCCACAGTTTAAGTGAGTGTGAACACTTATGGCCATATATATAAGTGAATTTCTCTCATAATACAACATACTCTCCCATTGTGCAATTGAGTCTTGCTCTTGCTAATCCTCTTGCTAATGTCTCTGCCTAATGCATGCTAGTGAGTGTGTGTGAGTGAAGTGAGGTGAGAGGAGGGACGAGGACCCGTAGTGCAACGCGGTGGTGTGACAATGCTCGTGAGAGACACGGTGGAATTGCTTCTCAAGGAGTTGTAGAGCTTGGAGACCTCAAGGGTTATGAGCTCGGCCATTGGAAAGATCCTCTCAACGACAGTTTGCGATTCACCAGGTAATCTTTTTTTTGATGTGTTTCAAGGAGGGTTAGGGTGAGCCATAGCACTCTTGTTGGATGTGTTTCAGGATGTGTTTCAAGGGGGGTTAGGGTAAACCATAACACTAGTGAGGATAGTTCTAGGAAAGTTCTCCTCAATCATGCGCACACTATCTCCACTGCCATTACGTAAGCTACATCAATAGTGTATGGATGGAGCTCCTTGAAAATTATATGCCTAAGAACGAGTTGGTTCCATTTAATTAGCACAACTAATGTTACAAACTAATTAGCACAACTAATCTTACAAATTTAATTAGCACAACTAATCCTACAAACTAGTGCAACATAAATATTAGAATTTTGCTTTTTCATACCTCACGCGACTGTCCCCACTTTGTACACCGCCTCACATAACTTTTGATCTCCACAGCCACTAATACATATGGGAAGAATGAACTATATAGCACAAAACATTACAATTGTAAGACCATAATGTAGCTTATACAAGTAAATTGAACATATATGTAACATCTTGTGCCAATCATGTGATTTTAGACCATACAATTGAGCTACTTCTTTCTTCTTTGGTTTTGTGAATGCATGACACTTATAGGGGTACGAAAGGAGGCAATTTGATCCTTTACTCTATTCTCTTCCTTATTTTTCAAGATCCAAGGTGCTTTAGGTAAAATTACCTTCACATTCTCTTGAACTATTGGCCAAGACGTAGGGAATATTTAATTAATCTCATGTACTCCTGGACCACTAAAGAATCTCTCTTGCCAATTATGTGGTCCCAAATATTCAATGCTACATTTTTAATGATGCGCATCAGATCTAGAAGATGATTGATTCGTAGCTTTGTCCAATATGGGAGGCAAAAGAAGATTGAGTACCTTATCATCCCAGTGGTGGTGGCATATGGGATGATCCTCTCCCCAATACTTCTTAATCATCTACTCTTAGGGGAGGTGGTGGGACTCCTTTTGTAGATGGAACAAACTTCTCATGATCAAATGGAAAAAATCGGTGATGGTCTTCATACACAACCTTCTTGAGATGCTTTGGCCATGATGTAACTAGCGATGGTCCACAAATTGGACAAGCATTATGATCAAATGTTGTGAGCCAAGGTATGTGCAAACAGGTAATGATACTACACATCCTATTACACATGTTGGTAAGGTGCCATTGTCTATGCATAGGATGGCAAAATGAAGTATCTAGCTGAATTTATGTTACAAATATTATAAAGAACCTTGTTTTTCTACATGTTTTCCTAAAGAGGACTCTTTCCCTTTCCCTTCAAATCTTGTGCTGGTGGTTTTGAAAGATGCCTCTAATGTGCCCTCATGTAGCTCTTGGGAACGAGTTCCCTGATATTATCCTCAAAGTCCATGGCACTCCTACAACATTGTTCAAAGGAGATGTGGACTAGAGCATATAAGGAGTTGTGCAAGGGTACATCGTCAAGGCCCTCGAGGAACCTCCTAATCAATCTTTCATTAGAGAACTTGTCTTTGTCATTACAACGGGAGTGGAGGTATCTCACCCGGTTGATATAGTCCTCGATGGATTCCCCATCCTTCTGTTTCACATTGTGCAGTTGTTTGATTGGGCTCTGTCAAGTTCCTTGGCATGAATATCCTACTTTGAAGGCCTCTTTCAAGGCATCAAAGGTGGCTTTATCCTCCACCTTCAGTTATCGAAACCACTGCCCGGCTTTGCCATCTAGGGTGAGGCCAAAGGAACTCACCTTAACTCAGTCATCTACGTGGCCAAATGCCTTAAAGATCTAATTGAACATTTTTAAATGTGGAACTTGGTGATTAGCTTGAAAATCTGGGCTGGATTGTTTTTCTCTTATCTTGTGTGAGATCCCTCTGCCCCCTTCGCGCACGGGATTCCCGATAGCTGACAGTGGAAGCAGCCCCCTCATGCTCGGGGGCAGAGTTTCTCACTCGGGGCCTCACCCACGAATGTCCGGGCACGAGACTAGGCTGGTGGTCACTCCGAAAAGAAAATTTTCCATGCCCAAAAAGCGGGGACGATTCCACCTTTTTGAATTTTTCTTAACGAGTTTTCTAACGAGATCAAAATCTAAACTATCCTCCACCTGAATAAACCAGATAGAAGGAAACTATCACTCATATAATTTGATCATCTAAGCAATTCAATGCTTTTTTCCTAATCAAAATTAGGCACAGCCGTTGATCCACTCAATCGAGAAATTTATCAGGGAATTAACTATCTACTCGAATCCTAGCATAATCCTAAGATTTTTCAGTGTGATTATTAAAACTCCACTGATTCCAGCCTAACCCCATCCGGCCCATGGGTTAGCCACCACCCTGCCACTGGAATCGATAGATCCAAATAAGTACTCACCCACCCATAATTGAATGCCTTTCTTAACTTTAGCTTTAGAAAACAGATACGCACACACTCCTCTTTAAAACTTTAATATATATAAAAATCTATTAACAAACAATTTATTGGTTACACATGTCATACTTCAAAATTTCCATTGAGTCTTTGTTTCCCATAGAATCACTCTGGACTCTGCGTTGAGACCAACGAGTCAACAACGAGATCTAGTGATAGATTACAATAACATTGGTCTATCGTAGAATATCTTCCTCGACATACGCATGGATTTCCTTGGCACCGCGAGCCCGTGCATCGCCTGGTCAGAACCCTCCAGGATCCTCCTTAGGTGTCCTGGCACTTCACTCAGGGACCGCTTCATTGGCCCTCACCCATGGTACCGGAAGCGCACCATTTTAACCATACCGAGGCTGGTCAAGACCTTAGCAGGCTTTGCCGCGTGAGCTGTCCCTTGAACACTCCCCGCCAGCTGTTGCAACTGAACTTCCCTTAGATAAACATATATGCCAACTGCTCCCTCCAGCATTCTGGCGTAAGACAGTCCTTTAAGAAAACAGAGTTTTTATGCAAGTTTTCAGTTTTGATTTTTGTTTGAAAACTATGAATAATCTTAAATCCGTATCTCAATACTTCTAGATCCAGGTCTGAATTCCAAACAGAATTCCTTGAATTTTGTCAACTTGATCCTTAGATCAAAATCAAAAGTCTTAACTTAGATTCAGATTCGGTGGGTGTTTTGAGTGCATTTTTCCTGAACTGAGCACATCATCATTGACGAAGGAATTAGGTCTTGGTCGATAGTCAGAATTAGAGTTTGGGTCTGGAAAGGTTCTTCCTAAACTATCTTTCTCGAAAGGTACTATTTCAATTTCTCTTTTTCTAAATTTTGTTCAACGAATATTTGCTTACAGATTTCTAAAACATGAATTTCTTATGAGGAATAAAATAATCATTTACCTCAATCTCCGACTTCGATAATTTAATTGAATTTTCTCCTTACCATCTTAGTGAATATGAAACGGTAGCATTTCTTCTTATCACAGATTATCTACTTATTCATTTTTTCAATTTTTGCAAAAATTAAACAGAGGATTAAGGAGAACCCTTATGTAATTATAAAGATTCTATATGCATCTAATTATGCATAAAATCTGATTCTGATGAAAGTCACACTTTTATCATCATAAAAAATCATTTATGATGAAAATCACTCTTTTAACATGAAGAATTTCTTTTATGCATACAAATCATTTATGATGAAAATCACTCTTTTAATAAAAAAAATATCTTTTATGCACCCATTTATGCATAAAAACCATTTATGATGAAAATCACACTTTTAATATAAAAAAATATCTTTTATGCACCCATTTATGCATAAAAATCATTTATGATAAAAAATCACACTTTTAATATTAAAAAAATATCTTTTATGCATAAAAATTATTTATGATGAAAGTAACACTTTTATAATTAAAAAATAATCTTTTATGCATACTTTTATGCATAAAAATCAAATTTGATAAAAGTAACACTTTTATAATTAAAAAAATCTTTTATGCATACTTCTATGCATGAGAATCAAATATGATAAAAGTAACACTTTTATATTAAAAAAAATCTTTTATGCATGAAAATTAAATATGATAAAAGTAACACTTTTATAATAAAAAAATAATCTTTTATGCATACTTTTATGCATAAAAATCAAATATGATAAAAGTAACACTTTTATAATAAAAAAATAATCTTTTATGCATACTTCTATGCATAAAAATCAAATATGATAAAAGTAACACTTTTATAATAAAAAAATAATCTTTTATGCATACTTCTATGCATGAAAATCAAATATGATAAAAGTAATACTTTTATATATATAAATAATCTTTTATGCATACTTTTATGCATGAAAATCAATTATGATAAAAGTAACACTTTTATAATAAAAAAATAATATTTTATGCATACTTTTATGCATAAAATTTAAATATGATAAAAGTAACACTTTTATATTAAAAAATAATTATTTATGCATACTTTTATGCATAAAAATCAATAATAATGAAAGTAATATTTTTATAATAAAACTAAATTTCTTTTATACAAATAATCAAAATGCATCTTCTATGCATGAAAATGACACTTTAGAATATAGAAATCATAAGGATTACTCTTTTAGAATAATGAAAGATAATACTTATTTCTAAATTTTTGAAAAAATTTACCATAACCTCATTTGTATGGCTGACCATTTTTTAAATTTTAAGTCTCTAAAATTAATTAGAAATGCACCAAGAGTATTTAAATCATTCTAAAGTAACATTTTTCTACTTATTTAAGAGAAACATTATGAAAAACTTGATTTTATTCATTAATCATTCACCTAGGATAAAGAATGGTTGGATTTACGAGAGAAGTGAGGGGAATGCCTTTTGTAATGAGGCATAACATCATTTGCAATGAAGAGAAGACAAAAACCATAAAAAACCATAAAATGAATGGAAAAGAGAAGAATCTCCAACTTACTAATGAATTTGAGAGCTTTCCTTTGGCTTGATGGTTTGAGGGTTCTACTCTTGTTTGAAACAAGAGTGGCCACCAATCTTTTGGAAGAGGGAAGGTCAAAAAAACTAATGAATTATGAGTAAATTCACAGTTTTCTGGCACTTGGGAGAGGCAGGGTAACATTGCAAAACACTATTGAGACAGGGTAACAGTGCAAAACACTATTGAGTTTGAACAATGGGGAGGGCTTCTTTTTATAGGAAAAAGTGAGCTTCTAACCAAGCCAACTGATTCTAGAATTTTCCAGATTAGTTTGGTCAAATTTTGACTATTTTTAGGTCAGTTTTGCTCACTTTTTGGATCTAGTTGAAACAGGAGAGAGGAGAGATAAAAATATCCCATTATTTGGGAGTTTAAAACTCATTCAAGCATGTGACATAGGCACCTCCTTCATGAGGGGAATTCCCCCATGCAGAGGTGTCAAAAATGCATCATTACTTCTAAATATCTCCCTTTTTTAACTATTAACCTTGTCCTTAGTTGACTCTTCATCTTATGTGAGTATTTACTCATTTTTGGGGGATTTTTCTTTTATTTCTTCATTTATCTCCTCCCTACATTTGGATGAATCTTATTGGTCTATAGGAACCTTAATTTAAAATTTTGAAAAAATCTTCACTCCCAGGATAATGCCTCTTGAACAGATTATACTTAATTTCTAATGCACATTCTGAAAATCTTTTTGAACTTCTATTTCAAGGAAACTTATTTTAATAAGATGAGATATTTTTCTATCCAAAAATATTTAAAAACTAAAATACCACTCTCTAGAAGATTTTCTCTCTCTAGGTCAAAATTGGTAGAAACAAGATCTTTTATATTTCTGAAGAGGGATTTGATTACAGGGGAAGATGCTAGACATCTTGAGAGGCTGGGGAGGAATCTTACGTTCTCTCCCACTTGAAAAACACGAGATGTCCTCATCTCGCAAACTGGAGGTAATCCTGCAACAACAGATCGACTTCATTCTCCCAGGTGGCATCTTCAAAAGGATAGAACTTCCATTTTACCCAATAATTCTCTGAGAATTCTGTTTCTAAGAATCTTTTCTCGAACATCAAGAATTTCTTCAAGTTGGAATTCCATCTGCCCTTGGGTTGTTGAAGAGGTTAGGATTTCATCATCAAGCACATGATTTGGGCTTGGCACATATTTCTTTAGAAGGCTTACATGATGAAATACATTATGAACTTTGAGATGAGGAGGCAGAAGAAGCTCGTAGCTGCTCCATGTCGTCAAGCATCTATCTGGACATCTCAACCCTAATCAATGGGTCGGACCAAGTTAATGGAATTAAGCAATCTTGTCCATACAGAGCTTTAAAAGGGCTCATCCTGATACTTTGGTGGTAAGAAGCATTGTAGGCGAACTCGACTAGGTGCAGATAGCTTAGCCACTTCTTGGGTTCCCTGCCAATAGCATGACCAAAGTATATCTTCTATTACTTGGTGTACCCTTTCAGTTTGACCATCGGTCTCAGGGTGATAAGCTGTGCTGAGATCCAAGAAAGTTCCCACTGCTTCGAAAAATGCAGTCCAAAACCTTGAAGTAAACTTGGGATCTCGATCACTTACTATTCTCCTGGGGGGTAGGCCATGCAATCTGAAGATTTCTTTGAGGAACACTCTGGCCACATCCACTGCAGTGTATGTTTCTTTTACTGGGATTAGATGGGCAACTTTGGTTAATCTGTCAACTACCACGAAAATGGAGTTGTAACCTGATTGCACTAAAGGTAACCCAGTAATAAAGTCCATAATGATACATTCCCACTTCATCTGGGGGATGTCATTTTTACTCTTTCAGCTTTGACTTTTTGGCATGTCAGACATTGACGTACATGATTCAGCACATCCTTTTTCAGACCAGGCCAAAAGAAGCTTTTCCTTACAGACATGTAGGTTTTTATGAAACCTGGATGTCTTGCTATAAGGCTGTCATGGGCTTCATTCAGAATTTGATCCTTGGTTCCCTATCATTGGGGATGCATAGCCTGCGATTATAATACATAATGCCATCATCGAGGCTGTACCCTTGAACTCTGTTCAACTCCTGAGGAGTTTTGCTTTCCTGCATAAGTAGGGTAGCAATAGGGCCAAAGAATCTATCCTGCATGATTTTCTCTCTTGCTTCAATAATCAAAGGATTTGATATCACCATAATTGTAAGCAAGGAGGCTTTTCTGCTGAGGGCATTTGCTACCACATTTTCTTTGCCTGGGCGGTATTTGATTTCAAAATCAAATTCCTACAGGGTCTGCATCCACCTTCTTTGGCGCATGTTGAGGTCCTTCTGAGTAAAGATCCACTTTAAGCTCTGATGATCTGTCACATCAAAGTGAATCTTTTTCCCAGTAGGTAATGTCTCCACAACTTTAAGGAATAGACTACTGAAAGTAATTCCAGGTCGTGGACAGCATAATTCCTCTCATGCGTTTTGAGCTTTCGGGATTCATAGGCCACTGCATGACCTTCCTGCATGAGTGCACCTCCCAGGGCAAAACCACTTGCATCAGTTACAACCTCAAAGGGTAGAGAAAAATCTAGTAGCTTCAGAACAGGACTGGTTACCAAGGTGGTCTTCAGCTTATCAAAAGCACTCTGGCACCTGGCAGACCACTGAAATGGGGTATTCTTTTTGAGAAGGTTAGTCAGGGGGGAAGCTATGAGAGCATACTTTGGTATAAAAATTCTATACCAACTAGTCAATCCCAAGAATCCTCTGACTTCTTTCACTGTCTTTAGTTCTGGCCAATCTATAATTGCTTGGACTTTTGCAGAATCTGGAGAAATTCCATCTTTGGATACCAAAAAGCCCAAGTATTCAACGTGGTCGGTAAAGAAAGTGCATTTGCTCTTTTTGGCAAAGAGTTGATGCTTCCTTAGAATCTCAAGAACTTTTTTGACATGAGTCTCATGGTCAGCTGCATTCCTTGAGTAAATCAAAATGTCATCAAAGAAAACTAGAACAAAATCATCCAAGTATTCTCTGAGGATGTCCTGCATTAGGCGATTGAATGTAGTTGGGGCATTAGTTAATCCGAATGGCATGACAATAAATTCATAATGCCCATAGCGAGTATTGATGGGGCTGTTTTCGGTATATCTTGATCATTGATCCTGATCTGGTAATACTCGGATTTGAGATCTATCTTTGTGACGATTGCTGCCTCTTTGGGGGTGGAAAGTTTGAAGTACTTCCCTGGGCTTGGAATCTTTTAAAGTTAGAGGGTGCAGGCTTTGGCGGGACCTTTACTACAAAGGCTTTGGTAAAATCTTTTGCCATTCTTACTACTTCAGCCATGGACACTGGATTGGCATTTTTGACCAGTGTGTCCAAGGGTTTGTTCATTCGCCGAATGAACCTGGCCATGAGTTGTTCTTCATCTAGAGGTGGTAAATATTTGAGTAGAAGAGCAAAGGCCTGGTGATATTCCTCGATAGTTTTACTCTCCTGTTTTAGCTCTAAGAATTCATTCATTTTGATTTCCAGAAATCCAAGAGGACGAAATCTCTTTCTCAAATGGGTTTTTAGGTCGTTCCAAGACTGAGTATTTCTGTCCAGATGGTTGGTGTCACAGTGGTTCCTCCATGCTACCCTGGCTGTTTCCACTATTTTCAGCCAGGCAAGAGCCATTTTGCTCCGGTTATTGTAGCCTGTGACATCAAAATACTCTTCCATGGCTTCCACCCATTTCTCCACAGCCTCGCCCAGGTTCTCCCCTTCCCCTTTGAAGGGTCCTGGCTGAATCCTATGAAGAGCCTTGCGAACATCAGGATCAAGTTCGTCATCTTCAGAGAGAGGGTCTGGCTGACGGCCACGGTTTCCTCGTCTCATGATTCTACCAAAAATTTGTATATTATTAAATTTTTAATTTGATATCATCCACGAGATCCTAAGACTTAAGAGGTTCGGAAAAACAATTTCTTAAACAAGACAATGATCTTATTGGAGATCTATGACATATGTTCAATAACAGATTTTTCTTTATCAGATCGTCCCCGTAAACAATCACTTACAACAGGAAAATTTTTTTTCTCCAGAAAACATTTCTATATTTATATAAAAGCTACAATATGTACATAGAGCAGCTCGGCTCCAGAATCACCGCCTCAGTCGTAATCGCATAAAGAAGCGAAACTGCGAAGAAGACATACCATGGTATACACGATTCATTACACAAAGAGGTGCTCTAATTCTATTTCTCGAGATAAAGCGGCTAAGAAGTCTAAAAAATTGGCATGAAGTTCTGAAGTTCCTGGGAATGATCACAGAGTAGAACGTGCTGACAAGCCCTAGCCTTACCAGAATCATGGCCAAGGAAATATTTTGCCTAAGCCTCTGACGTTGACTGGTACTGATGTTAATACACCGTCCTCCAAAGAACCACATATACCGACGTCGCTCAAGAGGATCAGGAAAGTAAAGACTCTCAAAATGGCGAGCGAGTCTCACTCTGCTCATTCGGGTCGTAGCAGAGTTGATGAGGTGATCACAAGCGCAAAAGCTATCATATCCTGACTCTGAGAGAGTCCAGGAATTCCAGATAGGTTTGGAGTGTCCATCTATAAATTTCCAATTCAATTTATAAGTTTTCAATTTTTGAAGTTCATTCACATAGTATTAACAAGTGAAAAACATTTCTTTTCCAGATTTCTATTAAAAATTTAGGCAATTTCTCCTTTGATACCAACTGTGAGATTCCTCTACCCCCTCCGCGCACCGGATTCCCAGTATAGCTGACAGCGAAAGCAACCTCCTCATGCGCGGCTCATGCGTGGGATTTCTCACTTGAGGCCTCGCCCACTAATGTCCGGCACGAGACTAGGCTGGTGGTCACTCCGAAAACCGAAACCGAAAAAATTTTCCATGCCCGAAAAGCGGGACGATTCCACCTTTTTTAATTTTTCTTAACGAGTTTTCTAACGAGATCAAAATCTAAACTATCCTCCACCTGAATAAACCAGATAGAAGGAAACTATCACTGATATAATTTGATCATCTGAGCAATTCAACGCTTTTTTCCTAATCAAGATTAGGCACAACCGTTGATCCACTCAATCGAGAAATTTATCAGGGAATTAACTATCTACTCGAATCCTAGCGTAATCCTAAGATTTTTCAGTTTGATTATTAAAACTCCACTGATTCCAGCCTAACCCCATCCGGCCCATGGGTTAGCCACCACCCTGCCACTGGAATCGGTAGATCCAAACAAGTACTCACCCACCCATAATTAAATGCCTTTATTAACTTTAGCTTTAGAAAACAGATACGCACATACTCCTCTTTAAAACTTTAATATATAAAAAAATCTATTAACAAACAATTTACTGGTTATACATGTCATACTTCAAAATTTCCATTGAGTCTTTGTTTCTCACAGAATCACTCTGGACTCTCCGTTGAGACCAGCAAGTCAACAATGAGATCCAGTGATAGATTACAATAACATTGGTCTGTTATCATACAATATCTTCCTCGACATACGCATGGGTGTCCTCGGCACCGCGAGCCCGTGCATCGCCTGGTCAGAACCCTCTAAGATCCTCCTTAGGTGTCCTGGCACTTCATTCAGGGACCGCTTCGTCGGCCCTTGCCCATCATACCGGAAGTGCACCATTTTAACCATACTGAGGCTAGTCAAGGCCTTGGTAGGCTTTGTCGTGTGAGCTGTCCCTCGAACACTCCCCGCCAGCTGTTGCAACCGAACTTCCCTTAGATAAACATATATGCCAAATGCTCCCTCCAGCATTCTGGCGTAAGACAGTCCTTTAAGAAAACAGGGTTTCTATGCAAGTTTTCAGTTTTGATTTTTGTTTGAAAACTATGAATAATCTTAAATCCGTATCTCAATACTTCTAGATCCAGGTCTGAATTCCAAACAGAATTCCTCGAATTTTATCAACTTGATCCTCATATCAAAATCAAAAGTCTTAACTTAGTTTCAGATTCGGTGGGTGTTTTGAGTGCATTTTTCCTTAACTGAGTACATCGTCATTGACGAAGAAATTAGGTCTTGGTCAATAGTCAGAATCAGAGTTTGGGTCTGGAAAGGTTCTTCCTAAACTATCTTTCTCGAAAGGTACTATTTCAATTTCTCTTTTTCTAAATTTCGTTCGAAGAATATTTGCTTACAGATTTCTAAAACATGAATTTCTTATGAGGAATAAAATAATCATTTATCTCAATCTCCGACTTCGATAATTTAATTGAATTTTCTCCTTAAACTATCTTAGTGAATATGAAACGGTAGCATTTCTTCTCACAGATTATCTACTTATTCATTTTTTTAATTTTTATAAAAATTAAATAGAGGATTAAGAAGAATCCTTATTTAATTATGAAGATTTCTAAAACATGAATTTCTTATGAGGAATAAAATAATCATTTATCTCAATCTCCGACTTCGATAATTTAATTGAATTTTCTCCTTAAACTATCTTAGTGAATATGAAACGGTAGCATTTCTTCTCACAGATTATCTACTTATTCATTTTTTTAATTTTTATAAAAATTAAATAGAGGATTAAGAAGAACCCTTATTTAATTATGAAGATTCTATATGCATCTAATTATGCATAAAATCCGATTCTGATGAAAGTCACACTTTTATTATCATAAAAAATCATTTATCATGAAAATCACTCTTTTAACATGAAGAATTTCTTTTATGAATATGTTTATGCATACAAATCATTTATGATGAAAATCACTCTTTTAATATAAAAAAATCTTTTATGCACCCATTTATGCATAAAAACCCTTTATGATGAAAATCACACTTTTAATATTAAAAAATATCTTTTATGCACCCATTTATGCATAAAAATCATTTATGATGAAAATCACACTTTTAATATAAAAAATATCTTTTATGCATAAAAATCATTTATGATGAAAGTAACACTTTTATAATAAAAAATCTTTTATGCATAAAAATCAAGTATGATAAAAGTAACACTTTTATAATTAAAAAAAATCTTGTATGCATACTTCTATGCATGAGAATCAAATATGATAAAAGTAACACTTTTATATAAAAATAATAATCTTTTATGCATACTTTTATGCATGAAAATCAAATATAATAAAAGTAACACTTTTATAATAAAAAAATAATCTTTTATACATACTTTTATGCGATAAAAGTAATACTTTTATAATAAAAAATAATCTTTTATGCATACTTCTATGCATGAAAATCAAATATGATAAAAGTAACACTTTTATATATATAAATAATCTTTTATGCATACTTTTATGTATGAAAATCAATTATGATAAAAGTAACACTTTTATAATAAAAAAATAATCTTTTATGCATACTTTTATGCATAAAAATTAAATATGATAAAAGTAACACTTTTATATATAAAAAATAATCTTTTATGCATACTTTTATGCATAAAAATCAATAATAATGATAGTAATACTTTTATAATAAAACTAAATTTCTTTTATACAAATAATCAAAATGCATCTTCTATGCATGAAAATGACACTTTAGAATATAGAAATCATAAGGATTATTTTTTTAGAATAATGAAAGATAATACTTATTTTCAAATTTTTAAAAAATTTTGCCATAACCTCCTTTGTATGGCTAACCATTTTTCAAATTTTAAGTCTCTAAAATTAATTAGAAATGCACCAAGAGTATTTAAATCATTCTAAAGTAACATTTTTCTACTTATTTAAGAGAAACATTATGAAAAACTTGATTTTATTCATTAATCATTCACCTAGGATAAAGAATGGTTGGTTTTACTAGAGAAGAGAGGGGAATGCCTTTTGCAATGAGGCATAACATCATTTGCAATGAAGAGAAGACAAAAATCATAAAAAACCATAAAATGAATGAAAAAGAGAAGAATCTCCAACTTACTAATGAATTTGAGAGCTTTCCTTTGGCTTGATGGTTTGAGGGTTCTACTCTTGTTTGAAACAAGAGTGGCCACCAATCTTTTGGAAGAGGGAAGGTCAAAAAAACTAATGAATTATGAGTAAATTCACAGTTTTCTGGCACTTGGGAGAGGCAGGGTAACAGTGCAAAACACTATTGAGTTTGAACAAAGGGGAGGGCTTCTATTTATAGGAAAAAGTGAGCTTCTAACCAAGCCAACTGATTCTAGAGTTTTCCAGATCAGTTTGGTCAATTTTTGACCATTTTTAGGTCAGTTTTGCTCACTTTTTGGATCTAGTTGAAACAGGAGAGAGGAGAGATAAAAATATCCCATTATTTGGGAGTTTAAAACTCATTCAAGCATGTGAAATAGGCGCCTCCTTCATGAGGGAAATTCTCCCATGCAGAGGTGTCAAAAATGCATCATTGCTTCTAAATATCTCCCTTTTTTAACTATTAACCTTGTCCTTAGTCAACTCTTCATCTTATGTGAGTATTTACTCATTTTTGAGAGATTTTTCTTTTATTTCTTCATTTATCTCTTCCCTACATTTGGATGAATCTTATTGGTCCATAGGAACCTTAATTTAAAATTTCGAAAAAATCTTCACTCCTAGGATAATGCCTCTTGAACTTAATTTCTAATGCACATTCATAAAATCTTTTTGAACTTCTGTTTCAGGGAAACTTATTTTAATAAGATGAGATATTTTTCTATCCAAAAATATTTAAAAACTAAAATACCACTCTATAGAAGATTTTCTCTCTCTAGGTCAAAACTGGTAGAAACAAGATCTTTTATATTTCTGAAGAGGGATTTGATTATAGGGGAAGATGCTGGACATCTTGAGAGGCTGGGAAGGAATCTTACATCTTGGCCCTTGTGCTAGTAGTGTTATTCTAGGAGCTACACCCTCCATATTTCCATGGCTATCCTCAACACTTTAGGAGTTAGTCCTACCATGGCTGGAGCTGGTGAGGGTGGGGGTAAGATAGGTGAGGGAGCTGGGATAGACATATAATATACCATTGGGGGGGGTCCTTGTATCCAAGGAGGACTGGTTTGTGCTTCATAGGGTCCCATATGGTACCCAGGGTATATCCTGCAAGGCGAGTACTATTGGTACACTGGTGCGACTGTGCAGGAGGGCAGGATCTCTCTCTTGGTAGGATGTTTTTGGACCCTGGGGAGAGGCCTCCTAATCGAGGTTTGGCATAGGCCTATAGTTTTGGTGTGTGAGTTGGCCTTCGATGGTTGGTATGGCCCTCCAAACTGGTGGATTGATCTGGGTTGGGATACCCTTGCATTTCCCTATCTCCGGCCTATGATCTAGGGGTGGCATGGCCTCCCACTTTGGTTGGCGTTCCATGCCCCTATTCGTGGGATACGGATCATTAGATTGTGTGTTTCCCAAGATAAAGGTTTTAAGTCTTGAAGCAAGACTCCTTTGTGAATACGTGGGGGACTCTGGGTCTTGCTCTAAGGTAGGTGATCTATCCATGCACTGGGCCACGAATCGTCCTATCTCTAGGTCAGGGGTAGTGCGTCCCGTGCTATGATGCTCCTTGCTCTGATTGGTGCTATTGTCAAAGACTAACACCGTTTGGCTCCAAGCTATGTTGACCAAAGGGTCTGATCTTACAAAAGCGAGGGAGCATCAGAAAGGTCAACATCGTCGAATAGAGGATTGTTTCACTTCCCTGAGCCTAAGTGCATAAATGTGGAAAGTGGAAGTGCTAAATCCCCATCTAAACAGCCGCCCTTGATTGATTTTTTTTTGGTAAAGGTACAGTCGTATGCTTGTTAAGGAACGAATGTTCTCTTCTAGAAGGAATGGGTGTTTATTTCTAGAAGAAGGAACGAATGTACACGGCTGAGCAAGGAATGTGCATGTGTTTGTGAAAGGTATAGACGTATGCCTTGAGGAGAGCACGGACGTGTGCTTTGAGGAAGGCTCGGACGTGGCCGGGAAGAAGGAACGAGCATACGTTAGTGAAGGAATGGCCCTACATTAGACAAGGAGAGGGAGAGGAGGAAGCAAGACAAGAACCATCATCTACAAGAAGAGGGAGAGGAGGAAGCAAGACAAGAACCATCATCTACAAGCACACAACCACAATCCATCAAAGCACGCATCCACAAACACAAGCTTACCACCATAGCCACAAAAGAGTGAGAGAGGGAGAGAAGACAAAACTCAATTGTGATAATGGGATTGTCCCCTTTTCATATTTCATAAGTCACTTATATATATGAGCTCACTTTTTACACTGGCTGGCCACCCATTTAACATTTGGGGGCCCAAACCTGATTTCCTAGCTCTATGTATACCTAGGCTTATTCATGTGATCGGCTTTACGCAAGTCGTAAGCTCGGTCATCCTATATATCTTTTTCATGAAGCGCTTAGCGCACGATTACATAATAACGAGTTACAAGAAGCGTAACCATGCTTAAAAATGATCTAAAGTAGTGTGGTTAACAAATCTTGAAAAACAATTGGTGTAAAAACCAGAGATTTTCACAGCCGCCGTGACTATCTCAAGTTCTTCACGCATAACTATCTCTTAGATATTCAGATCGTGATTATCTTTTTAGTTAGCTCATTTGTGAATAGTACTTAGCCCAACCAACTAAGGGAACAGTGTAGTCAATAGTATCACCTTGAATCAGAAGAATAAGTCAAAAAATTTGACATGAAAAACCAGAGTTATTCATGCCATGAATAACTCAACCTTTCGGTAACTGGAGGTTCACAAACAAGAAATTTGGTCTAGGAATTAAGATTTAGCCTGCTAAAACTTTTCATGCACTTGAAATCCAAAAAGATCCTATGAGACAAAGTTGTTTTGGAGCATATTGTAAGGATCCTCCTACGAGAGAAATATTGGATCTGCTCCTTCGGCTAGCACACATCAAAGTGTCTTTGTCTAGAGAGAAAAACTAGTAGCAAGAAATCCATGAAGGAAGCCAAGACGATTGATGAGTGAGTGGAGAAGAGAGTTTCAAGCTCTCCCACAATATTCGGTGGCTTGTTAAACATTACCAAAGGGATATTTGGAATACAATTGAATATGGACCAAGAGGTGCACTCTACCATGTAATGAGAAAATGTAATGAGAAACACATAGAGAGAGAGAGAGAGAGAGAGAGAAAGAGATTTTACTTTGAGGAAAAGGCACTAAATACAAAAATCCCATCCTTTCCCATGATCGCGAACAGAGAGGAATATCACCAAGAGACCAATCCAAAAAGCGGAAGAGGGAAGAGGACATATACACTTCATAGAACTAGCCTATAAGCCACCTTCAGTCTTAACCCATAGCTACCCCAATTGATTTGTTAAGGATAGTAACCAAAGGGGTTTGCAAGGGAATTTGGGATTGCTCACATTCATGCCCCTAGGCCAAATCCCATGAAGCCATACCACATATAGCAAAACTAATGCAAAGCTTCAATGGAGATGGGGATCCCATCCAACATGTGGAAATCTTTGAGTTCATTTGTGAAACATGTGGTCACTTTGATGAGCTCACAAAGATCCATTCGTTTTCCCTAATGTTAGGTGGGAAAGCACGTCAATGGTATAGGGTGCTTAAGCTGGAGGATAAGGTCAATTTTACTCAGCTTAACAATGTCTTTGTGCACCAAGCTTTGCTAGAAGCATTGACAAGTAGCCCAATGGCAAAGCTCTACAACATTAGGGAACAAGAGCATGAGTTGATGAGAGATTATATCTCTCATCTTAAATATTTGAACTCTCGATGTAAGTTTCAAGAGAGGCACATTGATTAGCGATAACCACCACGTTGATAAATGCGGGTAGTATTGGCGCTTCCAAGCACTGTGTTTGGCATCCAAATAACACCAAAGGAAATGGATGTCCAGTCTGTCTGTGATTGCTGATTAGGGTGTGTTGGAGTTGGACCAGCAGTATGTTGATTGCCTACTCAAACTCTGTGCGATTGAGGGGATTGTGCCAATTGAGGGGGTTGAGAGGTGGATTGACCTCTTCATGCTCCTCCTGCAGTGGTGGAGGGGGTATTTCTCCCTCCTCTAGAGGTGTGGAGAAGGGATATCAGGCATTGATTACGATTGGGGGGAGGAGCCGTCGATGGAGAGGGTACACTAGCGAGGTGGCATTAAGGAAGGGTGGGGGGCTTGCTGATGTCAAGGGTGTATCTTTAAGGTTGAGGGGGAGGCCCAAATGAAGATGGATGGTGGGGGATGAAGGAGGTGTTGATGATGGAGGAGGAGTGGGTATGTGAGGGGGTGTAGAGGATTGTGAAGGAAATAGGGAAAGGGTTGTGGTTTTTGGTGGTGGCGGTGGTGGTGGTGGGGGTAGCGGAGGCTGAGAGCTAGTGCTAGGTTAGATGAGTAAGGGGGTGGAAGTTGATGAGGAGGGGACAAGGGTGCGGGTGGATCACTGGGGGGTTGTCGGGAGTGGTGTTGCCTTCGTTTCCATCACACTGTTGTGATCGTCTGAGGTGTTGTCGGGGCACTTTGAGTAAAATAAGGCACGGACGTCGTCATCTTCCTGGAGGGAGAAGGCAAGGGGAAAGGCCACATGGGAATCATCAAACTGGATGATCCTAGTGGCATGGATGATCTGGATTAAGAGGTGGCATCAGTGATAGAGGATGAGGAGGCCCTGGGGGGTGTAGGGGTGGGAGCGCATATCTGCGTAAAGATTTTTATGCCCAGTAAATGGTCTCCCACCCTTCGTGTTGGAGGAAATGGAGGGCCTACGTAGTTTTGGAGGAGGGGTGTGGGTACGGGCAGAGTCTCTCACAAGGATGGCGAGGTTGAGGGGTGTGGGTACGGGCAGAGTCTCTCACAAGGATGGCGAGGTTGAGGGGTTCTGCAGTGGTTGGGTGCCCGTAACCAAATGAGGTTCACCTAGTTGATGAGGTTAGCTGAGAGAGGGTGAGGGAAAAGAGGGTGGCAGGTTTAGAGAAGGAGATTTAGGCTTGAAAGAAGAGGGCGATAAGGAAAGAGATGGAGTCATATGGGAGTTTGATGAGGATGTAAGAGAGGGTGTGGCAGAGGATATGGGGTCGTTGATGAAGATGTCATGCTAGAGGAGGTTGAGGCGAATGGCGCGGTGGTGGAGGTCGAGGATTTGGGTGGGATTTTGTGGGGCGGTGGCGAGGGTGGTGGCGAGGGTTGCCTCGCGGTTTTCCAAGGCTACATGGAGGGGTTGGTTGGCCACTGTAGCCTCATGGAGTGTCTCCTAGGTCTGTTGCTAGTTGGCTTTGGTAATAAGCATCTACTCGGCGGCGACCGTGACCTGCTCCTGCCATTGGCATTGCATATAATCAGTCACTGAGGTCATCATCTCCTAGTAGGCGAGGCTGGAAAATATCTACGCAAAGTCTAGGACCGCGCCATGGGTCGAGCGGATGCCTTCAGAATAGGCCGCTGCCTGGGAACAAAAGTGGTCAGCGGCGTGATGTCCACTGTATTTCGTTGGGAGGAGGCAGGGGAGGAAGAACCTACTTCGAAAAAGGGAGGGAGCGGAGAGGAGACATGAGGAGGGGGTTTCCTACAGGTTTTGCTCAAAAAACTGAGCAGTGCATCGCAGCTCCTCTTCTTCTTCTTAGGCTCTTCTACGGGCTTTGGCAACCTAGTCCTCCTTGTGTCAGCCTTAGCAGTAGCTTGGTGGGGGGCAGGCTCCTGTTTATGGGCATCAGGGTGATGGCGTTTGGCGGGTGGGGCTTTGGTGGGGGACAGGCTCTTGTTCATGGGCATCAGGGTGATGGTGTTTGGCGGGTGGAGAGGTTGGAGAGGGGAAGGGTGCTTGGAGAGGTGTGGGAATGGGGGCGGCACCTTGGAGTTGAACTGGTTGGGGGAGTTTCGACCAGCCGGTACCATGGTATAAGACTTTAATGAGGAGAGAGGCTATCGGGAGTTTGCCTTGGGGGTTGGCACATACATTCAGCCCAGTTAACCTGCATCCCTTGATAAACATGAGCGAGGGTGGACAGGTGGCACCTGGTGAGGAGGAAGGAGAGGGCGCGGGGTGGCATGACAAGCTCCTGTTGGGAAATATTTTGCCACTCCACTGTGTCCTTCGTGGTGGTCCCCTAGTAGTAGGTACCGCAGACAGGTGCATGACATTGGCCAATCGAACATATGGTTGCTCCATGTGCGGTAGATGAAGCACCTCCCAAAGGAGGTCTAGACTAAGGTGGAGGTAGTTGAGGAGGTCTAGGCTGCAGGGTTCTAGAGTGGGCAAACTGTCGAGCCCTATCTGCTCCACGTAGGCCACCTATAGTAGGATCAGTGATCACCTTGTGCAGGGTTCAATGTAGTACAATAGCTTGTGCTCAACCTTGTGGTTGTTCTTCATGAGCCTATGTACTGTATGGCCACAAATTTGGTGTATGAGGTTCTTACCCAAGTGGGATAACTAGGTGGGGTGCTTGTCGTACTCCTCAAAACAGCCACCAAACAAGCAAGGCGCTTCTTCTTCTAGGGTGTATGAAGGAGAACCTCATAAGATGAGTCTGAGTGTGCAAGGGTGGCCATGTTGCTGAGGGTAGAAGGTTGGTAGGCAAGTGTGAAAGCTTGGGAGAAAATACTGCAATAGTTTGGCTAGGGGAGAGAGAAAAGTGAGTAAAATGAAGGTGGTGGGCCCCTTTTATAGATTTCTAGGAAAGGAATGGCCGTGGCTTCATGAAGGTACGGGCGTGGCTAAGGAGCATACGGCCGTGGCTTAGTAGAGTGAATGACCATGTCTTCCTAAGTGAACGGCAATGGCTAAAGCAAGTGAGGAAGGTTCGGCTTTAGTCATTTGAGAAGGGAACGACCATGGCTTCATGAGGGTATGGCCGTGTCTCAGCCTTTTGAGAAGGATATGACTATGTCTTAGCCTTTTGAGAAGGATACGACCATGTCTTCATGAGGGTACGATCGTTTCTGAGTCTTTTGAGAAGGGTACGGCCGTTTCTTCACTATTGAGGAAGGAATGGTCATGGCTTCAAGAGTGTACGGCCGTGTCTTCATAAGTGAACAACTGTGGCTTCGTGAAGGTACGGCCATGTCTTCTTTGTATCTTTTTTTTTGGCACCCTATAAATAGGTTTTATACCCTAAGGCTATGTATCCAGCACCCCATTAGGAGTTTTGTACTGGCTCCTTGCCCAATTGGCTAGAGTGAGAAGGTGGCTCCAATTAGGTTTTAGAGATGTTGCTAGCTCCATCAGAAGCTTGAAAGCTTCCATGGAGGGAGAAACAAGGGTGGGAGAAACAAGGGGTTGAGTGGGGGTGCATTGGGGGAGTCAGATGATAAGGGGTGGTGGAGTAGCCAAAGTTGATGGTACATCAATGTCAGGGACAGTGGGGATTGGGGTGGTATGGGCATGGTGTCCTCCTGAAGTTTTGCTTTCCCTTTGTCCCGCCGTGATAGTAGTGGTGGTAGCAATGGAGGAAATCTTGGACTTCCTGCGAGCGATTGTAGAGTCACGAGAGTAGGAGGAAGGGTATACCTTGGTTGTTGTCCTCCTGGGACACCCAGATTTGCTGATTACCCTCATAGAAGTGTTGAGCTTGTAGGAGAGGCATAGGGATCCACCTGTAAGTTGTTGCGAGGTGAGGCTGAGGTTGTTGGCAATGATGGTTCGGCCTTGTGGAAGGTTTGCACCACCTAATGTTCTCCTGTAGCTTGTGGGCTTGGCTGTGGAATTAGAGATCGCCAAGAGGTACGAGGGGTTGGCTTTGCCAAGGCCTGAGTTTGGGAAGTGGATCTTTAGGGAATCCACAGTGTTGTAGCACCTAAAGAATAGCCTTGGGCTGCTAGGGGCTTCTTGGGCACCCAGGTGTGAGGGTTTTTGCATTGTGGGCCCCGAGGTCGAAGTTGTACTTGGGGTGGGTTAGTTTTGTTAATGGGGTTAGCAGTGATAGTGGCTTCTTTGATATGGGTTTGGGTAGATACAAAGCTTGGTGTCAATGTGGTTTCGTGAGGCAATTATGTATTCACTATGGGGAGAGGCCTCTTTTTGGGTGGCATGGTTTTGTGTTGAGAGGTCAGAGAGCAGAGTGATGGTGGTTAGTGGAAGGGAGTGATCAACATGGGGTGGGTGCTTGGGGGACAAGGGTTCTTCATATGTCATTGGGACTATAAGTTGGCCGGGGAGGCTAGTTGCAGGGTGGTCATCCTTGCATCCCAATCGATTTGACACTAGTTGTGTCCCATCCATCCATGCCCTAGAAGAATCTCTTCGTTCATTGTTCTTGCAGGCATCACATAAAAATTTCCTTCCAGGAGGTTATTGCCAATGTGGAACAGAGTTGTGAGTGTGCCTAAACATGTGAAGCAATAGTAGTGACTGTTAGTGGCTGGGGTGTCTACTAATGGTGGCCTCCCAAGAAGTATCATATGTCATAGGACATCAGATTCTGATTAGCTCCTGTGTATCAACGAGAGCCAATTTTTGTGTGAAACTTGTCAGGGGGGTCATTCCTAACCACAACCATGCGAGTTTCACCTCCCAATCCTCTTCCTTGAGGTCCGCTACTTGGCCCATGTTTACCACGATGTTTTTTCCCCGAAGTTTTGCCTGCCGCTCTTTTGCTTTCCGTTGGGCCGTTTCTTTCATTTTTGCGTGCTGTTTCTTTTGCTATTTTTGGAATAAATGGCCCTTAATGTGAGTGGGTCATAGTAGCGTTTCAGTTTACTACCATTGAAATATCTCGCTATCTTGACACCGTTGAGTGTTTCTATGCACACTGAGCCTCGCAGGGTTATTTCAGTGAGTGACCATCAAGCCTTTCAAGTTTGAAAAGGCGACAGCCCCAGGAGATTGCCCATGAATTTCTCCTATAGCACAATTCTTAAGCTGGGTACAAAGAACTCCATAGGAATGACCTCTTCAATTCCATAGGTTAATCTGAAGGGTGTTACGTTTGTGGTTGTCTTGTAGGATGTGCGATACGCCTAAAGTGCAATGGGTAACTTCTGTTCCCAATCATTATGGCTAGCCTCAACTGTTTTGGTCAGGATGGCACAAAGGAATTTATTTGTGTTTTCGACTTGGCCATTGGCTTGGGGATAGTAGGGGGAGGATTTCATGTGGGTGACTAGGAATTCTTGTCAAGAATTGTATCACTTGATTGATGAAGTGTGTGCCATTGTCAGTCACTAGCTCAAGAAGGCACCCAAAGCGAGTGATCTCACTAATTCATAAAGGAACTTAGCTATGGATCTCGCGTTAACCTTGCAGGTTGCCCTAGCTTCGACCCATTTAGTGCAATAGTCCATGGCCATTATAATGTATCGTGATTGATTATACTAAGCTGCTGAACTAATGGGTCCTATGAAATCAATGCCCCACTTATCAAATGGTTGTAAGAACATGACCAGGTTCAAGGGCATTCTATACTTAAATTGTGGGTTTGCCACTCGTTGGAATTCATCACATCGTTTGACATATTTCGTCGTATCTACCATTAAGGTGGGCCACCATAGTCCTACTATGAGGACTCTGCGAACAGTAATGTCTACTGTGTGCGAAGTGTCCACCAGTACTAGTGGAGTGGGCTTGCTCTAGAAGGAAGACATATTTGTCTTTGCAGACACAATGTCTTATGATTCTATCTTTCCCTTGCCTGTAGAGTTGCTATGTAATCAACTGGTAAGGGGTAGCCTTTTTAATGAGGTTCCTTGCTCGGTCTTTATTGAGGAATGGGTCAATGGGTAGGCCGTTTGGCAAGGAAGTGTGCAATTTTCTCTCCCCATTTAGGAATTAAGGATAGCTAGAATAAGGCGGCATCCCACAAGTCATCGACACCCACTAGTAGCTCACCATTGGGGATGCGTGACTATGGTCGGCCAAAACTAGATGTGAGTCCTTCCACACCATGATAGTGAAGTCAAACTCGAGCAGAATTAGTAGCCATCTAGTGATTATGCCGGTGGTACAAGATTTATTGACAAGGTAAAGGAGAGGTTGATGGTCTACAAATAAAATGAACTTAGTTGCCAAAAGATAATGGCAAAACTTTTTAACCATGTAGAACATGGCTAACTCTTCCCTCTCTATGGTGGTGTAATTTCATTCTAAAAAGGGTCGGCCACTCATGGGATGGACTTTCCAAGTGCGCAGGTTGACCTTTATCATTTGGTCTTCCTTCGGGATATAGATATGATCCATGTCCTAGTCATTGCTCA
Organism: Cibotium barometz; assembly: GCF_041138505.1. Taxonomy (NCBI): domain Eukaryota; kingdom Viridiplantae; phylum Streptophyta; class Polypodiopsida; order Cyatheales; family Cibotiaceae; genus Cibotium; species Cibotium barometz. Next base: position 26,816,635 of record NC_141077.1, read on the forward strand.
TTTTGGTCTCTCTCATGAAAGGACATCCTAGGATGCAATCATATGAAACAGGCTGCTGGCCAAAGTTCATTCACCACCACCACGAAGGTGTGTCAGAAGTTGTTCCCAAGGATATTGATCTTCAAATCCCTCAAGAGGCCTATGGGCCTTGCGGTGGCTCCATCAGCAAGTTTCACAAGTAAATCCGTGTCATCCATGGCAAGTGCTCCCCATTTTTCCTGACACTGTTTAGTGACAATGCTCACTCTCGCTCCTCCATCTAGGATGGCGATGACTTGCAAGCCATCGAAGGTTATGGTGGGTAGTGCTGCATTGAGTTCATCCCCTACGAAGTATTGCCCTAATTTATTGACTCTAATAGTGGCGGCACCAGTGATTCCATGAGGCTCTATGAATTCATCCTCATCTATCTCATTAGAGCTTTTTGCTTCTGTGGACTCTTGCATTCCTGCTCCTAGGCATCCTTCCATCCAATCCTTCCATCCAATCCTTTAAATCTTTCCATAAGCTCGGGCTACTCTGGAGTAAGGTGCCAATGGTGGGGATTTGGATTTGAGAAGATAGGAAGGAGGAGAGACCTATAATGTCTCTAGGAACAAATGCAATTTCATGAGCTGGATCACCCTTGTTCGTGTTCAGGCTCTTATGGGTGTAGGGTATCAGAACCTGGACTTTCATGTCAGTTCTTTTTGAATCATCTCGTAGGTTTTTTACATACTCCTCAATCGATTTTCCCTAGTGGGGGATATCTACAGCTATTGGTGCTACCACTGGAGGAGCTCTCTCATATGGTGTTTGGTCATGGAATCCTCTGTTATGTTCCTAAGCCTCCTTAGTCATTCTTATATCGAAGATCGAGGGACATGGTTCAAGGTATGCAGTTGGAGGATCATCCTCTAGTTGAGCTTGACAATCCCTGGCCAACTCTACCTTTAAACTTTCCTTTCTTCAATGGGATTAGGATATTCGGCTAACTTCTAGGGTAGCTATTTGGGGTCTATATGTCGTCTAATGAGAGGAGCTAAAGGTAATAATTTCTCCCCTTTAGACGAGGAGGTCGACTTATTGGTGTTGTTCCGTCTTCTTTGGACCCACTCTTTATATGACCACATAGCTATCCCCTTTGCCTATCTTTGTGGCCTTGTTCTTTCGCGATCGCCTTGTCACGCATGCTTGTTCCGAGACATCCTTATGGGATAGAACTTTTGCTTGTCCGGGGTATCCCTGGTTTTGTGAAGTCGATGCCTCAACCATAGCAGCATGAGCTGTGGCCCTTCGTCTACTTTGCATTCTAGTAACTGCATTAAGAGGGACCGTGTGGATGAAGCCATCTCGTACACTTAGCAAATTAATGTTGGTGCTAGGACTAGCTTTGCATGTTTTCCCCATTGTACTTGTTCTTAGAGGGCAGTCCTTGTACATATGGTCTATTCTACACCCCACGCATAAGGGAGTTAATGTGAAGGTACTCACAGGAGTACTAGCCATCCCTTTTTTGACCGGACACTCACCTACTCGGTGAGGTCCTGCACAATGATAGCATTGCATGGGTGGTCGTTTAGCCATGTTCAAGTCTCGTCCCCACACACGGAGTTGGGGTTGCTAGGTACATGGGTACATTTGGTCTCCCTCCATCACATAGTGACTTAGGATGTGGGAGGGTGGACTGTTTGATTCGAAGGACTCAAAGGTGGACCCTTTTGCGGCTTCACCCTCACCACCCTCTTTGAAGATTTCAGTCAAGGTTAATTGACAAACGTGGGTGATTCGAGATAGTGGGGGCTTTGGTGGTAGTATAGAGGTGGTAAGGGCACTTCGAGTACCCTAAGAATTCCTCTCTGAGCCACCTCATGTCCTAGTTGAGGTACGTTATGTAGCGTTGGTGCTAGCAAGGCTAGCAGTTGTCTAGGGTTTGCTAGCAAGGCTTGGGGTAGGGCAGCAGCTCTTTGATGGTAACAATTCGTGGTTTCATGATTGTCCCATCTTTGGCAATAATCACAATAGAGAGTGGGATGGGGTCTCAAATGTGGACACTCCATGCTAGTATGGTTAGCTCGACAAATCAGGCACCATACTAACTCCCTCTTTGGATAAAGATGGGGTTAGCGAACTCGATCCTGCCCTTGGCCTGTTCTCCAATGTTGGGTCATTTGCTGCATCAAGGCTACTGCCAAATGTTCTACCTATTGTCTTGAAGAGGAATCTTTCCCTTTTCCTTCAGATCTTGTGCTGGTGGTTTTGAAAGATGCCTCGGATGTGCCCTCATGCAATTCTCGAGAACAAGTTCCTTTGATATTATCCTCAAAGTCCATGGCACTCGTACAACATTGTTCGAAGGAGGTGTGGGTTAGAGTGTATAAGGAGTTGTGCAAGGGTACATTGTCAAGGTCCTCGAGGAACCTCCGAATAAATATTTCATCAGAGAACTTGTCTCTTTCATTACAACGGGAGTAGAGGTATCTCACCCGGTTGATATAGTCTTGGATGATGGATTCCCCATACTTATGTTTCACGTTGTGCAGTTGTTTTATTGGGCTCCATCGAGTTCCTTGGCGAGAATATCCTACTTTGAAGGCCTTAAAGGTGGCTTTATCCTCCACCTTCAGTGATCAAAACCACTGCCCGTCTTTGCCATCTAGGCTGAAGCCGAAGGCACTCACCTTAACTTGGTCATGTATGTGGCCAAATCCCTCATAGATGTGATTGAACATTTCTAAATGCAGTATGGGGTCTCCAATGTCCATCGAACTTGGTGATTAACTTGGAAATATTTACTCTTATCTTGGTCCTTGTGCTGGCTGAACTGGTATTCCGGCAGTTACTCCCTCCCTATTTCCATGGCTATCCTCAACATTTTAGGAGTTAGTCCTACCATGGTGTTTGTGCGCTTTTGCCGCACAGGTCGTAGCTGGGGATTTGCCAAACACCGTCTGCAAGCCACGAATGGCTGCAAGCATACAACCAGGAAGGCAAGCTCAAACAGAATGCAAAAAGGTGTGTCACTCACCGCTTAGCTGCTGCCTTGAAGGATTCTCGCGTCGCAGTCGTGAAGGAGGAGCCGCCGTCGCCGCTCTACCGCCTCGCCGCCGCCGCCGTGCCGCTACCACACAGTGCTCGATCGCTCTCTCACTCTCTCTCTCTCTCTCACACACACACGCAGGAGAAGGAAACCAAGGAGATAAGGCAAGAGCACTCTTGTATTCACAACACATGAGAATGAGGATTTTAGGGTTACATTTGAGTCTTATAGGTGACTTGGCCGTTCACACTTGGGCGCCCATACATGGCCGGCCAATCCTAACCCTTATCCTACTGATATTCAAGGTGCGCCTCTCATCGGCGATCACTCAATCCCTTTATCCTTAACATATGGTGCCGACAAGCCCGGCCCATGACTCAGAATATATAAATTAATGACGTAAAACCTAGTACGTCTCAATGTCCGTCATGGGTTAACATGCCCCCCTTCCTGATGTAGCTTTCGACCTCGGAAGCTATGGTATGGTAAGCTCGACAGGGTTGTTGTGGTGGACCATCTGCAAAACAGGGAAGTAGCGTGAAAGTATGCTGGAATTTAAAAGATATAAAGTGTATAAATTCAAGCATGTTAGACCACAATGGATGTTGCTATGAGAACTTAGTTTAAGGGTCACATGAATGAGCTAGTGTAGCAAATTAACAGGAGTTTAAAATTATTGAAAGTAAATCAAGAGTTAGCAAGGTGTTAAAGGTTAATCAAGGTTTATAACTGGCTTAAGTCAAGGAAAATAACCAAGCTTAATAAATAAACAGATGACCACACTGTGTCTACTCTAAGAACAAGTTAATACCACGAGCCTAGGGACACAAGAAACATCAGAGTTGCAGGAGCCTTTTGCTTTTTTTTTTTTTAATGCACATGACAATTTTTAAACACAATGGCAACCTTCCTAAGGCAAAACTAACATCGATCCTGGTACCATGTTTAACACAAGGCATTATCCAAGAATATATTAGCTCACCCTAGGCAAGGCTACCCCCTATTAACCAAGGCATCGGTGTGGAGTAGAATACTCCTCGCCTACCAAGTATCAATAAGGCGATAGGCTAACATTAAAGCACATCATAGACTTTTATTGCCATTTATTGTAGGCTTCTTTTTTTTTTAAATAATTTCTTTTGATCTTCGCTCCTAAACTATAATTTGTCTTGCATCCTTTCGACAAAGGGGTAAAAGCTATGTCCTAGAGGTCAACACACACATGGCCAGGTGTCAAACATTAAGATGGTTTGACCCTAGACCTTAGACAATCGTATTCCAAGGTTAACTAAAGACGTCATGCATTCTCAGGAATATGTCCAATAAGGTTAAGCTCATTAATGATTTACACTAGCACATCAAGCAACTTCACAAACTAAGTATTACATTGACAATTTCCATGTGGTCATGCATTATAGTTCATGCAATTAATTGAACAGAAAAAACGGAAGAGAGTGGGTATGGAAGAATTACACCTGTTTTTTGGAGATCTCCTTGATTTGACGAGACAGCTTGCAATTTGATGTAGATATATTTTGATGAACGTTGCGGCAGTCTCAAGACTTGAAAGCGAACCCACCTCAAACTTTTTAACCTGTACAATCAACTAACAAGCACTATACCTCGAGAGGCACATCAGTGTGAAAAATTAAAGACTCGTTTAAGGAATCTAAACTAGAAAAAACTTGAAAACACTAACCTACCTACCAGTCACCACACTACTACTGAGGATACGGTAAGAGGATGTTGTAGAGTCTTGGCTCTAGCCCTAAGGCTAAGCCTCTATCCGCATCATCCAAATAAATAACGTCAACCTCAGTAGTGCCATGAGTTTCATCCGTCCATTCATCATTGTCAGATATTTCCTTTTCATTTTCCCATCCACATAAACTCATCAAGAATGTAACCATGCGAGGATAGTCATCTTGTGGAAAAGGCAAGCATTGGGCTATCTGGGATATTTCCTCTACGGAGTAGGGGTCAGTCATGGTCAATAGGTGAATTAGCCATTCTAATTCCTCAACATTTTCCTCTCTGGCTAGTACATCTATATGATCCCATTCAGTTTCAATTACAGGATAGCATATGTTAAATATCTGAGAAAGGTACAGATGATACCTCTCACCAAAGGTAGGAGTGGATGAAGTGTATGATGATCGGGCATCTGCCATATCTGCAAACACAGATATAGCATCAGTAGATTTATGACAGGTCAATCTAGTTCTTGATTGTAAATACGGATATTCCTCCTCTTTTTGTGCTCTTGCTCTTTTTACTATTTTTTGTTTTTCTCTTTTCTTTTCTATGTATGAAGCTATATATATACATCCCCTTGAATTTGGCAATTACATGGTCAGGGGAGAAGGTTATAAGGAGGAAGCAATAGAATGTCGAGCATGAGTACATGCTCCCCCTTTCCTTGGGTAGATCATATTATTTGCAATGATGTTGCAGCCTCTTGGAACCAATTTGTCCAGCGGGTCATAGGTTGTGATGTGGGCAGATAGCTTTTTATGACCCTTGTGGCCACATCCAATTGTAGAGATGGTAGTGTACGCTCCCATTGACGAATGGAGGAAATGGTTTCCGACGATACTATTACAAGGGGAGACGTAGACTCATCGGTTTTTTGTTGGGTGTTGACAAGAGTAGGTGTAGAGCATGTAGAAACTTCTATATGAGTGTGTGCCTGGCATGAGGAGCTAGAAGCTTCATGTGGCTCCCCCCTTCCTGAGCTAGGTGGTAATGATCGATATCGTTTGGGAATCCAAACTAACTCTGGAAGAAGTGGTGCGGAGCACTCTATTACCTTTCCCTTACCACGGTCTTGAATTGTCATTGGGGTGGAAACAATTGGTTTGCAAGGTTTTACAGGTGATGTAGAGGGATTCAGCTTATGTTTAGGGACCCAAATCTGGTCATTCCCCTCGTAGTACCCTTGGGCTACTAATAATTTTTTAGGGATCCATCGCGATGTTACATTGCCCTTTCTCGGGTGGGTAGCTGCTTTCCTTTTACGAGGCTTCTTGGTGGCTGAACGAGATTGAGCAGGGAAAGTAGCTATTAACAAAGCTTTTGGGACCCATTTGTATGTGTTTTTTGGCATAGTAAGCGGAGCTTTAGAGACCACCCTGCATGTTTCCACTCTTGGCGTTGAAGCGTTAGAGGGGTGGCAAACAATCAAAGTTGGTTTTGCCACTGGACTTTGTGATTTTTCATTATCTAGCATTTGAATGGATGACTTAGGTGCGGGATTTTGAGCGGTCAGACCTAGTGTTGGTTCTTGCATTGTGACTTGTCTAGTTGCCCAATCGATATTGCACTTGGTGGCCATCATCCATTTGCGCCCTAAGTTTACAGTCCCTTCCATGGTACCCGCAGGCATAACCAAAAAACTTTGAATTACGGTCCCCTTGTCATAGGCAACCGGGGTGTGCAGAATTCCTGAGATAGGGGTTTTCTTCTTGTTGATTCCTTGAACTTGGATAGCACTCTTGGATAAAGGTGGTTTTCCAAGTTGACACCACACGCCATATGATAGCAGATTGTGTTGAGCTCCTGTATCCAATAATGCATTATACAGCACCTCCCCGTAAGGACTCTGTAACTCAATTGGGTATCTTAGAGGTGGGTCAGATTCTAGTGCATCCTCCTCTCCTTCCTCGAAAAATACTTGCGTAATTCCCAAGTTGGCTTCTCCTTGTCACCTAGCACGCTGTTAACGTTCTTTGGCTTCGACTCTCGCTTGTATCTTTTTAAGCTCAGCTTGTTCTTTAGCTGCCTTCTTTTGATGGATTGCATGTAACTCCTCTTGGCTTAGGGGGTCATAGTATCTTTTGAATTTACTCCCATTAAGGAATCCAATGGTTTCAACTCCGTCGAGAGTCTCCACTCTGATGGTACCTTGCGGGGTAATTTCACATACTCTATACGGTCCCTTACCAGCATATTTGAGCTTCTTCTTTTCGTTTCGCACTCCATTTCTCCACAAGGGCATTGTACACAGCCAATTGTCTTTCTTCATTTAGCCGCTCAAGGATATACAAACGCTCTGCTAAGGGATTACCATCCCAACCCTCTTGAGTAGCAACACGAAGACTAGGAATCACAAATTCCCACGGCATGACTGCTTCTTGGCCATATACCATTTTGAATGGTGTGCAATTAATAGCCACTTTGTACGCAGTACGATAGGCCCATAAAGCTGTCGTAAGCTTTAGATCCCAATCCGTGCGATGAGCTTCAACTGTCTTTGTCAAAATAGAGATTAAGGTCTTGTTGGTACTCTCGGCTTGGCCATTCGCTTACGGATAGTAAGGAGTAGATTTATGATGGGATATCATGAAATTTGTTGTGAGCTCCTTAATCACTTCATTTATAAAATGCGTCCCATTGTCGCTCACAAGTTCAAAAGGACAACCGAAGCGCGTGATTATATTTTCAAAGAGGAACTTGGTTGTTGTCCTTACATCTGCCTTATGTGTCGCCTTCGCTTCAGCCCATTTGGTCATATAGTCAGTGGCCACAATAATATAGCGAGATTGTGTGTTTCGGGCCGCTGGGCTAATTGAACCTACAAAGTCTAAACCCCACTTTTCAAATGGTTGGTTTACTTTGATCGGATGTAGGGGCATCTGATCTTTGTGGCCTCCCACTCTGGTTAGCATTCCATGCCCCTGTTCTTGGGATGATATGGATCGTCGAACTATGTGTTTCCCAGGATAAAATTTTAGAGTCTTGAAGCAAGACTCGTTTGCGAATGCGTGGGATACTCTAGGTCTTGGTAGGTGGTCCGTCCATGCACTCTGGGCCACCAATCCTCCTCTCTCTAGGTCAGGGGTAGTGCATCCCGTGCTAGGATTCTCCTCGCTACTATCACTCGTGCTGTCAAAAGACTAACACCGTTTGGCTCCAAGTTGTGTTGACCAAAGGGTCTGATCTTACAAGTGAAGGAACGTTAAAAGGGTCGATATCATCGAACAGAGAGTTGTTTCGCACCAATTTCCCCGAGCATAAGTGCATGAATGTGGGCAGTGGAAGTTCTAAATCCCCCTCCAAATTCATGATTTTTTTTATGAAGGTACGGTTGTACGCTTGTTAAGGAACGAATATTCTCTTTTAGAAAGAACGACATTTCTTTCTAAAAGGAATGGATGTACACGGCTAAGCAAGGAACGAACGTGCGCTTGTGAAAGGTACGGACGTACGCCTTGAGGAGAGCACAAACATGTGCTTTGAGGAAGGCCCGAACGTGGTTGGGAAGAAGGAACAAGCGTACATTAGTGAAGGAACGGTCGTATGCTTGAAGAAGGAATGATCGTAACGTTAATGAAGACATAATTGTACTCTAGCTGGGGGGCTAGGCATATCTCCTAAATATATAAGAGTGTAAATAGCATAAAGTGCTATTATTGTCAAACCAAGTCCTATAGTAGCAAAGGAGTGCTATAAAAAGCAGAATGACATTAAAAATGGAAAGATATTAGCAAGGGAACTATGCATCTTCAAGCAAGCAAGCCAAAGATAAAAGCGAGAATATTTTTATGATGTAACACATGCTTAGTTCTATGACTATAGATGCAAAGAACCCTAGAGATGTATGGTACGTTGATTTGGGTGCTTCTAACCATATGACTAGTCATGGAGGGTGGTTTAGAGACATATAGAAAATGGGAAAAAAACAAGGTATGTGAAAATAGGTAATGATAATGCACATCCTATTACACATGGTGGTAAGGTGCCATTGTTTATGCATAGGATGGCAAAATGAAGTATCTGGCTGACTTTATGTTACAAATATTATAAAGAACTTGGTTTTTGTTAGTTGATCAAGGTTTGCAAGTGAGGTTTTTCATAATACAATGACACAATCCCCCTTTGTGTCTGAGCTCTAGTTATTTTCTTGCTCTTTGCTCTTGTGTGTGTGTGGGGAGGAGAGAGAGAGAGAGAGAGAGAGAGAGAGGAGATAATTGTAGCTTTTTGCACGTGCCTCTTTTATGTCTTGTGTGAGAGAGTGTAGAGACTGAGAGAGGTGAGTCCTTGCAGGGAAGTGTAGAGAGTGTGAGAGGTGCAGCAAACTTCTAGTGAAAACAAGAGGGAGATTTGAGAGATTGGAGCTAGCAACCACTAGTGGAGCTTGGAGGTTAAAGAGATCCTAGACCAAAAGCAAGGTAAGAATCCCACGATGGTTGTTGCTTATTTCACTACTTGCTTGGCACCGTTGCTTGGGAGTCAATCTTGCTTCTTCCATCTCCTTTGAGTGCTCAGCTCCTTCCTTACATGCTTAACAATCTTTATTTGAAATTCTGTTGAGGTTTTGTATACATTCATGAATGGATAAAGTTATAGAGTGAAGAAAAGTGTGGTAGATGTCAAAATTTTTTTGTTGATTTTGGTTAAAAGATTGGTGTGTGAGTACTTGGGAAAACATTTCAATTAGTTCTATTTGATTCTTTGAGTTTGCAACATTTTTCTTTTTCACATTAACAACCAATGTCGGTTATTTTTCCTTTTTAAAAAAATCATAAAAACATTAAAAATATTATTGTTTGAGCTTTGTTAAAATTTTTATTACCTCAACTATAGTTAATAGACTTAAACTGCACCTTATGAGCAAGTAAAAGCAAGATTTGGACCTTCAAAATTCATACTAAAATCAATTTCTAGTTTCTCACGCCTGGGCATTTTTCATGACTGTGAAAAACTAGAGAAATTCATGTCGATAAAAATCACATCGTGATTTTCGAGATTGCATTGCCTAAAATAGAAAATCTTATCCCCAAAACCGTATTCTCTTATTCTTTAAAAAATATTCACGTGAAAAATCAAAGAAGTTTTTCATGACCGTAACTATCTCAACTTTTTCACACTTGACTCTCCCAAATACTCACGCCGTGAATTTATTGAGAAAATAACATCATAATATTTTCATCATTTGAGGATTTTGAGATGTCTACATAATCTAAATTGATTACTTAAGTTCATTACAAGTGAAAAGATTAAAAAATTGGCATTAAAAACCAGAGTTTTTCATGATTGTGAGTTTTTTTGATAAATTCATGCCAAAATTATTTTATCATCTTGGACTTTTAAGGTGGCTCATGTTAAAGATAGATTGTTAGACTTTATTGGTAATGATTTTGCACTTAAATCTTGTTAACCAACGGAACATGCTACCTTGCACAAGAGAGGAAGAGAAGAAGAGAAGAAGAGGAGGAGGACCATGCAAGGCTCGGTTCGGGAACTAGCAAATAGCCAACCCTAATGAGGATTAACTCCTCTATGTGAGGCCGCTAGGGGCTCACTCCACCTCCACTTGTGTCACTCAAATGGAGCTTCCACAAGCTACGTAGTGAGCAAAGAGGAAGGGAGCTATGGAAGGCTCAACCTCTACTCCATGCCTATATTTTATAAGTCACTTATAAACATGAGCTCACTTTTTATAATGGCTAGCTGCCCATTTAATAATTGGGGGCCCAAAATTGATTTCTTAGCTCTATGTATACCTAGGCTTATTCATGTGGGACCAACATTACACAAGTCATAAGCTTGGTCATCCCATATATCTTTTTCATGAAGCGCTTAGCGCATGATTACATAATAATGAGTTACAAGAAGCGTACCACGCTTAAAAATGATGTTAAGTAGTGTGGTTAAAAAATCTTGGAAATTTTGGGGTAAAAAACCAGATTTTTTCACAACCGCCCATGACTATCTCAAGTTATTCATGTGCAGAAATATCTCTTAGAAATTCACGTTGTGATTATCTTTTCAATTAGCTCATTTGTGTGAATAGTGCTTAGCCCAACCAACTAAGGGAACAATGTTGGTCATCAGTATCACCTTGAATTGGAAGGATAAGTAAAAAAAATTGACGTGAAAAACTAGAGTTATTCATGCCATGAATAACTCAACCTTTCGGTAACTAGAGGTTCATAAACAAGAAATTTGGCCTAGGAAATGAGATTTAGCCTGCTAAAACTTTTCATGCACTTGATATCCAAAAAGATCCTATGAGACAAAGTTGTTTCGGAGAATAGTGCATATAATTACCAAGGATCCTCCTACCAGAGAAGTATTGGATCTGGTCCCTAGCACACATCAAAGTGTCTTTGTCTAGAGAGGTCTATATCAAAACTAGTAGTGAGAAATCCATGGATGAGTGAGTGGAGAAGAGAGTTTCAAGCTCCCCCACAATATTCGGTGGCTTGTTAAACATTAACAAATGGGATATTTGGAATACAGTTGAATATAGCAACCAAAATAGGAAGGGGGTGGCAAGGGAATTTGAGATCGCTCACGTTCATGCCCCTAGGCCAAATCCCATAAAGCCATACCACATATAGCAAAACCAATGCAAAGCTTCAATGGAGATGGGGATCCCATCCAACATGTGCAAATCTTTGAGTTCATTTATGAAACATGTGGTCACATCGATGAGCTCACAAAGATCCATTCGTTTTCCCTAATGTTAGGTGGGAAAGCACATCAATGGTATAGGGCGCTTAAGCTAGAGGATAAGGTCAATTTTACTCAGCTTAACAATGTCTTTGTGCCAAGCTTTGCAGAAGCAGTGAGAAGTAGCCCAGTGGCACAGCTCTACAACATTAGGCAATAAGAGCGTGAGTTAATGAGATATTATATCTCTCATCTTAAATATTTGAACTCTCGATGTAAGTTTCAAGAGAGGCTCATTGATTATTACTGTGCTTCTGGAAGGGAGTACGAGACTCTAGAGTGCATAACTATCTACTCTTGTCAAAACTAACCACATTGAGATGAGTGTTACAAATTGACCATTGAATTTGAGGATAGCATGTTATCACCACTTGTCTTTCCACTATAACCACATCCACCAAAGATATCCTGATCAATCAACGTTTTGGTCAAAGAGCCGCTGTAGAAGAAATTGAATATTCTTGTGGCGTTTGAACTAAATCATGACTATTATAATGAGCCACTGGATATTGTGTCTGATTTCTATGTTATGTAAAGAGCAATGGCAGTGCCCATGTTTCAAACCTCTATCCAATGAATGCAACAACTTGAAGGGCCCCGTTGCAATGTTATCATTGTCAGGGACCTCATTGAGTAGCGTAGTGGCCACACAAAAGGTTGCTCCTCCTTAGCAAACAACAAGCATTGATAAGGTCTCTAGACTTTACCTGTATATGAAGTGTGGACTAGACCATCTAATGAAGGATTGTCCATACAAGTCAAGCAAGAAAGTGACAACTTCCACCAATCTTACAATAAGTCTCCAATTGATAATCGATCAAGGACTGTCCATACAAGTCAAGCGGGGAAGCAAAAACTTCCACCAACCTTGCAATAAGCCTTTGCTTGATAAGTATATACCCAAGATACATTATAGCCCCACTAAATGTGCTAACTAATCTCAAGCCCACTTGCCGCTAAACAAAGAAAAGGTGGATGTTCACCAAGTCACCAGCTTCTACCTCTAAAAAAGGTAGTAAAAGTCAACCAAAGAGGGTAGGCAAGGGTGAGTCAATGGTCCTTATCCAGGATGGTTCAAAGTAGGGAACAATAAAAATAGGGTTAAAAGGATCTATTCAAAAGAGTGTCCCTATACAAAAAGCCCCCTAGAAAGGCGAGTGATCCCAAAGGGCATTGAAAAATATCCCAATGTGGAAAAAGAGATTGAGAAACTAGAAACAACAAAGGGTTTAATTCAAAAAGCTCAAGGGAAGTTTGAACAAAAGCTAAGGAGAAATAAAGCCCTTGAAAAGGCAAAATAAATAATTGGATATCCTAGAGCTGATTCAAGAACAAGAGGAGGAGCATGAGCTTAGCTCCATGGAAAGGTTGAGAGAGATGACCTCATGAATAAAATGTTTGAGACAAGGGATGAGGAAACCTAATCGAAAATCTTTTTATTTCAATATCATAATACATTTGTACTGATGAATTTCATGTGCCAACAACCACATTCATATGATGTCATACTTGGCAAACCTTTCATGAGGGGAGGCTAGGTTGGTGCATGATTAGACCAAAATTATTTATGAAGAGACACCCAAGTCCTAAAGGTGGATTTACAAACATGGATGGTAATTTCTTTAGAAATGATTCAACAACCATTGATCACACCACATCAATGCAAGTGTGCAAACCAAAAATTGTTCTAAACAATGAGGATATGATGTATACATCCCTTTCATGAAGGAGGCTAGGTTGTTGTGTGATTAGACCAAATTATTTATGAAAAGACACCCAAGTTCTAAAGGTGGATTTACAAACATGGAAGACTCATCCTATGGACGATAACCTCTTTGGAAATGAGTTAGTTACCAACTAATCACACCACATGAATGCAATCGTGCGAACCAAAAATTTCAAGGATGAGGAGAAGGACATAATGTATGCATCCCTTCCTCCTCTAGATTTTAGTGAAAATTGGATGCACATGTTATCAACAAATCGATGTGTTCCCTAGCCATGGAACCAAGTACACTTATTTGTACTAAATAAAGCAAGGTCTTTCGACTTCTATCTTGATGATAAGGGTTGGGACTATTTCTAATGTGTCAAAAACAAAGTTGTCAACAAGCTTTGATGACAACACAAATCATTGCCAAAAGGAAAGCACATTAGAGAATGGTTAAGGCAAAAGCACTATAAAGCTAGGCGTAACATATTACGAAACAAATGGATAGATGTGCAATGGATAAGACACATTAAGGCTATAAAGGTCCATGAGGAGTTTTCTGAGAGGTGGAGAAAAGAACTAGAAAAAATCATGTCCATGGTAAGACACGAGAGAAAACCCAATCTCCAGACAAATTTGAGCCACGAATTTCTAGATTAGAAAGGCATTGGAGAAACAAAGGCCTAGTAAAGCAGAATGAGAAGCCAAGTGAATTTTGACCTAGGCAGAGGTAAAATAAGATACTCTTATCTTTATATATGGTGTGTTGAGTGTTGTGTGAAGAAGAAGAAGATTTTCAGCCTCTCACCTTGTGTGCTGTCTTTTAGGGTTTTGTGAGTGTGTGTGTGCTTGCAAGAGCTCAAGCTCTCTTCTCCCCTACATCTTTTCATGGTATCAGAGCCTGGTTCATGGTAAGGGCTGAGCTGCAAGCAAGAGAAGCACAAGAAGCGGTACGAGGGTAAGAGCTTCAACTACTCTTCCCTATTTGTGTTGGCGACTACACCCTTGTTGGAAGGGGAGCTCTACGGGAGGCACCGACAAAAGATCTCTAATTGAGTAGCTTTCTTCGCGGGAGTAAAGCTATAGGGCAACTATATTGTCCTATCGGACAGTAGTTTTTTTGGGCCGATAACGCGTTTTGGGCACGTCCGGACCTTCGTTTTTCAGAAAGCAGGCGATATCGAGCATTGCGGGTAAGTCATCGATTCTCTGCAGAATTCTGTTTTAAGAATTGCAGGAAGACAGATTGGCAGACACTGTGTGTGCTGCAAGGAGGTCAACAGTTGCCATTGGGTGTATGTATGCACATTGAGGTCACTGGTTGTGAGATTTGACTGTACTACAGTACCACTGCAGAAAATACAACAATTTGTGCAGGATAAACCAGAGTGCTATTTCTGGTAAATTTGTGTGTCTGGCAAGATGTCAAATGATGGCATAAACCAGATTGTTGCAACCAGATTGTTGCTGAGAAGCTTGATAAGAACAACTTCCATGCTTGGAGGTTCAAGTTGACGAATTTCCTGATGGGAAAGGGTTATTGGGACTACATAGAAGGTGAGCATGAAGAGGCACCGGAGATACCGGAGATCAATCCGACTGCTGTAGATGTGAAAGAGTTCAAGGATTGGAACCAAGGAGCCAGAAAAGTTATGTATTGGCTCTCTATCAGTATACAGGACAGTGAGAGTTGTGATAGTAGTGGTTGCATCAAAGCAATGGTCTTTACATCAGATGGATGTAAAGAATGCATTCTCGCATGGGGATTTGCAGGAAGAGGTGTATATGTTGCAGCCACCTGGTTATGAGGATGTGAGTCACCCCGAGCATGTTTGTTTTGTTGCAGGTTGAAAAAAGCCATGTATGGCTTAAAACAAGCACCAAGAGCATGGTCTGACAAGATTTCTGAATATCTTGTCACTATTGGCTTTCATGTAGCCAATGCAGATTTCTCACTGTATGTGAGACAGTCATAGAGGGGTTGTGCTTGTTGTCATCTATGTAGATGACTTGATCATTATGGGGGACCATGATGCCTGAGATCTTTGATGTAAAGATCTTGCTTAGATAGAAGTTTGAGATGAAGGATCTGGGGGAGCTCAAATATTTCTTGGGCATTGAGGTGATTAGGTCACCACATGGTATTGGATTACTGCAGAGACAGTATGGCTTGGACATGTTGTCCAAGTATGGTATGACAGGCTGTAAGCCTATCTCAGTGCCATTGGATTAGAATGGCAAGCTGAGTGCAAATTTAGGAGAGATTTTGGAGGATCCTACTATGTATAGGCGCATAGTAGGAAGCTTGATCTACATGATGATCACTAGGCCAGATTTGAGCTCTGCTGTTGGGTTGGTGAGTCAGTTTATGTAGGTTCCTCGGAAGTCGCATCCAATGGACTATTTTATGAAACTGGGACACAGATATGTGTACATGGGTACACATATCAGTTTATGTAGGTTCCTCGGAAGTCGCATCCAATGGACTATTTTATGAAACTGGGACACAGATATGTGTACATGGGTACACAGATGCTGATTGGGCTGGTAGTATCTCAGATAGAAGATCTACTAGTGGCTTCATGTTTTCTTTGGGAAGTGCTGCTATGACTTGGAGTAGCAAGAAGCAGCCTACGGTTGCTTTATCCAGTACAGAGGCCGAGTACAGAGGTGCTGCTATGGCAGCATCTCTGGTACTCGGCCTCTATCTTGGTTGAGAAAGCTACTTGCAGATTTGGGTCTATCAGTGGTGGATAGACAAGTTGTCATTTTCTGTGACAACATTAGCAGTATACAGTTGGCCAGGAACCCAGTTTTTCATGCTCACACGAAGCATATAGAGGTCCACTACCAAGGTCTTGGCAAGAGACGTTAACCTTGTTTATGTCAACACACACAGGATCAGGTCGCTGACATCTTCACCAAAGCATGGGTACAGAGAAGCTCCGCAAATTCAGGGCTTCGCTTGGTGTACATGAGATGGAGTTGAGCTCGAGGGGGAGTGTTGAGATATCGAGCTCATCTAGTGAGGCGGTGGACACTGATGACCCGCCTGGGGGATAGGCCCCACACTTACACCACTGGCATGGTTGGTGAGATCATGGGTGATACGCGGCCAGTGGGATGACAGGCTGTGTGACAGCCATTCTAGAGAGACTGGCATCGTTATAACGCCAACTCATTTAGTTGGGTTCACACTATAGAGAACCCTAGTATGTATTTGGTTGAGTACCTTTTCATATGTGTGTACTCTTATCTTTGTATATGGTGTGTTGAGTGTTGTGTGAAGAGAAGAAGAAGATTTTCAGCCTCTCACCTTGTGTGTTCTCTTTTAGGGTTTTGTGAATGTGTGTGTGCTTGCAAGAGCTCAAGCTCTCTTCTCCCCTGCATCTTTTCAGTTGCCATCTTGGCAATTGGGCTGAAAGTTTCCTCATAATCAATGCCATATGTCTGCGCATATCCTTTGGCTACCAATCTAGCCTTGTACCTGCTTATGCTTCCATCACTCTTATGTTTTACTTTGTACACCCACTTGCATCCAATGGCTTTCTTGCCTTCAGGAAATTACACTAAATCCCAAGTCTCATTTCCATATAGTGCATCCATCTCCTCATCCATAGCTTTCTCCCAACACACATTTCCAACAGCCTCATCAATGCATGTGGGCTCTACAACCTGTACAACTTTTGCCATGTATGCATAGTGATGTGCCACATAACCATCATAGGTAAACCTCTGCACAGGATTCTTCACTCTCCCAGATCTTCGTAGTTTTGCATTCATGGCTTCCATAGCCTTCTTTACACTAGGTGTTCTCATAGCTGGTATCCCAAGATCCTCATCAAGGCTCATCTCTGAGCCACTAGACTCTCCATCAACATGAGAATGCCCTGCAGAAATGTCAGGCATACTAAGGGGCTCAATCACTTTCTCTTTGCCTTTATGTGATGTAAGTTTGCAAGTTCAGTTTAACCCTGATGGTTGTTATGTTGAAGACTTTAAAGACAAGTGCAGGTTGTTATGTTGAAGACTTTAAAGACAAGTGCAGGTTGTTATGTTGAAGACTTTAAAGACAAGTGCAGGTTGGTTGCAAAAGGCAACAGAGTGGGCAGGTTGGTTGCAAAAGGCAACAGAGTGGGCAGAATGTTTACATTGAATGTAAACATGGCTGAAGTGAGTGCTGCGATATTTGCAAATGGTTCAGGAATTGTTGCAGACACAGACATTTGGCATAAAAGAATTGGACATGTGAATGTGCAGAGAATGAAGTCTATGCAGACTAAATGAATTGTGAAAGGGCTGCCAAAGTTTAAAGTTGAAGGTATGCAGAAAATATGTGAAGCATGCCAATTTGGAAAGCAAACAAAGCATGTATTTCCACGTGACAGAAATGTGAGCAGAAATGCACTAGATGTTGTGCATTCAGATGTATGGGGTACTATGAAGACCATGTCTATCGGAGGCTGCAGTATTATGTGACATTTATGATGACCACACAAGGAAAGTGTGGGTATACTTCATGAAGGAGAAGGGTGAGGTGTTCACTCATTTTCAGAATTTCAGAGTTATGGTTGAAAAGCAAACAAGAAAATATGTAAAATGCCTAAGGTCAAATGGAGGGGGAGAGTACTTCTCCAGTGAGTTCTCTGAATTTTTGAAGAAGAATGGTATTCGGAGACAGTTTACATGCAGATACACTCCGCAGCAAAATGGAGTTGCTGAGCGGAAAAACAGGCACATTGCTGAGATTGTGCGAGCATTGATGGGAGAGAAGAATATGCCACATTGGGCTGAGGCTGTTTCTACAGCAGTTTACATCATGAACATGACTCCAACTAAAGCCATATATGATGTAACTCCCCAGAGGAGAGGTTTACTGGGCAGAAAACCTGATTTGTCTCATTTGAAAGTATTTGGATGCATTACATATGTGCATGTGCGAGATGAGCTGAGAACTAAGCTGGATCCAAAAGCTTAAAAATGTGTGTTTATTGGATATTCCCTTGAGCAAAAGGGATACAGGTGTTATAACCCTGCCACACGTGAGTTGAGGGTAAGCAGGGATGTTGTTTTTGATGAGATGAGTAGCTAGTATGCTGCTGAAAAAGAAGGTGTTGGGGCTGATGTGAGTGGAAATGTGGTTGCACAGAATGCAAGTCAGCAATCACAGTCTTTGTGAGTGGACCAGGAGAGTCCTCATCTAGTGGTTCAGTCTCGATAGACCATGGAGTGGCAGGCTACATCATAATACTAGTCCTGCAAACAAATCTGTGAAATTGGGAATGTTTTTCCGAGTCTGAATAGACGTCTTGAATGCCTTGTATTGTGGCCCGAGACCACGTAGACAGACTACCACTTTATCATCATCATCTACTGAAACGCCAATAGATGCAAGGGTTTCCACAATACCCTTGATCTTCAATGCATAGTCATTCACAGACATACTCTTTTTCTCCAGAGTATGAAATTCATTCTTCAACTGTATCTTTCGTGCCTTGGTATTCGTTTCATAGAGTTTTACCAAGGTGTCCCACACCTCCTTGGGGGACTTGGCCTCCTGTATGTGCCCAATCATGGTGTCCTGTATACTGTAGAGAGACAATACATAACTTTTCTGGCTCCTTGGTTCCAATCCTTGAAGTCTTTCACATCTGCAGCAGTCGGATTGATCTCCGATATCTCCGGTGCCTCTTCATGCTCTTCTTCTATGTAGTCCCTAGTAACCCTTTCCCATCAGAAAATTTGTAAACTTGAACCTCCAAGCATGGAAGTTGTTCTTATCAAGCTTCTCAGCAACAATCTGGTTTATGCTATCATTTGACATCTTGCCAGACACACAAATTTACAAGAAACAGCACTCTGGTTTGTCCTGCACAAACTGCTGTATTTTCTTTAGCGGTACTGTACTACATTCAAATGTCACAACCTCAATGTGCATACATACACCCAATGGCAACTGTTGACCTCCTTGCAGCACACACAATGTCTGCACAACTAATATGTCTTCTTGCAGTTCTTAAAACAGAGTTCTGGAGAGAATCGATGACTTACCCGGAGTGCTCGAAATTGCCTGCTTTCCAAAAAATGGAGGTCCTAACACGCCCGAAACGCGTTTTCGGCCCGAAACATATGGTCTAATAGGACAAAATAGTTGCCCTATAGCTTTACTCCCGCGAAGAAAGCTCCTCAATCAGAGATCGTTTGCCAGTGCCTCCCGTAGAGCTCCCGACAAGGGTGTAGTCGTGCCAACACAAATAGGGAAGAGTAGTTGAAGCTCTTACCCTCGTACCGCTTCCTGTGCTTCTCTTGCTTGCAGCTCAGCCCTTAGCATGAACCAAGCTCTGATACCATGAAAAGATGCAGGGGAGAAGAGAGCTTGAGCTCTTGCAAGCACACACACACTCACAAAACCCTAAAAGAGAACACATAAGGTGAGAGGCTGAAAATCTTCTTCTTCTCTTCACACAACACTCAACACACCATATACAAAGATAAGAGAACACATAAGGTGAGAGGCTGAAAATTTTCTTCTTCTCTTCACACAACACTCAACACACCATATACAAAGATAAGAGTACACACATATGAAAAGGTACTCAACCAAATACATACTAGGGTTCTCTATAGTATGAACCCAACTAAATGAGCTGGCGCTCTAACTATGCCAGTCTCTAGAATGGCTGTCACACAGCCTGTCATTCCACTGGCCGCATATCACCCATGATCTCACCAACCATGCCAGTGGTGTAAGTGTGGGGCCTATCCCCCAAGCGGGTCATCAGTGTCCACCGCCTCACTAGATGAGCTCGATATCTCAACAACACACACAATGATGAGAACCTTAAAAACCTTGAGGTTTGATTGGGAAGGGAAAGCAAGGTATTCAATAGACTTATTAAAGGTTGTCCCTTTACTTTTCAAATAGGACAGTGGTGGCACATCAGTGTCCTTCTTCTCACTTCCTAGAATTTCGTGCATGGGAGCCAAAATGACAATTCAAAAAGTAATGTTGTGGAAATAAAAAAAGTGAGAACGAAGAAGTCATAATAGAGAGCTACACATGTATACCTAATGGTTGAGCGTTTGCCCTTCAAGTTTTGCATGCTACATTCAAGAGGCATCAAAACACACGAGCGCACATTCTCCATGCCTTCATAAGGTTAGCTTGTAGAGGATTCATTAAGAGGACTAGAGTTGTAGAATATATTTTCTCGTGTAGAGGTTTGGGTTGGAGAGGTGGTGATGAATGTGATCCCACTTTCGAACACGCCGCTACATAAGCACCTTGACCTTTGCTGACTGGTATCCTCACATGAGTCGTGTTGAAAAAGACAAAGCAAGATTTCACACCCACAAAGGCTATTATTTGTTAGGCCCCTAGATGGTAAGATTAAACATCTACTTTTAGACGAGTCGACGGGGATAAAGTGGGAAAAAGCACCATAGACAACGGATGCAAGCAAGAGCTAAGAGTGAGACTGAGGTCACATCCAAATGGTGCCTGTTGGTCTGACAGAACGATTCGTGAGGCATGGCTATTGGCACATCAGAAAGAAGCTTCGAGAAAGGATGGCAATACATTGAAGGCATGAGTGGCTAGCCCGGGATGGACACATAGTGTCCAAGAAACATATGATTAAGCATATGATCGAGCCATGCATCTGGCACGTGTTTGTACACCTTCCCTGTTGCACATCATTACTAGTTGAAGGTCGAGTTAAGGAAAGGAAAGCTTTATAATAAGGTCTACATGAATGCTTTAATTAATTATTTGAATGAAACATCTCACTTGAGACTTACCATAAAAAGGGTAAATCTCAATTCACTCTTCTTAGAGTAAAGACTTTGAAGGCTTCAAATTCGAACACCCATCTAAATTGATAGGTTACATGATGGGTGGACCTTTAACTCACCATATATATATATATATATATATATATATATATATATATATAGAGAGAGAGAGAGAGAGAGAGAGAGAGAGAGAGAGAGAGAGAGAGAGAGAGAGAGAGATCTTCTATTACGAAAAAAAAGAGAGAAGCAAGAAAAATATATTAACATCTACGAAAGGCCAAAATGGCCTATGAGACCAAATACACAATAGGAAGACCAAAAATGTCCGAAGCTAATTATCTTGGCCATCAAAAGAAAAACTTAAAAAGTCATACTAATAAAAAACTACATTGCCAAGCACCAAGTACATTCATCTCAACTCAAAATTGGATCTAATTTTGGGGTGAATGTATGTTTGAGAGAGAGAGACATGTGGGCATATCGAGCAAAAAGAATCTTCTAAAAGTAGAAGCTATGTGATCTCTCTCCCACCTACCACACCACAATAACAGTCTCAGCTCTACGAAGGGCTCGCTATAAAAGATGGCAGTCGAGAACTAATCAACAAAATCTAATCTTTGCTAATGCTGAAAAATAAAGCTATAAAAATAGAGTGTAATATATGAGGAAATTGAAGACATCATATACGTATACGTCAAAGGGGTAGAGGTATCCTGAAGGTTTCGAGAGGCTAATGCTGAAAAATAAAGCTATAAAAATAGAGTGTAATATATGAGGAAATTGAAGACATCATATGTATACGTCAAAGGGGTAGAGGTATCCTGAAGGTTTCGAGAGGCTAACAAGGCTCCGAAAAGCTCTAGCTCCTCGAAACATGTAAGGCAAACACATATAATGGTGGTGGAATATGCATGCTTTTACTATTTGCAATGCCGTTTTAATCGAACAAGCCATTGGGGGGACGCATAATGCTGGTGGAATATGCATGATTTTACTATTTGCAATGCCGTTTTAATCGAACAAGCCATTGGGGGGACACAACTCTCAAGTAAAGGCCAAATAGGCCACCAAAATATTGTTTTCACATTTCCATTAAATATATTATGTGAGTTTTTCAAGAATAAGAGTGTTTTTTCTAGGTTTTATTTTAGTATCTAATGTTTTTTTTTTGGGCATGAAATCATGTGTGATCCTTCTAGATATAGAAACAGGCACTTGTCCTGTACATGGGACTAGTTTCTCTATGAACTCTTTGTCTCGCGCTCTCTCTTGCTCTACAGACAGACTGTCTTGCGATTGTGGTGTTGCTGCCCTTACGCTTGCTAATCACAATGTGGCCCTCTCTCTGTTGGCTATAGGTCAAAACTCTCTCCTCTCTCTGTTTCTCACTCCCTCGCAACATAATGCGCTTTCTCTTTGTCCCCGTCTCTGTGTAGGATAGTGCTTACTCTGTTAACTTATTTCCATATCTCATCACCATATGGTCTTGGATTCCTCACTATTTCTATATGTTGTGGAGCTGTTTCTATATGTTGTGGAGGAGAAGGCGATGGGGTTGGGTGTTGTGGAAGAGAAGACATTGGAGTTGGGTGCCCTAAGCCTGATTAAGAACATTGATGCTAATTAACATGATTAAGACAGAGGAGAGAAAAGAAGAGAGAGATTGGGTGTCAGGGTTTTCTTGTATTCAATATGATACAAAAGGTTGCATGAATGCTTGTACATGGGTTGTTAGGCCTTTAGTTAGCCCCATAGGGGTGACCCTGGCTCTTCTACATGATTTACTGTGATATCTAATAATGAATGATGAATTGAATACTGCCGGCCATATCTGCTGGACAAAACCACCTTTTTAATATATTAAATGCTATGCTTTAAAGTCCCCTGCCTGCCTGTCGGCCAATGTATGGGCATCAACCGCCTGGCTGCCTGCTGCTAGGTCTTTTGTTGGCTGCCGGGACAGCCTGTCTACAGCCAACCATCGATGCTGATGCTTACGATGATGATGAAGATGATGGTTCTCATGATATTAATGCTTATGTTACTGATGGTTCCTATCTGTTGTACTAATCAAAGATTCAGACTTTTCATGCCGAAGATTAGCCATGGCACGGGCGTGCACGTGACAAGGGGGCATGCATACCTTAGGCTTACCTAAGGTGATAGCATTAAATTATTAGTGGACATTAATAATTTAATGCCCAGTCCCGACACAAAAAGGCGAATAAATAAATTATACTTGCTGAAAAAAAAACATCTCAAAAAATACACAATTGCAACTATTAGCATACTGGCAATCATTTTCTGGGGGCAGTGTCCATCTCAGAGCATGGTGGTAGCTTGGCGACCATCCTTTATCAAGGCTCTACCTTTTCAGAAGCCCCACTACCGCCATCCCCCTACCTCGTTCGCCCCCCGCTGCCTCTCCCTCACGCCCTCCCCCTCCCCCTCCCCCTCCAAGAAGAGGCTGGTCTTCCTCGGCACCCCCAAAGTAAGGTCCATTTTTTTGTCCAACCACCGTTTTACTCGCCTTGCAGTGGAATGATCTCATGCTTCTGTCACCTTGCAGGTTGCAGCTCATGTTTTGGATGAATTGCTTACTGCTGCTCAAGCTGAGACCTCGAATTTTGAGGTTAGCACTCTCTGATGTCCACACAACATAGAAATATGTATGTATGTATAATGTTGATGTATGTACAGTGGAGGGGGTATGTAGAATTATCATAATGTATGTGCATATCATAATGATTATGTGCCTTACTAGGTTAGGGCAACACTGCCACTGCTGCTCAAGCCAAGACCTCAAAGTTTGTGGTTAGCACTGTCTGATGTCCGCACCATGTAGAAATATGTATGTATGAATAATGTTGATGTATGTACCATAATGTATGTGCATAGGGGTATGTTTAATGATGATTGTGTGTCAAACAATGTTAAGGTGCTGTTTGCAATCCATGATCACATCACACTGCCTCAATGGAACTTGAAATAAAAGGGAATCTGCCCTAGGACGGTTAGCAAGGATGAACTGTGCCGGCAGCCAGATGCATGGTGCTCCCCCCCGGGTTGGGGTTAGCTTTTTGACGAATGGGGAAATCCATGAAGAGTGAATGCTGCTCAGCTAGCATGAAACAATCATTACCTTTGCATTTTTTTTTTGAAGATTTTAAGTGGAGTGGAGTATATGACATCTATGTGTTTTTAAACTGTGATGCTTGTTTCCAGATTGCTGCTGTCGTAACTCAACCACCTGCAGTGAAGGGACGGGGTCAGAAGCTTCTACCTTCTCCAGTGGCCGAGTTAGCAATGGATAGAAATTTTCCAACAAGCAATATCTTTTGGCCTCAAAAAGCTGGAGAGGTTTGTCAATCACTTTTTGGTGTGCTCTAGTTCATGACTGTATGGGTTTTGTTTGATAAATTTTCTATTTTTCTTTTTGCTTTTTGCGTGGTGTGTTCTTTTTCACAAGGACATCTTTTTGCTTCCATGTTATGGTGGGTAGTCTGCCAGCACGCCATGGCAGAGCAGACAGAGCATTTTAAGAAGTTGTGACAAGTCATCATCTATCAACACACGGAAATGCTGCTGATGCTTCTTTTAGATTGGGGTTAGATCAAGAGACTGATTTCTGCCCTTGTTCTAGAGAGTGCAGATGTCAGAAGTTTGAATTTGTATTCTGAAGATGCTAAAGCCCACCTTAGAGAGAGAGAGAGAGAGAGAGAGAGAGAGAGAGAGAGAGAGAGAGAGAGAGATTAGCGTCTATTAAAGTCCCAATGGGCTTATGAGACCAAAGTGATACAATAATGTCCACGGCATATCTCATCATGGAACGGAAAATAAAATAGAACAAATCAAAACTAGCTTACTGGAGTGATACAAAACTGTCCATTGAAATCTCATCATGGACTAGCATGAAACATGAAACATGAGAGGAGCATTAGCTCCCAATAGATCGTGTACCACTCTCCAATATATCAAGCATGGGTTATCTTCCTCCTCTTGGGTCCAGAAGAAGCCGGTGAGGTTGGTTGGTGAGGGAGGGACGGGGTGGCTAGGGCTGAAGCTCTCTCAAGAAAATTTTCTTGTGTCCGTGAAGCTTGAGCAGGAAGAACCCTAGGTAACGCTAGTCCGGGAAGTCAATGATCCTAGAAAAAGGGTCAAATCCCTCATGGAACAAACAATGAAACCTATGACAAAGTTCCCAACATTGAAAGAAAACTGAATTTAACAAATACAGGATGCAGAGGAACTGAAAGAAAATCATATTCACCAAAAGGTGGTTACAAAGCTGGAGTAGGCAGCACGAGGCACACCGTAGGTGCATCTAAGATCCTAGACTATGTGGAAAATGAGATGATACAACTAAGGGCAGAGGCCATCCTCATATAGCACCTAAAGAGCCCAGTCGGCTAGCATAACACAGGCCGATTGGAGCATGATGTGGAACATGCCAGAAAAAAGGTGCCAAAAATGTGGAAACAATAAAAAAAATATGGGAAAATTTCCAAGGTTGGGGGAGGTACTTCAGAGGTGCTGGAATAGCGGGGAAGCACCTAGAACAGTGGAGATGACCTCTCCAACACCTCCTCTTACCCCTCCAACACCTCCTCTTGAGCTCCACTGAAGAGGACCGATACCGGCCCGTGGAAGTAAGTAATGCAAAGTTGGTTTGGAAAGTGCTTGGTAAAGATGTCCGCCACATTGTCCCTAGTAGGACAATACTCCAGTGTTAAGGTACCGAGCGCCAAGTAGTTGTTAGCAGTCATTTCTTGTTTGTACATTACACCAGGGCCTCTGTTGTGGGTGTGCCCGCCCAGTTTTGGTGTTTCCCCATTTTTCCTCACTCTCCATGTATTTTTTTCATTTTTTTTGAGGTGTGGAGGGTTGTTGGCTGATTCTGTTGTTGGCCGACTTGTCTGTTTGCCCCGACCTGATCTGCTGTCCTGGCCGACTACAGGCACCTGGCCGACCAGGACTTTTGCTGGTCGTGGGCCTTTGGTGCTGGTTGTGAGCATTGGTTGTTGTCGGCCTGTTTTAGACTGGCCGACCAGCAGCCTGGGGCCATAAAATGGCCCCTGGCCCCCCCGCACTCTTCGTTGAGTATTGTACCGGATCTAGTGTATATAGTGCAGAGTTCAGACAGCCACACTATCTCTCATCTGCGTTTTCTCTTCCACACACACTTCAGTGTTTTTCCTACTGGAGGTTCTCTTGCGTTTTCTCTTCTTCATGTTGGTGTCTTTCTACGTTGTGCTCTCAGCAGTTTGTCATATCCGCTGCGTATTCCGACATGGTATCAGAGCCCCAGGTGGCTTGAAGGTTGGAGACAATTGGAGAGCTTGCGGGACTGTTTCTTAAAGACCTTGGAAATTACGGGAGATTTGAAGAGCTTGCAAGACTGCTGGTTTTTGGGTGCTGATTGGAGATCTCTTGGGCTGTTCGGGACTTGGAGATTGGGTAGAAGGCGGCCATCACCGTTGGACAGCCACCTTGCATATTAGTTGCAGCCTCTTCATCTTTTTTCCCACGCACCCTCCCTTCATGAGACCAAAGTAACCACCCCGATGGCAGACTTGCTTGAGAGGGCTGAGAAGCACGTGAAGATCCCTACTCTCCCCACATTCCCTGTGGATCGAGTGTTGGATGGGACCAACTACGGCATATGGAAGGTAATGATGGAGTCTGTATTGGAGTCTTATGACTTGGCTGATTTCATTATTGTTGGTGTTCCATGGCCAGAGTTGGAGGATGGGGAGTTGTTACTGTCACCATTGAGCTATCTAATGGTCCTCTTATCTTCTTGTGTGAGCTTTGGGCTCTGGATGAGCATACTCCGTAGTGGTGCTCCATCGCTAGGACTGGCACGGCGTGATTCGTAGTGCCAGGGACGGGTGGATTGCACACGGTGTATGTTTCTGGATTACCACCGCTAGGACTGGCACGGCGTGATCCGTAGTGCCAGGGACGGGTGGATTGTACACTGTGTGTGTACCTGGAATTGACTTTCCGGTGGGCCTGCTTGTGCCCGGAAATGTCAAGTATTGTGCAAGTACATGAACGGAGATTATCCTTTAACAATGTTGCATTGTGCACTCATGTTTGCCTGCCTTTGAAATGTTTTCGCGTGAACTGGTTTCGTTTGCATGCCTGACATGTGTGTCTAGCTCAGGGGTCGGGGACGCCCTCCCGTGAGCCGTGGAATGCCTTGTCTTTTGACAGGTTTTGTGGCGTGTGAACAGGTGGGAAATCCTTATTTTAATAAGAGTTTTAAGTTATAAGCCTTATAACTTACAGGTTTCATACTTCATTAAAAGTAGGTGGACACTTTATAAGTGTGGGCACCCTCTTTTGGCCTGGGCACCCTTTTATAGCATGTGGGGTGGGGGTTGGCCACCTACCCCACCTACCACACCCAATCCTTTGCATGGGAGGAAGGCGCCTCACTTCCAGCCCTCTTCCTTGCATTCGTGAGGAGAAAAAACAGGACTGCCTGTTGCTGGGATTTTGAGAAAACAGGCCGTACAGCAGCTGGAGCACTCATTATTCTCATGAAACAGGTCGTACAGCTCCCATTCCTACTATTGTTTGAGGATTGAACCACACAGCAGGTACAGCAGGTATATTATCCTCATTTCTTGCTGATTCTGGTCGTACAGTAGGTACAGCAGGTACAGGAAGTACAATATCATCAGTACCTGTTGATTCTGGGCGTAGAGCATCTTTGGAACCCTTTTCCCATGGACTGAATGGTACATCTTCTCTCTTTTCACTTCCATGCGTGGATTCAGGTCTGGACAGCTCTCTTTTTCTCTCACGTGTGTACTCAAAACAGCTAGCAGGTGCCCTCTTCACTTCCCCATGTGATTCAGGTCAGTACAAGCATTCACGTGTGATTCAGACCAGCAACAGGTCTCTTCACTCCCACGTGTGATTCAGGTCAGGCCAGTGGGGTTCTCCGCGTGGATTTAGGTCATACGCATTCCCTACAAGTGGCCCAGGTTGTTTCACTTTTCCTAGTGGCTGTACGGTGGCTCCAGAAGATTTTCATCGCGAAGAACGAGGAATTCTCCTGCTCTCCTATGTCTGGACTCCTCTTCCATTCACTGAGTCAACTCCGTGAGGGTGCCCCATCATTAGGACTGGCACGGCGTGATCCGTAGTGCCAGGGATGGGTGGATTACACGCGGAGTGAGACTCTGGAAGGTGCTATGGACGGGGCAGCCCTTGGTGACTGCAGACTCGGCATCAACAAACATATTTGGGTTTGATACTTTGTTTTCATTGTGCATTGCTTATTGGAAATCTGGCCTTGGGCCCGTGTACTTGTAACAAATTCTCCCAAGTAATAATATCATTCCTTGGGGGGGGGCCGGCCGTTCCGGCCTCAGTGTGGTGTCATCTATCTATGCTCAGAGTTGTTAATTACTTCTTGCTATTTTGTCTTGTGCTATTGTCTTTTAAGAGTGTATATTAAAGTGCTATTTGGAGGAGTGAGTCCAGGAAGGGGTGACCCCTGCTTGGGTCTCGTTTCAGTGGTATCAGAGCACGGATCTTCCTTTTTCTACATTGGGAGACGATCCAAAGGCTTCCTGACCACTCTCCATTAGTGACTTTACTCTTATTATGGCTAGCCAAGCAAGTAGCAAGGAAGTGCCAAATTCAAAGGGGCACTCCAGTGGAACACAAGCAAGTGGAAGGATGCCTTATGCCCGTGATCATGTATGGTTGGGACAGCCGTCCCGTGGCAAGGAGAAAATGCAGGAGCAAGAGCAAGAGCCAAGTGCCATGAATGCTGAAATTCAGCGTATGCGAGAGCTTCTCCATGCCAGGGAGATGGAATTGGCCAACCTACGTGAGGACGCACACATTCAACAAGTGCTAGATGCAAAGAAAAAGGAGGCAACCGTCTTTCAAGACTTTGAAGCTTTGGCTCGTGGATCATGGCTGAAACCTCGTGAGCTAGCTCTTTCATTCTTAGTGGACAAGGGTGATGTATTGCAGGGCCAGGATGGGGAGCTTGTTATAAAGAGATCTCCATTGGTGGACATGCCTGGGATAGCCTCTCCAAAGCTGAAATCTGCTGTCCACAAAGAGGAGCCTTCCATTACATCCCGACGTGATTCTACCTTACATGGGAGGCATAGCCATGCCTATGAAGGTAACATTACTTCTAGAGATGATCGTTACAAGCCTCATTCTTCATCTTTGCAGGTTTTTCATGGGCTTAGAGAGCACCGACATCCCCGTACTACTACTTTACCTGTTGAACTCTCCCGTGAAGAGCCATTTCTTCATGCTCCCATCTCCACACCCTCTCCGGATTATGCTTATGTTGCAAGAGATAGTGGTGGGGCTACACACATGCATGCAGGTACAGCACATGGTTCACGTCCACCTATGCCACCTTTGTATGCAGGAGCATCTATGGATGCCAGGGCTGATCCACATGAACGTGGAATCAAGAGGAAGCATGGGGATTATGAGCATCATGTTCATAAGCAAAAGGAATTCAAAGCCGGGGACAAATCCGTCAAGTTCGAGACATATCATGGTGAGTTTGATGCTTCAAAAGCTATGTCATTTGTTTCCCAGTTTGACATTGCTTTTAGTGATGAGGATTTTTCAGAAAAGTCCAAGGTGAGGCATGCCAGCATGTTCTTGAAGGGCACGGCCGCTCATTGGTGGCTTGCAGAAAAGCTCTCAGGCACTCCCGTGGACACTTGGGCTGAATTCAAAACTAGATTCTATGCCCAATTCTTACCCCCTAATGCCAAGAAGAACATCCGCAAGAAGTGGGATTGGGTTAAGCAGAATGAAGGTGAGTCAGTTCATGCTTATGTATCCAAGTTTTGGAAAACACTCTTGGAAGTTTCCCCTATTATGCAGGTAAATGATGAGGAACGCAAGAGAAAGTTTGAATCGGGACTCCAACCGGTTTACCAATCGGGCTTGGAGTTGTACCCAAACTACACTCTACAACAGCTCATTTCAGCTGCTTTGGCCACCGAGCAATTGGAGCAAAAGCTGAAGCAAAACTATAGAGATGGACATGCTCAAAAGGGGAAGGACAAGGCTGTCCCAAATCTGCATAAGGGCGGACAGCCACCTAAAAGGGACTCCAATGAAGTTAAGGGAGCTACAAAAGCTGAAAGTACCTCAGAGAAGAAGCGTCCCAACAAAAGGCCTAACTATGGACTTACTCCGGAACAAAGGGTGCAATATATACGTGACGGTAAGTGCTTTTCTTGTGGTAGTAAAGATCACATGGTCCGGCAATGCCCAAAGAAAGCAGGCAAAGAGGATGCAAAGGAAACCAAGGTTAATGTGCACATGGTGCCCGATGTACAAGGGGGGACAGCCCATGATGTTTTGGATAGGATGGTATGCAAGGCATGGGGACAGCTCAAAGATCAGCCCGCATTATTTATGTTTGATGATTGTGCCACGGACAACTTCATATCATTGGAAATGGCTACAGCATTGGGCATTAGTGTGGGTGACATGGGACCGGAGATTGAGGCCGGAAGTGCATTTGTTGGCAAGAAAGTCAAGGTCACACCTCTTATTGGCAAACTTCGCATGCATATTCAGGGATATTTGGACCATGAGAACTTCCTCATTGCACCATTAAATGGGTGTGACGTATTGCTTGGAAAGCCTTGGCACTCCCGTCTTGATCCTCGCAAGGCTTACAAGACCAACTGGATCACATTTATGCATAGGGGCAAAGAGCACGTTATTGATGCCGGTGTGGAAGGGAATTCTATCCCTATTGTATCCCACATACAAATAAATAAAGCCATGAGAAAGGGTCTTTGCTCGTACATGATTTTTGTTCGTGATAGAGTAGACCATGTTGATCATTCTCTTGATTCTCTCACATGTGATAGGCTGGAATTTTTGAAACAATATGAAGATTGCTTTACAGATTCACTTCCAGGGGAGCTACCACCACCACGGCCGGAGGATCATCGTATAGACCTTGTGCCTGGCAGTTCTCCACCAAATAGGCCGGCATACCGTGTGAGTGCATCACAGCAGGAGGAGATCATGAAGCAAGTCAATGAGCTCATGCAAAAAGGTTTGATCCGCCCTAGCTCTTCACCGTATTGCTCTCCCGTACTTCTAGTGCAGAAGAAGGATCTCTCTTATCGTATGTGTGTGGATTATCCGGCTCTAAATAAGCTAACCATCAAGAATAGGTTTCCTATTCCTCGCATTGATGATATTTTGGATAGATTGGATGGCTCGGCATCTTTCAGTCGGATTGATTTGAAGAGTGGATATCATCAAGTACGGGTAGTACCAGAGGATGTGCATAAGACCGCTTTCAGGACAGCATTTGGTTTGTATGAGTATCTTGTTATGCCTTTTGGTCTTACAAATGCTCCTGCCACTTTTAACCGTATGATGGACAGAATTTTTAGAGATCATCGATCTTTCACTGGAGTTTTCTTCGATGACATCTTGGTTTATTCCAAGAGTGAAGAAGAGCACAGAAAGCATTTGGCCATAGTCTTTGAAGAACTCCGAAAGCATAGACTTCACATCAATGCTAAGAAGAGTGAGTTCTTCCTCTCCGAAATTCATTATCTTGGGCATATTGTTTCTCAAGATGGCATACGAATGGATCCCGCCAAGATTGAGGCTATCAAGAATTGGCCTGAACTCAAGTCAGTGCATGAGGTTCGTAGTTTTCTTGGGTTATGCTCATACTATAGACGGTTCATATGGCATTTTGCTTTGATTGCTGCCCCTCTTCATCAGTTGACAAAGAAGAAAGTCCTCTTTCAGTGGACTTCATTGGAAAGCAAAGCTTTCTATTCACTAAAGGATGCAATCATATCTGGGCCCGTGTTGATCATTCCTGACTTGCACAAGCCATTCTTTGTGGAATGTGATGCATGTGGAGATTGTGTAGGTGCTCTCCTAAACCAGGAAGGACACCCCGTGGCATTTGAGAGCCGCCGTTTGCGTGATACGGAGCTTTCTTTGGGGATCTATGAGAAGGAGCTATTGGCAGTGGTTCATGCATTGACCATATGGAAGCACTATCTTCTGGGTGCAGAGTTTATGGTGAAGACCGACAACCAAAGCTTACGGTATTTTCTCACACAAACTAAACTCTCAGAGAAGCATATGCGGATGGCAAATTTCCTCTCTATGTTTCATTTTCAGATTGTGCATACACCGGGAAAGAAGAATGTGGTGGCCGATGCATTGTCTCGAAGGCCGTATGTAGCTTCTATCTCTATTGCCTCTCATGGAGACTTGTCGTCTATGCAAAATAAGTACCATATAGATGCTGATTTTTCAGATTTATGGGCTGATTTGGTGGCTGGTCATACTCATGCATCATATGTGATCAAAGATGGGTATCTCCTTAAAGATAATTGCCTTTGTGTGCTCACAGATTTGAGGCAAAAAGTGTTGGATGAATGCCATGCTCCACCGTATGCAGGACATAGAGGCATTCTACCTACTACTCATATGGTTGAACGCTACTTCTTTTGGCCAGGGATGAGGAAGGACATTGAGGCTTATGTACGTGCTTGCCTTACTTGCCAAAAGGTCAAGTTTGATCGTCAGAAGTCTCCTGGATTGCTTCTACCATTGCCTATTCCCTCGCAGCCATGGGAGAGTATAGCTATGGATTTCATCATGGATTTGCCTCGCACTCAGCAAGGTAATGATGCTATATGGACTATTGTTGACCGGTTTAGCAAGCAAGCTCATTTCTTGCCGGTCAAGAAGACGATCAAGGCAGATCATATGGCAAAAGTTTTCTTATCACAGGTATTCAAGCATCATGGTATGCCTAAATCTATTGTGGGTGACCGTGATCCTCGAACTACCAGTCTCTTTTGGAGAGCACTTTTTGACAATATGGGCACAAAGCTGAATTTTTCATCCGCTTTTCATCCTCAATCCGATGGTCAAAGTGAAGCAGCAAATTCAGCCGTATTGGACCTTCTCAAATGCTATGTGCCTGATCAAAAGACTTTGTGGGAAAAGTATTTGCCACTTGTGGAATTTGCATACAATAACACGGTGCATGCTTCTACTGGGAAGGCTCCCTTTGAGATAGTTTATGGCAAAGTGGTATTGCCTCCCATCCTACGTACTAAGGATGAGATTTTTCCTGCTGATGACATTGTCAGGGACTTGGATGTTGCCTTTGCACAGGTTCGGACAGCCATAGCCCGTTCTCAAGAGAAGCATAAGAAGGTTGCAGACAAGCATAGAAAGCATTTGGATGTCAAGGTAAATGATTGGGTATTGCTGAAATTCGAAAAAGCTAGACTCCGTAAGAGATCTGGTAAGGAGGGCATGTTTCCCAAGCTCTCATCCAGGTATTATGGGCCTTTCAAAGTCATTGAGCAGATCAATGAAGTTGCTTTTCGTTTAGCATTGCCATCCCATTGGAAGATACATAATGCTTTCCATGTTAGGCTCTTACGAAAGTATGTGGGTCCGGAACCAAGTCTTCCTATCATTGAGGATCCACCAGAAGTGGATGAGTTGGAAGAGATTTTGCAACCGGAGCAGATTGTCTTCCATAAAGAGCGTAAGCTACCTGCAGGTAAGCTTGTGAGACGCTATTTGGTGAAGTTCAAGAACTATCTCCCCATTGATGCTAAGTGGGTTGATGAGGACTACTTCAAAGATTATCCGCAGCTTCTCCATGACTATTTGGAAGCTTTTCAGTTGCGGACAACTGTTTAGAAGACGGGGAGATGTCACCATTGAGCTATCTAATGGTCCTCTTATCTTCTTGTGTGAGCTTTGGGCTCTGGATGAGCATATTCCGTAGTGGTGATCCATCGCTAGGACTGGCACGGTGTGATTCGTAGTGCCAGGGACGGGTGGATTGCACACGGTGTATGTTTCTGGATTACCACCGCTAGGACTGGCACAGCGTGATCCGTAGTGCCAAGGACGGGTGGATTGTACACTGTGTGTGTACCTGGAATTGACTTTCCGGTGGGCCTGCTTGTGCCCGGAAATGTCAAGTATTGTGCAAGTACATGAACGGAGATTATCCTTTAACAATGTTGCATTGTGCACTCATGTTTGCCTGCCTTTGAAATGTTTTCGCGTGAACTGGTTTCGTTTGCATGCCTGACATGTGTGTCTAGCTCAGGGGTCGGGGACGCCCTCCCGTGAGCCGTGGAATGCCTTGTCTTTTGACAGGTTTTGTGGCGTGTGAACAGGTGGGAAATCCTTATTTTAATAAGAGTTTTAAGTTATAAGCCTTATAACTTACAGGTTTCATACTTCATTAAAAGTAGGTGGACACTTTATAAGTGTGGGCACCCTCTTTTGGCCTGGGCACCCTTTTATAGCATGTGGGGTGGGGGTTGGCCACCTACCCCACCTACCACACCCAATCCTTTGCATGGGAGGAAGGCGCCTCACTTCCAGCCCTCTTCCTTGCATTCGTGAGGAGAAAAAACAGGACTGCCTGCTGGGATTTTGAGAAAACAGGCCGTACAGCAGCTGGAGCACTCATTATTCTCATGAAACAGGTCGTACAGCTCCCATTCCTACTATTGTTTGAGGACTGAACCACACAGCAGGTACAGCAGGTATATTATCCTCATTTCTTGCTGATTCTGGTCGTACAGTAGGTACAGCAGGTACAGGAAGTACAATATCATCAGTACCTGTTGATTCTGGGCGTACAACATCTTTGGAACCCTTTTCCCATGGACTGAATGGTACAGCTTCTCTCTTTTCACTTCCATGCGTGGATTCAGGTCTGGACAGCTCTCTTTTTCTCTCACGTGTGTACTCAAAACAGCTAGCAGGTGCCCTCTTCACTTCCCCATGTGATTCAGGTCAGTACAAGCATTCACGTGTGATTCAGACCAGCAACAGGTCTCTTCACTCCCACGTGTGATTCAGGTCAGGCCAGTGGGGTTCTCCGCATGGATTTAGGTCATACGCATTCCCTACAAGTGGCCCAGGTTGTTTCACTTTTCCTACTGGCTGTACGGTGGCTCCAGAAGATTTTCATCGCGAAGAACGAGGAATTCTCCTGCTCTCCTATGTCTGGACTCCTCTTCCATTCACCGAGTCAACTCCGTGAGGGTGCCCCATCGTTAGGACTGGCACGGCGTGATCCGTAGTGCCAGGGACGGGTGGATTACACGCGGAGTGTGACTCTGGAAGGTGCTATGGACGGGGCAGCCCTTGGTGACTGCAGACTTGGCATCAACAAACATATTCGGGTTTGATACTTTGTTTTCATTGTGCATTGCTTATTGGAAATCTGGCCTTGGGCCCGTGTACTTGTAACAAATTCTCCCAAGTAATAATATCATTCCTTGGGGGGGGGCCGGCCGTTCCGGCCTCAGTGTGGTGTCATCTATCTATGCTCAGAGTTGTTAATTACTTCTTGCTATTTTGTCTTGTGCTATTGTCTTTTAAGAGTGTATATTAAAGTGCTATTTGGAGGAGTGAGTCCAGGAAGGGGTGACCCCTGCTTGGGTCTCGTTTCAGTTACCCTCTACTTGGAAAGAACGGGAGGCCCAGGCATAGTTGTGGGATCGTGTCAGTGCCTGTGTGCTTTCTTTCATCTTCCTAAATTGCACACCACAGGTGATCAACCATATAAAGCATATGATGCTGGCCAAAGGGATTTGGCAGCATTTGGCTTCTTTGTACAACAGGGTATCACTCATGAAGAGGATCTCCTTGGAAGTTCAGATGCGGGTGATGGATCCTGCAAAGTCGTTGACGCTGTAGGAGTACATCAACAAGTTGTAGGCTCTTCAGCAGGAGGTTCTTTAGGCTGGGAAGGAGATATCTTCAGAGGACATGGCCATCACTTTGCTGTCTCATCTGACCTCTCAGTACTCAGCATTTTACTCCTCTTTGATCACCAGTGGCTCAGCACCATCACATGGGAGAAGCTTGTGCCTATGGTCTTGGACCAGGAAGAGCGTTTTTCGAACCCTCCACAGGGCGGAGGTTTTGAGGCCTTGACTGGCCAGCGGTTGCAAGGCCGCATTTAGGGCAAAGGGAAGTCTTCTGAGCAGGAGCCCGACGTTGAGTGTGACGCCTTGAAGGCAAAGAGGACCTGTAACAATTGTGGTGAGAAAGGCCATTATTGGAGAAAATGTCCTAAGCGGAACACCGAGAAGGGTGAAGATTCCTCAGTAGTAACCGTGAAGACTCTAGCTTTTGTGCACTAGGAGATTATGGACACCGGCGTTTCATCTTCTTCGAGCAGGGAGGCTGTTGGACTCATCGCTAGGGACACTCGGGATTGGATTCTTGATAGTGGTGCTTCCAAGCACATGACTCCTTCTCGAGCGTTATTGCAGGATCTTCGGAGGCATGCAGGTCACATCGTGATTGGTGATGAGTCCACTATACCTATTCACAATGAGGGCAGGTTAGACATCCAGGAGCTGAGAGGGGGTGTTAGCAGTCATCTCTTGTTTGTACATTACACCAGGGCCTCTGTTGTGGGTGTGCCCTTCCAGTTTTGGTGTTTCCCCATTTTTCCTCACTCTCCATGTATTTTTTCCATTTTTTCTGAGATGTGTAGGGCTGTCAGTTGATTCTGTTGCTGGCCGACTTGTCTGTTTGCTACCCGACCTGATCTGCTGTCCTAGCCGACCAGGGCTGCAGGCACTTGGCCGACCAGGGCTTTTGCTTGTCGTGGGCCTTTGGTGCTGGTCGTGATCATTGGCTGCTGTCGGCTTGTTTTAGATTGGCCGACCAGCAGCCTAGGCCATATAAAATGGCCCCTTGCCATGGCTGTGGGACAACCTCTATTGCCTGGCCGCCTGGCTAGGTAGGGCCTCTAGGCTTGTCGGCTGGTTGGCCAGGCCCCTTGGGCTGGCCGATAGCCTGCCCAACCTGTAATATGCGGAAGTTTCGGAGAAGGATCGGTAACTTCAATACTCAGAATTCAGCATCTTTTCGCGACGGAAATTAACGCACAAGCTAAAAGGAGATGTGCAGAAAATAGAGAGAGAGAGGGAGAGATGGAGAGGACACAATATTGGGCCCTGATTACCCTCTGTAGGGCCCCCACCACGGATGGTGTATTTGCTTTATTAGAATGATGAGAAATCTGAAAGAAAATCAGCAATCTTGGACCTTTTCTTGGTTGGGAATACCCTGCCCTTGACCTGAATCCTTCACCCCTTTGCTTAGCACCCTCTGGGCTTTGTCTAGCCTCTTATGCTTGAGCTCTTGGTGAAAAAATGAGATGAACAATTGGGATTGTGGCCTCCACTATTTATACTACCCAATCATGAGCAGTCGGCCAGCATTAAAGCAGTCGGCCAGCATCAAATATTCCCACGACCAGAAATTCAGCAATAAATGCTAAATTAAATCCCAAAAAATGCTGCTGTTTTTTCCTAACAGGCTGGAAGTGATGCGCCTGATTCTAAAGGGCTGGGCACAGTTTTTGCCCACAATCCAAGGGCTGTATGGGCTGCCCCATACATGTCCTACAGCCATATAAAGGCTGTAAACTCCTGGAAATTGCCTTATCTTTGCCCTAGGGCTGTCCTACAGCCCCTCCATGGCTGATGGGTTTAGCCTGGGCCTTCCTGGCCCTCATGGGGTTGGTTCCACACCATTCCCATGCCCACACTAAGATCCGGGGTAGCCCTATGGGCTGGCCCCTTGTCCTAAATACTATCTGCTCAGTGATCTGGCATTCGGTACCATACCAGATACACAGAACCACTAACATCATTCTAGAGGGAGACTCACAGCGCGGACTGGCACTGTTTCATGTGCAGGACAGTGCACACCTGACCTTGGACTCATGTGCAGGACAATGCACACCTGACCTCGGACGACTGAGATGGATCCCTGGCTGACTCGTCCCGGACTGGGCTCACATGGGATCAGTTCACCATCCCAGGTCTTGCACCTTCTGTACAGAAATGTCTACGTGGCATCGGCCACTGGATTGGCCTTTCCTGGAAGGTACTCAATCATACCACCGAATTGTTGGAATATCTGACTCCAGCGGTGTTGTCGATCACTCCACTGTGCACTTGGCATCGTCTGAATCCAGTGTAATGCCTGATGGTCAGTGCGAACCTCGAAGTCATGACCATACAGGAAATGTTTCCAATGTTTCAAGGCCTGTATAACTGCTAGGTGTTCACGATCATAGATTGAGTAGTTCTTCTCGACGGGCAGTAACTTACGAGACACGTAAGCTACTGGATGACCATTCTGTTGCAATACACCTCCAATTGTGATGTTACTTGCATCGGTGAGCACTTGAAATGGTTCGTACCACGAGGCAAGTGCTAAACAAGGTGCTTCTGATAAGGCCACCTTGAGGTTCTGGAATGCCTCCAATGCTTGTGATGTCATTCGAATCTTTTGCCTTCTTGTTTTCACTCCCTTTAGTAGATCGGTGAGATCTGCCGAGAGGTGAGAAAACTTGTCGATGTGGGTGGAATATGCCTGGCATATACCCACAAATGATCTGATGTCATAGGCTGTCTGAGGTACTTCCCAGTTGACAATCTCGGCCACTTTAGCCGGATCAAGTCGAATGCCTTCAGCACTAATTATATATCCCAAGTAATGCACCTGGAACAGATAAAATTCTGACTTCTTTTCATTGACATAGAGCTCATTGCTTTCCAGCAACTTAAGAACTTTCTCCACATCAACGTCATGCTGCTCAACCGTAGCTGAAAATATTAGTATGTCGTCCAAAAATATGAACACACACTTTCCAATCAAATCTCGGAAAACACGCATCATCATGCGGTTAAATGTAGCTAGGGCGTTCGTCAAACCAAATGGCATGACCACAAATTCATAGTGGGCCCGTTCTGTACGGAAGGCTGTCTTGGGGATGTTCCCCTCCACAATTCGCACCTGGTGGTACCCACTCTTTAAATCCAGTTTCGAGAACACCTTTGCTCCATTCAGCTCCGGCTTTTGTGCACCTGGAGGTGATGGACACCGATGTTTCATTTTCTTCAGGCAGGGAGGAGATTGGAGGATTCTCTGCAACGGATACTCGGGAGTGGATTCTAGATAGTGGTGCTTCCAGGCACATGACTCCTTCCCGTTCCGGTTTACAGGATCTCTGCGGGCTTTCTGGTCATATTCTTACTGGGGATACGTCCACTATCCCAGTTCACAGTGAGGGCAGGATGGAGATAGGGGGGAAGCATTCCTCCCAGGTGTTGTATGTTCCGGCACTTGGTTTTCATCTGTTGTCAGTGCATCAGGTTTGCAAGACTGGCGTACGGGTGGAGTTTGATGAGCATTTTGTTGCTCTCCGGGACAAAGCAACAGGCCAAGTGGTTTGGGAAGGCGGAGTGGAGAATGGAGTTTACAAGCTTTCAACACTCTCTCCCCCAGGTCCTCAGGTTTGTGATGAGTGGCAGTCTGGTAATGGCC
Organism: Cibotium barometz; assembly: GCF_041138505.1. Lineage (NCBI taxonomy): Eukaryota > Viridiplantae > Streptophyta > Polypodiopsida > Cyatheales > Cibotiaceae > Cibotium > Cibotium barometz. Next base: position 26,856,024 of record NC_141077.1, read on the forward strand.
ACTCAAGTGTGGATACGCTGCAGGTACAGGCTTTCCGGGATCAGATGGTGGATAGCTTACCAATAGATGGCAGCAAATGGCAGGAACTCTCCAATACTGATGTTGGTGGTTCTTGTGTTCGTGAGTCAGAGGAAACTGAACAGGTGACTTATGCTCTGATGTCTCGTCGTGTTCGGGACAAAGAACCTCCAGTAGATGAGGATGTTCTTTCCATGGGGACCTTTCGGAAAGCCAGGCAGGTGGCAGGTGATTACTTGCAGAAGGAGGTGGTTTCTCCAGGCTTTGTGGTTCCAGATTCAAAGGGGGTGGTTGACAGGTTGCCAGAAGGCCTTGCATGGTCTTCAACAGGTTTCCGGGACTTGGTTTTGCACCGTAACAGGTGTTGATCCTTGTGAGCAGCGTGATGCCTCTTTGACTCAGAAGCAGTATGGTTCATGGATCTGGTTGATGTGGACACCAGATTGGATGGGAGCTTCCTGATGAGGCAGTTGAGCTCATGGTTACGGATGACTCTTTGGGAGGCAGGATTGCGTTTCCTGTGGTTTCTGCGACATGCGAAGGATCATGGACTCTTGTACACAGGAGGGCAATTGTTGGATGGAGTCCGACTCCACGGTTGGAGTGACTCAGTTTGGGGAGGAGATCCGGACACGAGGAGATCTACTTCAAGCCCAGGAGCAGTTTTACGGAGCAGTAAGAAGCAGTCATCTTTTGCCTTGTCGAGCACAGAGGCTGAGTACCGGGCTGCTTGTGATGCTGCTTGTGAGGTGGTGAGGATGCAGAGGTTGCATTGCAGGTTTGGGCTTCCACTGGAGGAACCCATGGTCATCCAGAGGCACTTTGTTCGTGAACAGATCGTTGCTGATGACATCTTGCTAGAGTTCTGTTCGACAGAGGACAGTACGGTGGACCTCTTCATGAAGTCGCTCTCTCAGGATTTGCTCAGGCGGCACCCCAGCTCCTTGTGGTTGGTTTCACAGCCAGGAGCTGAGAGGGGGTGTTAGAAGTCATCTCCTGTCTAGTTTTATACACCAGCGCCTTTGTTGTGGGTGTGCCCGCCCTTATGAGGTGTTTTATCATTTTTCCCCACTCTCCGCATTTTCCCCTTATTTTTTCCATTTTTTCTATGGCTTGGGAGGCAGCCCTGAGGCGGCTGGAGGTTCCAGTAGCTGGCCGACTGCCCAGACATCAGTCGTGGACTTCTGTATGCTGGCCGACTGGATGTATGCAGTCGTGGGCCTCATTTGCTGCTGGCCGACTGTTGACATAGTCGTGGGCTGCCCTACAACAGGCCGACTGCTGATGTGGGGGCATATAAATAGGCCCCCAGTCCCCATACCACTTGTGTACCAACACCAAGATTTTCTTGTGTATATCAGAGCAGAGTTACACGCCTACATCTCTCTCTCTCTTGTGCTGTATTTTTTCTGCACGCGTTTTTGCTCCTGTGTCCGAGATCTGGTTATCATCTCCGCTGCGTATTCTGACACTTCCGCCCCTCCCCCTCTGTCTTCCGCCCCTCCCCCTCTGTCTTCCGCCCCTCCCCCTCTGTCTTCCGCCCTTCCCCCTCTTCCCCTCCCCGCTCCGCTTTTTCGTGCAGCTTGGTTCTTGCAGGACCCTCCATTTTTCGCTTCGCCCTCGACTCAGCTAATACCCCCATCAGGCTTTCTCTTTCGCTAGAAGAGGAAGTGAGCCTCGCCGCAGAGGTGGAACGCCTGCAGGCACATTCCACCATCTGTCGTATAGTTGGCACTTGCCCCTAGCAGAGGGGAGATCCGAATCTTCTCTAGGCCCGCCTTCTTGCAGATGTGGGCAAGATCCTGGACGTTCAGTTACTGGGCTGCGGACACTACCAGATTGAGTTCGAGACAGCCGAGAGCGTGGCCCAGGTCCTAGCCATGAGTCCCCTTGACATCAGGGGCGCTCGGGCCTTATTCAGACCTTGGCATTATGGTTTCGACCCAGCAGCGGCCGAGCAGGGAGAGCGCCTATTCCATGTCATAGTTTGCTTTCCTGGACTTCGCCGCGAGTATCTTCCACTCCTTTCTAGGATAGGATCATTGGTGGGCTCGGTGCTTGAGACTGGCCCCATAGCAGCTTCAGTGGTGGCTAGAGCAGCCGGCCTGCCTTCAGTTAGTTCCTGACATCTCCTCCCTTCCGAAGGTCATTCAGTTACCTAGGATAGGGGGGGGATTGATCGATCAGAGAGTGGAGTTTTCGGGGCTCCCGAACCAGTGTTTTATATGCAGGCAGGTCGGCCACCTGTGCCCTCGCAGGAGACCTCGACCTTCACCGCAGCAGCAGACCCCCGATGGCCCGCCCACAGATGCGGCTCGGCAGGCATCCTCCGGGACACCTTCTCAGCCCACAGAGACCTCAGATTGGCAGCCTGGACAGGGGTGCCGTAGAGGGAGACAGCCACAGCAGCATGCCCAGAGACCGACGCAGCAGCAGTCACAGCCTCAGCATCACTGGGTTCCAGTGAGGAACAGCTTTGCTCCCCTCCAGGAGGAGACCCCAGCGCAGACTGAGGATCAGGAGATGCCAGCTCCCCCCCCTTCGCCCCCCCCCCCCCCCCCCCCACCCCCCCTCCCCCGTCCCCCCCTCCCGCCTCGCTTCCACCTTCGCCTCCTCCCGTTCCCGCTCCCGCTTTTTCAGCGGCTCCTTCCCCACCCCCTCCTCCCCCTCCGCTCGCCTCAGCTCCCCGGGCAGAGATGCCTGGTTGGGGGCAATATTGATATTCTGATGATGCAGGAGCACCATTTGAGTGAGCAGGATTTGGAGATATGGTTCGGTGATGCCCTGCAGATGGGACACATTTTGGTCTGCAGGTTTTGGCCCCTTGGGTGGGCAGGGAGGAGTATGTATGGTCATTGCAGATGTATGGCGGCAGGCCATTGTGGATCACGGGGTCATTGTGCCTGGTAGAGCGCAGTATGCTATTCTGAGGATGCATGATGAGCTCTTTGGCGTGCTCAATGTCTATGTGCCCAACCATGCTAGTGCCAGAGCAGAGTTCTGGACCCTTGTTACGGATGCATTGCCAGAGGCCGCACATTGGTGTGTCGGGGGAGACTTCAACATGCTTGAGGACCCGTTCGACAGGGTGGGAGGCAGTCATGTTACAGTGCATGGTACGAGCTTGCAGCTTGGGAGCGATTTTGCACGCACTGATGCATGGCAGCATGAGGCTTTCTCCCGTTCTCAGGACAGTCTTAGTTTTTCTCGGTCGGATCGCCGGTAGGGAGGGACTAATCTATCACGGATTGATCGCTTCTATGTGGGCGACAGGTTCGGGGAGCGTGGTGGCTCCGTTGGCATTCTCGCTGGCACCTCTTTTTCAGACCATGCGCCAGTTATTTTGACACTTGAGGAGAGGACACGGGAGACCAGCTTGCAGTTGAGGATCCCAGAGAGGGTACTTACAGATCCTAGTCTTTCTGAGGACATTGAGAGGATATGGCCCATGATAGCCAGAGCTCTGACCAGGATGCAGCAGGCAAGTGTGCCCAGGGACTCATCGAGCTCAGCTCTTTTTTGCACGCTGTAGCCTTGACACGGCTGGGAGAGACTCGAGAGCGGGAGCGTCGGTTGAGACGTAGCCTTGCTTCGCTCCAGCGCCTTCAGGAGCAGCAGCCTACATGTGATTGGGTGGCGTCCTAGCTGAGCCAGGCACGCTAGGAGGTTAGAGAAGCAGAGGAGCAGAGACATGAGTTCTACTATCGTCGCTAGGCCTCTCAGTGGACGCAGCTTGGTGATAGAGTGACTGGGGAGTTTTTTGAGATTACTGGACCCCGCCATGCTCGAGCAGGAGTACGCCAACTCAGGAGGCAGGACGGATCGTTAGCCACTGAGCCCGGGCAGATCAGAGCCATTGCCACTGAGTTCTATAGAGACTTGCTTTCAGCGGAGCCAGCCACGGAGGCTTGGGATGCTTGCAGACAAACTGTGTGGGCCCATGTGCAGAGGAGGGTCACAGATTGTATGCGCATAGTTTTGGGTGAGCCCCTTTCAGAGGATGAGCTTGTTGAGGCTTTGAGGGTCCTTCCGCGTCATAGTTGCCTTGGGGAGGACGGATTGACGCCTGCCTTTTTTATGCGCTATTGGGACCTTTTGGGGCCAAGCCTCCGCAGGGGCTTTCAGTATGTTTTGGATACTAGGGTGATGCCACAGAGTTTCTTAGAGGGCTTGATCTTTCTTATCCCCAAGGGGGAGGGAGTGTTGGATGATATTCGGCATTGGAGGCCTATAACGATCCTCAATACGGTCTACAAGGTCCTAGCAAAGGCCTTGAGTTTGAGGATCCAGCCCTTCCTTGGGGAGTTGATTCATGCTACCCAGATAGGATTTGTCAAGGAGCGCAGTATCCTTGACAACATTTTCACTTTCTGGGAGGCGATGGCCCGAGCTAGATTTCTCGGTGAGGACTTGGTCGTGATGCTTCTCGATTTTGAGAAGGCATACGATAGAGTCGATTGGGGTTTCCTAGAGGGCACTATGCTTCGCCTTGGTTTTGAGCCAGACTGGATTCGAGGAGTGGCGGCTCTATATTCCACAGCTCGTAGCCAGGTGTTGATGGCAGGAGGACGGGGGCCGAGTTTTGAGTTGACCAGATCAGTCCGTCAGGGATACCCTCTCGCTCCGTTCCTTTTTCTTTTCTTTGCAGAGGCTATGAGCATGTATCTTACAACAGAGGAGGTTGGTTTGAAAGGACTTCAGCTTCCAGTCCGGGGTGAGGACTTGCTCGATTTTGAGTTTGCTGATGACACGGGATTGTTTCTGCATGGCCAGGAGGCCAATCTACAGAGAGCAGAGCAGTCGCTACAGGTTTTTGGTGTGGCTTCGGGAGCATTGATCAATTGGCGCAAGACAGTGGCTTTTTGGATCAGTAGCGCTCCCGCTCCGGCATGGACCCGGGTTTTAGATGGATTCCTCCTGGCACAACAGTGCGGTATCTGGGATGTCAGATTGGCCTTGATTTGTCACCTGAGCAGCAGATCGCCCCGCTTCTTCTGAGCATTCGGAAGAAGCTTTTATATTGGAGTACAGCTCGGCTATCCTTGGCTGGGAGGGTGGTGGTGACAAATCAGGTGCTTTTAGCGACTATGTGGTACATCACGTCTTGCTGGATCTTCTCGAGCTCTTGCATCAGCCAAGTACAGAGGTTGATCAGGAACTTTCTTTGGTCTGGGCAGGATGGTCAGCTGGCCCGGGCTAAGGTTGCTTGGGCAGTTATTACTCTTCCGCTGGCCTAGGGGGGCTTGGGCATCATAGATCCAGCTGATCAGAGTAGAGCCTTGTTGGTGGGGAAGCTTATTGTTCGAGGGCTGCTTCTAGGCGCTGAGCCTTGGAAGGAGCTTCTTTTTCAGCGGCTGCAGGCTAGAGCTGAAACCGATCCCGTCAAGTGGGAAAGACTCCGTTGGACACCCACACGCTTAATAGCACAACTTTAAAACCACAAATTTGAAATGGACAACTTAAAACAACTTGAAAAATAAATGAACAGAAATGGAAAGATGGACACCAGCACTGGGGCCGGAACGGGCCGACCCCCCCCTCAATATATGATATATTTATTGGGAGTATTTAATGAATACAATGCTCCATGGGTTCTGAGAACCAGATAATGTCCATGTACATATGAAAACAGTACCAAACAAATAGGCTCGAATTTCGATGTAGAAGCTCGAAGCAGAACGACCACTAGTGTGGTCCAATCGCTACGGTCCTGTGCTTTCATTGGACTCCGCGGAGAGCGCCTCACTGGTGTTCCGAGACCACGCACAAACAGGCGCTCTCGTACTAACGCCTGGCTCTCCCGATCTCAGCACCTTTGGACCGAGGTTTGCCAATATAGCTTGGACAACCCGGCACCGAACGGGTGTTGGCCGAGCGGGATGAATCCTTTATCAGATTTAAACATAAAATACTTTACTCAAATCTGAAAATCACTTACTTGTAGATGGTTGATAGAAAATCAATACTTGTGGTATGATGAAGATGAAACCACCCTTGTTGAAGAAAGAGTTGCCTCGTGTAGAACTATCAGAACAAGCACCACCACGAAAGACCACAGCCGCCTGCTGTGAGAGAAGGAGCACAACTTACTGGTGGTGGACAATATCTTGGAAGCAAGATGCCAATGATTGGTGATGCACACGCAGCCTGCAGGTGTTGGATACACGCAGCCAGTTGCTTTGGTGGGCTGCGTAGAAGGAAGGAGATGCAGTCGCCTGGGGGTAGAGGAAAGGGCAGCCTGTCAGTAGCTACCTGTGAGAGCAGCCACAACAGTCCTTGTGGAGGTGGCCCACGTCTGAAAGCAGTGGAGAAGGGCAGCGCAGCCTGCTGAAATTCAGCCGCCTGGGGGAGCAGCTGCAGCTGTGTAGCCTTGTGGAGGTGACAGCCGCCTGCAGGAGAGGCTGAGGTGCAGCTGAAGTATAGAAATCAGCGCTGGTTGGAGTTATAGCCGTCTATAGAAGAGCTGGCGCAGGCAGCAGCATAAGCAGTCCCCTGCAAAATTCAACGCAGCCACCAGCAATAGTATTCAGCCGCCTGTAGAGAGGCAGGCGCAGCCAGCAGCAGAGGATACTTCGCCTTTATGAAATAAACATGCGCCAGAGGGAGAGATGATCGCCGGCAGCTGGTTTTCCACGAAGCGGATGCTCTTCACGTCAAAGGGTGAAAGCGATGTGTTCTACGTTTGATGGCGAGAGCTTTTTTAATCAAATTAATGTGGAGTTAATCTTTGTGATACCCACGCATGCATGTGGGGGATTAGTGGGGGTAGGTGACCATGCCCACCCCCACACTTACTTAAAAGTGGGGCTCCCCACCTTGGCCCCAAAGTGGGTGCCCACTTTTAAATAAATGTGAACACCTAACCTTATAAAACAAAGGGGTTAGAATTAAATATTAAAAACTACTTGTGCAACATACTTACCACCTGTTCACATGCACTAAAACTCGTCAGAATACAGAGCAGACTTCACGACTCACTGGCAGGCGTCCCCGCTCAGTAAGTAACACGTCAAGCAGGCAAACACACAAATACATGTCATGCGAAAACAGTTTCAAGCATGCAAATCATGTGTGCATGTGCAAATAATAACATGGACATATCTCCCGTTCATGGAACATGTACAAAATATCTGTCGGCACAAAACTGGCACGACATAAAAACATAAAAACCTGGTCTTCCTATGGAGTGACAGTCCCATAGGTAAGACACAGTTCCAGGCACGAGTTTCCCTATGGTGTGACAGTCCCATAGGCAAAACACGGCACGAATACTGGCTCTTCCATGGCGTGACAGTCCCATGGATCGAACACAGTCCAGGTCATACACGGGTGGCACTGGTCTGGCTCCCGTCCATACGACACCATCCTGCTAACACACGGGTGGCACCAGTCTGGCTCCCGTCCATGTCAGCAAAATACTGGCCTCTTCACATGAGACACCGGCCTGGCCTCAAGTGAACGAGACGCAAAAACTGGAGATGGACCAAATGGTCGGCCAATTGGTGACATCCCCCCGGGCTTCTAAAGAGTTGACCTCAACTGAAAAGCCTCAAGATATGCCTGCAACAACTGCGGATAATCTGCAAAATAATCCTCATTTACCCATTTGGCATCAATAGGCAAATAATTCTTAAACTTCACAAGGTATCTCCTGGAAAGCTTTCCTGCAGGTAGCTTTCTCTCCTTGTGAAAAACAATCTGTTCTGGCTGGAGGATCTCCTCAAGGTCTTCAATCTCTGGCGGATCTTCTGTGACAGGCTCGTCAGGATCTGGCCCCACATATTTCCGAAATAGACTCACATGAAAAGCATTGTGAATCTTCCAATGACTAGGTAGAGCAAGCGTGTAGGACACTTCATTGATCTTCTGAATCACCTTGAAGGGTCCATAATAGCGAGGAGAAAGCTTAGGATATGATCCTTCTCGTCCTGGCCTCTTCCGAAGCCTAGCCTTCTCAAATTTCAGCAATACCCAATCACCTTCTTTGACTTCCATGTCCCTTCGATGCTTGTCAGCAGCCATTTTATGCTTATCCTGAGATCTTGCAATGGCTGTCCGCACTTGACCAAAGGCAACATCCAAGTCACGAACATATTCATCAGCTGCAAAAATCTCATCCTTTGTACGAAGGATGGGTGGCAAGACCACTCTGCCATAAATGATCTCAAACGGAGCCTTGCCCGTGGAAGCATGGATTGTATTGTTGTAGGCAAACTCAACAAGTGGAAGATACTTCTCCCATGCACTCTTTTGATCTGCTACATAACATTTCAATAAATCCAACACGGCTGAATTTGCAGCTTCACTTGGCCATCCGTTTGGGGATGATAAGCTGATGAAAACTCAAGCTTAGTACCCATATTATCAAACAAAGCCCTCCAAAATAGGCTTGTAGTCCTGGGATCTCTATCCCCAACAATGGATTTAGGCATACCATGATGCTTGAAAATATTAGCAAGAAAAAGCTTTACCATATGATCAGCTTATGGTTTTCTTGACGGGCAAGAAATGAGCTTGCTTGCTAAACCTGTCCACAATAGTCCAAATAGCATCATTCCCATGTTGGGATCTAGGCAAATCCATAATAAAATCCATCGTGATACTTTCCCAAGGTTGCGAGGGAATAGGCAATGGCTGAAGCAAACCTGGAGGCTTTTGCCTGTCAAATTTCACCTTTTGGCAAGTAATACATGCACGCACATAAGCCTCAATGTCTTTACGCATGCTTGGCCAAAAGAAATACCTCTGAATCATGCGAGTAGTAGGCATAATACCTCTATGACCAGCATAAGGTGGAGCGTGACATTCGTCCATAACCTTTGGACGCAAATCCTTCACCACACATAGGCAATTATCCTTCATGAGATAACCCTCGTTGATAACATAAGAGGCATGTGAATGACCAGCCATCAAATCAGTCCATATATGGCAAAAATCAGCATCCAAATGATATAAATCTCTCATAGCAGATAGATCTCCATGAGAGGCCACTGAGACTGCAGCAACATAAGGCCTCCTAGATAGTGCATTGGCCACCACATTTTTCTTTCCTGGAGTATGCACAATCTGAAAATGAAACATGGAAAGAAAGTTTGCCATTCTCATCTGCTTCTCTGAAAGCTTGGTTTGAGATAGAAAGTATCTCAAGCTTTGATGATCTGTCTTGACTACAAATTCAGCCCCAAGAAGGTAATGTTTCCAAATCTTTAAGGCGTGAATTACAGCCAAGAGCTCTTTCTCATAGATATCCATATGAAGCTCAGCATCATGCAAACGACGGCTCTCGTATGCAACTGCATGCCCTTCTTGATTTAGGACAGCTCCTATGCAATCACCACAAGCATCACATTCAACCACGAATGACTTGTGCAAGTCAGGAACAATCAATACTGGACCACATATAATAGCATGCTTGAGCTGCAAGAAAGCATCCTGTTCCTTTGAAGTCCATTTGAAAGCAGTTTTCTTCTTCGTGAGATCATGTAGAGGAGTGGCAATCATAGCAAAATGCCTTATGAAACGCCTGTAGTACGAACATAATCCCAAAAAACTACGTACTTGATGTACGTTTTGCAATTCGGGCCAATTCCGAATGGTCTCTATCTTTGCAGGATCCATTGTAACTCCATCTTTGGATACAATATGTCCCAGATAATGAATCTCTGAAAGGAAAAACTCACTTTTCTTGGCATTGACGAAAAGTTTATGCTTCCGCAACTCTTCGAACACTGTGACCAAATGAGTTCTGTGTTCCTAACTTCCTGCTCATTCTTGGAGAAAACCAAGATATCATCAAAGAAGACTCCTGTAAACTTGCGATGGGGTCGGAATATCCTATCCATCATACGATTAAAAGTAGCAGGAGCATTGGTGAGACCAAAAGGCATTACCAAGAATTCATATAATCCGAAGGCTGTCCTGAATGCAGTCTTATGGACATCTTGTGGCACCACGCGTATCTGGTGATAACCACTCTTCAAATCAAGTCTGCTAAAGCAAGCTGAGCCATCAAGCTTATCCAAGATATTATCAATACGTGGAATAGGAAATCTGTTCTTGATGGTAAGCTTGTTCAAAGCTCTATAGTCTACACACATACGGAATGATCCGTCCTTCTTTTGAACAAGAAGCACAGGAGAGCAGTAAGGTGAGGAACTGGGCTGAACCAAACCTTTCTCTAAAAGCTCGTTTACCCGCTTCATAATTTCTTGTTGTTGTGCAGCACTCACTCGGTATGCGGGTTTGTTAGGTGGAGAACTACCTGGCACAAGATCTATGCGGTGATCTTCGGGCCTTTGGGGAGGTAATTCACCTGGCAACGAGTCAGCAAAACAGTCTTTGAATGCATTAAGAAAATTCAGCCGATCATTAGACATAGCATCCACACTTTGATGATTTGGCACAAGACTATCACGCACAAAAACCAAGTACGCTGAAAGACTCTTTTTCATTGCTTTATTAATTTGGATGTGTGATACAACTGGGATAGAATCCCCTTCTTTGCCAGCATCAATAAAATGCATGCGGCCTTTATGCATAAAAGAAATCATATTGGACTTGTAGTCTTTGCGGGGCTCAAGCCTATGATGCCACGGCTTGCCCAACAATACATCACATCCATTCAGTGGAGCAACTAAGAAATGCTCATTATCAAGATAGCCCTGTATATGGATGCGCAACTTCCCTATGAAAGGGGTAACCTGCACCTCTTTACCAATAAATGCAGCTTCGGCTTCAATCTGAGGTCCCATATTTTCAACCTCAATACCCAATGCAGCTGCCATTTGCATAGAGATGAAATTGTCAGTTGCACAGTCATCAAACATGAAGAGTGCGGGCTGATCCTTGATTTGCCCCCAAGCCTTGCAAACCATACGCTCTTTTGCATCATGACCTGTATTTCCTTGCACATCAGGAACTGCATGTACATTAGCTTTAGTGTGCTTGTCCTCGTGCTTTGATTTGCGATCTGGGCATTGCCGAAACATGTGGTCTTTGCTACCACAAGAAAAGCATTTTCCATCCTTAGCATATTGCTCTCTTTGCTCCGGGGTTAAGCCGAATTTGTTCTTTGTTGGGCCCTGTTCTTTAGATGTGTTATTTTCAGCTTTACCACCCTTGTAAGGCTCTCGGAAGTTCTTTTTAGGTGGCTGTCCACCCTTTTGCTGATTTGGGACAGCCTTGTCCTTCCCCTTGAAACCTCCTTGATCTTGCTTGATCTTGAGCACCAATTGCTCCGTAGCAAGGGCAGAAGCTGTGAGTTGTTGCAACGTATGTTTTGGGTGCAATTCAATACCCGATCTATATGCTGGTTGCAATCCAGAACGAAACTTCCTCTTTCTTTCATCCTCTGTGATTTGCATGAAGGGAGTCACTTCCAGCAACACTTTCCAGAATTTGTTAACATACTGTTGCACACTCTCATTATCTTTTTGTTCCAGCCTGTCCCACTTTTGAGTGAGAGTTTGCTCCGCATTGGGTGGCAAGAACTGAGCATAAAATCTATCCTTGAATTCCTTCCAAGTGGAGATGGGATCCTTGGTGATCTTTTCAGTGATCCACCAATGGGCAGCAGTCCCTTTTAGAAACATGCTAGCATGGCGCACCTTTGATTTTTCTGTGAAATCCTCATCGCTAAAAGCAATGTCGAACTGTGCCACAAACGCTAACACCTTAGAAGCATCATGTTCACCATGAAAGACATCAAATTTGACAGATTTATCACCTGCTTTGAACTCCTTGAGCTTCCTGGCATGAGGCTCATGGTCCTCTCTTTTTCTTTTCCCCTTATTCAACGGGGTAGCCCTGTCTGCATGGGCTCCATGGGCCGTCATAGAAGCTTCATGGGGCACGGTGGCATGTGCTCCACGAACTCGAAGCTCAGATGCATGTGACTTACCTGCATATGGCATGGTCTCTCCATGAGACAACTCAGAAGGCAAAATTTTTCTGGAAGTAGACCTGTCACCATGAGATACATATCTTGCATGCATGTGACTTTCGTGCCCTCCATGAGCACTGGCATACATATATCTGTCAGGCTTAGTGCCTTGGGGAGAGGATGCATGTCGAGAGGTGATAGTCACCTCTTCCTTTTGTATAAAAGATTTCAGCCTTTGAGATGCAGGATCTCCATGCTTCAAACGAGGTGGATTTTTGAATTTCAGCTCTCCGTCATCCCCCTCTTTGATATCACCTTTGCGAAGGAGATAGGCAAGTGCCAACTCCCTTGGTTTCTTGCCCACTTCACGAGCCATTGATTCAAAGGTTACATCAACCATAGCATCAGCCTTTCTGGCTTCAATAGCACTTTGCAGATGTGGATCTTCATGCAAAAACTTTAATTCTTGCTCTTGAGCCTGCAAAAGTTTTCTCATATGTTCCATTTCAGCCCTCATAGCATCAGGCTCTTGTTCAAGCATAACTGTCTTTCCTGGAGACAGTTGACCCTTGGATTCACTATCCATAACCCTTTCAAGGGGCTTGTGTCTACCACGCAGGGCATCAGACCCACGAGAGGCACTAGATGGACCCCTCGAATTTGGCACTTCCAAAGGGTTGCCTTGGTTGTCCATTGTGTTCAAAGTTTGCTAAAAGCGGGATGTCCAGTACACAGGTTCGTTTCCCCACTAGGAAGAGGGAAACAACCGTGCTCTGATACCAATGAAACCGATCCCGTCAAGTGGGAAAGACTCCGTTGGACACCCACACGCTTAATAGCACAACTTTAAAACCACAAATTTGAAATGGACAACTTAAAACAACTTGAAAAATAAATGAACAGAAATGGAAAGATGGACACCAGCACTGGGGCCGGAACGGGCCGACCCCCCCCTCAATATATGATATATTTATTGGGAGTATTTAATGAATACAATGCTCCATGGGTTCTGAGAACCAGATAATGTCCATGTACATATAAAAACAGTACCAAACAAATAGGTTCGAATTTCGATGTAGAAGCTCGAAGCAGAACGACCACTAGTGTGGTCCAATCGCTACGGTCCTGTGCTTTCACTGGACTCCGCGGAGAGCGCCTCACTGGTGTTCCGAGACCACGCACAAATAGGCGCTCTCGTACTAACGCCTGGCTCTCCCGATCTCAGCACCTTTGGACCGAGGTTTGCCAATATAGCTTGGACAACCCGGCACCGAACGGGTGTTGGCCGAGCGGGATGAATCCTTTATCAGATTTAAACATAAAATACTTTACTCAAATCTGAAAATCACTTACTTGTAGATGGTTGATAGAAAACCAATACTTGTGGTATGATGAAGATGAAACCACCCTTGTTGAAGAAAGAGTTGCCTCGTGTAGAACTATCAGAACAAGCACCACCACGAAAGACCACAGCCGCCTGCTGTGAGAGAAGGAGCACAACTTACTGGTGGTGGACAATATCCTGGAAGCAAGATGCCAATGATTGGTGATGCCATAGTTACCACGGAACGGGAACGTTCCGGGAACGTCGGATGCTAGAACGGGAGCGGGAACGGGAACGGGAGCGGATCGGGAACGTCGCGGAACGCCACGTCATATGACATGTCAGCATATGACACAAAAAAATGTAACTTTTTGTATACGGATAGCCAAATATGCTTCCTAATATTTGCTCCCCCAAGACATGAACATACATTTCTACAAGCAAAACAAACGTTCCGCCCAAAAAAAAAAAAAAAAAACTTTTTTTTTTTTTTGCGGAACGTTCCGGCGTTCCGGGAACGTGCCTTCGCCCGGAACGGCGTTCCGGCGTTCCAGGAAGGCGGAACGACGTTCCGTGGTAACTATGGGTGTTGCACACGCAGCCTGCAGGTGTTGGATACACGCAGCCAGTTGCTTTGGTGGGCTGCGTAGAAGGAAGGAGATGCAGTCGCCTGGGGGTAGAGGAAAGGGCAGCCTGTCAGTAGCCACCTGTGAGAGCAGCCACAACAGTCCTTGTGGAGGTGGCCCACGTCTGAAAGCAGTGGAGAAGGGCAGTGCAGCCTGCTGAAATTCAGCCGCCTGGGGGAGCAGCTGCCATTTGCTCCTACATCCCGTATGTCGACACTTAGGTGTGTCATTGCATTGGCTGCACATCGTGGTTGGGTTGTTCATCAGTTGGACATCAAGAGTGCTTTCCTACATGGGGACCTCGAGGAGGAAGTTTATGTACATTAGCCCATAGGTTTTGCAGAACATGGTCATGAAGGGAAGGTATGCAGGCTGAAAAAGGCCTTGTATGGTTTGAAACAAGCTCCACGAGCTTGGTATGCAAAGATAGATGCTTTCCTGCTCACTCAAGGCTTTGTGAACAGTCCATCAGAAGCCACTTTGTATGTAAAGAAAGAAGAGAAAGATCTGCTGGTCATCAGTCTTTATGTAGATGATCTTTTGCTCATGGGATCAAATGTTGACAAAATTGCAGCTTTTAAAGAGATACTGCAACAGACATTTGACATGTCTGATTTGGGGCTCGTACACTACTATTTGGGCATACAGTTTGTGCAGGATAACAGAGGCATTGGGTTGTTGCAATCTCGGTATGTTGCTAAACTTCTGGATTTAAATTTCAGGATTGCAAGCCTATCAGCACTCCTATGGAGCCTGGGAGGAAACTGTCACTACAGGATGACAATATTTTATTTGATGCCACTACATATGCTCAGGCTGTTGGGTGCCTTATTTACTTGTGTACTACACGGCCAGATATTCAGTATGCCGTATCTCAGTTGAGCAGATTCATGCACAGCCCGCGATTGTCTCACAGTGGCAAGCTGTGAAGCGTGTATTTTGGTCTTTGCAGGGTACCTTGTCTCTTGGATTGCTTTATCCTGAGGGGGGTGACATGCAGTTATATGCTTACAGCGATTCAGATTGGGCTGGTGATTTTGATACCAGACATTTCACTAGTGGAAATTGTTTCTTTCTTGGCTCTTCATGTATTTCTTGGCTAAGCAAGAAACAGACCACAGTGGCCACTTCGTCTTGTGAGGCAGAGTACAAAGCAGCCTACACTACTGCCGTTGAGTGTGTCTGGCTGCGTCGTGTCATGACTGATATGGATATTTCAGTGGAGGAGCCTACACCTATCTATACTGATAGTCAGAGTGCCATTGCCGTGGCCAAGAATCCTATGTTTCATGCTCGCACGAAACACATTGAGATTCACTATCATTTTGTTCGGGAGAGACTCCAGGCAGGTGATATCCGTCTGATCTACTGCCCTATAGAGCAGCCATCTTCACCAAGGCATTACCACGTTCGAAATTCAAAGCATTCCGCACTGCTTTGAATTTGTTTCCTTTTGGTGGATGATGTACAGTGCTCACATATCACTCCAGGGGGGTTTGTTGGGTTTTATGCTGTGTATGCACCTAGGGGAGTGCTAGTGATCATCAGTAGGTTTTCAGTTAGTGGAGGTTTTTCCCCCCCAGTTTTAGCTTAGTTTCACTTATAAAGGTTTATAAGCGATTTGGTCCACCTGGCACTATTTATGGCCGGACCATGTGAACACACTATTAGGTCACATCCTTTTATGTGGCTATTGTACTTCATTTATCATAATCAATACATGAGTAGTCGTGTTCCTCTCTCTGACTCTCACGCCTCCTGTTGAAGTACCTCCCAGCTAACGATTGCACCAACCGAAGCATTGGGATCTGAAGAACTAGGGATAGCCGCTTGGGTCCGTGGGAGCTTGGCTCACCACGGAAGCTGTGGAGGTTGGGGTGGTTGTCTGTGGAGTGGTAGTCTTCTTTGGACAATCCTTAGAAGTGTGTCCTTTTGTGTGACAAAAAAAACACCTATCCTCCTCCTTGTACTGAGCTGTCTCCTTAGCACTCAATTTCCCACTGGTCTTGCTTGCTTGAGTTTTTTGGTATGGAGTAAGCTTGGGCGCATTGGTCGAGTTCTTGGAGCCAGAGGCTCTGCTCTGTCCTGGGAAAGACCCGTTTGGTTCTGGCCTTTCCCCCCCGAGGCGGTTGCCTTGGGAGTGGCAGGTTGGAGTCTTGGGCTTTCCGCCATTGTACTTGACTGTCGAACTCGATTGCAGTCGTAACTCTTCAAAAGGGTCATTTGGTAGAGGATCAGCTGTCAGGATCTGGGAAATGGAAGGAGAGGGAGGAGGAGACGGAGAAAAAGAGGCTGGAAAATGGGTGCGCTCTTCCAGGCCCAAGATTGGCGCCTTTTGCTCTTCCAATTTGGTGCTCTGTTTGGCCGCCCTCGAAGGACTGCCTGGTGCACTTTGTTCCGAAGTTTGTCGTTCTCTCCCTTCCTCGAAGCTTGCCATAGTAGGAAAATGCAGTTCTTTTCGGAGCGCAATTTGACCATCCACTATGCGTGTGGGAGACTTCCGGAGGCTGAAAACCAACCGTCCTTCTAGGGACGGGAGTCACACCGAAAGGGGTGGTCCGCCGGAGTCTAGAAACCAACCACACAAGTGAGAACATTTTTTTTTTTTGGTTTTCTGGCTGAATCTTCACACATAAAGAAGGCTCTAATACCAATGTAACATGCGGAAGCTCGTTGGAAGAATCGGTAACTGCAATGCTCAGAATTCAGCAATCATTCACGGCGAATATAACGCACAACATAGAAGATGATGTGTAGAAAATATAGAGGGAGAGAGGGAGAAGAGGACACAATATTGGGTCCCGAATACCCTCAGTGGGGCCCCCACCATGAATGGTGTATTTGCTTTATTAGAATGATGTAAATCTGAAAATAAACATTGGTTCTTGACTTGCACTTTTCACCTTGGCTGGAGCACTTCCCCTTGGCTGTCCTGGCCCTTGGAACGCACCTACCTTTGTGAATTATGAGATGAATGATTGAATTATGGTCTTGGGTTTTTATATCCCTTCAACCTGCTGATCGGTTTGCTCTCCAGGAGTCAGCCTGCTGCAGGAAAATTCACGACCAGATCCCATGCAATTAAATGCATAATTCCGAGAGTTTTCACACTGGCTGGGCTACGCATGCTCTGGCTGCTGTCTAGATGGCTGTCCCAGCCTGCGCATGGCTGTGGGACAGCCTCTATTGCCTGGCCGCCGTGCTGGGCAGGGCCTCTAGGCCTGTCAGCTGGCTGGCCAGGCCCCTTGGCCAGCCCGCCCAGCCCTTCTATGGGCTGGTGAGAAACACATGGGGCCTTTGTTGGCCCCTTGGGGTGGTACATGGCCTATCCCTTGCCCATTCAAGGGATGGAACATCCCCTTCTTGGGGTAGCCCTAAGGGCTGGCCCCGTCCTACATGCAAACTACATGCAATTCCTACAGACGCCTGGTGTCCGGTTGCAAACCTAACACTCAGATCATTTGACATCATTCGAGAGGGAGACTCACAGTACGGACTGGCATTGCTTCATGTGCAGGACAATGCACACCTGACCTTCTTGTTCAGATATGTCTACGACTCTACGTGGCATCTATGCTCCATATCTCTCTCTCTTGCACTCTCCTCCAGTTGGCCAGATTCAGTAGCTCCAGTCGGCCAGCACTCCCCACCTATAAATAGGTGGGTTGGCCTCTCAGTTTTGTATCTTCCCTAGTCTATCTTTTGCTCCCTCACTTATGAGACTTCTTGTGTCACTTGCTTGGGACTATATTGCTTCAGTATATTCAGCATAGTTGCTCCATCTCTCTCTCTCTCTCTCTCTCTCTCTCTCTCTTGCACTCTCTATTCAGCACACTCTAGTGCTCTTTTGCTTCCGCTCTGTGCACTCTTTCAAAAAGTAGTAAAGTAGACCAAGATTAGTCATCTCAAAGGTATGACTTAGAAGATCCATAATCATAGTAGTGCGGTCAGGGCCAGATCCAATGAGAATAAGATCATCAACATACAAAATGACAATCACAATGTGATCTTCCTCTATCAAAACATAAAGGTTACTGTCCGTAGGAGTTCTCTCAAAGGAATGAGAAAGAAAGAAAGCATCAATCTTTTGGTATCACGCCTTGGGAGCCTGTTTAAGGCCATAAAGAGTTTTTCGCAGAAGATAAAAATGGTCCTCAAAACCATTGTGGATGAAGCCAAGGGGTTGTGCAACATATATTTCCTTTTGAAGGACTTGGTTGAGAAAGGTGGACTTGACATCCATTTGAAAGATGGGCCAAGAAAAGTGGGTAGCAATGGCAAGAACAGTGCGAATAGTGGTATATCTGGCAGTTGGAGCAAAAGTCTCCTCACCTTCCTTATGGGCACAGCCCTTAGCCACCAAGCGGGCTTTATATTTGTTGAGTGAACCATCTGCAAGAAACTTCACTTTGTAAGTCCATTTGACGCCAATAACCTTCCTATGAAAAGGGCGGGGAACAAGTCCCCATGTCTGATTTCTGTTAATGGCATCCATTTCCGCCTCCATCGCAAGCCGCTACTCAAAAATTTGTAAGGCCTCCTTTGGTGTAGAAGGCTCCGCATGATGTAGCAAGGAAGTCATCAATGCAAAATTAATTGTAAGTATGCCGGCACTCTGAGTTTGTAATCTGGCAGATCTCCTCAATCCGGATGGAGCAATCCTAGACTGATAAATGGTCGGAGAAGGGACTTGAGAATCCCGCAATGTAGAGAGAAGCCACCGTGGAGGGAGAGAGGTGCCCTGCGGAGGTGGAGGAGAGGTAAGAACCAATGGTGAGGGTGGAACCAAGGAAGGAGTTGATGAAGTTGTTGGTGATTCCAAGGATCTGGTAGTCTCTGGAGTTTCATCAAAGCGCACGTCCCAAGATAATATAACTTTCTCTTTTTTGGGATCCCAAAGCCAGTGTTCACTGTAGCCGACGAAGATCATTTTGGTGGATTTGGAGTCAAACTTTGTCCGATGAGAATCGGAACATGAACATGAGCATCACATCTAAAGACATGGAAATGAGAAATTGATGGCTTTCTCCTAGAATATGCCTCCTCTGGAGTCTTTCCATTGACCGCCTTTGTGGGGGAACGGTTGATGATGTACACAGCAGTGTTAACTACTTCAATCCAAAGCTTTTGAGGAAGCTGAGAAAGAGAAAGAAGGGATCGAGCCATCTCAACCACGGTCCCGTTCTTTCGTTCTACTACCTCATTTTGCTGAGGAGTGTGGGGAGTAGAAAACTGTCTCTGTATGCCGTGATAAGTACAAAAGTTAGTGAATGCTCGAGAAGTAAACTCACCACCATTGTTGGAGCACACTTTGACAACTTTGTGGCTAGTGTCGGCCTCCACCACAGCAACCCATTCTTTGAACTTTGTAAATGTATGTGATTTCTAGGACAGGAAAAAGACCCAGACCTTCCTGGAAAAATCATCCACCAATAAGAAAAAATATCTTGCTCCTCCAGGTGTGACCGTAGTCATAGGTCCGCTCAAATCCATATGGACAAGCTGAAGAGCGGTGGAAGCCCTGAAAGAGGCCTCCTATGGAAATGAATCCCGATGTTGCTTGCTTTGAAGACAAGCTGAGCAGATGCCAGACATCCGAGGTAGTTGAGGCAAGCCTTCCACCATGTGGCGGGAGACAAGAAGATCGAGTGAAGAGAAGGAAAGATGCCCATAACGGGCATGCCAAAGAGTAGTATCCTCCTCTGTAAGAAGAGCCTGATGAGAGGCTAGAAGTTGGAACAGATAAGAATGATCAAAATGGGGTCCTCTTGAAAACTGGTGATCTTGTAAAGACCACCCTCTTGAATGCCCTGAGCAATAATCCTATGAGAATCTTTGTGAATGATCCTAAAACTTGATTATCAAAGTATAAGCCATAGCCTTTTTGGGCTATCTTAGAGACAGAAAGTAAGTTTTTGGATAACATTGGAACATAAAGGACATTCTCTAGGTACTGGGGCTTGCCTGAGGGAGTGACTAGAGGAATATTACCCATAATCAGTGTATCAACAAGTTGATTGTTAGCAAGTCGGACCTGCATAGAGATAGAGTGAGAGTCCTCCAAGATATCGTTGTTGTGAGTCATTTGAGAAGTAGCCTTGGAATCCACTATCCAGTCCTCCAGAAAGGTAGAAGTCCACACCTCAGTGGATGAGGTGCACTCTTCGACTAGAACAAAGGCCACATCTTTGTCTTTGGGTTTGGATTCTTTGTCGTTGGAGTCCTTTTGTTTTGACTTTTTCTCCTCATCTCTCTTCTTCTTAAAGCAATTGGACCGAAGATGGCCAGCCTTGCCACCGTAGTGACATTTCCTCTCCGTAGATTTGTCCTTATCTTTTCCTTTATCTTTATCCTTGGAGCCTGAGGCAGACTCCTCCTTGGATTTGTCGCCGTGGGTATTACCTCCTTTGGGTTGCCACTTGGGCTTCCCTTTGGTTGAAAAAGCTGACTTAGTAGGAGAAGAGTTAGAGATCTTCATGAGATCGAGTGATGGGTGGTCAGATATACGCAAGAGGAATGTGTACAGTGTTTTGGTGTCCTCTTGCAAGGACACTATGTTTTTGCGTGCCATTGATGTATCTATGCCTGGCACAATGGTGACACAGAGTTTATATAGTCACACCTGCGAGAGGCTATCATGGAGGTAGGCCCACAAAACATAGTGTAGGTGGTCACTGACAACGGTATCAATTGTGTCTCTATGGGACGGATGCTAGAGGATGAGTTCTTGTGCAGATTGTATGGGCTCCATGTGCATCCCATAGCTTAGACTTGCTCATTGAAGATCTTGCAAAGATTGGGTGGATTGCGGACATCTTTGACACTGTGTGTAGCTTGGTGAAGTTTGTTACCAAGAGGCCCAAGGTCTTGGCAATGTATCGTGACAATAGTGACCTTGAGCTTTTGAAGCCCTCACAAACCAGGTTTGCATACATGTTCATGTGGTTGAGAGGGTCATAGTTGTTACGAGGCGCACCTCTAACAGTTCGAGGCATACGATTGCCTGATCGAGGCGTCCACGATTTTTTTTTTTTGGTTGGTTTGGGTCTTTAGACGGGGGCTTTAAGGGCCCAAGGCAGCCCCTCTCACACACACTCTCTCTCCCTCTCTCATACATTCTCTCGCTCCCTCCCTTAAGCCTTTCTCAAGACCCAAAGTTCAAAGTTCAAATTTCAAACATACTAGGATGATGATGTTTTTTATACGCACTATTGGAGCTATCTCTATACTCTACCAGTTCATTTTAGTTCATTTCATTTTACTTTGTACCCTTGAATCTTGAATCTTGATGATGTATCCAGATGATGAGGATGGACTATTTTGGTCTCATAGGTCATTTTGGCCTTTTGCAGACGTTTAATACAGCTTTCTTTCTTTCACACACACACACTCTCTCTCCCTCTCTCATACACACCCTCTCTCTCCCTCCCTCAAGGCTCATACATACACACTCTAGTCTCTCTCTCTCTCTCTCTCTCTCTCTCTCTCAACTTTCACTATATATATATATATATATATATCGCAAAGTGATGCAAGAAGGTTGATGGAAGGAGGTAGAGGCTTTGGTGAGTGCTCTTCAACCAATCTACAGTGTTCTTCGCATCACTAACATGGAGGGCATCACCCTTGGACTCTTGTATGAGTTCATGGACTGGATTGATCATTGGAGAGGCTCTTAACCGATGCACTCTCTTGACAAATGAGAGGTACTCAACATGCCAAGTTCCAAGTTCCAACTAGTTGTCTTCTTGTTGTAACTTGTATTTTAGGCTTTAGCTAAGAGCTTTGATCATTCATGACTAATTTTCAGGGTTGAGGACATTTGACAGGTTTGGAACGAGTGGTGGGATTGGTTCCATAGACCAATCCACGATGTTACCCACATATTGCACCCTCTCTGGCGGAGTGAGGAGTAGTATGGTAATGAAGAGTTGGAAGACGGACGGCAGGATTACATTCAAAAATGGACAGGAGGCGACGTGGAACTCATGAGATGCTTGGAGGATGAGCGGCTAGTGTACAGAAATGCCAACAACACGCATTTGGGTAAGGGACTTTCCAATAGGGTTAGGGAAGCCTTGGGATTAGGGAAAGCACGCTTGAATGGGTGGCCAAGGTTCAATCCAAGGTTATTGACTATTTATGACTGGAGTGTTATTTATAGTAGCAATAAGCACTATATAAGTGAGTCTTGGGTTATTATCGATTCATGGTGGACTAGACTTGGACCAAGAGGCTTACTCTTGCCATGGACGTGGTGGATCACAGGCGATCTTGTCGAGGGTCCCTTAGGATAGGCTCTGGTGGTATGGGACGCCGGTGCTCAATATTAATAAATCCAAGGTTATTGGCTATTTATGACTGGAATGTTATTTATAGCAGCAATAAGCACTATATAAGTGAGTCTTGGGTTATTATTGGTTCATGGTGGGCTAGACTTGGACCAAGAGGCTTATTCTTGCCATGGACATGGCGGATCATAGGTGATCTTGTCGAGGATCCCTTAGGACAGGCTCTGGTGGTATGGGGACGCCAGTGCTAACTGGCTTGGCTTGTGGGAGTGGAACCTTAGCTCTTGGCTGAACACCCCCTCATCCACAGAACCATCATTCATCTTTTGTTAATATGTGATTGAATGTTTTATTGCTAAATTTTATGTAATACATACAATTGATTGGCATTTTCCTTTCGGTTGCAATAGCTGCTAGGAGCACTTACTTGATTGATACAGGATGTCTTTTTGTCAGGGCTGAAGGATCTACAGCCAGACCTTTGTATAACAGCTGCATACGGAAATATCTTGCCAAAGAGGTTCTTGGAGATTCCAACCCATGGTAAGAGTATGGTCTTCTTATGGGCAACTACGCATGTAAACTGTGTGCTTTATCCTTCAATCTGCCATAACAGTTGATATAATTCTTGTGTGGAATGGTCTCTTTGATGTGAAAAGGTAGTGAGTACTTTAT
This sequence comes from Cibotium barometz, assembly GCF_041138505.1. Classification (NCBI taxonomy): domain Eukaryota; kingdom Viridiplantae; phylum Streptophyta; class Polypodiopsida; order Cyatheales; family Cibotiaceae; genus Cibotium; species Cibotium barometz. The sequence continues at coordinate 26,878,839 of NC_141077.1, forward strand.
GGACAGATATAAAGGACGCTTACGTGTATATGGGTACCATGTGCATAAATGTAGAGGACAATTTATTTTCTTGTCTTCTTGCAGAACATAACACTATGCGCAATCGATCACCAGTGCTTGCTGTGCTGTGAGTGCTTTATACAGTGCACTAGAGATTGAAGGTTACTTGTTATGTATTTATGGGATACTCTAAGGGGAATTACCAGGATTGTCAAGTGTAGAGGGCTAAGCTAGGGACTGAGGTGGACAATGTGTCAGTCGAGTGCAGAGGGACAGGTCCAAGGCATCAAAGACATTGTAAAATTGGTAATGTTCGAAGACTAAGGTTTACACTGGCCAATGGGAGCTGCTGGGTTAGGCAAGCATTAGGGCAGGCTGCCAATCATTGCAACATGGCCATTTCTTGTCTTGTTACAAAGCAGAATGTTATGCTCAATTGATCACTATTGTTTTCTGTGCCATGAGTGCTTTATACAGTGCACCAGATATCGAAGATGTGTGGTGTTACACTGTACATGTCCTGTGTTCGGGGATACTCGGGGAGGATATGGAGATTGATCATTGGGAAGTGTAGATGGCTACGTTAGGAGCTGAGGTGTCCATTTGTTTAGAGAAGTGCCAAGACATCAAATAAAACATGAAAATGTTTAATATATAAGGGGTGTGAAGACTAAGCTTCACATTAGCCAATTGCAGCCACTGGGTGGGCAGCGAGGGGGATTCGATCTATTTATGAGGCTAGAAGCCTAAAGAAAAATTACTAAAATAGACTTGAAGAAGATACGGATCATGCTAGAGCAAGCCATGGCTAGGAGGTGCAAGAAAGGGATCTAGGCAAAGCTTTGATACCACTGCAAGAGGGAAAGCTGCAAAGAAAAGAAATCTGCACATGGAGTACACACATGTGCAATCTCATATGGGAGGAGGACACCATGGAAGCTTGCAAGAAGTAGGAAGATGTGTAATCTAGATTAGTAAATGATTGATACCTCATTAGGCTCAATAGTTGAGCCCTCATTACACACTACATTATTGTGTCCAGCCTTTTATACTTGAGCCCTCATTACACACTACATTATTGTATCCACCCTTGCGGCCTTGGTCCTTAGCTCTATGTCCACATCCATTATTAATGTACCATGGCCTTTGGCCCATGTAAGTATATACTAATCAAGAGTAAACACGTTACAAGAGGTGAACGAAAGAAGTAGCCCTCTCCATTTTTGTGAATTTGTATTTTCTATGAAGCAAGCAACACAAATTTAGAGGATGATGTGAATATCAAAAACTGACGGCTCGCTGAAGCTTCCGCTCCCCCCTGCTCGCGCTGCAGCCTGCACGCACTCCCCTCTCCCCGCCCTCGCGACTGTTCCCCCCGCCTGCCCTGTTTTTTGCCGCCCTCGCGTTTGCTCCCCCCCCCCCCCCCCCCCCGCCTGGTCTTCTTGCGCCCCCCGCTCCAGCTCTGTAGCGCCCGCCCCCCTGCTCCTCTCTTTCGCGCCCCCCTGATTCTCCCCTTCTTCAGCGACCCACCCCCTCCGCTAGCCTCCGCCCTCTCTCCCCCCCACGCCCTTTCGCGTTGCCTCCACCCCCCGCCTGCTTTTTCGCCGCCGCCTTACGCCCCTCCCCTTCTTTCTGTGTTTTTCCGCCCCCTCTGTTTTTCTCTGCCTTCCGCCTTTTCCCCTCCGCCTTTTGTGCAGCTCGGTTCTTGCAGGACTCTCCGCATTCGCTTCGCCTTCGACCTAGCTTCAGACACTGATGGAGGCTCCTCCTGCCCCACCTCAGAGGGAAGCCCCCTCGCCCGCCCCTGAGGATACCCCCATCAGGCTTTCTCTTTCGCCAGAAGAGGAAGCGAGCCTCGCCGCAGAGGTGGAACACCTCCAGGCACATTCCACCATCTGCCGTATAGTCGGCACTCGCCCTAGCAGAGGGGAGATCCGGGATCTTCTCCAGGCCCGCCTTCTTGCAGATGTGGGCAAGATTCTGGACGTTCAGTTACTGGGCCGTGGACACTACCAGATTGAGTTCAAGACAGCCCAGAGCGTGGCATAGGTCCTAGCCATGAGTCCCCTTGACATCAGGGGCGCTCGGGCATTCTTCAGACCTTGGCAGCATGGTTTTGACCTAGCAGCAGCGGCCGAGCAGGGAGAGCGCCTATTCCATGTTACAGTTTGCTTCCCTGGACTCCGCCGCTAGTACCTTCCGCTCCTTTCTAGGCTAGGAGCATTGGTGGGCTCGATGCTTGAGACTGGCCCCACAACAGCTTCAGTGGTGGCTAGAGCAGCTGGGCTACCTTCGGTCAGAGTTTTGGTTCCTGACATCTCCTCCCTTCCAAAGGTCATTCAGCTACCTAGGATGGGGGGGGATGGATTGATCAGAGAGTGGAGTTTTCGGGGCTCCCGAACCAGTGTTTTATATGCAGGTAGGTCCAGGAGACCCCGACCTTCACCGCAGCAGCAGGCCCCCGATGGCCCGCCCACAGATGCGGCTCGGCAGGCAGCCTCCGAGACACCTGCTCAGCCCACAGAGACCTCGGAGTGGCAGCCTGGACAGGGGCGCCGTAGAGGGAGACAGCCACAGCAGCACGCCCAGAGACCGATGCAGCAGCAGCCGCAGTCTCAGCATCACTGGGTTCCCCTGAGGAACTTTGCTCCCCTCCAAGAGGAGACCCCAGCGCCGACTGAGGACCAGGAGATGCCAGCACCCCCTCCTTCGCCCCCACCCCCCCTCCCCCGTCTCCCCCTCCCGCCTCGCTTCCACCTTCGCCTCCTCCCGTTCCCGCTCCGGTTTTGGCAGCGGCTCCTTCTCCACCCCCTTCTTCCCCCCCTCCTCCCCCTCCGCTCGCCTCAGCTCCCCGAGAGGCCCTGGCAGTTCCCTGGCGCTCACCTGGAGTCCGGCGGGCACTGAGCACCGACCTTGCTCGAGCACCGCAGAGGAGACTTACCATGCCGATTCGGGCTTCACGGATATCCTCTATCCGCAGTCGACTGAGTTGTCTCGACACTAGACAACGCTCGGAGGCTTTTGACTACTCCTTCACACGGCTTTTTGTAGCGAGGGCCCCCATGAGCCAGCACCCATCAGAGTTCATGTAGTGATACCTCCGGCCCGAGGGGAGGAGGCACTTGATTCAGCGGTGGCCTTCTCCTTCCCTCTCTGTGGCCCTAGCGACCGGGAGTGGACTCTGGATCTCGCTCTTAGCATTTTGAAGACTCAGGCAGTTGAGTTTTCTCACCATGTGAGCGATCTGGAGGTGATAGACCTGATAGGCCGACTCTGGGAGTTGGCTCATTTTTTCTTTGATACCGGGAGTGGATGCCTCCGGAATTCGACATTTGGTGGTTCGCAAAGTGGCAGACTTAGCACGCGACCCTGGTTATGTATGCATACACGAGGTTGCTCTCTCTGAGCGGGAGGCAGTCGCCATGGGACACAGCCATTGGCGCCTGATCCGAGATTCTTGCAGCACACCGGGTGGGCAGATTCGTAGCCGCTCGGATGGGGACTATTCTCCATCCAAGCCGCTTGCGAAGGCCCGCCGTACGGGCTGAGACAGCCTCCACCTTTCAGCGGAGCCAGCCACAGAGGCTCGGGATGCTTGCAGACAGACTGTGTGGGTCCATGTGCAGAGGAGGGTCACAGATCGTATGCGCACAGTTTTGGGTGAGCCCCTTTCAGAGGATGAGCTTGTTGATTCTTTGAGGGTCCTTCCGCGTCATAGTTGCCCTGAGGAGGACGGATTGACGCCTGCCTTTTTTATGCGCTATTGGGACCTTTTGGGGCCAGGCCTCCGCAGGGGCTTTCAGTATGTTTTGGACACTGGGGTGATGCCACAGAGCTTTTCAGAGGGCTCGATCTTTCTTATCCCCAAGGGGGAGGGAGTGTCAGATGATATTCGGCATTGGAGACCTATTACGATCCTCAATACTGTCTACAAGGTCTTAGCAAAGGCCTTGAGTTTGAGGATCCAGCCCTTCCTTGGGGAGTTGATTCATGCTTCGTCAAGGAGCACAGTATCCTTGACAACATTTTCACCTTCTGGGAGACGACGGCCCAAGCTAGATTTGTCGGTGAGGACCTGGTCGTGATGCTTCTCGATTTTGAGAAGGCATACGATAGAGTCGATTGGGGTTTCTTAGAGGGCACTATGCTTCGCCTGGGCTTTGAGCTAGTTTGGATTCGAGGAGTGGCGGCTCTATATTCCACAGCTCGTAGCCAGGTGCTGATGGCAGGAGGACAGGGGCCGAGTTTTGAGTTGACCAGATCAGTCCATCAAGGGTGTCCTCTCGCCCCGTTTCTTTTTCTCTTCTTTGCTGAGTTAAGAGCATGTATCTGACGGCAGAGGAGGTGGGTTTGAGAGGACTCCAGCTACCAGTCCGGGGTGAGGACCTGCTCGATATGCTGAGTTTGCTGATGACACGGGTTTGTTTTTGCATGGCCAGGAGGCCAATCTTCAGAGGGCAGAGCAGTCGCTTCAGGTTTTTAGTGCAGCTTCGGGAGCATTGATCAATTGGTGCAAGACAGTGGCCTTTTGGATCAGTAGCGCTCCCACTCCGGCATGGAGCCCAGACCCGGGTTTTAGATGGATTCCTCCTGGCATAGCAGTGCGGTATTTGGGATGCCAGATTGGACTAGATTTGTCACCTGAGCAGCACATCGCCCCGCTTCTTCTGAGCATTAAGAAGAAGCTTTTGTATTGGAGTACAGCTCGGCTATCCTTGGTTGGGAGAGTGGTGGTGGCAAATCATGTGCTTTTAGCGACCATGTGGTACATCACATCTTGCTGGATCTTCTCGAGCTCTTGCATCAGCCAGGTACAGAGGCTGATCAGGAACTTTCTTTGGTCTGGGCGGGATGGTCAGCAAGCCCGGGCTAAGGTTGCTTGGGCAGTTATTACTCTTCCGCTGGCCCAGGGGGGCTTGGGCATTATAGATCCAGTTGATCAGAGTAGAGCCTTATTGGGGAAGCTTATTGTTCGGGGGCTGCTTCCAGGCGCTGAGCCTTGGAAAGAGCTTCTTTTTCAGCGACTGCAGGCTAGGGCTCCCCCAGCAGGGGGCACTTGGGCACCAGAGATACGATGGATCTTCATTGAGATGAGGAGGACAGGCCTCAGTAGAGGATGGGAGGACAGATTTGCCTTGAGCATCCTGCGAGCTTGGGAGTTGCTGAGACCGGGGCTCTCTCAGAGACCACCTTCTTGTGATGAGGAGTGGGCCAGACAGTCGCTCATTTGGAGCCCAGTGGTACGCACAGAGCAGGGTCGTATGCTGGGTTCTCGGCCTCGTCTAGCTTGGGGACCATTGGCGGCAGGCCCAGCACGTAGTTTTGGAGACTGGCAGGCCTTCTGCAGTCTCCCAGAGGAGATCCAGGTGGAGAGGCTGAGTCACTTCAGAGGGGGGCTGATTATGAGGGATGACATTCAGGAGGCACTCACAGAGCAGTGGTTCACGCCTCTCGAGCCAGTGGCCCCACGGTGGATGGGAGCCTTTACACAGTTGGAGATCCTGATTGCTGTCAGAGCTTGCACTGAGGATGGTAGATGCCTCTACTATGAGATCCAGGATGAGGGCAGACTTCAGAGAGAGGAGGCGGAGTCGCCTTTGGTTGCAGAGTGCATCTTTCAGAGGATACGAGTAGTGGCCGCCGCTTCCCGGAAGTGGCATATTGATCCAGACCCTGTAGATGTGGACTCTGATTGGCGCATATGGGCATATCGTTGGCCCGGCTCCAGTGGGACCCTGGCGAGTACGAGTGGCATGATCCTTATGCATCCCCCGAGGCCACAGAGATCACCTTTTTCCAGTACACTGTTCGGTTGGGGAGACATATTTTGACTGCGAGGAGGATGGTCTCTCCAACTGCATCGGAGCATTGGCGGCTACAGGGACTCTCACAGGAGTTCCTGGAGGATTTTTAGACCAGGCTTTGGGCTAGTCGACAGGCACGCAGGATCTTGACTTTCCAGTGGCTGGTCGCCCACAGGGGCTCTGCAGTTGGCACCTGGCTTGTCTACAGTGGTCTTCCGGCGGCCTGCGTCCGATGCGGCCACCCTTTGGAGACACAGAGACACTGCCTATGGGACTGTCCTCAGGCGCAGCAGATTTGGCTGCGGATGCTGCGCATTCTGGCCCCCCTCTCTCCAGAGGGCATGTATACGTGGCGTGCCGCTGCTTGGTCGACTTCGTCAGGGCCTGCTCTGGGATATGAGACGGAGCAAGATAGCCAGGCCATCAGATTCATTAGGGGCCAGCCTCGCCTTGTTCCTTTACCGGATTTCTCGTCCGCCGGCTGGACACAGGAGAGGGATCTACGATGGGAGCTCCTCAGGAGCCTCACCATCTGGTTCACCTGGAGAGCCCGGTGTTTCAGGGCCTTTGAGGGGAGACTGGAGCCACCAGCAGAAGAGACTGTTCGGGGGATTTGGCAGGAGTTGATCCACACCCTGCGAGGACAGTATGACCGCATCCGGGGCGACTCGGATGAGGCGATCTTGCGGCGCCAGGCCTTTCACACCACTTGGCGCAGCGGCCCCTTCTATACCCTACACGCGGGTTCCCCCCGCTGGCACTACAGGCCACCTGTTTGGCTTTTCCCCCCTCCTATTGTACGATATAGCCCCTCAGTTCTTTGTACTGATATTGGTACTTTTTTGCACCTAGGGAGAGTCTCCCTAGCTGCCTTGATTGGATCTCTGCTTTGTTTTCTTATGAGCAGGAGAGGGTCTTTTGTAGCCCAACGGGCGTTTTTTATATCACTAATGAAAGGATCTTTTCTCGAAAAAAAAATAAATTTAGAGGATGATTTAAGGGTATAGCAAGCCAAGTACGTAACTGATGTGACCCTAATCATTACTTGCCTTTGATTTAACCCTTTATTAGGATAAGTCTTTCTTTTGGAGGAGCTGCTTATGGTGTATATATGCATGTAGTCCAGATTGTCCATCTCACACAAGCTAAAGTTTCAGCTTCCCTTGTTTTTCAAGGAGCTGTTTGTGGAGTATATATGCCCAAATCACCACGCAGTCCGTATTGGACACCTTGCACTTTAATAATTTATTGCCTTCTGATTGAACCCTTTGTAAGGATACGTTCTAAAGAGTTTGAGGAAGCTCCAATTGTGGTACAACTACACAATAATGTCCAAGGATATAAACCTCCATATTTCAGTGGAGAAGAAAAGGATTCATCATTATAAGTTCCACACACACACGCATGGGAGAGTTGACCTCTCACGTGCCTCCGGTGGGACCCGGGCGAGTGAACTTGGCATGATCCCGCTTATTGGGAGGAGACTCTCGATGCCCCCTTCTTTGTGTATATAGTTTGGCTAGGTCGCAGGATTCAGATGCCAGAGATTGATGCAGCAGTAGTACATTGGTAGTGACAGGGCCTCTCACAGCGCTTCCTCTCAGATTTTTGGAAGAGCCTCTAGGACAGTTTTCAGCCTCGAAAGATCACCCTCTTTCTCTGGCTGATGGCATACAGGAGCTTGGCGGTGGGCACGTGGTTGGCCATTGGAGGTCGACCAGCAGCTTGCACGAGGTGCGGCCACCCTCAGGAGTCTTAGCGACATTGTCTTTGGGATTGCCCAGGTTTGGCAGCGTATTCTCTGCATCTTCACGATAGATAGGGCCTCAACCGGGATCATTACTTGGGGCATTGTCCCTTGGGTCACAGAGGCTGAGGTTGTGACTCGTGAGGGATTATCAGGAGGATGGTGGGGGGCTTGCCCTTCAAGTTTCTCACCTCTGCATTTCGGCAGTACTAGCCAGTCACAGTCCCATCTACAGACCACTAGAGACCGGGCTCATGTTAGAGATGGGAGATTTGCAGTAGCATTGCAGCCTGGCACATATGGCGAGCTAGATGCAGTGAAGCCATTGAGGGTACCCACACTCCGCCTGTGGAGTCCATCGGGAGCATTTGGCTCGACATCATTCATACCCTCCGCAGTCACTGGGGGAAGTTGTAGGGTGGCTCTGATCGCATGCAAAAGCGGCGGGAAGCTTTCTTGAGGCTCTGGCGGCCTGGCCCTTTTCTCATGGACAGATGGGGTGATCCCACTTGGCATTACAGACCACCTGTGTGGTTACTCCCCCCGTCCTCTGGATGAGATAGCCTTCTCCTCATAGAGCGGCCAGCCGGAGGGGAAGTGCATCTTTCTCCACCCCTTTTGATTATTTGATCCCTGCCCTGTACATGAGGCTAGGTTGTATCTAGTCCTTCGTGGTTGTATTCAGCCGTTGTTTTTCATTAACTAATAGAAGGATCTATTTCTTAAAAAAAAAAAGTTCCACACACACACACACACACACACACCACCCTTTCTTTTTATATCCCCTTCCTGCACTCTGTTTAACCAAATGAGCAAGAAAGAGCTTGGAAAGCCTTGAATCATTCTCAACCAATACTTTCAAAGTCCTTTCTTTTTGGGTTAACAGCTCTCCAAGGTCTTTGGAAGAAGCAAGCTTCGTTCTCCTTTACACCCTAATCATGGCAAGCATTTCATGAATACAGACCCTAGTGGTCTTCATGGTCATGATATGCCAGGTGCGTCATGAAACGTGTTTCAAAAATGTTTTGTACTATTGGGGGGATGAAAGTGCTTGAAAAATCCCTGAAACATCATAAAATCCCTGATATATGTTCCCCAGGGAAAAAAATCCCTGTTATATGCGAAATTTGACCATTTTTAACTATGAGAATCAAGCATTTTTCATTGTGAAACCTGATTCCTGATTTTTGATTGTTACAATTAGAGAGTCTAGAGCTTTAACTTTCACTATATAGTGTCTCTGAGGTGGGGTTTCTTTGTTTTCTTTATGTGAGGCAGGTTGCTATTTGATAGCTACCCCATTTTTTTTTTCCAGAGGAACTGATAAAAAGATAGGAAACATATGAAACGTTTTCAAAAAAGCTGCTGCACTCTTTTCCCAGAGTATGAAATGCATTTCGTTGTTACTATGTCCATAATGTTTTGCAACTTTTCTGTAGCACCTCCTGCCGCTTTTCTCTGAGGCAGAATGCTTAAACAGGTTCACTAGCATCAGGTTGCCATGGGCTGTTCTACCTCGTTTCTGTGGGAGAAGTAGAATTAGGGTTAGGTTAATTCATGTGGGAGACATACACAGAGAGAACAAGGGAGAGAGAGAGAGAGAGTTGTGGGAGACATACACAGAGAGAACAAGGGAGAGAGAGAGAGAGAGTTGTGGGGATAAGTCAACTCATGGGAATGAGTGTGTGACTCCCCTATCACACATGTAAATTGCACTAGTACACATAGTGCACTTAGTACATTAAAAGTACTAAGTGTACTATGTACTATAACTTATGGGCTTGTACACACTATAAGGGTGGGCATAACGCCTTTACCCCAACAACCTCCCACTTAAAGGCAAAGTGCCCTTAAGTAAAGGAAAAGAAAAAATCAGCATGTACATGATAATATACAAGGCCATATCAAGGCTGAAACTGGCCTCATCCAATGCCCATCAAGTGTCTGCAATGAGCAAACCGCTCCGGAGGCAAACTCTTTGTCAACAGATCAGCCGGGTTGTCATCCGTATGAATCTTAACAAGCTGAATTTGCTTGTTCTCTATCTCCTCTCTGATGAAGTGATACTTCACATCCACATGCTTCGTCTTTGCATGAAAGACAGGGTTCTTTGCCAACTGGATGGCACTCTGACTGTCACAATGCAACAATGGAATATCCCCTGTATAACCCAAATCAACCACTAACCGAGATAGCCATAATGCCTCCTTGCAAGCCTCTGTGGCTGCAATATACTCGGCCTCTGTAGTAGATAAGGCTGTGCACTTCTGCATCCTGGATATCCATGACACAGCACCTTCTGTGAATGTAAACACATAACCGGTAGTAGACTTCCGGTTATCTGGATGACCGGCATAATCCGAATCCGTGTAACCATGCACTCATGCATCCTGTTTGCCAAAACATATGCACATATCCTGTGTGCCCTTCAGGTATCTCATGACACCTTTCACTGCTTCCCAATGCTTCTTGCCAGGGTTGGCCATGTATCTAGAAACCACTCCCACTGCAAATGCAATGTCCGGCCTAGTAGCAACCATGGCATACATGAGACTGCCACAAGCTGAAGCATACGGAATCTTGGCCATATCAACCCTGCCACTATCTGACTGTGGGCTGTCCATAGCACTGAGTTTCACATATGGAGGCAAAGGAGTACTAGTCTTCTTCCCCCCATCCATATTGAACCTCTGCAAGACTTTGCCAATGTATTCCTTCTGAGACAAATACAACACATGTTGATTTCTGTCCCGAAGTATCCGCATACCCAAAATGTGATTTGCATCACCCAAATCCTTCATATCAAAGGTTTGATGCAGCCTCTGCTTCAAGGCATCCATCTCCTTACGAGATTTCCCGGCAATCAACATATCATCAACATACAAGATGAGGATCAATAGACTGCCATCCAAAGCTTTCTTGGTGTAAAAGCAGTGATCTATGTCACTTCTCCTGAATTTCTGAGACTTCATGAATGTATCAAATTTATGATACCATTCTCTTGGTGCCTGTTTGAGCCCATAAAGACTCTTTTTCAGCTTGCATACAAGCTTCTCCTTTCCACTTACTGCATAACCCTCTGGCTGCTGCATATATATCTCCTCATGGAGATCACCGTGAAGAAAAGCAGTCTTCACATCCATCTGAATCAAGTCCAGATCATCATGCGCAACCAAAGCCAACATAGCTCTAAGTGTGGTCATTTTGACCACTGGAGAGAAGATCTCCTCAAAGTCCACACCATATTCCTGCTTGAAGCCCTTAGCCACTAACCTGGCTTTGTATCTTGGCTTTGCATCTGGTGCAACTTTGAGCCTGTATACCCATTTGCATGGCAAAACCTTCTTGCCTGCAGGCAAATTTCATGGCACGCTCCCATAGAGCCTTGTCTGCCCTCTGTAAAGCCTCTTTATAACATGAGGGCTCCCCACAGTCAGTGAGCATCAAGTAGTCAACCCCTGGAACAAACCTGTCAGGGGCTCTGGAGGGTCTTGTGGACCTCCGTACCCAATGACCATCATTTGCAGGTTGCTGTCCAGCCTGCATATCACCCATTGGTGGCTCCTGTTCCATGCCATAAGGCTGAAAAATCATGCCCGGTATCTCCTCTAACTGTGGTATATCCATAGGGATATCTTCTGCCATCTCTGGCTGTCCATTTGGACCATTTTCAGCACCATTTAAGGGCTGGTTTTGCTGCTGTAATGGCTGATTTACAGCCCTTTGTTGCTGTCCATGATGTCCATCATCATCAAAGATGACTCTGCCAGGCTCCTGTTGCCTTGCAGGCTCCTTATACATGCATGTTTCATAAAAAATGACATCATTGCTGCGTATGATCTTTCTATTCATGGGATCCCAAAGTCTATACCCCATTTCACCTCTGTCACCATATCCTAGGAATATGCATTTGTGAGACTTAGGATCAAGTTTGGTGCGCATTTCCCTGCGTATGTGCACGTACGCAACGCAACCAAACACTCTCAAGTGCTTGTATGACGGAGGCTTCCCTGTCCATACTTCCTCTGGCACTTTCCCACCAAGCCTTGTGTTAGGTGACCTGTTTATAAGGTGAACGGCTGTCATAACAGCTTCAGCCCAAAAACCATGAGGTAATGCAGCATGTGACAACATAGAACGGACCTTCTCCTGAAGGGTCCTGTTCATCCTCTCTGCTGTCCCGTTTTGTGGAGGATCATAAGGAGTAGAGAGCTCCCTCTTGATGCCTTTAGCATCACAAAAGTCCTGAAACTGTTTGGACATATACTCTCCACCATTGTCGGAACGCAAAGCCTTTAGTGTTTTGCCAGTTTGATCCTCAACAAGAGCAACAAACTTCTCAAACACTGAAAATGTATCACTCTTCAAACGAAGAGGATAGACCCACACCTTATGTGTGGCATCATCTATAAAAAACACAAAATATTTTGTCCCTCCCAAAGAAAGCTGAGGCATCTCACATACATCTGTATGCACAAGCTCTAACTGAGCATCTTTCTGTCCAAGAGTTTTCTTGTGGGGGCACTGTAGTTGCCTACCATATATACAATGCTCACAAAACTGAAAACTTGAAAACTTTAGAGAAGGCAAGTAACCCAAACGAGACAATTGCTCCATTCCTTTTGACACTCATGTGTCCCAACCGGCTATGCCACATAGAGATTTCCGGCAGCTCGGTTGCATTTACATTAGCATGGTGACAAACACCTGCATGCATGAAATAAAGAGTGTCCACCTTAGAGCCTCTGGCAACAACCAGTGAGCCCTTACTAATCTTCCACTTTCCACGACCAAATGTGGTAACATAATCAGCATCATCAAGCTGTCCAGTAGAAAGCAGATTCTTCTTGATCTCAGGCACATGCCTGACATCATGGAGCATAAGCTGTGAGCCATCTGAAAACACAAGCCTCACATCACCTCTGCCAAGAATCTTGCATGCATGGTTATCACCCAAATAAACCACTCCTTCATTGCCAGCAGTATACCTGACAAACAAGTCTCTGCAACCTGTGACATGAAAGGAGGCACCTGAATCAATGATCCATCAGTGCATACCATGACCACCTGTAAGAAGTGAATGGACATCAAGTGAAGACGTAAATAGGACCTCATCCTCACTGCCACCTGCATGTGACACATTGATTTCTTCAATCTTGACTCCACTTTTGCCCTTTGGCTTTACATCTTTGGCTTCATCTTTCTCTTTGTCTTTGCCTTTTCCCTTTTCTTTTTGATCATTTTTCCATTTGTAGCATTGCTTTTTAATGTGTCCCTTCTTGCCACAATAATGGCATTCCAAATCCTTTTTGGAGTGAGACTTGCTCCTTCCCCTTTCTTGGCTTTTCCCCCTTTGCTGGGATCTCCCACGTGCATTCATTGCATTGGACTTTCCAACAGAGTTGTTTTTCCTGTTCATCTCTTCTTGAAGAAGAGCACCCTCAACATCTGCATATGACAGCATAGCATTCGAATTGCTAGTGGCTGTCCTGAATGTGTCCCAACTCTCGGGCAAAGTGCATAAGAGAAAAGTGGCTTTGAACTCATCGTCCATTGCCAACTTTTGATTTATAACCTGGCTGACAATACCATTAAACTCATTTAGATGGGCTGTCATAGAAGCCCCTTCCTTCATCTGAAGACCTATGAGTTTCTTCAACCAATACACTTTGCTTGAGGCACTTTGCTGGGCATACAAGTCCTGCAATCTCTGCCACATTCCCCAAGCTGTCTTCTCTTCACGAATGCTGAAAAGTAAAGAGTCTGACACAGACAACATGATAGTAGATCTTGCCAGCTCATCCATATCTTCCCACTGTTCAGCAGTAAGAGAAGCGGGTATTACACCCCTTTCTTTGATAGGCTTGTGCTGCTTCTTCTGGAGCAACACATTATAGCACTGGGTTTGCCAAATGTCATAGTTATGTGAGCCTTCAAGCTTCTTGATGTGAAGCAATGAAGAGCTCTCACCTGTGGTTGCCATAGCAATTTGCAACCTGTCAATGCCTGACTCCCTGCAAAATGTGCAAACACTGCACCAAAAGCACACAAAGTGCTCACAGTTGTTCTCCCAAGCTTTATCTCCCACTGTGGAAGCACAAATGCAACTTTTCTCCCACTGTATGTGATGAAAACACCAAAATCTGGTTGCTGCAGATTTAGGACAGCACCTTAAATATGCTCTGTTGCCCTTCCAAAGTACTGTACAGCAGTACCAAGTGCTCACCAATGATGTACCAAACCTGTACCGGCAAGTACAGCAGCTGAAATTGAACCTTTTGGTCACTCAAAACAGTGTACAGCCATGCCAAAACTTGCACAAAGCTGTGCCAAATCTGTACCAGCAAGTACAATAGCAATAAATGCTCTCCTGGCTGTCCAAATGAGTGAAAATCAGACTTTTACAGTCCTATACACTGCATACAACAGTTCCGAACAGAAATTGGGCAAAAGCCCCTTGACTGCAAGCTGATTTCTGAGGATTCAAGGCATAAATGTCTTGCCTGCTGCTTTGCCAAGCTCAACAAGCATACGAACTTGAAAAGCCCCTTGATTTAAGATCAATTTTTGATCATACATGGTACATTGACGCACATGAAGGCATCCAGAGTGTTCACGATGCTTCCCCCTGGCCACATATACATCAAATACATGAAACCCCCTTGATTTACAGGCACATTGAGTGCTTGTAAGGCATCAACACATTATCCAAAGCATCAAATGCGATTGCCTGCATGCAAATCAACCAAATCGGCACAAAAGCCCCTTGATTTGCACTGCAATTTGCTGCAATTTTACCCAAATGTGCGATTTTTCACATCATACAGCATGTATGAGTGCTTAATTGCACAATTACATCAAAAGCCCCAAATTTCGACATCCAATTTCCTGCAAATTGATCCTGATTGTGACCAATGTCACCCAATTTTGCCAATTTCGCTCAAAATTGAGCAATTCGGCACCTGTACCTGCTCAATTGATAATTGTACCTGCTCAATTGCAAGTCCCAAAAAAAAATTGAAGCAAAATACCTTGTAATTTTCTGATTTTTTGTTTTTGTTGCAGGAAAAGGGGGGTTTGCTGATGCTGCTGCAGAATTAGTGCAGATGAAGGACTCCTTTGCAGCAGCCCGTGCGAATCTCTACAGTTCTCTGATGAGACCCTTTTCTGTGCCAAAGTGCGCTGACGATGACGTCTCCGGCACGACTGCACGTGCGTGTGTCCTTCGTTGATGGAGATGGTGAAGAGGTCGAGAAATAAAGACTATTCTCCTCTCCTCTTCGTCGAACTCGCAGCTGGCCCTGAGATGTTCGCCGAGAACCGCAAGTTGGAGCCCTACTTGACAGGCGAGTTCCGTGCAGGTGGCTCCATTGCCACTGCGTACTGGCGCCAAGTGGTTTCTAGATACATGTTTGTGGCTACGTGAGTGCCGACTGCTGCTGTATGTTTACGTTGCCGCTGTTGTGCTGGGCGCTTATGACTCCATGCTTGGCACCTTCGACGCCGTGTATTCGCCTGCTTACGCTGCCTGGTTATGAATGATTCAATGCCCGCTTGGTTTACGCCTTCGCTGTCTCCGCCTACTGCTGACGCCCGCCTGTGGTGTGCTACGCGTAGCTCTGCCACGTCAACCCTTAGTCGACTGTCTTCAGCTGCAGCCTACGTAAGCTGCAGAGAGAGAGAGCCACGCTTGTGGAGGTCCCTTGCAGTTGGCGTCAAAATCTATGGCACAGTTGCTGCTGCCCCTGGCTACAACCGGCACGGAACCAACCTATGGCAGTACCCAATCAGCACCCAGCTATGGAAGTACTACAAGCTCTGATACCAGTTGTGTGGGAGAAGTAGAATTAGGGTTAGGTTAATTCATGTGGGAGACATACACAGAGAGAACAAGGGAGAGAGAGAGAGAGTTGTGGGGATAAGTCAACTCATGGGAATGAGTGTGTGACTCCCCTATCACACATGTATATTGCACTAGTACACATAGTGCACTTAGTACATTAAAAGTACTAAGTGTACTATGTACTATAACTTATGGGCTTGTACACACTATAAGGGTGGGCATAACGCCTTTACCCCAACATCGTTAAAATCCTTGGTTGTTAACTGGACATTAGCATAACGGTGCACTGCATGCCAAAAGATATTCCTCTCTCCCTGTTTTGGGTGCTTAAAAATCCATCTCCTTCTCAAATCATGATCATTTGCGCCTTAAGGAGGATGATGATGCTTGATTTAAGGATGTAGGAGGGTAAAATTTGATAAGAAATCGAAATGCAACTTTTTCCTTCAGTAGCAAGTGCTGTGAGTGAGGAGTTATACACTTATATCTAAAATCTTATTGTGAACCTTATTTTTTTGTACCTTGAGCGATTCACCTTCTATGGTGATTAGGAATGCCCTATAGGTGTCTATGCACACCTCGAGCTGATAGATAATTGCATGAACCCCTTTGCACTGAGCTGAACTTTCATAAGCGAAATATCACATACATCAGGCCTGAGGTGCTGCGTGCATGTGCCATGACTCCTGAGGCCATGTATAGAGTAGAATAGGTGTCTCCATTAGGAACAAAATGGGACATGACCTCTCGTTTCAAGGTCCTTATACAGATTGTATGGCCTGAGTGCTTTAGATTGGCCGGTGTGCTGCTGTACAGACTGTACAGCCTGATTGCACTTGATGTGAGGACAGGGACTGTGCCTCTGCAAAGGATTGTACCAAATTTGGGAATAAAAGAATACCCAAAGGTGGGAGGGATGGATCATGGGGGGCGGGCCCATTTTCAGGTTCTCAAGGCTTTGTGCAGATGAAGCACACATTGTTTGTTTTTGATCAAGTGTATCATGACGATCTTAAAGGCCAAACTTATTACAATGGTCTTAGGGCTAAGCTTCCAATCATTGAGTGGGAATGGTCCAGAATTGTCAAACCCCCACGGATCTCCTCGTAGAGCGCTCCTGAAACATGACTCGAAACTTGCAAAACAAAGCCAAACAACTTGAAGGGGGTGCAAGGGTGACTCACCACCCAACCATGACAGTCGTGGGCAAAACCCACAAGTCTTGGCTGTCCCCACCGAGCCACGAGCTCAGCTAACCAGCAAGATGCACCGACCAGTCTCTACCCCGTGACGTCCCATACCACCATGGAGCTATCCACGCGGGCCTCGAGACTGCTGCCGGGCTCGGCTGCATGCAGCAGGTGCACGTTTGCACTCGATCCAGGCTCTTGACCGTAGAGCTCTCGCAAAGACTCGCGAGACTCTATGTACAACTGACTAACCTTGGGCACCCTTTTATAGGCTCTTGGCCGGTCACCGGGTGTCCACACTTGGGTGCCTGCCCGTCCATACTTGGGTGTCCGACTGTCAGTCTATCCCTAGCCTAGCTCGCCAATCAGCCTGCCTAGCTCCAAGCCTCCCCAAGTCTCGAAGCTAGTCTTGTGTGCGTGTTGCACACGGTAGATACATTCTGTGCACATGACATGCTCCCCTTCCTCTAATAGCTCATTCTTGAGCTCAGTAAAAAGAAAATCTTGGCTGGAAGCAATGTCACATGCACTCTGCACTCAGTGCATGGTGACAAGATGGCTTATCATCAGCAGTGTAACATTTGTATATTATTAGAACCCAGTACGATTATATGTCGTACGCTATGATCCCATTGTACATCCTCACTCTAGGATAAGTCAGTCACGAGTTACGTAGGTCATTCCTCAACCTTAGCGGGTTAGTCAGTCAGTCAAGTCCCTTAACCCACTTGGAGAGAATCATTCATGCATATAGAGTCAGTAGAAGCCTTAGGGTTTGCATCAAAAAGCACTCTGCATCCTACATAATATGCATTCATATGCCTGTGCATCATTTAGAACATCCCAGAAGCCTTAGGAAATTTACTAGGATTTATCTGGTATTTTTTCCATATTTTATGGTATTTATTTGCATTTAATGTCATTTATAAACGTAAAGTTTATTAAATTATGACCAGCCAACTTGACCAACCCCTATCTAGTATAAATAGGCTTGCATAGGGCTTAGTTTCTCATTCAATCTCTTCAGTGTGCCAAGAGCTTTCCTCCTCAGCCCTAGGAGTACCCTTGCCTTGAGCACTAGACTAGTCTCATCCAGCCCTTGGAGTACTTGAGTTTTCCTTCTCCAACCCTCTGAGCACCTGCGTTTTTGCTTCAGTCATCCATAGTCTCAAGCGCAGCAGTTCAGCAGTCCCAACGCAGCAGTCCAGCAGTCCTAACGCAGCAGTACAGTAGGACAGCATTCAGGCGCACCGTACAGTCCTCCACAGTCCCCAAATCAGCAAACAGACCTGCGTTTCTGTCCAGCATCAGCCTACAGCCTTGGAGGCAGTAGCACCACGTCCTTCTCCGCCTCCAACAGCACCCGACTACATCTCCCTCTTCTTTCCGATGGAACAACAAAGGAGAGAGGACGAGGCCCGAAGGAAAGAAGAAAAAGCAGAAAGACAGGACTATGAGGAAGCCCAACGTAGGATCGACGAAGACCGGCGTCAAGCTGAACTCGCCGCTCAAGAACACCAACGTGAGCTTGATCGAGAACGTATGTTACTCGAGCACGAATGGGAAAAGGAGGCCATACACTTGAGGTATCAGTAGCTCTCAGTCTCCCCAGTCATAGGTGTCACCAGCCAGCCAGTCCGCAGCAGCATCAACCACTGTCATTCGCAGTCAACCAAACTTCAGTAAGTATGATGGTAAGTGTGATCATTCATTAGTTAATCAATTTATTCATTAGTTTAATGCTCTTTTTCCGTTAGCTAGGATTACAGACCCACAAGATAAAGTCCACTTAGCAGCTCCCCATCTCGCTGGTGAGGCAGTCACTTGGTGGCAGCATTGGTCTAGTATTCATACAGACCAGGCCACAGGTGTCACAGCCTTTGACATGGACATCTTTGTCCATGACCTGAAGACGAGATTCCTCCCGACCCAGTACATGACCGGTCTGAAAGATGAGTTCTATGGACTCAGACAGAACGGATTCCCAATGCTTCAGTTTTCCGGTAAGGTTATTACTTTAGCACAGCAATTAGGGTTATCTGCGCAGGCTAAGATGGAGCAATTCATTCGTGGATTGGACATTCGGTTCACAGTTCGTAACTTTGAACCAAGTACATATGACCGGGCTCTGACTCTCGCTCAGAATGAAGAAATGAAGCTGAACGGGGGCAAGTCCAAGCAGTCATCTCCATCTAGTACCAAACCCCAGCAGCTGCACAGACAGGGAAAGGTAACGCTTCTTCTAAAGATGCTAAGGACGGCAGTAATAGCTCCAGTTCAGGGGGTAAGAAAGATAAAGAATCTAAACCTAAGAAAACCCTTGATGAAAAGGCTAAAGCAGGCATTACTGGAGGTTATCTTCCTCCAGAGGAGCAAAGGAAGTACCAGTCAGAAAATAGATGTTTTTTCTGTCATATTATAGGGCATGGTAAGAAGGATTGCCACAATGGCAAGCGGCACAAGCTGCCAAAAGCTCCTTCTGCCACAATTGCTGTAGCCTCCCCAGCTCCTCCAGCCCCGCCTACTACCTCAAATGCAGTTCAACTTTTACCTTCTATGCATCCTATGCCATCCGTGGTATTTGATGCTAAGTAGGAGGGTGAGAGCGATGTTGCTCAGAAGAGCCTCATCCGAGCTTATGGCTTTGCCCAGGACCGACAGTTTTAGTCCTTTTCGATATGGGTAGTTCTGAAGACGCCATCTCTTCCCAGTTGGCTAATAAATTGAACTACACATTAGTCCCATATCATTTGGATGTGGACGGGTTTACACCTGGTCTTTGCATCCACATTTCCTAGAAGGCACATCAATTTGCCTTAAGGCCTCATTTCAACAAGATTTCGTCATCTCACCTCTGTTGGGGTGTGACATGATCTTAGGAATTCAGTGGGTCCGTCAGTGCATCCCATTGATTTCGCATCTCCAGGCCAGACGAGCTATCCGTAAGGGAGCACTCCTTTATGTTCGTGCTCAAACAGCCTCTTCCTCATTAGTAGCATCCGTTACATCTTCAGTCTCTCAGTTAGTAGACCTCCTATCCAGACATCAAGACATTATGCTTAGGGACGATCTCCTGCCCAGTCTCCCACCCTCCCATCCTCTCGCCCTAAGGACCATCACATTGATTTGGTCCCTGGATCAGATCCTTATAGCAGGTTTCTCGATCGTCTTTCCAAGACTTTAGAGGGCGAGTTAGAAAAGCAGTTATCTGAGCTTCTCCGAGCCGGATTCATTCAGCCTTCTTCCTCCCCATTTGCTGCACCTATCCTATTTGTCTAAAAGAAGGACAAGTCTGCACGCCTTTGTGTAGACTACAGGGCATTAAACAAACTCACGATCAAGAATAAGTTTCCTATGCCAAGGATAGAGTACATTTTGGAGCGTTTAGACAGTGCTAAGTTTTTCACTAAGATCGACCTCAAGAGTGGTTACCATCAGGTCCGCATTTTTGAAGTTGACATTCCAAAAACAGCTTTTCGGACAGAGCGTGGTCACTACGAGTTCGTAGTCATGCCTTTTGGGCTTACAAATGCACCCGCAACCTCCAATAAGATGATGTCTAGAATTTTCGCAGTTCACATTGGGAAGTGTGTTTGCATATTCCTTGATGACATACTAGTCTTCCCAGCCACTGCGGAGCAGCATGAGAAAGATGTGGAGAAAGTCTTGCAACTTTTGCGAGATAATCAGCTCTACATAAGCGCCAAAAAGTCTGTCTTTGGTGTTAAGGAAGTTCAGTATTTGGGCTACATCATCGGTTCCCATGGGATTAGACTGGATCCATCAAAGGTTCAGGAGATCTTAGATTGGGACATTCCTAAGACCGCCCAAGAAATCCGCTCATTCGCAGGTCTTTGTCAGTCCTATAGTACCCATGTCCATCAGTTTTCCAATCTTGCAGCACCTCTTACCGAATTGCTCAAGGGGGTGAAGACTCGCAAGCAGAAAGTCTCAATTACAGACAAGGCGCTTGATGCATTCCGTGCACTCCAGGAAGCTGCCTCAGAAGCACCTGTATTAAAGTTAGCATTATGGGACAAACCTTTCGAGGTTATCACCGATGCCAGCAATGTAGCCATAGGTGCAGTCCTCCAACAGGACAATAGACCCGTGGCATATTACAGTAGAAAGTTGGATGTCACCGAAAAGAATTATTCGATGTATGACAAAGAGCTTTTGGGTGTGATCACAGCGCTCAAGCATTGGAAGCCTTTTCTTTATGGACAAGCTTTCACAGTGAAAACAGACCACCAAGCACTTAAGTGGCTTCAGACTATGCCAAGTGCCCAGTGGAGTGATCGACAGGCCAGGTGGAGTCAAATCTTCCAACAGTTTGGAGGTATGATTGAATACATTCCTGGTAAGCATAGCCCAGGACTACTATTTAGTGGTCACATGAATGATTTTTTAGTTTTTACATTGCTTTCATTGTAGCTAGACTCTTTAGTACCTTTAATAGTCCACCACTTCTTTGGTTGCCTTTTAATAGCCCACATACTACTTTTTTAGTATGTGTGCTACTTTTTACTGCTTTCAAGCAGTAAAAAGTAGTCCACATACTACTTTTTCAGTCTGTGTGCTACTTTTTCTTTCAGTCTGTGTGCTACTTTTTACTGATTTCAAGCAATTCACATGTTGCTTTTAGCAGATACTCTAAGTCGAAAGTCCAGCATCCAGGCAGTCCAAGAATCTACCATTCTCGAAATCAGGGGGAAGGACTTAGATAGTATGAAAGACCAATATGTCGACCGGGGAACATTATCTTCCATTGGTCCAAGCTATCTTGAACGACACTCATTCATCCAGTGTTGGACGAACTCCATATGAAGCAGCCTTTGGTCGCCGTTTTTCTTCTCTTTTGACGAGAATGGTGTCTCCATCTTTAGAGGCTAATAAAACCACGGAAGAATTTTCCGAGATCATTGAGTCAGTCAAGGACCGCTTGGCCAAAGCTTAGGAAGCATATAGCAGACACGCAAATAAGTCTAGACGAGATGTCCACTTCAAGGAAGGAGATTGGGTCTATTTGCGTATCATAAAACAGAGATTGAAACAAGTGGGCAAACGTTGTCCCAAGCTTTCATTATGTAGTTTTGGCCCTTTTCCAATAGTTAGGAAGTTAAGTGATGTCTCCATGAAGTTAAAGTTGCCTACCAGTTGGACAATGCATGATGTTTTCCATGTTTCTTGGCTAAAACCATATGTTGGTCCAGAAGTGTTTGATGTTTCAGATGAACAGCAGCCACACGTGGTAGACGAAGTAGAAGTTATTGAGCCCGAGTAGATCCTTCTTCATCGATGGAAGCCCGGTCGACGGATACGTCAGTTCTATACGAAATTCCGAGATCGAGGTACCCACGAAGCCGTATGGCTAGACGAGGAGTTCTTCTAGGAGTACCCCCAGTTGTTGGTGGACTACTTGGAAGCCATGAACCTGCCGCCAAGCTAAGCAGGAGGGAATGTCACATGCACTCTGCACTCAGTGCATGGTGACAAGATGGCTCATCATCAGCAGTGAAACATTTGTATATTATTAGAACCCAGTAGGATGATATTTGTCGTAGGCTGTGACCCCATTGTATATCCTCAGTCCAGGATAAGTCAGCAGGCACGAGCTACATAGGTCATTTCTCAGCCTTAGCGGGTCAGCCAGTCAGTCAAGTCCCTTAACCCACTTGGAGAGAATCATTCATGCATGTAGAGTCAGTAGAAGCCTTAGGGTTTGCATCAGAAAGCACTCTGCATCCTGCATAATATGCATTCATATGCCTGTGCATCATTTAGAACATCCTAGAAGCCTTAGGGAATTTACTAGGATTTATCTGGTATTTTTTCCATATTTTATGGTATTTATTTAGCATTTATGTCATTTATAAACGTAAAGTTTATTAAATTATGACCAGCCAACTAGACCAACCCCTATCTAGTATAAATAGGCTTGCATAGGGCTTAGTTTCTCATTCAATCTCTTTAGTGTGCCAAGAGCTTTCCTCCTCAGCCCTAGGAGTACCCTTGCCTTGAGCACTAGACTAGTCTCATCCAGCCCTTGGAGTACTTGAGTTTTCCTTCTCCAACCCTCTGAGCATCTGCGTTTTTGCTTCAGTCATCCATAGTCTCAAGCGCAGCAGTTCAGCAGTCCCAACGCAGCAGTCCAGCAGTCCTAACGCAGCAGTACAGTAGGACAGCATTCAGGCGCACCGTACAGTCCTCCACAGTCCCCAAATCAGCAAACAGACCTGCGTTTCTGTCCAGCATCAGCCTACAGCCCTGCGTTTCTGTCCAGCATCAGCCATACAGCCCTGCGTTTCAGTCCAACATCAGTCTCACAACAGTATTCAGCCCTACAGCCTGCGTTTGCAGATTCCCAGCAGTTTCAGCCTTGATTCACCAGTATACATCAGTATCCAGCATTCAGTGCATCATCCAGGCATACACCAGTCATCTGGTAAAGGTATTCTATCATTCATAAGCATTTCCAGCATTCTAACATAGCTTAGAATAGTCCACCGCCTTCTTTTCTCAGCCTGAGGTGTGCAGCCCTTCCTCATGCCCTTGGGAAGAGTGCATAGGCTCGAGATCAATTCATTGAGGTGTTTCTACAGCTGTGTACAGTTCAGCCAGGCTTTCGATCCTCCGAGATCTTGTGTTTGGCTTATCTACAGTCCACAATCATTCTCTCTAAAGTAATAAAGCAAATACTATCTCGTTATCGGGATAGGGGGCCCTTCAGTGGGTAATTCGGTACCCAATCTGGTGTATAGTTCTCATATATCTCTCTCTCATCTCTTTAGAGTTTGAAGTATTAAAGTGGATTGCTAAACTCACGAAACTCAGGATATACAGAAGACGGTGTGAGCATTTGTGTGACAGGATCTTCCAATACAAAGACTTCCGCTGCATATCACATGCAAGAAATGGTGCTAGAGAGCTCAAGGAGATGTGTGGCTAAAAGCCCACTCTGAGGTATTTTATAAGCCCCCCAAAAGCGTGTGTTTTAATGTGTGGCTTTTGTGTTTTTTGTAAAAAAAAAAAAACCATATGAGATGGCTTTTGGAAAAGCGACACATAAGGCTTTTAAAAGCCAAGCATAAAAGCTACTTGTTTTTTTAAAACCCACGCCGCAAGACCGCATCCGGATGAGGCGATCTTGCGGCGCCAAGCCTTTCACACCACTTGGCGCTGTGGCCCCTTCTACACCTTACACACGGGATTCCCCCGTTGGCACTACAGGCCACCTGTTTGGCTCTTCCCCCCCCCCCCCCTATTGTATGATTTAGCCTCTCAGTCCTTTGTGCTGATGCTTGTATTTTGCAGCACCTAGGGAGAGTCTCCCGGGCTGCCATGCTGTATTCACTGCTCCTTTTCTCTTATGAGCAGGAGAGATTTTTTGTAGCCCTACGGGCGTTTTTTATATAACTAATGAAAGGATCTTTTCTCGAAAAAAAAAAGAAAAAAAAAGCCGTCGTAAAAAAAAACCGTAAGGTTTGTTTTTTATATGGTTGCTACGTTTTTGTAAAAAAAAACGTAAGGCTCTTAACATAAAACGGAAAGCAGCGCTTTGCTAAATAAATCGTGGGCTAAAAAAAAACGTCTCGTGCTGGCTGCCGCCACCTGTCAACTGCAAGGAGGTTCTTTGCCGTCACCCATGAACAGCAACAGCGCCACCTAAGGGTTGATGCATCTGCACGACTGCTGCCCCACAGGTTCTTACCCTTTGTCGATTGGTCTGGTTGCTTGCTTCCACGCACAGCCGACATCTCCCCCTCTCTCTCTCGTTGTTCACACTGCCGACTGGTTCACACAGTCGACAGGCTCTTGCTTTTCTCTTTCGCTTGCTGATTCACAGCAGTCTCTTGCTTCTCTCCTTGCCAATAAACAACTCTCTTCATATGCAGTTCAAGTCGACACTTTGCAAGACAAAAACCCAACCCGGGTAGCAACAATGTAAACAAAAACCCATACGCTGAATTCTTAAAAAACAGCAGTATATATGAAAAAACAGCAGTCATCTCGAACTCATACCTCTTCCTTTGACCTTGTTCTTCTCTACCTACCGACTTGCATGCTCTTCAAGGCATGCTCTGATACCACTATCAAATCCCCACGGATCTCCTCGTAGAGCGCTCCTGAAACATCACTCGAAACTTGCAAAACAAAGCCAAACAACATGAAGGGGGTGCAGGCCTAACTCACCACCCAACCATGACAGCCGTGGGCAAAACCCACGAGTCTTGGCTGTCTCCACCGAGCCATGAGCTGAGCTAACTAGCAAGACACACCGACTAGTCTCTACCCCGTGATGTGTTGGGGTAAAGGCATTATGCCCACCCTTATAGTGTGTACTAGCCCATGAGTTTATAGTACATAGTACACTTAGTACTTTTAATGTACTAAGTGCACTATGTGTACTAGTGCAATATACATGTGTGATAGGGGAGTCACACACTCATCTCACATTGAGTTGACTTATCTCCACAACTCTCTCTCTCTCTCTCTCTCTCTCTCTCTCTCCCTTGTTTCTCTGTGTATGTCTCCCACATGAACTCTAACCCTAATTCTCTCTCCCATTCAACTGGTATCAGAGCTATCTTGATCCTCTCCCTAGAGCCGTCAATTTTTGCTGCCTTGCACTGGAGGTGTGTGAAGCGAAGGCTACAGAGGTGAAACCGGTGGCACTTGCTGTTGGCTAGCTTGGGTGTTGCAGGTGTCAGCAGCTGCCATGACAGGCAGCGCAGCAAAGCGCTGCAGAGCAGGTAGCGAAGCAGTCGCAGGCAGGTGGGCGGAAAGAGAAGGTGGCGGGTAGCCATTTCTGCGCTGAATCACACGCAGGCGTGTAATCGCTGGGCGAGCACTACCCGCCACCACTAGGCGAAAGAGGAGCGCAAGTCGTCAGCGTCCACGGCGCTTTCACACCCTCGCTCTCTACAGGGAGCGGTTTTGTCCGTGTGCACGTGTGTGTACGCTTGCAGTTTCAGGCCAACGTCGTCTTCCGCCCAAAGCACTGCATGGACTTCACGTCAGCAAATGCGAAGCGCCAGCAGCAGCACCGACTCAAACGCCTTCGCTTGTGTAGACTCCACGCCTGCATCCAGCCCAAGCCTGACTACAAAGTAGCCCAACCAGGCAGCATACGTGTATCACTGTAGCAGTGTAGCCGGTCACACAAGCTGGTGGTAGATGTAACCATTCGTTCGAACGGGCAGCAGGCTGCAACAGCATCAGATTTCTGCAGCAGCACCAAATTCAGCAAACCCCCCTTTCCTGCAACAAAAAATCAAAAATTACAAGGTATTCTGCTTCAATTTTTTTTTTTGGGATTTGCAATTGAGCAAGTACATTCAATCAATTGAGCAGGTACAGGTGCCGAATTGCTCAATTTTGAGCAAAATTGGCAAAATTGGGTGACATTGGTCACAATCAGGATCAATTTGTAGGAAATTGGATGTCAAAATTTGGGGCTTTTGATGTAATTGTGCAATTAAGCATTCATACATGCTGTATGATGTGAGAAATCGCACATTCGGGCAAAATTGCAGCAAATTGCAGTGCAAATCAAGGGGCTTTTGTGCCGATTGGATTGATTTGCATGCAGGCAATCGCATTTGATGCTTTGGGCAATGTGTTGATGCCTGTCAAGCACTCAATGTGCCTGTAAATCAAGGGGCTTTTATGTATTGGATGTATATGTGGCCAAGGGGAAGCATCGCGAAGACTCTGGATGCCTTCATGTGCGTCAATGTACCATGTATGATCAGCAATTGATCTTAAATCAAGGGGCTTTTCAAGATTTTATGCTTGTTGAGCTTGGCAAAGCAGCAGGCAAGACTTTTATGCCTTGAATCCTCAGAAATTAGCTTGCAGTCAAGGGGCTTGTGCCCAATTTCTGTTCGGGACTGTTGTATGCAGTGTTCGGGACTGTAAAAGTCTGATTTTCACTCATTTGGACAGCTAGGAGAGCATTTATTGCTATTGTACCTGCTGGTACAGATTTGGCACAGCTTTGTGCAAGTTTTGGCATGGCTGTACACTGATTTGAGTGAGGAAAAGGTTCAATTTCAGCTGCTGTACTTGCCGGTACAGGTTTGGTACATCATTGGTGAGCACTTAGTACTGCTGTACAGTACTTTGGAAGGGGAACAGAGCACATTTAAGGTGCTGTCCTAAATCAGCAGCAACCAGATTTTGGTGATTTCATCACATACAGTGGGAGTAGAGTTGCATTTGTGCTTCCGCAATGGGAGATAAAGCTTGGGAGAACAACTGTGAGCACTTTGTGTGCTTTTGGTGCAGTGTTTGCACATTTTGCAGGGAGTCAGGCATTGACAGGTTGCAAATTGCTATGGCAACCACAGGTGAGAGCTCTTCATTGCTTCACATCAAGAAGCTTGAAGGCTCACATAACTATGACATTTGGCAAACCCAGTGCTATAATGTGTTGCTCCAGAAGAAGCAGCACAAGCCTATCAAAGAAAGGGGTGTAATGCCCGCTTCTCTTACTGCTGAACAGTGGGAAGATATGGATGAGCTGGCAAGATCTACTATCATGTTGTCTGTGTCAGACTCTTTACTTTTCAGCATTCGTGAAGAGAAGATAGCTTGGGGAATGTGGCAGAGATTGCAGGACTTGTATGCCCAGCAAAGTGCCTCAAGCAAAGTGTATTGGTTGAAGAAACTCATAGGTCTTCAGATGAAGGAAGGGGCTTCTATGACAGCCCATCTAAATGAGTTTAATGGTATTGTCAGCCAGGTTATAAATCAAAAGTTGGCAATGGACGATGAGTTCAAAGCCACTTTTCTCTTATGCACTTTGCCAGAGAGTTGGGACACATTCAGGACAGCCACTAGCAATTCGAATGGCTGTCATATGCAGATGTTGAGGGTGCTCTTCTTCAAGAAGAGATGAACAGGAAAAATAACTCTGTTGGAAAGTCCAATGCAATGAATGCACGTGGGAGATCCCAACAAAGGGGTAAAAGCCAAGAACGGGGAAGGAGCAAGTCCCGCTCCAAAAAGGACTTGGAATGCCATTATTGTGGCAAGAAGGGACACATTAAAAAGCAATGCTACAAATGGAAAAATGATCAAAAGGAAAAGGGAAAAGGCAAAGACAAAGACAAAGATGAAGCCAAAGATGTAAAGCCAAAGGGCAAAAGTGCAGTCAAGATTGAAGAAATCAATGTGTCACATGCAGGTGACAGTGAGGATGAGGTCCTATTCACGTCTTCACTTGATGCCCGTTCACTTCTTACAGGAGATGGTCATGGTATGCACTCATGGATCATTGATTCAGGTGCCTCCTTTCATGTCACAGGTTGCAGAGACTTGTTTGTCAGGTATACTGCTGGCAATAAAGGAGTAGTTTATTTGGGTGATAACCATGCATGCAAGATTCTTGGCAGACGTGATGTGAGGCTTGTGTTTTCAGATGGCTCACAACTTATGCTCCATGATGTCAGGCATGTGCCTGAGATCAAGAAGAACTTGCTTTCTACTGGACAGCTTGATGATGCTGATTATGTTACCACATTTGGTCGTGGAAAGTGGAAGATTAGTAAGGGCTCACTGGTTGTTGCCAGAGGCTCTAAGGTGGACACTCTTTACTTCATGCATGCAGGTGTTTGTCACCATGCTAATGTAAATGCAACCGAGCTGCCGGAAATCTCTATGTGGCATAGCCGGTTGGGACACATCAGTGTCAAAGGAATGGAGCAATTGTCTCGTTTGGGTTACTTGCCTTCTCTAAAGTTTTCAAGTTTTGAGTTTTGTGAGCATTGTATATATGGCAGGCACCTCCAGTGCCCCCACAAGAAAGCTCTTGGACAGAAAGATGCTCAGTTAGAGCTTGTGCATACAGATGTATGTGAGATGCCTCAGCTTTCTTTGGGAGGGGCAAAATACTTTGTGTCTTTTATAGATGATGCCACACGCAAGGTGTGGGTTTATCCTCTTCGTTTGAAGAGTGATACATTCTCAGTGTTTCAGAAGTTTGTTGCTCATGTTGAGAATCAAACAGGCAAAACACTGAAGGCTTTGCGTTCCGACAATGGTGGAGAGTATATGTCCAAACAGTTTCAGGACTTTTGTGATGCTTAAGGCATTAAGAGGGAGCTCTCTACTCCTTATGATCCTCCACAAAACGGGACAGCAGAGAGGATGAACAGGACCATACAGGAGAAGGTCCGTTCTATGTTGTCACATGCTGCGTTACCTCATGGTTTTTGGGCTGAAGCTGTTATGACAGCCGTTCATCTTATAAACAGGTCACCTAACACGAGGCTTGGTGGGAAAGTGCCAGAGGAAGTATGGACAGGGAAGCCTCCGTCATACAAGCACTTGAGAGTGTTTGGTTGCGTTGCGTACGTGCACATACGCAGGGAAATGCGCACCAAACTTGATCCTAAGTCTCACAAATGCATATTCCTAGGATATGGTTACCAAGGTGAAATGGGGTATAGACTTTGGGATCCAGTGAATAGAAAGATTATACGCAGCAATGATGTCATTTTTGATGAAACATGCATGTATAAGGAGCCTGCAAGGCAACAGGAGCTTGGCAGAGTCATCTTTGATGATGATGGACATCATGGACAACAACCAAGGGCTGTAAATCAACCATTACAACAGCAAAACCAGCCCTTAAATGGTGCTGAAAATGGTCCAAATGGACAGCCAGAGATGGCAGAAGATATCCCTATGGATATCCCACAGTTAGAGGAGATATCGGGCCTGATTTTTCAGCCTTATGGCATGGAACAAGAGCCACCAATAGGTGATATGTAGGCTGGACAGCAACCTGCAAATGATGGTCATTGGGTACGGAGGTCCACAAGACCCTCCAGAGCCCCTGACAGGTTCGTTCCAGGGGTTGACTACTTGATGCTCACTGACTGTGGGGAGCCCTCATGTTATAAGGAGGCTTTATAGAGGGCAGACAAGGCTCTTTGGGAGCGTGCCATGAAGTCAGAGATGGATTCTCTGCACAAAAATGGAACATGGAAGTTGGTGCATTTGCCTGCAGGCAAGAAGGTTTTGCCATGCAAGTGGGTTTACAGGCTCAAAGTTGCACCAGATGCAAAGCCAAGATACAAAGCCAGGTTAGTGGCTAAAGGCTTCAAGCAGGAATATGGTGTGGACTTTGATGAGATCTTCTCTCCAGTGGTCAAAATGACCACACTTAGAGCTGTGTTAGCTTTGGTTGCACATGATGATCTGGACTTGATTCAGATGGATGTGAAGACTGCTTTTCTTCACGGTGATCTCCATGAGGAGATATATATGCAACAGCCAGAGGGTTATGCAGTGAATGGAAAGGAGAAGCTTGTATGCAAGCTGAAAAAGAGTCTTTATGGGCTCAAACAGGCACCAAGAGAATGGTATCATAAATTTGATACATTCATGAAATCCCAGAATTTCAGGAGAAGTGACATAGATCATTGCTTATACACCAAGAAAGCTTTGGATGGCAGTCTATTGATCCTCATCTTGTATGTTGATGATATGTTGATTGCTGGGAAATCTCGTAAAGAGATGGATGCCTTGAAGAAGAGGCTACATCAAACCTTTGATATGAAGGATTTGGGTGATGCAAATCACATCTTGGGTATGCGGATACTTCGGGACAGCAATCAGCTTGTGTTGTATTTGTCTCAGAAGGAATACATTGGCAAAGTTTTGCAGAGGTTCAATATGGACGGGGGGAAGAAGACTAGTACTCCTTTGCCTCCATATGTGAAACTCAGTGCTATGGACAGCCCACAGTCAGATAGTGGCAGGGCTGATATGGCCAAGATTCCGTATGCTTTAGCTTGTGGCAGTCTCATGTATGCCATGGTTGCTACTAGGCCGGACATTGCATTTGCAGTGGGAGTGGTTTCTAGATACATGGCCAACCCTGGCAAGAAGCATTGGGAAGCAGTGAAAGGTGTCATGAGATACCTGAAGGGCACACAGGATATGTGCATTTGTTTTGGCAAACAGGATGCATTAGTGCATGGTTACACGGATTCGGATTATGCCGGTCATCCAGATAACCGGAAGTCTACTACCGGTTATGTGTTTACATTCACAGGAGGTGCTGTGTCATGGATATCCAGGATGCAGAAGTGCACAGCCTTATCTACTACAGAGGCCAAGTATATTGCAGCCACAGAGGCTTGCAAGGAGGCATTATGGCTATCTCGGTTAGTGGTTGATTTGGGATATACAGGAGATATTCCATTGTTGCATTGTGACAGTCAGAGTGCCATCCAGTTGGCAAAGAATCCTGTCTTTCATGCAAAGACAGAGCATGTGGATGTGAAGTATCACTTCATCAGAGAGGTGATAGAGAACAAGCAAATTCAGCTTGTTAAGATTCATATGGATGACAACCTGGCTAATCTGTTGACAAAGAGTTTGCCTCCGGAGCGGTTTGCTCATTGCAGACACTTGATGGGCATTGGATGAGGCCAGTTTCAGCCTTGATATGGCCTTGTATATTATCATGTACATGCTGATTTTTTCTTTTCCTTCATTTAAGGGCACTTTGCCTTTAAGTGGGAGGTTGTTGGGGTAAAGGCATTATGCCCACCCTTATAGTGTGTACTAGCCCATGAGTTTATAGTACATAGTACACTTAGTACTTTTAATGTACTAAGTGCACTATGTGTACTAGTGCAATATACATGTGTGATAGGGGAGTCACACACTCATCTCACATTGAGTTGACTTATCCCCACAACTCTCTCTCTCTCTCTCTCCCTTGTTTCTCTGTGTATATCTCCCACATGAACTCTAACCCTAATTCTCTCTCCCATTCATGATGTCCCATACTGCCACGGAGCTATCCACGCGGGCCTCGAGATTGTTACCGGCCTTGGCTGCATGAAGCAGGTGCATGTCTGCACTAGATCCAGGCTCCTGACCGTAGAGCTCTTGCAAAGACTCGTGAGACTCTATGTACAACTGACTAACCTTGGCCACCCTTTTATAGGCTCTTGGCCGGTCACCGGGCGCCCACACTTGGGCGCCCACCTGTCAATACTTGGGTGCCCGCCCGTCAGTCTATCCCTAGCCCAGCTCGCCAACCTGCCTAGCTCCAAGCTTCACCAAGCCTCGAAGCTAGTCTTGTGTGCGTGTTGCACACGGTAGATACACTTTGTGCATATGACAAGAACTCTACGATCATCTTAATACTCAGTTGATTTAAACTTACAACTGTATGGATGTGGAAGGGAGGGAAGAATCAGCGCCCACAAAAGGATCTGGCCACACAAGAACAAAGGGTGGAAGCTTTACAATGACTTTATCGGCAAATGTCTATCAATATCTGCTGCAAAAGGCAGTTTGAATAGAATAATTTGTTGAGCATGGAAAAATGTGCAATTCCAAAAATTCGGCGGGGGCATGGAAATTTCACCTACCGACTTGGTTGAATTTTACTTGAAGCTTGAAGAATGCTATGGTGTTTGGTTAAGTGTTCAATAGAGAGATAATGTCTATATTTACAGTTTAAGTAGCATTTAAAGGTGGTTCCTTCATTGGATATTCCAAGTTATGTCATGGATGTCAAGGACTTAGGAGGGAAAAGAAGCATGGACTTGGAAAAAGTTCAAGAATCACTTATATGAGAAATTCTTACCCTTGAATTCTAGAGTGGAGTATGGCTTGCTTTGGATCGGCTTAGTCAAGATGACAAGTGTGCAAGAATATTTCGAGAAATTTTGGCGGATACTACTCAGAGTAACACCTGAGGTAGATGGAAGAAAAAATGTTAGTGAGCTCGAGGTTTATTCTTGCAAAAATTTGTAACAGCTTATGCATTTGGCTGTGATAGCCAAAGGCTAACCAAGGTGGTCCTTTTGTCTTCTTCATGGGGGGGATAAATCCTGCTACTGATTTAATTTCTCTTGCTCCTCTATATGAGGCTGGTGAAAGTCTTCAGTATGCATTGTTCAAAAATTTTCTTTTTTTTGGGGGGGGGGGGGGGAGTTGTGTGGGGGAAAGGCGGGATTCAAAATCCTTGTGACAGTATCATCTGTTTTTCTGTCTTCAAATGTTGAAGATCGAAATTCCCAGGCTGAAACTTCCACTGGGCTTGGTATTGCAGGGACAGTGAACATACACCCTAGTTTGCTACCTTTATACCGGGGCGCTGCACCAGTTCAACGGGCGATTCAGGTTTAAATGAAAAAAATTATTGGTTGAATCTCGTGCACTGCAGTAGTTTACGAATTGCTCAGCCATGTGTTTGTTTGCAAATGCTTGCAGGATGGTGTTCGTGTGACAGGTGTAACAGTAGCATTTACGGTCCGTGCCATGGATGCAGGACCCATTATCACATCAGAAGCTGTGGACATAGATGAGTACATAAAGGTTTGCAAGTCTATTGTCTTCTGAACAAATGCTTCTAAGCAGCTCATGATTCTCACAATACTTCATTATTTGTTTCTCATGATTATGCACTTATTTTCCTTATTTTCAGACACCGGAACTACTTCAGCTTCTTTTTGGAAAAGGTAGTTCCCTCCTCCCTCCCTCCCTTATGTAATGCATGATGAGATGCAGGCAAATGGAGCTTAGCCCATCTGTAGATTTGAGGAATTATGATTTTGTGAGCAGAGAAGCATACCACACTGTTGATAGCATTTTCACTTTTGGAAGGGCACTTTACAGGCAGATTGCCTCTAGAGTTTGATTCGGCTGCTCTCACTAGGGGATCCTAGGGTGCAAGTTTTGCAGGGTGCCTCTTGCTTTTTCTGGTTAGTGGTTGAAATAATGAGCATTTTTTGGTGTACGGTACTGGGGTTTGTAGCCCTTCTCTTCCCATTTCCCATACAATATGCTCACAAATGCCATGTTTATGGATCTACCTGCATCCTCCATTGGTCAAAGTTTATCTTGCTGAAAGTGTCATTATCCATTGCCAATAGTCATGTGGCTTTTGGTCAAGCAACCAACTTCTCTAGCACGGAGGTTTGATAGGGACTTTTATTGGGTGCCTCAAGGTATCCTTGTGGGATACTTGAGCTGCTAGATAGCAGGTGAGGTTGTGTAGTAGCAGGTCTGTCTCATTTTCAAAATTTGCAGGTCATCCTGTCTTTTCTTTGTAGACTGTAGTTGTGATTTCAAAGGGTGGTGGGCTTTTCTTGAACCACGTGCTACAGTTTGTGGGCTCCATGCTGTGTAATACATATCAGTTACATGATTACTTGGTACTCTTCTTGTTTGTTTCAGGCGTGCAACTCTTGCTGAGAGAGCTTCCATCCATTTTAGATGGATCTGCAGCAGACAAAGCCCAAGAGCAAGATCACACGAGGGCTACACATGCACCAAAGGTGCCCCACCTAGCGTGTTAACTGCTGTCAAGTTGCTTTAGGCATTTTTCACTGATCTGCTTTATGTAAAGCCATGATATTCTGATGAACCATGATGGTTTGCAGGTTACTGTGGATGAAGCATGGCTTGATTTTGATAAACCTGCAGCAGTCTTGCATAACAAGGTTCTCTTACATTCTAATCATAGCCCAACACAAACCCCTCTATCATTTGAATGGAAGCCTTTTGTCTGGCTGCTATATTTCATGGTTATGGTGTGTGCTAAGGGAGATGGCGGGCACACATTTGTCTTTCTGGTAGGTTCGTGCGTTTGCGGACTGGCCAGGGACCAAAGCAAGGTTTGAAGTATTTAACCTTACAGGAGGAGGAGGAACAAACTTGGATTTGAAAATCATAACAACAAAGTCTCATACTGGCTTAGTTAGGGAGGATGTTGGTGGACAGCACAATGACAAACGTGTTGTGAAGCAAGAAAGCTCTTCTTTGATTGTCTACTGTGAAGGTGATTCTGCTCTTGAGGTAAAAGCTCAGTTTTGGGGTTTCTTAAACTAGCTCCACTTGATGTGATAATACATTTGTTTAAGGACTAGATCCACCCACCTTTATGTGACAGATATTGGAGCTGCAGTCCCCCGGGAAGAGGATAATGGGTGCCAAAGATTTCCTCAATGGTTTGCGAGGCCAACAGCTTAGAGTAGCAGGCTGAAACAGTCACATTGCTTGTTTACACACAGATTCTGGTGAGGGATCAAGGTGCAAATTTTTGAGCTTTGCTTTTAGAGTATAGCTACATGTGAATCTCATATCAGTACACAGTCTATACTCCATAATTGCTTAAGGCATCCTTCATTGACCTTCTTGTTCGTATGATTGGAAACCATTACATTCTGAGCATTGCTCAATGGGACACACATGAAAAGAACTTGAAAGGAGGCTAGTCAGTGTGAAACACCATCATGTACTAATTCCTATGGATGTACCTGGTGAAGTCCTTCTTCACACATGGGCATGTAAGGCTGTCAGAGGTGCCTCACAAACAGGACCACAAGCAGCAACCAAGGTTTATCATTTTCCTTACAGCCAGGATAATATAACCTCTTGTGGTATTCTAAAAATTCGCAATTGCATTATTGTATCTAAAATCCACCTCCACACATTGCACTTATGTCTAGGTGAAGTTGCAAAATGTGATCGTGTGAACTGATGGTTTAGTGTAGAGCAAGTGAAGAAATATGACAAATGTTGTCACTTGATCGTTCTGCCTTACCTTCATCCAAAAGCACCTCTTACTGTGGCTTGCTCGTTTCACCTTACCTTCATTCAAAAGCACCTCTTACTGTGGCTTGCTTGTTTTATCTGACCATCATCCCCAAAGGCAGGTCCCAAAGAAGTATTTGTCATGTTGTATTGATGTCCTTGGCTTATGTTTGTTCCTTTTATTTTTGAAATCATGCATTGTCACCATTTGGTCTTGACACCGTGGTTCTAACCAATGTTTGACAATCAAGTGGATCAATACAAGCTAAGTGAAAGAGAGACTGTCCGGTACATTTTAGTTCATGGCTATAGAAGCCTAGCTAAAGAGTTTGCATGAGGATCTAGGTGTAAGGTATTGGGGAGACCCAGCTTTTGTGAACGATGCATTTGAAACTATTGCCTTGGAATTGGGTGTCAAACCAAGAGAGCGCTTTGTTTTCTCATCGATCAAGGTGATGTAGTGGAGGGAAGAGAGGGGTGAGCTTTTGTTTAAGAAGCCACCTTTTTTGAAGCCTCTTGGAGCTACTTTCTCAAAGTTGAAAACTGTAGTTGACCATGATAGGAAAGAGGTGTCAGTACCCTCTAGCCATGCTTGTAGTACACATGGGATCCTATCTTATAGGCACACCTTTTCACTCCACGTACTCATCATAGAGACCCTACTCATGTTTTAGTCTCTAGAGGGATGGTACGAGAGCTCTATTATGTTTCCTCGCAAATATAAAAACAAGAGTGTTGAGATTATTGAAAAATATATACATCACTAGAAGAGGACTAAAGAGTTCATGGTTTTGGACGTGGAAGGGTGGTGTTGTTGTAGACCTAATAGATCCTCTTTGGAGCATAGGAGTTCTTGGTCCATTCATTTTATTAAGATCTCCATTGATTCATTGGCAGGTTCTTGTGGTAACAATTTGTATTCCAGATTGTATACTCGTGTTTTGCCTATTTTTCCTTGTCCTTGGAGGAGGCTCTCGTTAGGGTTTCCTGTTTTACTCCATGTTGTGGGGCAAATGGGATTTTTGTTTGAGAAGGTTCTTGTGGCTCTACTCAATCGCACTGTTGGGCATCGTTTCAAGCTACCATTCCATTGGAACATTCCCCTTACGAAGTAGGTTCTTGGAAGTGAGGAGCTTCACGACTAAAGCTTGGATTTTGACATTTTGCATAGGCATAAGCATGTTGAAAATCAGTTTCATTGCATAAATATCATTGGAAATCTACCATGTATTGCCATGAAGCTTGTATCTCAATAAATTCTTGATAATCATTCATATTAGAAGGGAGGTCAGCCCTTTTCGGCCCTATTGTTTGTCATTTGAATTTCAGCATTGCTATCTTATTTTGTGTTCTGCCACTTCATATTTTCTATTGGTATTATTACTTTAAATGTGACAAGATTGTGCTCAACCTTGACTAGGGAAATTTCATGCATCTAGGCTACGTTGGATATTAATGTAAGACTTAATAGCTGCCTAAATATGATGCACTAAGTGAGCTCAATATAGAAAGTCTTTATGAATTAAAGAGACTTGGGGCTCGTGATTCATCTAGATACTTCTCCCAACACATGAAACCATGTTGTCTCTATTGTTATAAATAGTCCTAATGAGTCTATAAACTATATTTTGAAGGATGTTTTTCTTTTGGGATGATGTCATTCTTTATGTGGATGACATTATATACTCTACCAAAAATGAATCTATAGAGCTAGCCAAGTGAATGCTATATGGGTGGCTAATGAAATACCCCAAAACAAGATTCTACTTATGTGCTTACTTCCATGAACAAAACTAACTATTTATTATCCATGAAGCTCGCCTAATACTCGACAACACTGCATACCAATATAATTACAAAACAATAAAGGGAAAGTATAAGGATTTGGCTAGTACTTAGGCTCCAAACCAAACATTGAGCTAGGCACCAACATAACCCTAGCAAGCATGTTCCCACAAAGCATCTATATCCCATACCACACATCCCTAGCCATATCGATTGTCTCACTGGCACTGTCTACTAGTGACCCTTGGGATGCCCTAGTCCCAAGGTAGAGCTCCACAACTAGAACTGTTCACCATAGTGGCACTTGGTTTGCGCACTGCCTAGGCAATTCGGTTTGATACGGATGGTACGATACGGATGAGGCGGTACGGTGGAGGTGCAGTCGTATCTAGTCGATCATTTCTTGACCCTTTTTTTGGCCGTTTCTTGGGTGTTTTGGGGACTGTTTTAGGCTTTAGCCTTTGCTTGCATCCTATATAATAGCCCCTCCCCCAACTCCATCCTCACAACTTCAAGTGCTCAACCCTCCCCATTGATCAAGAGTCAATTGACTCAATCCTCTCCATCGAGCTCTCCTTCAAGCCTCTCTCCCCTATAGGCTCTCTCAAGCATCTCCCTCTTCCTCAACTTTCAAGCCTCTCCCTCTTCCTCAAGCCTCTCCCTCTCCCTCTCCCTCCCTCTCCCTCTCTCTCCCTCTTCCTCAAGCCTCTCCCTCCCTCTCCCTTTCTTTCTCTCGGGAGCCCTCTCTCCTCTTTCACCATGAGAGATAAGCATGAAGCCTTTACTTTGCATGCCATTACCCATAATCAGAACGAGGGGAAGTCGGGGGCATGGAAGTGGACTTGTAAGTATTGTGGCAAGGTCTACACTAGTAGTGCCACTAGGCTTCTTCCACATTTCTCTAAGATGGGGAGAAAATTACACCTTGCAAGATGATCCCTCAAGACATTGCTGATGGCATTGTGAAGAAGTACTCCTTGCTTGGTAAATCAAGTGATAGTGGAAGAGTCTCCCCTGCCGTTGCTGTTGCTCAAGACGAAGTCATCTCGTTGTTGGCAAAGGATACATCCTCCTCATCCTTCTCCATATCCTTCTCCCCCTTGACCAAGTCCAACCCCTCATCAAAGAGACCAAGTGAGTTGAGGTTCCACACAAGAGGCAAGCCACTCTTGGAGGCACCATTGGAGCGAATGTGACCTTTCTCTCTTGGGTCCGAGCAAAGCAACAAGAGGCAAATGTGGATATTGCATGCACGGTCATTGAGTGCAATCTCGCATTTCGTGTCCTTAAAGCTCCTCAATGGCAAAGGATGGTGAGGGCCATTTCCAAAGTAGGACCATACCATGGCCTTGGCATGGTACACCTACAACAACATGCGCACGAAGGCACTTGATGAAGAAAAGGAGAGAATCAACAAGACCCTCGAGCCCATTCGAGTGGGATGAGTGAAGTATGGGTGTTCCTTCCTCTCTGACGGATGGACCGATAGAAAGAAGAGGGGCATACTCAACATTCTAGTGTCTTGTCCTCTTGGCACTTACTTCTTGTGGGCCGTGGATACCAGAAAGGCAGTGAAGAAAACCTCGGGAGATTTCATCTATCGCCACATTTGACAAGCCATAATCGAGGTGAGATACAATTTTTAGTTTGAACTTTAGACTTTGCCTTTTACTCAAGTTTCAACTTTAAAGTCTCATTTATTTTCCATATTCTCACTCAAATTTCATGCATCCATCATCCTTGTAGGTTGGGCCTAAAAATGTGGTTCAAGTGTTACAGACAATACGTCCAATTGCCACAACATGGGCCGTTGGCTTGAGCCGGAGTTCAAGTTCATAGTGTGGGCTCCTTGTGCCTCTCACTGCCTTATGGGGGACATAGGCAAGTTAGAGTGGATGAAGACTATGGTGACACAAGCCAATCATATTGTCACTTTTTTTAGTTAGAAGGTCAAGACCCTCGCTATCTTTCGCCATTACAGCGACTTAGAGATGAAGAAGCCCTCCTCAACGTGCTATGCCTACATGTGGCCTCTTCTAGAGCGCCTTTATGATTTCATGACTAAGCTCCAAGTAACAATGGTTTTTTCGGAGTGGTAGGAATGGATGCAAAGTGAGATACCTTCGCATGTCGATGAGGCAAGAGCCATTCAATGGCCATGCTTGAGAGAGGAGTTCTGGCACCAGGTCTGCGTCATAGTCATTGTGATTACTCCCTTGTATAGGGTTTTATGCATGACATACATGGAGGGGGCTACTATGGGGATCCTCATTTACTTTATGAGAGAGGCCATTATCGAGTGTCATTGCGCCACAATCCTAGGTAAGCTTGATCGAGAGTATATGCTAAGAAGGTAAATAAGAATAATTCAATAAACTAAAATAAAAATTTAGTGATCCCCTTGAGGCTACTCTTTGACGCGATGCTATCTTAGCACACAAGTGGAGAAGAGATGGAAGTGGTTGAAGAGGCTTAGGCATCCATGGCCTTGATGCTTTGTTGCATCCTGTCGACAAAGCACTCTCACTTTTCATAGATCGAGTTGTTTTCACCTAGGGATGCTTTCTTACCGAAAGCATTACCCGAGTTCTTACAGGAGCTTATCAACTATAACGATCAGAGAGGCCTCGCATTTGCTAATGCGGTGTGTTGGAGGATGGATTCTATGGTGAAGCCTCTCTTTTGGTGGGAGTCATTTGCTTACCAAAACAACCTCACCTACAAAGAGTAGCTTTGAGGATTCTAGCACAGGTAATCACTAACCAACTAAGTAACTAACTTGTTAAGAGATTCTAACTCTTAAGAATTAAGCTAAAAATTATAATTATGTGTCTATACTAGAATCCTAAACATTGTTTATTTTTATTGTGGATTTGGATTGCTCTTTGGGTGCATGCGAGAGAATCTGGAGTTCCTACTCACTTATACACACACGAAGTTATGCAATTGGTTGAGCATGATATAGGCATGATATAGTTAAAGGGCTAGTCTATTATCGCCAATAACTTGCGCATGGTGCATGCAATGCATGACATGGATCAAGCTAGATAGGCATATTATTACGTTAGACCTACATAACTTTCAATATCTTATTATTTACAACCAAAATATGTTGGAACTTGTGGATTTACTAATAAGCCTAGGGCCCCTAATTAATTACAAACTTGTAGATAAATGTTGACGAATTCAAGTTGACGGTGGACACTCTTAAAAGTGTCCACAAGGAACGTAATGCAGAGGAGGGGGCCATATATGATGAGCTCTACAAAGAGCTAGAGAATATTAATAGACGAGTCTCTCCTACTCATCATGGCCGCCAAGCTAGAGGTGGAGTATAGGTTTGGCCCATTCTTACTTTTGGCTCTCCCGAGGCTTTGATTGCCAGTTGCTACCTATGTCAGACGTGGATGCGACACCAAGATCTGATCCATGTGAGCATTTGTTGTCTTTGTCTGGTAATATCTGGGAAGGCAGATGGCGAGAAATGCAAAAAACTATAGCAGACATGAGAATCTCTTCTCTTTGCATCATGAAATTGTAGTGGTGTGAGCCTCCGCTTGATCGGCATGTAGAGCGGATCCACCCTGTTGTTATGGCTCACCCTAACCCCCCCTTAAAACACATCCAACAAGAGATTACCTGGTGAACTGCCACTATCATGAGGATCTTTCCAATGGTCAAGCTCGTAACCCTTGAGGTCTCCAAGCCCTACAACTCCTTGAGAGAAATTCCACTGTGTCTTTCGCGAGAGTTATCATACCGCCACGTTGCACTGCGTGTACTCGTCCCTCCTCTCACCTCACATCACTCACACACACTCACTAGCATGCATTAGAGAGAGAGATTAGCAAGAGCAAGGGTCTATTGCACCATTGGAGTGTTCTTGTATTATGAGAGATATTCACTTATATACATGGCCATAAGTGTTCACACTCCCTTAAACTGTGGGCCACAACTGTGGGCCGGCCGAGCACTTTAGACTCATAAGAGGCCTAATGCTATTACAATGACTACTCTCATAATATATACATGAAGCACATCACTTGAGACTTAATTCTAA
The DNA here is from genome assembly GCF_041138505.1 of Cibotium barometz. Taxonomy (NCBI): domain Eukaryota; kingdom Viridiplantae; phylum Streptophyta; class Polypodiopsida; order Cyatheales; family Cibotiaceae; genus Cibotium; species Cibotium barometz. The sequence continues at coordinate 26,919,841 of NC_141077.1, forward strand.
CTTACTACCACATGCTTTGGAAAAGCGAAAATCGTCATAAGCATTACATAGGACCATTATGGGTGCCCGTCCAAGTTGTAGATTTGGAAACCATTGCTTCATATCTTGTATGTATGACCTTTTGTTGTATCTACCTTGAATCATTGATATAAGATAATGGTAGTAGATCTTGTTAAGCCTAATAATGGGTTAACATTCCCCCCTTCTTGATGCTGATCGCGTCCTCATGATCACGTTGAGAAGACCTTTGTGTGGGGAGAATTGGCAAGTTGATGGCTTTTGATGTTGAGTGACGTTCAATGGTCCTTGTTCTCCTAGAAGGAATAAGAAAGGCTAGTTAGTAGATGAAAAGGTTAGACATTAGTGAAAATTCCTAACGGGGTGGGGGTTTTGCGAGAGTGATTACATTTTTATATTTTTGTGACCTTTTTTTGTTTGGATATTTTTTGCTCACGTTGTTTTTAGCAATCATAAGCAGAGTTACATGGCATTTGTGTTAGTTGGGAAACTAAGACATGTTAATAATAGGGGAGAAGAGAAGGAGGAGCTGGAAGAACATAGACAAAATCATCAGAACGAGATTGTGATTCTCAGTTTCTCATCTGATTCATTGAAGCAACATTCATCATTTGAATAAATTGGCCTTCGATGAAGTCCCTTCTTGTGGTGGCAGGATTCTTGCTAAATGTTGTTAAGCAGGACTTGTTCTTGCATACTTCTTCCCATGTGCTTTTAATGCTTTCATGTATATTTAAGTTCTCGTATTATGAAGTAGATATACATGAAGTACAAGAATTAAGTCACATAGTCTCTTATTGAGACGTTATTGTTGAAGTAGCCACTTGTTGGCGAGGCTTGAAAGAATTACGTTGACTTGCGAGACAGATAGATATCTTCACAACAACAAAGGATTATATATCATTGTGTTGTGAAGGCTTTAGCTTCGTTTGGAGAGGTTTGTAATTTGAAGGAAAATTCCAAGTGATGGGTTGTACCATTGGCTAGGCTTTCACCCACCATGCCCCCCCCATCCAGAGATGTACCTAGAAAGTTGTCGATGATAAGGCTCTGGTGCATATGTCCTCCAGTGCATGAGTATGGATATGTACTCATGGAGCATTTGCTACATTAACTTAGCCCAAAGAATAGTAAGCTATAAGCTTAACAAAGATGTAATGGCTATTGTGAAGATCGTTGGGAGTTGCTTGGGATATTCTACCATTATTAGGTATTCCATATGTGTGACTCCCTTGTGTTTGTCCTTTTTTTTTCTTTTTTTCTCTTTTTTTTTTGGGAGGGGGTTTGCTACCACCTGACGAGCAATAGGTTATTAGGTATTCCATATGTGTGACTCCCTTATGTTTGTCCTTTTTTTTTCTTTTTTTGTCTCTTTTTTTTGGGGGGGGGGTTGCTACCACCTGACGAGCAATAGGTTCTTGTGTCTACTCTTCTTTTTGAGAGAATAAGTTCTTAAGTTTACTGTGTAGCTTTTGCACTCTTGTTTCTCAACGAGAGGGGTGAAAAGAGCACTGTGAGTTTATCTTTGATGCACTCATAAGTCTCCATTTGTAGACATGGGAATTGATTCTTGAATTTATGGTTCAAGTGTTGTCGAGGTGGTAGGTACAACTTCTGGTTGGTTACCATTGGGGTTGATTGAACACGTAAGCTCTTGTGTAGGTGCTGAATGCACGAAAGGGGTTGAGTGGTTTGCTTGGTGTTGCTTGGGCCTCCGTTCTTGTCGAATCTTAGGTGAAGTTGTTGGGGTGAAAGTTGGTGGTGAGGCTGTCTTCACTTTGTTCGATTTTGGCAATCATATGATGGGATTACCATCATAGTATCCTTATTGTTGAGAAGATGCATAGGCACCCATATTTGATGAACATTATAAGTTGGTGGTGTGGCTGATGCTTTTGGTGCTAAGGTTTCTGTCTTTATGCAGGCTTATGAGACTTTTTGATGTGCTTGGGAATCCAAGCTTTGGTATTTCCTTGGTAGTACCCTTGTGCTTGCAGTAATCTTTTTGGTACCCACACTTGTTGAGATTTTGGAGTTCTCCTTGACGTTGTTGTGGAGTACTTTTATTTTTCCTTGGCCTCTAAGTTTGCATTGAGGAAGAGGCTTTGATGATCGAGGCACCCAAATTGGATTGGTGTCTTTGTAGAAGCCTTGGGCTACAAGTAGCTGCTTTTCCACCCACATTTTGATACCATTAAGATATCTTGATTTTGGTTGTCTTGGTGGAGTTTTCTTTTTGGTTGAAGTGGAAGGTTTTGGGCCCTCCTTGACGTTGTTTGCGCTGAGGTTACGGGTTTGAGACTCATGGGCATTGTTGACGATGAGGCTGGAGTATCCTGTAGAGTGGCTGTTGATGATGAGGATTTTGAGCATGCATCCGTCTCCTTTGGTGAGGTTGGTTAGTGAAGAGGGGTTGGCTTTGGAGCTTTTCCTTTGAGCTCCTTTTTAGAGATAGATGGTTGCGCTTGGGGAACTTTTTTAGGAATAGCTACTGGTTGCAAGGTTGTGGTATTGAACTTTGTTGGTGAGGATGGAGCTGAAGGTGTAGATGCTTTATTGGAGTCAGTCATTGATGGAGATGGTAGTTGTTCATGTAGAGGGACTTTCGAGGAAGAGGCTTGTAGCTTTTTGCGTTCATCATCATAGAAATCCATTAGGGGGGTTGGATCCTCTCCCTGTGGGGCAGTATGGTTTTGTCAACTTTATGTCATTGACCATCATGACCCCATCGCTAGCAAAGCAAAGTGGTGCTTGGGTAGCAATAGTCCAGTTAAGTCCCAAGATCAAATCTTCTTCCAACACATACTCAACCACAAAAAACTTGCACAAGTAAGGGAGTTAGTTTCAATATACATTGTATGTTCAAAGTACCCCAAACATTGCATGCTCAAGTCTTGTGTAAATGGAATTCTTTCAGGATGATAAGCTGTGAGTGTTGGTTGACTTGACAAATCCCATAACTCGAGGGTCATGAGATTGTGTTCTCTTTGTGGATAAAGGTTTGCTTGGATTGTGGTGAGTTTAGTGGAAAGTTCTAGTCTAATCATAATTCTTGGGATATTTTCAGTAAGATATGTCGGAAGTTTTAGCTCCTCCAAGGTCTCTTCCTCCCGTAGTAGCAATTGCACAATGCTTTCAGGAGTGTTCAAGGTGATTGTTTGCATAGATTCATCAATTGAATACAACGAGTCACTTACCCAAGTTGCATCAATGATGACATTATACTCAAGGGGATCTGGTGTAACATGGAATCTAAATTCTACATTTCCACCGATTATTTGAGGAGCATAGCTAAAGTAACATGGAACTTCAATGTTTTGTCCATTGGCACCTCTTGCAAGACCATTGTATTTAGGGATGATTTTAGGTTGTCCCCAATGACACCCAAGTGTCTATTGTCATGATGTTATGACTAGCTCTAGGGCTAATCAATGCGTGTTTGCACTTAACATCATTGCCTATAGGGAAATCCAACCATACCATGATAGAATCTTCAAGAGGAACCATGGATGCTTCAATTTTTGTTTCAGCTTCATATCCCAGTTCAGTCTCATATTTCCATTCACTTTCATTCTCTTTTTGGCTCTCAGATTTTTTAATAGTATCCAATGTGTACAATGGCACACTTGGTCCTCTGACAATTCTAACTGAGGTTTGTTTGGAAACTTGTGAATCCTCACAATCCTATTCTACGTAGCTCTTGATGTCTTGGGACGACTCATTTTTAACCCTTAAAGGTGGAAGGGCTGAAGCTATGCTATCCTCCAAATGAGGATTTAAGAGACTACTTTAATTTCGTAAGGGATTCATCGATTCCTCACGTGCTTTTTCAACCGTATCATTCATGCAATTTGCCTCTAATGACTCTTCTTTTTAGAGAGTATGTCTTCCTCTTGAAAGGGGAAGTGATACTCCTCTAGTTCTTTTATTTTGGTTGCTTTTTTTAAAGGATTGGTATTATGAGGTTCAATCACAACCGGTGATCTTGTGTAGTATGACACTCAACAATGCTAAGCATGCTCTCCCTGAGCTTGCTTTATGCGTTGGGCATATGTCATGTGATCATGATTTTTAGTTTAGGGTGGTTAGGCAGGTTCTAGTTTCTTGATTGGTATGTGAGGTTCACTAAGTGATGAATCAGAACTTGTTTCATCCTCACTAAGTGACGTACCAAAACTTGTATCATTTTTTGACTTTCCTTGGATCATCAGGTTTTCCCATGCAATGAGAACAAACTTTCCTTTTTATTTTTTTGTTCTCTATCTTACCCGTCAGCCCTAGGGGTAAATCAACATGGCGACAAACAAATTGGTGGCATTAGAATCGAGTAAAAATGATGCCATCTGCCTTTTCTAGGACTATGTAGCCACAACAGCCTATTTTGGTAAAGCGATGATTAATCCATGCTTAAATTATTTTAATGCCATGAAAAATGGATTAAAAATAAAGTTTATCTCACTATTATTTAAATCCCTTAAGATTATTTGAGCTCTTTCATAGCCTAACCTAGTTCCTCTTTTCACGTTATGCATAAGAATGAATTATGTATCAATTTCTTAAAATTTTGTCATAGCTCCGCTATTACTGATAATTTTTAATATTTTTGAATCAAATAAACTCAGTAATATAAATCTACCCTCCAAATACCATACTTTTTGCATAGTGTGATAGTGAGTTAAGCTCACTAATCAAGGATTAATCAACCTTAATCTCTATGTTGTTGGATCATTGGTGGTTAATCCATGCCGTTGGGGAGTTGCTATAGGTCTACATCAATTTATATCACAAAACCCCCTTGATTTAGTGCATCAAATCTATACTCCAATCAAGCCAAAATAGTGAGTTGACTCACTAATTAGGGGTTAATTAGGCCTTAATCATTCTCATTCTCAGGTTCATCCAAGATGCCATCCTCTTTTGAATATTTCAAAGCCAAGTATGTCAAAGCCAAGAAAAAAATAAAAAATGCCAACTTCACTACTACCAAAAGAAAACCATACTATTATCATTATGCTAGGGCAATGGGATTGAGTGTTTTTCTTTGTAACAATATACATTTGTATGGAGAAAACTATTTTGGAATGGATGATTCATCATATGTGTTGATTTCAAACTAAGATTTTGTAAAGCAAGAGAAATTGCCCTTGTGCTGCTATAAGCCAAGTGTGGTAAGACCTTGCTCAATGGGGTCACATTGATAAGTTTGACGGAAAAGGCTTTTACACTTAGCAAACCAAGGTGAAGTTTATACTAATGAAGAAGGGACTTTGGAACATAGTTCATGGGAAAGATAAGAAGATACCAGGGGGGATAATGAAAATCTATGGCTCACAAAGAATGAAAAAGCATTTGAAATTATAGCCCTAGGTTTGAGTGACACATACATACATCACATCACTGAAGCTAAGAGTGCACATGAGGCATGGGACACTCTTGACAAGATTTTTGGATAAAAAGAAAACATATATAGATAGGATTAAAAATCCAATTTTATGATCTTAAAATGAAAACATTTGATGACAGCCTCCTAGAGCACATTAATTACATGGAGTCTTATGGCCCAACTTACAACTATAGGTGCACAAGTAGATGAAGAATATGCCATATAATTACTTCTTAAAAGTATGCCTAGTGAGGACTACTCACATCTTGTGTCCACTCTCTGAAGAACTTGCCAAAACCTAAGCTAGATGGTGTGGAGAGAGCATTACTTGAAGAGTATAAAAAAGAGCATTACTTGAAGAGTACAAAAAAGATTGCAAAAGAAGCAAAGCTTAATCCATAATCATACGAGGCCTTCTCTACATAAAGAAAAAGTTCTCCAACACAACAACAAAGGCTCCTCTAACAAGAACTCCAAGGGCTACATGAACACTGTTGGAGTCTTGGAGCCCACATGGTGTACAAGAGTTGGAGACTGTGCAGAGTGTAATAGTGACTCAAAGTGAGAGTGTGAGAGTTAAAAGTGCAAGAATTATTGGCATGAGTACTTCTTTGATTCCATTGAATACACTGGCTTGCAAGTCTCCATACCAAACCTCTTGAGAATAGTCTGTAGGTACTTTTGCTGAGAGATGAAGATACATCCTACTGTGTTCCTGGCTACTTCAATCCCAAGGATATAGTGCAGGTATCCAAGCTAGTTACCTTCTTATGCCACACTTAAGAAGGTATTTTCTGAATTCTTTTGAGAGGTATTATTCTCCATTCTTTGACCTGTGAGCCTTGATTCTTCTACCTATCATGTTCTGAACCATAACATGAAATTCTTTGTTGAAAATGCCAAATACTTCAGCTTTAGATTTCATGAAGAAAACCCGTGTATCTAGAGTAATCATCTATGAAGGAAACATAGTATGTATTACCACCACCAAGTGGAGTGTGGGTTGACTCATAGACATCTGTGTGAATGAGGTTGACTCCTCTTTCTCTACTTATGCTTTTAGAAAATGGTGCTCTAGACTACTTGCCAATGCAACATGCTTCACATACTTTATTAACTTTTTGCACGGATGGTATGCCCAAAACCATACCTTTTGATTTCACCAAACACATGCTATTGAAATTCAGGTGACCATACCTTTTATGCCATAATTCTGATGGAGGTAAGGAGGCTGACCTATCTGGCATTATTGATTGTTTTTCTACTAATCCACTCAACTTGAAGGGTTTTCCTTGCTTCTGACCTCTTCCGACGACTTTGTAGTAGATGTGTTGAGAGGATCTTTGATCAGGCAGTGAGACGAACTTGAAATTCCACTTTAAAGCTATTATCCACCATAGCTAAGAGGAGGTTCTTGGTGAGAGAAGGTACCAAGAGGACATCTCCAATCTGCTTCTATTCCCTTGTGTTTAGCTCAAGGGAAACTTCTCCTTTACTTGTGATAGAATTAGGAGTACTGTCTACAGTATAAATCAAACCATCATTAGTAGATTCCAATTGAGAAAAATATTCAGCATGAGAATTCATGTGGGAGCTTGCCCCACTATCAATCCACCATGGGTCCTGCTTACTGCCATGGTCTATATGGTTGGCCTCTTTGATCTCTTCAATAGAGAGAAAAGTGTTGGCATTTGTGAAGCCTTGAGAGCTTTCATCTTCAGAATAGCTGACTGGTTTCCCCTTCAGATTAGCTTTCTTTTTCCTGGCAGTCTTTCTCAAAATGTCCATATTTTTTACAATAATAACATTAAGTGGAGTTACGTAAAGGTCTACCTTTTCCTCTACGTCTATAGGAACAGCCACCTCTACCATTCGAAGAATAAGTACCTTGATCATTGTTGTTTTTGTTGGACTGGCAGTTGTCTTCCTCGTCCTCTTTGATTATTGATCTTCCTCTGCCTCTGTGTGTGAAGAGGGATTTGTTAGTGTGTTACTGGATGTTCATAGCTACTTTTCTTTAATCCTTGTCCCTAGGATTTGATCTATTTCTTCAAGTGAGGGTTTTTCTCTCAGAATGATGAGGCCTTGAAAAAGACCTTCATAGCCTTCCTTCAATCCATAGTAATCTCGTTGTCGGACATCTTATCTCCCACATTTATCAGTAGATCTTTCATCCGCTTTGATGAAGTTTGTAGCAGTGTCATTGGGCTTCCTTGTCTCATTTGTGAGTTCAACTCTTAAGGTAATTCGCCTTGAAGTGCTTTTAGACTCATACATGTTCTTCAGGTTGTCCTAAAAAGCTTCTTTGGCTAAGGATTTCATCCCCTTCACACTTAGCTTTATCACGTGTACAACAAACATGGCCTTCTTGTCCCATTTTGCTAGAGCTTCAGCAGTTAGATCAGTTGGTCTCTCTCGATAGAAACCATCTTCCAACAGTCTTGGAAGAATAATAGTAACTCTATTTGTTGCATAGTTTGCACTATTGAGTTTTTCCCCTCCCTCCAAGTGTATGCTACTCAAGTTAGGTTCCATTGAGTCGGTGGAACATACAATTGACTACGCTTTCGGATTTCGATAGTTGGAGAGCTGACTCTAAAAAAATGACTCCAACAAGTGATTCTGACTATAGTAAACCTGGTCAACAAAGGAGCAAACCTAGCCAAAATGAGTAAACTCGAGCAAATTAGTAAACTTGGAAAAATGTTGAATACCGAATCCAGAATGCGGAAGACTTCTCGACAAGGAAGTGATTATCATCACAATAAGTTGTTGGCTATCAGTAGATCAGGTCAACGGGTTGTCAATAGGATGGCTATCAATAGGTCGACATAGATGGCTGACTCTGACAATTAATGTAGACGATTGATTCCAGTTGATTAAGGAAGTTGACTCCGGTATAACAGATTCCGTTAGCACAGCTGATTCACGTAGTTCACTCGGACCGATCGAAAGATGATGTGGCATCAACAGGTTAGATGATGATGTGGCATCAGATTAGACGATGATGTGGCATTAGCACGTCGAAAGATGATGTGGCATTACTAGATTAGAAGTTGATGCAAATTATGTAGATTTGATGAAAGTGGTTGATTTAGAATCTACAACCCAAGTATAGAATGCTAAATGCCAGGATGCAAAAGACTGACTTAGTAGTTTGTGTAGCATCGACGTGGAGTAGAACGGCCAGATTTGGGGCAATGCAAATCTGAGGGCAGCGTGTGACTGCAGCTTGTTAAGTTTCATGGATCAAGATCTCCTAATGACAAAATCACTTCCTAAATATAGACACTAATATAAACTACTTAAACATGATTAATATAAGGTGGATGTAATCTAAGTTTACTCATGATGATGAGTATGTGCAATAGACTTAAGCACAATTAGATTAACATGATTAATCTAAGGTGGATGTAATCTAAGTTTACTCATGTGATGATTAATCTAAGGTGAATGTAATCTAAGTTTACTCATGTGATGATGAGTATGTGCAATAGACTCAAGCATAATTAGGTTACAAGATTAAGACTTGTACTTGAGATGTGTGCAAGTGTCATGCTAGATTTGCTCTTGTTTGGCTTACTCAACTCACTCCCTATCTTTTTCTTGTGCTCTTTGGCACCACATTTCTCAACACCTCCCCTTAGTGACAAATATTTGGGCTACTTAAGGTAGTCTCATACAAAGTTTATAACATGTCATCACCCTCCCTCATTTCTAACTTGGCTAGGTAACTCAGAGGCTCTCTGGCTTGGTTACTCTCTAGCTCAAAGGTTACTTTAGAGGTGGTTGAGTTGATTTTCACTCCCCCAAGGTGCTACTTTAGCTACTCTCTTGGTGGTCGAGTGTTCTCATTCAAATTTACCTACTCATTTGTGGCTTTTACAACATACGATTTTGATTAGGGTAGTGATTGGTAGCTCCTTTGTTGCTCATGTTGATGTCGATGTTGACTCCACATCTTTTTCTTCTTGTCAGCCCTTTGGTCTTTGCTTGTGCATACTTCCGCTTTCATACTCATTTGGTTGCAAAGTTTTTACAAGGGATTTACTCACACTAGCATGCTCATTTGGCCGCTTACAAATTTTTTCCAACTTGTAGATCAAAAACCTTGTTGATGCATAATTCTTTGTACTTGATCTCCTTATGTGTCTTTGATGCTTTTGCTTGTGCTTTGATGTTTGATTTTGTGCTATGCCTATAATGTTTCAACGTGAGGGCATGAACTTTTCCCATGTGAGTGTTCATGTGCAATTCATAATTGTTGCCATTGGAAAGTTGTTACTGTTCGAGCTCCTTGACTTCAACACGGTAGTGTCTAGTCGTTTACAAGATTTGGCAACGCAGGGATGCTTGTTTTTGCTTGCCACGTGTGAAGAAACCCTAGGAAAGGTAGAAGGATAAGGTTTTTTAAAATTAATTAAATATTATATTTATCGTTGATGTGTGCAGGTCGCTCTATTGTGAATCACACAAATGCGGCGGCGGAGGAGGATTCTGCTCGGCTATCGATCTTCTTGATGGCGTCGTCGATATTGTCGGATTTTTGCTTTGAAGGCCTCCTCTTCACTTTGACGATGGACACACACTCGCACCAGAGGAAGCTCTCCTTCCGTTGTTTTTTCCCGGCAACACACTCACGCGAGCGCACGTGAGTGCGTGTGGAAGAAAGGCTGTTTTGGCCGACAAGAGGATGTAGTGAGAGAAGTCCGGCAGCAGGAGAAGAGGTAGCCGCTTTTGGTGCTCTTGTTGTGTGCTATTGAGATCAGCGCCGATTTTAATCTGGTACAGCAGATGGATTCGGGAGTAGTGTCATGCTAAGAGATGTATAGTGAGGATTGCCGATGGAGAGAAGGATGCAGGTTTGCTTAGTAATAGATGTCGAGCTGCAGAGTATGAGAAATCCTATATTACTTATGCTAATCTAACTTTTGGAGAGACTCACCCTAGCTCTGATACCATGTTAGGTTTCATGGATCAAGCTCTCCTAATGACAAAATCACTTCCTAAATAAATACTAATCTAAACTAATTAAATATGATTAACCTAAGGTGGATGTAATCTAAGTTTATTCATGGTGGTGAGTGAATGATGAGTATGTGTAATAGACTTAAGCACAATTAGGTTACAAGATTAAGACTTTTGCTCATAAAGAGGCTTGAGATGTGTGCAAGTATTATGATTTCATTGCTTGAAATGGCCACCTTTTATATAAGGAGGTACACCCTTGGGTTTGCACATCAACATGGGATGTATTCCTTTGCTCATGTGGCTTCATGCTAGACTTGCTCTTGTTTGGCTTACTCAACTCACTACTTATCTTTTTCGTGTGCTCTTTCTTGGCACCACATTTCTCAACAAAGCTAATGCAAATGAAGATGCTGATGTGCTTGATCTCAGAGGCTAGGAGACTCTATGCAATGGAGTAAATGAGGCTCTGATATCATGTGAAAATAGTGAGGAGAGAGAAGATGGAACACAACGACCATCAATCGGATTGAATGAACAAGTTGAAACCAAATCAGCACTATTCATACTATTGAATCAGATGAGATACAATAATGATAAATTCTGACTCTAATCTAGAAGGGATAATCCCTAAAATCCTATCCTAATGCTAAGGAGCTCAATCAGCACAGATGTTACAATCAGTAAAGTGCTTTGAGTGTTAGGCTACACTACACACTCAAAAGGTGGCTTCTAAGATCTATTATTCACTCTTGTTCACTGCGCCCACTTCGCCACCATTGACAGTTGCATACAAGACAAGCTTTTATAATTATCTAGGTAGGTAACAACTCGTCTTTTCGATGAGTTGTGATTTAAGCTTCATTTCCATAATCTTACCACCATTCCGTTGGCTTTGCTAAACCACTTCTAGAGAAGATGGTGACCTGAGGTTCCTCCTTTGATGTAGGAATTCACATTTCTCTAAATTTTTGCAAACCTCAGATGGTGTGAGTCTTGAATCTTTTAACACTCTTGCACATACAATTCATTTGCAAAATAAAGTTTCATTCATATAAATGATTTATGCATTGAAAGACTCAATACAAAGGTAGAAGCACTGATTATTTCCCTCCCCTCTTAACCATCAAGCCAGCTACATATCCTTTGTCATGATGGTTACTCATTTCGCATGTATTGCACACAAGTTAGTGTCTTCAACAAACAAGCTGATGAGGTAAGCTTCTGTGGCTTCTTAGGCAGCTTCAAGTGTGATGGCTTGCATGCAAAAGTTGGTCTTGTAGGTTTGAAAGATCTCACGCACCGTGCATGCGAAGGGGACCTTTTGAATGAGGAGATCGGTGCTCTTCTGGTAGTGTCAAATCTAATATAAGGTCGTGATTCCTTGCTTGCACTAACTATGAGTGCCCGTTGGGGCCCTTGTGTTCAGGTTCGTGGTCGATACAACTTTTTGGACCTTTTTTTGCTTATGGTGATGGTTATTGCTGCCCTCATCCTCCCCATCTTTTCCTCCCTCTTGCTCCATAGCTACACATCCCCATGAGGGGGTGAGAAGGGGCCCATCATTTCTTTGCAATGTTTTGACCCCACATTGAGATTGGGCATTAACGGGATATCTTGGCTAAGCCAAGGAGGAACCGCTCCATCCACCTTCCTGCTCCATCCACCTGCCTATACTGCGCCAAGCCGCTTACTTGCAGGGTCCTCCATCCTTAACTATATCCTCGTTAGTCTCAGTTTCCTCATCGGTTTTTGACCATTTCGTGTGGGCCTCTCACTTATTCTGCATCCTCATCACTATGGATGACATTCCTTGGCCTCTTGGAGCCTTCCTGACTTGCTTGTGCTAGCCACTTTGATGTCACTTTCAAAACCCGCTACCATTGTCTCTTGTATTGCTACCTTCTTTTCTTTGATTTGTTTCGGAACCTTCCTTATGATTTTTTGGGTTCGGGTGCCATGGTGATGGGCATGAAAGAGATGAAGAAAAAGATAGGAATGTGAGAGAGTTAAAGAGAGAGAGAGAGAGAGAGAGTGGGTGGAGAGAGAGAGAGAGAGATAGGAAAGTGAGAATGAGTTCTTATAGGTATTTATGGGGCCAAAATGGCATTATGATCCATAAAAAAATCTTATTTTTCAAAAAGTAAAATTCTAAATCACACTTTAAAAAACCAAGGGAAGGCTTCCATAGACCCCCTAACAACATTTTCTGTAACAAAAATAAAAAAACGAGAATGCCAGAAGGGTGCAAGTTTTGGCAAAATAGCATCATTGTTTTGCCAAAACTCATGCCCTTTTAGCATCTCTTTTTTCTTTAGAATGCCACCGCAGGAGCCATAACGCACCCCACATTGTTAAATGTAGTGAAGAACTCAGCGATCGGCAAAAGTTGGCCTTCCATGGGTCATCATAGTCAGCGTCACATTTTTTTGAGGTGATTGATGACGATGACTTTATTTTGTCCCCTTTATAGGCCCTGCCTCCTAAGGAACAATTAGTACACAACATCCCTTCCACACATTGGTAGATCCTAGCCCACCCTAGAGTGAGTAAAAACTAAGCAAACGTGAATATCACCCGCTGCCCAGAGGACATATTAGGCCTCACAGCTTTCTTATCCTCTCCTCGAAAGTCCAAGTTCTGATAAGTTCTCTTTTGCAAGGAAATTCCCAACTTTGGAGAGATTTTTTTGACTTGATGAAGATCCAACAAAACTAAACTTGAACCTAAAGAGGAGAACGAGAATCCATGCCACATTGAGCACCCCCTCTTCATAACCACTAAATGTTCCCACGAACATGCTGGGATACTACTTTGAGAGTGACAAAATGAACATGTTACCTAAGGAATGACGGTCTCTGCAATCTTGGATGGGAGCGTACAAAGGAAGGACTATCTCTGTGATCTTAAATGGGGGTTCTGGTGTCAGTATAATCACCAAGGATTGCTAGGAGGCTTTTCTAAGCCCACTGCTCATAGGCACAAGCCTCATCAAGCTTATTGATGGGAACACAGCCAAACACTTGGGCCTTCTACAAGATATAAAGATAATGACCTTTGGATTAAGTTTCCACCACAAATTCGTGGTGATGGATTTTTAAAGAAGAGGGTCATACATGATGGTCCTTGGAAGGCCTTACATGAGAGAAGCAAGGCCGATTCATGATTAGGAAATATAAATGTGAAGCAAGGATGGTTCATGACTGGGAACCTAATCAGATTTATATACATAAAGGTAACTAGGCCATCTTAAAAATAAACTTGGAGTAATGGAAGACTCATCCCATGGGTCTAGGCATCTTGCTAATGAGTCTGACACAAGTTGTTGGATAGTTAAGATAAGAACCAAGACTATGAGCTGCCTCTTCTAAAACTTGACAACTCTAAGGATTAGCTCCATGTCTTAGAAACCATGGAAACTTTTCCACAAAATCTTGGAACAAGGTTTACAAGATTGGTTAAGATGGAAATAACCTCCCTCTCATGCTCATCGCAATATCCCTTTTAGGAGCTTGTGGACAGGAAGCTAGGTCCTCCACACTCCACCAAGAGCAACTCCTTCCACTATCACCTCTGACCTCTGTGACCACACTCCGACCGCCATCACCGCGGTGCCCTTCGACATCTCCGACTACGAGATGCACTTACGACATGCATGGACAAATCTGAAGGTACTCATGGTGGTACACCTCTCTGTCAATAGAAAGATCTTCATCAATTTCTATCCACCTTTCCCGAGGGATGTTTAGGGCCACCTATTTGGCCAAGTATAATCATAGAGGCAACACCCCTCTCCCTATCCACCAACGAGATCCTCTTTGAGAACCATCTATCTTTTCCCAATGGAAGATCTTCCATCTACATAACATGATTAGGGGTTGGGACTTCGAGGAGGAGGACACCCAAGGAGGAGATAAGGGGAGCACTCTCTCTGTAGTGTATCAGTCTTTTTTTTTTGGCATTTTGGTATACAGTGTTACTCTCTTGTGGTGTTTTGTTTATCTCTGTGCGTGTGTGTGATGTGAGTGAGTGGTCAGTGGGTGTGGTGTGAGTGAGTGGCCTATGGGGATACTGCAGTGCTAGGAGGTGGTCGGAGAGCACGATAGATGGTGTGGAGCATAGGTCTTACATGTCTAGCTAGTGAGGATGACCAAGTCTTGGCAGGTATACTTCCCTGAGAGGATCCACACTCCCCTTTCCCCAACCATAGTGATTGTGTAGGCAGTCCTGGTTCCCTAGTGAGAGGACCGATGGAGTCGTCCCCACAGCTAAGACAAAATTTGGCGATCACGGTGGGACTCTCCTAGAGGTCAAGGATATTCTTTTTTTTTAATAGTGATTTTTGATTGTGGTGAGAGGAGTGTTGTGTAAGCCCCCAAATGAAAAGATGCAGGGGGGAAGAGAGCTTGAGCTCTTGCAAAGCACACACACACTCACAAAACCCTAATAGAGAACACACAAGGTGAGAGGCTGAAAATCTTCTTCTTCTTCACTCAACACTCAACACACCATATACAAGATAAAAGTACACACAATATGAAAGGTACTCAACCAAATACATACAAGGGTTCTCTATAGTGTGAACCCAACTAAATGAGTTGGTGCTATAACTATGCCAGTCTCTAGAATGGCTGTCACACAGCCTGTCATCCCATTGGCCGCATATCACCCAAGATCTCACCAACCATGCCAGTGGTGTAAGTGTGGGGCCTATCCCCCAGGCGGGTCATCAGTGTTCACCGCCTCACTAGATGAGCTCGATATCTCAACATTCCCCCTCGAGCTCAACTCCATCTCATGTACACCAAGCGAAGCCCTGAATCTGCGGAGCTTCTATGTACCCAATGCTTTGGTGAAGATGTCAGCTACGTGATCCTATGTGCTAACATATACAAGGTCAAGGTCTCCTGCCAAGACCTTCTCTCTGACAAAATGGTAGTGGACCTCTATATGCTTCGTGCGAGCATGAAAAACTAGGTTCCTGGCCAACTGTATACTGCTAATGTTGTCACAGAAAATGACAACTTGTCTATCCACTGATAGACCCAAATCTGCAAGTAGCTTTCTCAACCAAGCTACCTCACATGCTGCCATAGCAGCTCCTCTGTACTTGGCCTCTGTACTGGATAGAGCAATTGTAGGCTGCTTCTTGCTGCTCCAAGTCACAGCAGCACTCCCCAAAGAAAACATGAAGCCACTAGTAGATCTTCTATCTGAGATACTACCAGCCCAATCAGCATCTGTATACCCATGTACACATATCTTTGTCGTCCCAGTCTCATAAAATAGTCCACAATGCAAAGTGCAAATCCTTCAAAGCTGCTAATAACCGTTAGATGATAGACACATTTCCAAAAAGGTTTTTATTTTTCTCATAAATTTTGTTGAACTTGATGGGGTTATGTGAATAAACGTTAGATGATTGTGACACATCCAAAAAGGTTTTATTTTTTCATAAATTTTGTTGAACTCACTCCAATTATATGGCAACGAATCGTGGGGTGCCATGTGTTCCTTATCCAATCGTGGGGTGCCATGTGTTCCTTATCCAATCGTGGGGTGCCTAACTTGGTCGAGATATAAAATCCCCTCCCCCCCTCATTCTCACTATTCACTCTTAGCACTTCCTCTCTCCCTATAGTCTACATAAGCTTTTCACATAATCATTCACCTAATCTTTATCAGGTTTTTCCTAATCTTCATTAGATATTTTGATCACTTTCACACCTAGGTTAGGGTTTTCATTAGGGTGGCCTCACATCATCCTCTTTAGCATATGGACTCACACGCGAGTCCATTGAGGACCTCATAGCCACGATTTGCCACTAGCCATGAGCTATTGATGGTGAGCGCGAGTGTGAGTGACACACACCATCTACCTTGCACATATAGCAGACCTAGAGGTAATGTTGTCCTCCTTACATAGCCTAGGTAGCATTGTGTCTATAGATGAATGGCTACAAATGTAGCCTTCCATTATTGGAGTTTCACGTGGGTGCAAAGTGTTTTCAAATGGTCACAAGGTGGACAAGCTCCTTGTTGGCATTAGGGATTCTATTTTAGATATATTTAGAGATGGCTAGGGAGTATGTCCTCGAGTTGGGAAATTGAATCTTATTTTCAAGTGCTCCCACCCAACTATGGCAACACATATCTATAGCTACTATGTAGTTGATTCTTATGGGAGGATGCCACACCATTGCTAGATTCCCTTATACTTTGCAAGAAATTATATGTTGAGTTTATATTAGAATTGGAGGTGGCCTACAGTACCGCTCTTCGTGGTGGTGGTGCAAGCAGAAGTCACCTAGGTAAGCAGGTTAGGCCTGTGACCCTCCCTTGGTGTCCCTTCGAGTTGTTGAGGTGCCGATCAGACCTTTTGCCAATTTTGAGTGTTAAGGCTCTTGGATCATAGATTAGGGTTGATGTATGGTTTCCACATAGAGCATCCAACATGTGGTATGGTTATTTTCACACACAGTGACTAAGGTTGGTACTTGTCTTTGATTTGATTACTTACATGTATGTTAATGTCTTATGTGTTTTTTACTATGTATGGTTATTTTCACACACAGTGCCTACAGTGACTAAGGTTGGTACTTGTCTTTGATTTGATTACTTACATGTATGTTAATGTCTTATGTGTTTTTTACTATGTATCTTATTCATGTTTTCTCTTTCATGTAGACACCATCTGCACATACTACTATGGCACCAACATTATTAGAGGCAGTGTAGAGGCTGACTTATAGAGGTTGGATGAAAGCATACATGGGTGAGCAGAGACAGAGGCTCTATGAGGAGGTCACAAGGCACCACATAGCTGAGCATAGAGTCAAGCACCTTTTTCACTAGTCTCGATAGATTACTCGTAGTTGAGGAGTGTGCAGCACTGGCCCTTATCTTACCCTATATCCTCGGCCTCTATCAAAGATTTTAGCACGATGACCATTTTCTACAGAGGGCCCATAAATTCTATGTCAGGGAGAGTGCTCAATTTGTTTTTAGCTCCTTGATATGATAAGGGCATACACACTAGGATGTGGTCACTTCTTCCACCACTCTTGCATCTCCCTCTAGCTGGTTTGACGGGCTAGATGCCTAGTCTGCAAATATGACATTGACCTAGCCACCTATCAAGTTTTGGTTATTGAATGATTGTTGAGATATCGAGCTCAACTAGTGCTACGGTGGACATTGATGACAACCTACCTGGGTGATAGCTTCTACATCTACACCACTGGCATGGTTGGTAAGATTATGGGTGATTTGCAGCGGCCAGTGGGATGATAGGTTGTGTGACAGCCATTTTGGATTACTAGAGACTGGCATAGTTATAGCACCAGCTCATTTAGTCGGGTTCACATTATGGACCAGCCCTTGTATGTTGTAGTAGTTGAGTACTAACCCATATAGGGTGTACTCTTATCTTTATGTTATGTTGGTTGTAGAGAAGAAGAAGATAGAAGAAAATTCAGCCATCCATCTCTCTCTTGTGTCTTGCTCTCTCTTGTGTGTGTGTGTAGAGAAGAAGAAGATAGAAGAAAATTCAGCCATCCATCTCTCTCTTGTGTCTTGCTCTCTCTTGTGTGTAGAGAAGAAGAAGATAGAAGAAAATTCAGCCATCCATCTCTCTCTTGTGTCTTGCTCTCTCGTGTGTATGTGTCTTGCTCTCTCGTGTGTATGTGTTTGCTTGCTAGTGTTTGAAGCTCTCCCTCTCCCCCACATTCTCTTTATAGTATCAAAGCCTGGTTTGTGTGAGCTAAGGAGGCAAGCAAGAGGCAAGAACAACCAAGGAAGGAAGCGGTACTACACGGGTAAGGTGGCACCATCATCTCTTTCCTCTTCTTGGTTTAGATACAACACCCCCTCAGTAGCTCTGGGAGCTACACATCTCTGATTGAGGAGCTATCTTCGCGGGAGTGAAGCTATAGGGCAGGTATACTATCCTATTAGGTGTCTTATATTGGACAAAGTTTTTTCAGCCAGATTCGCGTTTTGGGTGCGTTACGGGCTCCGATTCTCACTGCAGGGTATTTTTGTTTTTGGAAGTTCTTGTAGAGAACTGTTTTTACTCAAAATCTAGTTATTGCAATGCAACAATGCATTTTGGAAGTGTAGACATGGTTTGCACATGTATTGTTGATACTAGGTGTATGTACATATACTCTAGTCACATTTGGTGACACACAGGCTATGCTGAAGTACCGCTACTGCCTGTAGTAGCTACAGGAGATATTGCTATATTACAGGTTGCATACACAAGCTGTCTGTTTGCAGGTTATTTGATTGCTGTAAAGGAAAACATGTTTGACGGAATTAATCAGACTGTTAGAAGCTTAATAAGAATAACTTCCATGCCTGGAAGTTCAGAATGGCCAACTTCCTAATGGGTAAAGGATTTTGGGATTATGTAGAAGGAGACAATGAGGAGCCTCCAGAGTTATATGAGGAGAATGCCACTTCTGCATATATAAAGGCATTCAAGGATTGGAATCAGGGTGCAAGAAAAGTCATGTACTTCCAGCAGTTGCATGGCAGAATCTAGTTCAGATGTTCCAGACTAACACAAAGGCAAGGAAGTTGCAGTTAAAGGAAGAGTTGTATACTGTGGAAAAGAAAAGCATGTCCATCAATGAATATTCCTTAAAGATCAAGGGCATTGTTGAATCCCTTGGGTCTATCAATGTATCAATGGAGGATGATAATTTGGTGAGTGTCTGTCTGAATGGGCTTGGCAAAGAGTACAAGCCATTCAAGACCTCCATTGCAGTTAGAAGAAAAGGATTTAGGTGAGGATTCTTCTTCACAAAGCAAGTACACATCGGAAAAGGCCTTCTACTCTAATTCAAGTAGAGTCAAAGGTAGGGGCCAAGGTGGTAGCCGACAAGGAAATCAGAATTCTGGGCAACAATAGTCCAGTGGTTCACAGCAACAATCATACATAGGTGGAAGAGGCCAGTCTAGAGGCAAGGGGAGCCAAAGAGGCCAAGGTGGTTGGTAAAGAAATCAAAATACAAATAGCATAGAGGGCTATTACTGTGGCAAACTAGGACACATGGCAAAGGACTGCTACAAAAAGCATAATGACATTAAAAGTGGGAAGTTGCATGGTAAGGCAACTATGCATCATCTAGCAAACATGGAGGTGATGACAGAAGTGAGCAGCTATTTATGATGCAGCACATGCTTAGTTTCATAACAGAGGATCTATCAGGATCTCAAGATATATGGTATGTGGATTCTGGCGCCTCTAAGCACATGACCAATCATACTGAGTGGTTTAGAGATATGCAAAAAATGGAAAAACCAAGTTATGTAGAAACAGGTGATGATACTGTGTATCCCATTATTGCGCATGTTGGTAAAGTGCCATTGTCTATGCAGGATGGCAAAAATGAAGTACTTGGCTGATGTACTTCATGTTCCAAATATTACAAAGAACCTGGTTTCTGTTGGATAGATGGTTGAGCAGGGTCTGCAAGTGAGGTTTAATCCTCAAGGATGTTTTGTGGAAGACTTCAAAAATAAGTATCGCTTGGTTACAAAGGATAATAGAAATGGTAGGATATTTACTTTGGATGTGAACATGCCTAAGATAAAAGCAGCCATGTTTGCGCATGGAACACATGTCACAGATATTGACATATGGCACAAGCGGATCGGTCATGTGACTGAAGTCTATGCAGGCCCAAAATATTATTGCAGGTTTGACAAAGTTTAAGGTTGACGGTATGCATACCGTATGTGAAGCATGCCAACTTGGTAATTAGGCTAAACATGCTTTCCTACATGAAAAGCAGCATGTCAATGCAAGGCCATTGGATGTACATTCAGATGTATGTGGACTGACCAAGACTGCAACAATTGTAAGTTGCACGTACTATGTTACATTCATTGATGGACCACACTAGGAAAGTGTGGGTTTATTTCATGAAGGAGAAAAGTGAGGTGTTTGCTCACTTTTAGAGATTTAAAGCCTTGGTCGAGAAGGAAAAAGGCATGCAAATAGAATGCCTAAGATCAGATGGTGGGAAGAATATTTCTCCAATGAGTTTGGCGATTTCCTGGAGAAAGCATGGAATCACGAGACAGTTTATGTGTAGGTACACTCCGCAAATAGAATGGTGTTGTAAAAAGGAAAAACAGGCACATTGCAGAAGTGGCACGTGCCTTGATGGTGGCTGAAAAGAATATGCCACATTACTTTTGGGTAAAAGCATTAGTAATTGTTGTGTACATTATGAACAGGACACCCACTGCAGCTGTTCATGGTAGATGGGTGTGTCTCACTTGAAAGTGTTTGGGTGTATTGCATATGTACATGTTCTTGATGAAGTGAGAATAAAGTTGGATCCAAAGGTAGAGAAATGCATCTTCATTGGTTATTCTATGGAGAAAAAAGGTTATAGATGCTATAACCCTACCACTCGTGAGATGCGAGTAAGTAGAGATGTCTTTGATGAGATGAGTAGCTGGTATGCACCAGTAGTGAAGGCAATAGAAGATGCAGATGTAAGAAGTGTTGATGTTGGACCACATGTAGAGCAACAATCATCACAGGTGTTGAGTGGACATGGGGAGTCCTTGAGTAGTGGATTCAATGTTAACCCATGGTCAGGCAAGTTGAGAAATGATGTAGGTACACATGTATCACGAAAAGGGAAAGAAAAGGTAGATCAATCTTTTGTGCCTGATCACTCAGTAGGTCACTCATATGTGGATGGTGACTCTAGTGGCTCTGAGCAGAGCCTTGATGAGGAGCTTGGCATTCCGTCTGTGGTTACTCCTGGTGTAAGGAGAACCAGGGCTGTTTTGAGGACACCTGGCAGTGACCAGGTGTACGCAAGTCTACGAGGATTAGATACTCTATTGACAAGTTGAGATATGATGGATATATTGCCCATCATTATACGTACATGGTAAAATCAATACAGGAAGTTGAGCCCACTTGCTTTGAGCAGACAATTGGAAATAAGAAATGGGAAGATGCCATGGATGAGGAGATGGCAGCATTGGATGCAAATGCAACATGGGAGCTAGTGCCTTTGCTTAAGGAAAATAAGGCAATTGGATGTAAGTGGGTGTATAAAGTCAAGCACAATGCTGATGGTTCAGTGATAGGCAAGATTGGTTGCCAAGGGCTATGCATAGACTTATGACATAGGCTATGAGGAGACATTCAGCCCGGTTGCAAGAATGGAAACCGAGTTGATTATGGACTTTTCTATGAGGCTGGTACAAAGATACAATTGCATGGGTACACAGATGCTGATTGAGCTGGTAGTATTGCAAACAGGAGATCTACCAGTGGTTTTAAGTTCTCATTTGGGAGTGCTACTATGAGTTGGAGCAATAAGATGCAGCCAACAGTTGCCTTGTTGAGTACAAAGGTAGAGTACAGGGGTGCTGCTATGGCAGCTTGTAAGGTAGCTTGGTTTCAGAAGCTACTTGTTGACATGGGAGAGCCAGTGGATAGGGAAGTTGTCATATATTGTGACAACATGAGTAGCATATAGTTGGCCAGTAACCCAGTATATCATGCTAGAATGAAGCACATTGAGGTGGATTATCATTTTGTGAGAGAGAAGGTTCTAGTGCTCAAGAGATGTAGATCTGGTATATGTCAGCACCACAGAGGATCAGGTGGTTGATATCTTCACGAAGGCATTGGGCACAGAGAAGCTCCACAGATTTAGGAACTTACTTGGAGTGCAGTGTGGAGTCGAGCTCGAGGGGGAGTGTTGAGATATTGAGCTCAACTAGTGCTACGGTGGCCATTGATGCGATGACCTGCCTGGGTGATAGCTTCCGCATCTACACCACTGGCATGGTTGGTGAGATTATGGATGATTTGCGGCCAGTGGGATGACAGGCTGTGTGACAGCCATTTTGGATTACTAGAGATTGGCATAGTTATAGCGCGAGCTCATTTAGTCGGGTTCACATTATGGACCGACCCTTGTATATGTTGTAGTAGTTGAGTACTAACCCATATAGTGTGTACTCTTATCTTTATGTTATGTTGGTTGAGTAGAGAAGAAGAAGATGGAAGAAAATTCAGCCATCCATCTCTCTCTTGTGTCTTGATCTCTCTTGTGTGTGTGTGTTTGCTTGCTAGTGTTTGAAGCTCTCCCTCTCCCCTAGATTCTCTTTAATGATCTTTTACCAGGAACAATAGAGATTGATCCATAGATAGGGAGGCTAGTCTCTCATACATGAGAGGATTTTTTGGCTATTACTCGTCGTCGTCTCATGAGTCAAGCATTGAGACCCTCCTAGAGGGCTTTGAGAAGCTAGCATCGTTGGAGTGGACTAAGATAGAGTTCAAGCAGCTCTACAGGCTATTCTAGAGGAGAGCAAGAGCATGGCACTTTAGTGCATTGGCAGTGCTAGTCCTAGTGATACATCAGCCCGAGACTTATCGACATAGATTCAATTACACGTGTTGAGTGGAAGACATGTGTGCATGCCGACTTCACTCTTTGTCTAGAGAGATAGGTGAGACTATGGACATCACAAGGAAAAGACCTAAAGAGATCTTGAGGGTGGAATCCTTACGGTGGGATTCTACTATTGCCCTCGTGAGTCATAGAGGCTCTCAATAGTGAGGTCGGTTTAGAGATGATGATCCAAATTAGATAGATTTGGATAGTGACAATGACTACACCCACAATAGTTGAGTTAGCACTTACTTTTGTAGTTATTATATGATTTTTTAAACTCTTATCTGGTGGCTAAGCCTAAAGTAGCTAGGTTATCACCCTTATGTTGTAGTTTCATGATTTGTCCTATGTACTATTCTCTTATATTTATACATCACCCATTTTAGTTTCATAGAAGTGTATCGTTTCTCTCTCTCTCTCTCTCTCTCTCTCTCTCTCTCTCTCTCTCTCTCTTCAAGACACACATGCACACAAACATATATTCACACACACACATGCACCTAGATAATACTTACAAACATTCACATGCACACGCGCGCGCGCACACACACACACATAAACTTATCCAAACTTGTCTTTTTCTTTCACCTAATGTTTGGTCTCTTTTGGTCTCTATTTGTGGGTGGCACTTTGGCT
The DNA here is from genome assembly GCF_041138505.1 of Cibotium barometz. NCBI lineage: Eukaryota > Viridiplantae > Streptophyta > Polypodiopsida > Cyatheales > Cibotiaceae > Cibotium > Cibotium barometz. The sequence continues at coordinate 26,943,292 of NC_141077.1, forward strand.
TACACATTGCAACCAAATAAGCTCCGATATGGTAACCAAACTTTGGCTTACACATTTCAACCAAATAAGCTCCGATGGTAACCAAACTTTGCAAGAGTGAGGGTGGAGTCCATGTATACACACTTCCAAAGTGTGGTCACCATCAAAGCACTTTTGGAGGCAATTCGCATGCCATTTTTCCAATTTTCAATGTGTCATAACCTTAGATAGCCCCCCTCAAATTTGGGCCTTTGGCTTGTACATTGCGACCAACTATGCTTCGATAGTGAGACCAAGCTTTGTAAGAGTGAGGTTTGGGTCCACATCATGATACACACTTGCAAAGTTTGGTCACCATTGGAGTACATTTGGATGCAATGTGTATGCCATTTACCCAATTTTCAATGGGTTGTGGCCTAAGAAATCCCCATCAAAATTCAACTTAAGATGATGTGATATATCCGTAAGGGTGTTTTGATGGCATGCGGTAATTTAAGTGAGGTGGCAGCTCTCCCTCCTTGATGATGTGTTAATTCATGTGACATGGTATCTAATGAGGTGGCATGCCATGTCATTATGATGAGGCGGCATACCATGTCATCAATAATGAGGCGGCATAATGAAGTGGCACATTGAGATGGAACGCATGCCATGTGTACGTGACATGTCAAACATGTGGGCATATGTATGGCCACCTTAGGGTCTCCACCTAGGCTTGGTACATTACCTAACCTACTTTACCAAACCTAGTTAAGCTTGGAAGGGAAGAAACTCTTCAAGTAAAGCTATTTTCACATAAAATACATGAAAACATACTTTTTCTTACTCAAATCAAACCAATATTTTTTTCATAGATTCAACATGATTAGCACTAATTTCTCACATAAAGTTATTTCATAATCACATAAAAATGAATTTTTATAAAAGTATGCTCAATTTCTCTAAGACTTTCAAGTAAATTTCCAATAGATATCTTGAAAAAATTAATCGTTAAAAATGAAATTGACCATATGGTCACATTTTATTCTCATAATTATATATCCTTAGGTCATTCCATCAAGTAAAAATACATAATTTTTGTTATAAATATGTGATGTACAAAAAATTACTCTTTTTGTATACTTTCAAAAATATAATTATTTATTTAAAATAGAAATTACATGCAAAAATTACTTGATAAATCAAGTTAAGATCACCATTACATACCTTTCTTATGTGCAAAGTGGAGATAGAATTAGAGCTAAAACAACGAAGTTATTAACATTTTATGATCATATTATCTACATGCCACATGCACTATATTTATGGCACAAAAAATTTGGCATCTAAAATGCTTTGAGCAAAAATTAGAGTACACATCCATATTTTGACTTTGCCATTTAATTAGCCTTTTTCCTCAAGCCTTCTAAGGTTTGCACAATTTTCTAATACAATAATCTAACTTGTGCACATATGCACATTACAAAATAAATAAACTAGTACTCACACGCACACTGTATAATAAATTGACACATGCGCACACACACATCACAATGATGTCAAAATAATATCAAATGCCATCATACAGCCCACAAAATATTGTGAATATAATAACGAGATCTGTCCACACACCACCACGGCTCAATCCACCATCCGTGTGACACCTACATCGATACCCTCGCACTGTGCAACACCTAAGTCGGTACCCTTGCACACCTCATCACCTAAACTCATAAACATAAACCATATCAGTAACAATCAATTGACATCGCATCAATCCATCCTAACGCGCTCATGAAAAATAGGCATCATAAAAAAAATATAAATCAAATACCAAAATGTCACCAAATACACGTGGGAATCCACCCACACATGGAAATCCATCCATTACTGACTACTAGTAAAAATACTCGGGCATCCCCGTCAAATAATAAATGAGCATGACTATTATCCATCTTATTGATGGATAATAGTCATTCTCATTTATTATTTGATGGTGGGGACGCCCGAGTATTTTTACTAGTCAGTAATGGATATTATAAGATGGATGATAGTCATGCTCATTTATTATTTGACTGGGACGCTCGAGTATTTTTACTAGTCAGTAATGGATGGATTTCCATGTGTGGGTGGACTCCCACGTGTATTTGGTGACATTTTGGTATTTGATTTTTTTTAATGATGCCTATTTCTCATGAACGCATTAGGATTGATTGATGCAATGTCAATTGATTGTTTGCTGATGTGGTTTATGTTTATGAGTTTAGGTGATAAGGTGTGCAAGGGTACCGACTTAGGTGTTGCACAGTGCGAGGGTATCGATTTAGGTGTCGCACGGATGGTGGATTGATTTGTGGCGTGTGGACAGATCTCATTATTATATTCACAATATTTTGTGGCCATATGATGGCATTTGATATTATTTTGATATCATTGTGATGTGTGTGTGCGCATGCATCAATTTATTGTACAGTGTGCATGCGAGCACTAGTTGATTTATTTTATAATGTGCATATGTGCACAAGTTAGATTATTGTATTAGAAAATTGTGCAAACCTTAGAAGACTTGATGAAAAAGGCTAATTAAATGGCAAAGTCCAAATATGGATGTGTACTCTATTTTTGGCTCAAAGCCTACTTTTGGAATATATCACAAATGCCCACGTGAGAAGAAAGCCACTCATGTTGGGGGGGGAGGGGAGATTGTACCCAGTCTTGTGTTCTTGAGTTTTCATACTTTTGATTCATGTTATGATGTTATGGTTTAATTTCTTTTATTATTGAATTTGTCGAATAATTTAATCTCCATGTACCATGGTCCTGTAACAATGGTATCAGAGCTAACCTGGCAAGACACATCTAGCTCGACATTCCATATGAGATAAGAAACCTTATCTTTTCTCTTGTTTTAATTTTTCCTATTCCTTTTAATTATCAGGGTGAATATCCACACCGTCCTACTATTCAGGAACAGTTTGATTCTCTCCATATTCTTTTGAATCAAGAACGAGAGCATCGGGACAACTTTCAAAGAAAGATTGAACGACGTCTGTCTAGAATGAACAAAGATATTAAAAAACACAAACAAACTTTATGTTTTGATATCACTTGAATGTAACATCTGGTATTATTACTTTACATTCAATGGCATCTTTTATAGAGGTCCTCTTTACATCCAGTTCTTTACATCCAGTCCCCTCCCCCAAAAATTGGTTCATCCAATCATTATCAAGGGAACTCACTTGATATGTCAACTTTGTTTTCTTGACACCTTCACATGATGCAAACATTTGTGCAAAGGTGCTAAATGGTATAAACCAACTCAAATGGAGGTCCTTAGAACATGTTAATGGTTTCATTACTGCATGCATATCTATTCATATCTTATTCTTGTATACTGCAATGATGTCTAAGCAAAAACAAACCCATTCTTAGCTAGACAATGGTGGTAGTGGGATAGACTTCAATCTACCAACATTATCGTTTGCATTAGCTAAACAATACATGGAATTATAAAAGAAGATTCCTTGTGCTGCTAAATGGTTGGGTGGGTTATCATATAGCAATGTGCCTATCTCTATCACTATATGAAAGACATTAATTCTTCCACTGATGTACTCTACATTCTGCCACTCCTCCACATTTGATGGATACAAAGCTGTAAGAAAATTTTAATGCTTAGCTATAGAGCACAAAATAATTAGGCATTGAACACAGAAAACAAAGACTACTTATTGAATCTTACTATTTATCTTGGATCTTGTACTTTCATCATGGTGATGTAATATTATGTCTGTGAGATCCCACTGTTCCCACCGAGCAACGGATTTAAGATACTGGCAGCGGAAGTAGCACTTCTCGCGCGGGACAGGGGTCCCACATTCGGGGCCTCACCCACGGATATCCAGATAAGAGACTAATCCGTCGGTTGTTCCAAAACCGAACTCAGAAAAACTTCCTTTATCGGAAAGCACGGGTGATTCCACCAGGAAAACTTTTTACTCTAACGTAGTCAAGATCATTTCTGATCAAGCTGATCCAATTGTATCTATAAGATACTTGGTCAGATCAAGGAAGAAACTTGCACTTGGATCATTGGGATCAATGCTTTTTTCCCCATTCAAGAGGCACAGCCGTTGATTCCTATCCATAGAACAATTACTGTTCGGGATTTATTTTATCTATCGTAAAAACAAAAGTTTGAGTCTCGATTTACGGATCCATCAGTCCAGCCTAACCCCATCCCAACCACTGTAGTGATGGGATCCAATTTAGAATTTGATTTTTGTCCCGGGTACCAGGGAAAAGAGTTCCCAGGCCCCCTAGCCGGATGTTCATGCAAAAATAAAACTAGTCACACCACTCACACACCCAATATGAAATTGCCTTTTCACAGATTCAACCAGTTTTAAAACAATCTTTTAATAAAACCATAGTATCACTGATCACCATCTTCCAATTTATCCGGTTGATTCTTAATTTTCCCATCATTCCTTCATCAGAGTATCTATGACATCATTGGCAACTAGGACGCTCACTACCTGTCCACTCAGGGGCCGTTTCCTAGTTCCTAGCCCATAATACTCGACAATATAATCACTTATCAAGATGGACTCTCGTTGAAGATCAGCAAGATCAACCAACAGATCCATATAAAGAGCCATGGACTCATCCATTGAAGACCAGCAAGGTCAATCAACCAGATCCATGCCCGGTTTCAGAAAACAACTCTTACTCCTTGTTCCAATATCTTCCTCGACGCACACGTGGGTATCCTAGGCGACCCAGAGCCCGAGCACCGTATGGTCAGCACCCTCTAGGATCCTTCGCAAGTGACCTAGCGCTTCACTCATAGGCCGCTTCCTTGGCCCCTCATCCACCGTACCAGAAGCTCACCATTTTAATCGCACTGAGGCTGGTCAAGACCTCGGCCGACCTTGCTACGCGAGACGTCCTCCATTGACTCTCCGTCTCAGCAGTTGCAACTTTATCAGTTAGGTCCACGACCTTAATCATCACAAGACGGTCCAAATGCTTCCCCAGCATTCTTGACATAAAACAGTCATTTACAAACAGCATTTACAAACAGTTTACAAATACAGTTTCTATATTAACTCTCATTTTTCCACATTATCCCTCATCAACCCACATTACTTATTCCACATTCCATTTATATGTGTACTCATCCAATCACATCATTTTCCATCTCCTCACTTTAGATTCCTTCACATCATTTTCCATCTCCTCACTTTAGATTCCTTCACATCACATATCATATATTCACATCCATACATCTACGTCTACATGCATACACCCACCTCCACATTCTCATCCACATCTATACATCTACATCTACATGCATACATCCACATCTCCATTCACATCCACATCTATACATCTACATCTATATGCATACATCCACATCTCCATTCACATCCACATCTATACATCTACATCTACATGCATACATCCACATCTCCATGCATACATCCACATCCACATTCACGCTCACATCCATACATCCATACATCTACATCTACATGCATACATCTACATCTCCATGCATACATCCACATCCACATCTATACATCTACATCTACATGCATACATCCACATCTCCATTCACATCCACATCTATACATCTAAATGCATACATCCACATCTCCATTCACATCCACATCTATACATCTACATCTACATGCATACATCCACACCTCCATTCACATCCACATCTATACATCTACATCTACATGCATACATCCACATCTCCATTCACATCCATATCTATACATCTACATCTACATGCATACATCCATATCTCCATTCACATCCACATCCACATTCATACTCACATCCATACATCTACATCTACATGCATACATCCACACCTCCATTCACATCCACATCTATACATCTACATCTACATGCATACATCCACATCTCCAATCACATCCTCATCTATACATCTACATCTACATGCATACATCCACATCTCCATTCACATCCACATCTATACATCTACATGCATACATCTACATCTCCGTTCACATCCACATCTATACATCTACATCTACATGCATACATCCACATCTCCATGCATAATAAAATTCTTTTAATTAATCTAGGATGATAGTTCCTAGAATATGGTAGGAAATCCTCTTTTCATGCTTTGAATGAAATTATTTTATGTGTATATTTTTTTGAAATTTTACCATAGCTCCGCTACTATAACTAATAAATCTCAATTATTTTAAAAGATAGGTTATCTTTAAGGGAATGATTAGAATGATCCCTAATTGGATCATTAACCCTTAATGGATTAAGTCAAAAATAATCATAAACTAAAAGAATAGATAAAAAAAACTATTAATTTATTCTTAAGCATAGATTAATCTTGGATTAAGAAAAAGCTTTATGAAAAGCTTCATTTGGATTGAGAATGGTCATGAGTATGACCATTTCTTAAGTGAGAGAGAGAAAAAAACCATTAGAATTAAACATAAATGGAGATTTATGTAATTCTTTACTATCATTAATTAATTAACTTCAAAAGCATTTCAAAAACCATACCAATTAAGCTTCTCAAGCTTGAGAGGGGTTGAGAAGAGAGAATCATTGAGAAATTATAGAAAAGATCAAAATTCACTACTTACCTTATAATTTGCTTGATTCTTTGTTCACGGTAGAGGCTACCAACCAATCAATTGGTTTAGTATGTTGATGGAGCCACCAATGGGGATTTAAGAAAGAGAGAAGTGTCAAAAACTAGTGAATTATTAAAGAATTCATAGTTCTTGGCTTAGGTGGAGTAGAGTAACAATGCATAAGACACTATATTTTTTTCAACAAGGGGAGGCTTCTATTTATAGAAAAAATTGAGCTCCTAACCAAACAAACTGATTCTAGAATTTTCCAAGTTAGTTTAGTTGAATTTGGACTAGATTTGGACCTAGTTTGGTTACTTTTTGATTCGGTTTGGTTCCATTTTGATTTGGTTTGGTTCAAGAGAGATGAGAGATAAAAATATCACATTATTTTTGAGTTTAAAACTCATTCAAGCATGTGAAATATGCACCTCCTTTAAAAAACTCCCCTTCCTTACATATGTGTCAAAATGGAATGATTATACCCAAAATATCTCATATTTTTAATATTGCTCATAGTTTTTTACAAATAAACCTTGTACATTTTCAACTCTTCATCTTATGTGAGCATTTACTCATTTTTGGATACTCAATTTATCTCATTTTTTTGATATTACTCATAGTTTTTTACTAATAAACCTTGTACATTTTCAACTCTTCAAATTATGTGAGCATTTACTCATTTTTGGATACTCAATTTATCTCATTTTTTTGATATTACTCATAGTTTTTACTAGTAAACCTTGTACATTTTCAACTCTTCATCTTATGTGAGCATTTACTCATTTTTGGGTATCTTCTTTTACAAATAGGATTTATCTCCTCCCTACACATGGATTGATGCTATTGGCCCATAGGAACCTTAATTGGACCATAATCTAAAAATTTCTGAAAATCTAGACCCTTAGACTAAGGTCCTTTATACCCATTTCCAATTAATTCCAATTGCACATTGAAAAATTCTTTTTTGAATTTCTGTTTCAAGGGAACTTATTTTAATAAGATGAGTTATTTTTCTATCCAAAAATATTCATAATTTGAATATTCTCTCTCTAGAATAATTTTCTCTCTCTAGGCTAAAACAGTTAGAAACAAGGTCTTTATATTTTTGAATAGGGATTGATTACAGGGGAAGATACTAGACATCAAAAAGGGGTTGGGGGAGGAATCTTACAATGTCCGTGTGCATATAAACATATACACAAGGACCTCGATTACACCATTTGGCCACCTGAACAACTCCACAATCCTACCTTTCCAATGCTTATTAGAATCACCAATGTCTTTTCATTTTACCTTGAATGCTCCTCGAGTGGTGCTGGGTCTCATTGTCGTGATCGAGTCTAACTTCCTAAGGGATCCAGTTGCCATTAGGATCCTTCTTGTCGAAAAGCTCCACACTTTCAATGTCGCAGATGTGTTTTCACCTACAGATCATCTACAAAGGGAAAAGAGAACATTATTACCATTTCATTGAGCTCAACAATCTAATTAACAAAAATAAAACTTTAAAGAAATGTTGTGAACCTTGCACTCCCACTACAAGGCACTGCTGCCATACACGTGTTCAATACACGCGATAAGTTACGGGCGTGTGTATGGTCGCGCATGTATATGAGTAGTATCGGGCGCATGTATATTAAATTCACATGTATTGAAGTTTCAAAAATGCGTCTACTAGCACGTGTATATTCGCATCTAAATTCGCGTGTATACTGGTTTTAGAAACGCGTGTATCAGCGCGTGTATATACATGCAAATATACACGCATTTATTACACGTGAGAACTTTATTAAGAAAAACTCCATTCCTTTACAAAATTAAAAACTATTTTCTTTAAACCATCTCATAGTACATTACAGTATATATCATTACACAATCCCACTACATGCATTTACAACAATGAAATATATTCAAAAATAAATCATGAGATGATAATTAAAAGACAACATATACAATAGAAATGTCATCAATTTAGAACGATACAGTGATGGATTGGTTAGGGTTCGATCTCATCTTCAATAAGATCCATCCTTGCCAAACGATCAACATCAATATCCATTTGATCAATTTGTAAGGCTACGATTAAATTTATTCCACTATCGATATTTTGTCCATTGATAATGGTATCGATGTCCTGATCATTCTCATCAACATCACCATCATCCTCAATGGTAGGGTCATTCTCATGATCATGAGAAATGGCACGCTCATCCTCATTATCATGATCATCTCTTATTTCTTGATCATCGATCACAACATCTTCATTGGCATGTTTGACATCATCTTCATTGCGGCTTGTTACATCCTCCATATGCTCCATATCAGTGAATGTATTATACATCACTTTGGAACGTGGTGCAATAGGGATGACGTACCACCATTTAATGTCATACACCATTGGCAAATAGATAACCTACTCAAATACACATACTGCAGTAATTAATTAGCATATCAAAAGTCAAGGGGTACGCGAGCTTAGATATATATGTACATGAAACACATTAGTAAAAAAATGCATACCTGCTCACATTGTTGTGGCAATACGAGCCTATCTTTCTTTGTTTGCCAAAACTTTGTAGAGTCAATAGTTACATAGCCACTTGCATGGCGTTTTATCGTTGCATTAGGCCCTTTTTCTACCACGTTCATTTGCCATTTGACATCCAAAACATACACAAAGAAGCGACGAAAGTCAAGCCTAAATATGTCTTGGATTGTGCCACAATAATCATCCATTTTTCCATTAGCTCCCTCAAAGCTACTAATGACACCGTAATCTTGTGTATTCCTCTTTTTATCAATTCTTTGTGTTCGAAAATGCTTGCCTTCACACCATATAGCATTGAACATAGTGCACTGGACCAAAATAGAAGCAATATTTGTGTAAGCAATGTGAATAACTATTAAAAGCAAATCACTTACAACTAATGCAAAACATTAGTTCTATGTACCTTTAACATGCATCCTCGTACATACTCCCATTCTTCTGCCATGATATGCAACCCCTCGTCACTCTGCTCTCTCCATTTCCTCATGCAACCAATCAACATGGATATCATTCGGAAGTGTTGCTAGATGCTTAGGGTACGCCTTACGAGAGCCATGTTGCCTCCGAAAGAGAGCTCTTTCTGCTTTCCTTTTTGTCTTTGCATCCCCATATCTTGTAACCCATCTGCTCATCACATCACTATTAAGGATGCAAGTGAAATTGAGATCATCAATCAATGTTCTGTCAATTACTTTACTCTGTCCTTTTCCTTGAGGCACAATTACTTTACTTTGTCCTTTTCCTTGAGGCACAATAGAGGTCATCCTCAAGTCCTCTTCATTGCTCCATAGTCGTGGCAAAGAGCTGTCCACCTGACCAAGAAATTCTAAAATATATACAAGAGACTCTTGTATCAACCAACCCTCGGCCATGCTTCCTTCGGGCCTTGCACTTTGCCTCACAAAGTCTTTTAAGGTCTTCATGAAGCGCTCTAGGAAGAACATCCAACGTACATGCACAGTGCCACATAAAGCAATTTTTTCCACTAAATGCACAATGAGATGTAGTTGACTTGTGAGAATGGTTCACGGAAAAGTCTCCTCTACCAAACAAACCACCTCCACTGCCATAACACACGCATCATCCAACGTGGCTCGATCAATTGCTTTGGAACTAACATATTTGAAAAATAAATGAATAGTACGTTATACCTCATGCACGTTCATTTTGCAAGGTATAATGAAGGGTGATCTGACATGGGTTTTACATACCTCACAAGTTCGCCCATCTTATAAATACATTTTTTCAAACTCTTATTTGCACAATGGTCGATGCTAGAGTAGGTAGTATGAACTGCGCACATAAGAGCACATGTATGTATGGTTTATGGCATTACAAAATTTAATTTCAACGTATAAGACTTGGAAAACACTTACTTGGAGCATCTTGTGCCAATCGTGGGACTTCAACCCATATAGTTGCTCAACGCCTCTTTTCTTAGTGGTTGTAAAGGCTCCCTTCAATGATCTCATGCATCCAGTGTGGGAGTACACAAAGTGGTGATGGCTTGCTTTACCTGCTTCTCCTCTTTCTTTGATATAATCCATGATGCAGGCGGAAGACGAATGTGCCCACCCTCCTCTCGTGGCCAAGCTTGACGCATACGTCCTGGGACCCGCAAGTCCTCCCGTACGCTAACATTGTCTCGTTTACCAATAACATGTTCCCAAATACCAGATCCCACATTCTTGAAGATGTGCATGGGATTAAGAAGATGGTTGATCTTAAGATGGATCCAATATGGTAGCCAAAAAAATGGAGTACCTACACAAGGGATTGCTCTATGTGATCTTTAATCCGATTAGAGGCTACATAAAACAAGATTGAAAAACATTACTATACCTGTTCATGCCATCTGGAGGAAGAATATTTGTAGACTCCCAATACGCTTCCAATCTTTTGCACGAAGTGTTTGTGGAGAAATGTTACTCTTACTAGCAACATATTTAGGATGATCTGACGGGAGAAATCGATGATGATTATCGAATATGGTCTTACACAAATCGTCAGCATACTCATGTACTAACGAAGGGCCACAAACAGGACATGCATGTTTACCCGATGTTTTCAAACCTATTAAAATATAAATATAAGTTAGAATAATAAAGTCAATAGTTATAATTAATATAGCCAATAGTATTAGAGTAAGGAGGTAATTAGAATTCTTACCAGAACAATCGTTGTATCCTGGAAAGTCATGCATTGTCCACATCAACACTGCTTTTAAGTCGAAGTGTCGAGACTGCTTTTAAGTCGAAGTGTCGAGAGGAGGGAGGCCTACTAATGTCCACCACCGCAACACCTCTCCATAGTTCCTCCAACTCATCAATCAACGGTTCGAGATAAACATTCATATGCTTGACTTTATGTTTCCATGTAATTAGAAGGGATAACATAACATGTCCCTTCTTGATTGCCATTGATGGTGGAAGGTTGTAATTCACCAACACAACTGGCCACACGCTCTATGTGGTGCTTTTGAAACCAAATGGATTCACTCCATCCATACCTAGGCCAAGTCTCAAGTTTCTGGGCTCTGTTTTAAAGCTGGGCCACTCATCTTCAATATGCTTTCCAAGCAGGAGTGTCTATGGGAATTCTCCACATGCCATCATCCGATCGATGTGAGGAATGCCATGACATGAGCTCTACTATGGATTCACACTTGAACATGTGTTTGATGCGAGGAATTATAGGAAAGTGTCGCAAGACTTTACGAGGTACATCAAAACTCTTCACATCTGTTCTATACCTTGCTTCACCACACAAGTAGGACAATGTCGAGCCTCCTCATGCGTCCCACGAAAGAGAATGCAATCATTGATGCATGCATGTATGCGATCATAATCCAATCCTCCAAGAGATGTCACATAGCGCCTCGCTATGTCTCTTGAGGTGGGTAGTCTATTCCCCTTTGGAAGCATGTTTGATAATAGCCTGTATCCAATATCATCAATTAGTCCTAAACCCTAAACCCTAAACCACTAATTCAAATTTGCAAGTTAGAATGCTTACTTCAATAATGCATCAAGACTTGCATTGCTCCATCCATAAACTATTTGTATATTGAGTAGTTCAAGTGAAGCACGTAAAATAGAGAATGTGCACCCTTCAAAAACCGGTGTCGATGAAGCCTTGTAAAGATACTCTTGTTCCATATCATCATCGTCCATACCTTTGGGATAATCCCTAAAAAGATACCGCACCATATCATCAAACACTTCCTCTTCCACAACTTCGTGGGGTGTAGGGCTATTGTCATTCCTTTCCCACTCATCTCTGACAATAGATCCCAAAGCTCCAGCATCATCTCGTCGACGCTTTGCGTGCTCTCGCTGCGCGTAGGGTACCATGTTAAGGTGTGGTACTGCATCCTGCTTCAATTAGAGTATATATATTACAACTCCATTAATTTAATTTGGATACCATGATTCATTTGAATACTATCAATTTACATCTACTCACCTCTAAACCTGTTTGATTCCATTCTCCATACATGTAGATGTGATTCAAGGTAATTCGACGCGCTCGTATAATGCATCCTTGACATCGATTATACATACACTTGATCCTTTGTCCCAACCACACATCGCGATTACGATGACGTATTATCTCATCCTCATCCCAGAACTGCTTGAGGAGGTTGATGACATCCTATGTACAAAAGAGCAAAAACAAAATCATAATCAGTTTTTAATGAAAGTATAAAAATTTCTATAAATCGCGTGTAACAGCGCGTCTATATCCTTAAAATTGCGTGTATCAGCGCGTCTACATTCTTAAAATTGCGTGTATAAACACGGCTATATCATGAAAATTACGTGTATAAACACGGCTACAATCGCGTGTATAAATGCGGCTGATTTATTATAAACGCGAAAATACACGCGCTGTTACACGCGAGACGACCTGTCTATACCTAAAATAACCCACCTTCTCCAAATAAACATTTTCAAACTAAGATTTGCTCTCCTTCTTCGCCGCCTCTTCCAACAAAGCACTAAACCTAAGTGCAAGGAGCAGACAAGGAGCACACACGGGTGAAGGAAACCAGCCAAAAAGAAGACTCATTTTTTCAGAGGTGAGTCAGTTTGTTCTTTGTCCTGTCTATTTCCTTCCATTTGTTTATGCTATTGTCTCTTTCCTTTATGCGTTTCTCCGTCCTTCTCCTTTTGTGGTAGTACTTTTTTGAACAATTGTGACAATGGGCTTTTTTTATAAAGACGATTTGTCGGAGGTCGGTCGCTTTCAATTTTTTTTTTTTTGCGTAGGCCGCGTGTAGGAACGCGTGTATGTCTGCGTGTATCCTGTTTGCACAGACGTTTATGCGCATATACATGTATTTTTGGACGGGTGTATACACGCGACTGTGTTTCACCCATGCTTGCGATCCAGGTTCTTCAGAGAGATGATCCCATCTGCATCATATGGCTTGCCTTCACAAAATCATATGTGCTAGCTTGCATTTGCACTTTGATGCAATCATGTATTTACTTTTATTTTTGCAGATTCTTTATGGATCCAGGTTCTTCATCCGATCCATTTGCGTACGACACTTGGATGATGGAGATGCTAAATCATTTTGGGCGCCATCCTGGTCCAGTTGAGCTTACAGAGTATATGTATGCCCATCCTCCTCTTGGATTGCCTACTATACCCCGCTCCCGAGTATCCATGTCACTCCACTGCCGTCTATGCCTACGAGTCTGACGAGATGGCATGCAGCTTCTTCTCTTCCACGCCCACCGAGGAGACATACCCCGTCCCAGACACACTCATGCACACCCTCCTAGGCACCGTCATGTCAGGGCTCACAGCCACCATCACGTACTCCCTCACAGTCATAGTCACATAGACAATCCCCCAGTCGTGACTCCACCCGCAGTACAGAGGAGAGCAAATGCCGCATTAGGAAGAGTGGGAGTGGAGGATGCGACAGGTGCTTTGGTGGGGGAGGTAGTAGGGCACGTGGTGAGAGAGGAGATAGAGGGAGAAGAGTTAGAGGAGACAGTGAGGATGAGGAGGAGGTGAGAGAGGTGGAGGGAGTGATCTGCTATGATGTGTACTGTATTTTTCCCTGAGTGAATCGTACAAGATATGTGAGATCCCTATTCCCACCGAGCAACGGATTCGGGGTACTAGCAGCGGAAGTAGCACTTCTCGTGCGGGGCAGAGTCCCACACTCGGGGCCTCGTCCACCACGAATATCCAGACAAGAGACTAATCCATCGGTTTTTCCAAAACCGAACCCGAAAAAACTTCCTTTATCCGGAAAGCACGGGCGATTCCACCAGGATATCTTTTTTACAAAGCCTTACTTAATTGAACTGATCTGACCAAACTCGTAAGTTCCATAGTCAGAATCAAGGAACAAATTGCACTTGGATCATTGGGATCAACGCTTTTTTCCCATCAACAGGCACAGCCGTTGATTCTATCCATAGAACAATTACTATCCGAGATTTACTTTATCTATCGTAATAACAGAATTTGAGTCTCGATTTACAGATCCATCAGTCCAGCCTAACCCCATCCAGTCCCATGGGTTAGCCAACCTCCCAACCACTATAGTAATGGGAACCAATTAGGGATTTGGTTAGGTTTTGTCTCGGGTACCAGGGAAAAGAGTTCCCAGGCCCCCTGCCGGAAGTTCATGCAAAACATAAACTAGTCACACCACTTACACACCCAATATGAAATTGCCTTTTTCTCAACGTCAGCTAACTTTAAAAAAATCCTTTAATGAAACCATTATGTCACTGATGACAATCCTCTAAATCATTGGTTGAATCCATATTACCAATCATTCATTCATCGGTGTACTTATGGCATCATTGGGAACCAGAACGCCCACCACCTATTCACTCAGGGGCCTTTTCAATAGTTCCTAGCTCATAGTACTTGACAAATCAAGATGGAATCCTCGTTGAAGATTAGCAAGATCAATCAACAGATCCATAAAAGAGAGCCATGGACTCATCCGTTGAGGACCAGTAAGGTCAATCAATCGGATCCATGCCCGGTTTCAGAAAACAACTCTTACTTCTTGTTCCAATATCTTCCACGATGCACGTGTGGGTATCTTCGGTGACCCAGAGCCCGAGCACCGTATGGTCATCACCCTCTAGGATCCTTTGCAGGTAACCCAGCACTTCACTCATAGGCCGCATCCTTGGTCCCTCATCCACCGTACCGGAAGCTCACCATTTAAATCAAACTGAGGCTGGTTAAGACCTCGGTCGACCTTGCTACGCGAGACGTCCTCCATTGACTCCGTCAGTAGTTGCAACTTTATCAGTTAGGTCTTCATGACCTTAATCCACAAGACGGTCAAAATGCTTCCCCAGCATTCTTGACATAAAACAGTCATTTACAGACAGTCACAAAATATAGTTCTATATCGAACTCTCATCTTTCCACATTATCAAATAGCAACTGTGAGATCCCTGTTCCCACCAAGCAACGGATTCGGGGTACTAGCAGCGGAAGTAGCACTTCTCGCGCAGGGCAGAGTCCCACACTCGGGGCCTCATCCACGGACAAGAGACTAATCCGTTGGTTTTTCCAAAACCGAACTCGGAAAAACTTCCTTTATCTGGAAAGCATGGGCGATTCCACCAGGATAATTTTTTTACTCTAACGTAGTCAAAAGCCTTACTTAATTGAACTGATCTGACCGAACTCGTAAGTTCCATAGTCAGAATCAAGGGACAGATTGCACTTGGTTCATTGGGATCAACGCTTTTTTCCCCATCAAGAGGCACAACCGTTGATTCCTATCCATAGAACAATTACTATCTGGGATTTACTTTATCTATCGTAATAACAGATTTTGAGTCTCGATTTACGGATCCATTAGTCCAGCCTAACCCCATCTAGTCACATGGGTTAGCCAACCTCCCAACCACTGTAATGATGGGATCCAGTTAGGGATTTGGTTAGGTTTTGTCCCGGGTACCAGGGAAAAGAGTTCCCAAGTCCCCTAGCCGGAAGTTCATGCAAACATAAACTAGTCACACCACTTACACACCCAATATGAAATTGTCTTTTTCTCAGCGTCAACTAACTTTAAAACAATCCTTTAATGAAACCATTATGTCACTGATGACAATCCTCTAAATCATTGGTTGAATCCATATTACCAATCATTCATTCATCGGTGTACTTATGGCATCATTGGGAACCAGAACGCTCACACCACCTGTTCACTCATCAGGGGCCTTTTCAATAGTTCTTAGCTCATAGTACCCGACAAATCAAGATGGAATCCTCGTTGAAGATCAGCAAGATCAATCAACAGATCCATAAAAGAGAGCCATGGACTCATCCGTTGAGGACCAGCAAGGTCAATCAATCAGATCCATGCCCAGTTTTAGAAAACAACTCTTACTCCTTGTTCCAATATCTTCCATGACGCACCTTAATCCACAAGATGGTCAAAATGCTTCCCCAGCATTCTTGACATAAAACAGTCATTTACAAATAGTCACAAAATATAGTTCTATATCGAACTCTCGTCTTTCCACATTATCCCTCCTCAGTTCACGTTACTTATTCCACATTCCATTCAATGTGTACTCATTCTTTACATATCGACGACACATTATTTCACATACACATTCACATTCATTATTGTACATACATATCCATGTTCGTACATCCACATCATACATCCAATCCCATATCCGCATTCATACATACACATCCATATCCACATCCATACATCCACATCCATATCCACATTTACATCCATACATCCACATCCATATCCACATTTACATCCATACATCCACATCTACATGCATATATCCATTTTCACATCCTCGTTCATACATCCACATTCACATACATACATCCACATCCGTATCTACATCCATACAGCCACATCCATATCCACATTCACATTCACATCCATATATCCACATCTACATGCATACATCCATTTTCACGTCCTCATTCATATATCCACATCCACATACATACATACATCCACATCCACATTCCCATTCACATCTATACATCCACATCCACATTCCACATCTATACATACACATCTACATGCATACATCCATTTTCACATTCATACATCCACACTCCCATTTCCACATCCACACATCCACATACATACATCCATTTCCACATTCCCATTCATATAACCCCATACGCCTTCACATCTATTCTTTTACATCACATCCATTCTCGCCCTATCACAACCCATATACATCTTATCACATCCTAACTCATCTTAGCACATCCTATCACATCTCATACACCTCTTATCATATCCTATCACATCTCATACACCTCTTATCACATCCTATCACATCTCATACACCTCTTATCACATCCTGTCACTTCCCATACGCATCTTATCACATCTTGTCACATCTCATACACCTCTTATCACATCCTATCACTTCCCATATGTTGAGATATCGAGCTCGTCTAGTGAGGCAGTGGACACTGATGACCCGCCTAGGGGATAGGCCCCACACTTACACCACTGGCATGGTTGGTGAGATCATGGGTGATATGCGGCCAGTGGGATGACAGACTGTGCGACAGCCATTCTAGAGACTGGCATAGTTATAGCACCAGCTCATTTAGTTGGGTTCACACTATAGAGAACCTGTGTATGTATTTGGTTGAGTACCTTTCATAGTGTGTGTACTTTTATCTTGTATATGGTGTGTTGAGTGTTGAGTGAAGAAGAAGGAGATTTTTAGCCTCTCACCTTGTGTGTTCTCTATTAGGGTTTTGTGAGTGTGTGTGTGTGCTTGCAAGAGCTCAAGCTCTCTCCCCCCCTGCATCTTTTCACCATACGCACCTTATCACATCTCATACACCTCTTATCACATCCTATCACTTCCCATACACATCTTATCACATCTTATCACATCTCAATATTTATTTATAGAATACAAGAGAATTCTTATATTTGATATAAGATTTCTTTACGCATCTATTTATGCGTAAATTCTATTTTAAAGAGAATAACACTTTCGAAATAAAAATCAATCTTTTATGCATCTTCCTATGCATAAATTCATTTTAAATGAAAATGACACTTTTGAATCAATCTTTTATGCATCTTCCTATGCATAAATTCAATTTAGTAGGAATTACACTTTTAGAATAAAAGAATTTCTCTTATGCATCTAATATATGCATAAAATCCATTCATGACTCACACACTTTTAGTATAAAAATATCTTTTATGCATACCTCTATGCATGAAATCCAAATATGATAAAAGTAACAGTTTTACAATATAATAATCATCTTTTATGCATACCTCTATGCATGAAATTCAAATGTGATAAAAGTAACACTTTTACGATAAAATAATCATTTTTTGGTAACATTTTTATAATAAAATAATAATAATTTTTTCATACCTCTATGCATGAAATTCAATATGACAAAAGTAATATTTTTATAATAAAATAATCATTTTTTAATTATTATTATTTTTTTACAATATTTTTACAATAAAATAATCATTTTTTTATGCATACCTCTATGCATAGATTTCAAATATGATAAAAGTAACACTTTATAATAAAATAATCATCTTTTATGCATATCTCTATGCATGAATTTTAGTTATGATAAAAGTAACACTTTTATAATAAAATAATCATCTTTTATGCATACCCCTATGCATGAATTTCAATTATGATAAAAGTAACACTTTTATAATAAAATAATCATCTTTTATGCATACCTCTATGCATGAATTTCAATTAAGCTAAAAGTAATACTCTTACAGTAACACTTTTACAATAAAATATTCACCTTTTATGCATACCTCTATGCATGAAATTCAATTTTGCTAAAAGTAACTCTTTTGTAATAAAATAATCATTTTTTTATGCATACCTCTATGCATGAAATTCAATTAAGCTAAAAGTAATACTTTTACAATAAAATATTCATCTTTTATAAATTTTAATTATGCTAAAAGTAACACTTTTATAATAAAATAATCATCTTTTATGCATACCTCTATGCATGAAATTCAATTATGTTAAAAGTAACACTTTTATAATAAAATATTCATCTTTTATGCATATCTCTATGCATGAAATTCAATTATGTTAAAAGTAACACTTTTATAATAAAATATTCATCTTTTATGCATATCTCTATGCATGAAATTCAATTATGCTAAAAGTAACACTTTTACAATAAAATATTCATCTTTTATGCATACTTCTATGCATGAATTTCAATTATGCTAAAAGTAACACTTTTATAATAAAATAATCATTAAAAAACTTGACATAATCAATTAACCATTCACCTAGGATATAGAATGGTTGCTTTTGTTAGAAAAGAGAAGGAAATACCTTTTTGTAATGAGGTATAACATTTTTAGAGAAGACATAAAGCATAAAAACCATTTAAAGCCATAAAAACCATAAAATAAGTGAAAAGAAGAATCACCAACTTACTAATGACTTTGAAAGCTTTCCTTTGGCTTGATGGCTTGAGGGTTCAACTCTTGTTTGAACAAGAGTGGCCAACCAATCTTTGGAAGAGGAAAATGTCAAAAACTAGTGAATTATTAATAAATTCATAGTTTTTGGCTTGGGTGGAGTAGAGTAACAATGCATTAAACACTATTCTTTTTCAACAAAGGGGAGGCTTCTATTTATAGGAAAAATTGAGCTCCTAACCAAACAAACTGATTCTAGAATTTTCCAACTCAGTTTGGTCAAATTTTGACCATTTTTAGGTCAGTTGAGCTAACTTTTTGCAACTAGACTTGAATTAGGAGAGAGGAGAGATAAAATATCTCAATTTTTGATGATTTAAAACTCAATTTGCACATGTTAAGTAGGTGCCTCATTAAAGGCCCTCCTCTTCCTTACATATGTGTCAAAAATGGAATCATTATACTCAAAATATCTTATATTTTGATATTACTCATAGTTTCTTACTAATAAACCTTGTATATATTCAATTCTTCATCTTATGTGAGCATTGAAGGGACTCCCCTTCAATGCTCATAGTTTCTTACTAATAATAAACCTTGTATATATTCAACTCTTCATCTTATGTGAGCATTGAAGGGACTCCCCTTCCTTACATATGTGTCAAAATGGAATCATTATACCCAAAATATCTCATATTTTTAATATCACTCATAGTTTCTTACTAATAAACCTTGTACATATTCAACTCTTCATCTTATGTGAGCATTTACTCATTTTTGAGTATCTTCTTTTACAAAATTGGATTTATCTCCTTCCCACACATGGATTGATCTTATTGGCCCATAGGAACCTAATTGGACCATAATCCAAAAATTTTTGCTGAAAATCTAGACCCTTAGGCTAAGGTCCTTTATACCCATCTCCAATTAATTTCAATTGCACATTGGAAAGTTCTTTTTGAATTTTTGTTTCAGGGAAACTTATTTTAATAAGATGAGATATTTTTCTATCCAAAAATATTCAAAATCTGAATATTCTCTCTCTAGAATATTTTCTCTCTCTATGTCAAAACAGGCAGAGACGAGATCTCTTATATTTCTGAAGAGGGAATTGATTACAGGGAAAGATGCTGGACATTTTGAGAGGCTGGGGAGGAATCTTACATTCACTCCCACTTGAAAAACGCGAGATGTCCTCATCTCGCAAACTGGGGTAATTTCGTAAGATGCACGAATATGAGACTAAGAGAAAATTTAATTAAGATTAACCACCAAGAAAAGTCTCAAAGAGAGCAAGACTCAAGACAAGAACAAAGATTTCAACTTTATTCACTCTTCGAACATATATAGTAAAGATAGAAGAACTTTTTACAATTCCATAAGCCCGTCCATCATATGGTCACAAAAGCAGCACTCACAAGCTGCACACGTATAAGGTAACTCATCTATGGGAATAATTCGGCTGGATATTGCAGCACCTATCTCATTGGTATGAGGCGACCTAATAAAAGGACCTCTAAGAGGCAAGCTAAAAATGGGATAAAGACATATCTTCTGGTAAGGAAGAAAACACGCTAGTAAGAAGACCCACTCAGAAAACCCAACATGCCTTGATCTCATCACGCAATAGTATCGGGGACCAAAACCCAAAGCTTCAATAACCATAGCCAAGCGGACATTGTTATGAAAGTGCTGCTGACCCCACGGTGTTACCCTAGTTATGTCTTGATAGGTCTCCCATTTGGTCTGAGCTACAGAAGTTCCCAAGTGAGGGAAAAGTGAGCGCTCATACAGTTCTATAAAATCCTTCTTCACAGACTCGCTTGCGTCTTGAAGGTGAGAAATCATCATGGATAAAACCAATTCCTATTGCCAAGCCATAAAGGAGATTAAGAAAGAAAGGGGGATCGATGAAAGTAAGATTACTGCGAGCGACAAGTAAGAGTTACGACTTATAAAAAAAAAAGAAACTAGCGTAACCTAGAAGCCAATGGGGTATCTTGCCACTGAAGTTTTTCCGTCTTTCCATGATTTGGGTTTGTCACATATTTCTATAGAAGGCTTACATGAATTACATTATGAACTTTGAGATGAGGAGGTAAAAGAAGCTCGTAGGCTGTCACCTACTTTCTTTGAATTCAGATATAGCCCACAATATCTGGGAGATAACTTCTTATACTTCTCAAGAGCTAAAGAACTTCTTTTGGGTCGTACTCGAATGAAGACCAAATCTGCTTCTTTGAATTCTCTGATTGTCCTCTTCTTATCTGCATACTGTTTCTGTCGATCCTAGGTAGCTTTTATATCTTTATGAGTTGCTTGCATCTGCTGCTCCATGTCATCAAGCATTTGTGTGGACATCTCGACCCTAATCAATGGGTCAGACCTAGTTAATGGAGTTAAGCAATCTTGTCCGAGACGGACCCTGTTAGATTGGTATGAAGGAATTGGTCTCTGAATTTGGGTTCTTGACTTCCCTGTGCCCTTGTCATGGCAGGAGTCGAGCAGTCTTTTAATTGATGACCAAAACCTTGGCATCCAAAACACCGGTTCTCACTTCTGAACTCATCGTTCTGAGCCCCTGGGAAAGGGTCTTCCTTTTTTAAACAAAATCTTTCTTTTATTTTAGAGAGGAAATAATTATAAGATCAGAAAGGGAGGTTCTTACTCCTCCATACCTCGAAGGTTGGGGGAGAATCTTACATTCTATCCCACTTAAAAAAGTGTGAGATGTCCTTATCTCGCAAAGTAGAGGACAACTCTTTTTTCTTAAGATCCAATTTATTCTGGGGTTCCTTATATTCTGGTCAACCCAACAGAATACTGGGATAAATATCCCTTAAATAGAACTCATCATCAAATAACAATTCATTCAGATCATATCATTCATATCTTTAACATGATAATGGTCCATTAGATCGAAAAATCTCCTTCTGAACATTCCTCCATAGGAATTTCAGTCAAGCAAGTTCTCAATTTGTCATCCCTTAACTTGATCTACCGTGTCAAGTGTTAACAGTAGAAATTTGACAGCACAATCTACTAATCTCATAGTGATTTACTGAAATCATTATCATCATTCTATTTATGAATATCATCACAGGGACTCGTCCCATTCATCCTCATTGTGGTTTCGCTCAGCTTATTACATTTCAACCAATTTTCAGGAATCATCATTTTTTAATTCAGAATCCAAATCAACTCATCAATTCTCAACAGAATTAAAAATCATATCAACCACATTCGAAATCATCAACTGGATAGCATTAATGCTTATAATTTCAAGTCCTAGATTTACTCGTATATACTGTCGGTAAAGAGCTACAGTTATACCCTCGGTATATACGGGTAGTCATGATACTCAGAACTATAAGGTAAATACCATCATGTCTAGGCCTCAAGCAAGTCAGGGTTCCATACAATTGCGGTACTTCCAATTGAAGACCCAATTACTAATTTACGAATTTTCAGTTTGAATATCAATTTGTATGAATTATATCACACAATTACAACCTTTTTGTGATTCTTGATAAATTTTTGACATATTTGGCTTCTCAGTCGATCTTTATTAGCCAATTCGCTCTGATACCAACTATGAGATCCCTGTTCCCACTGAGCAACGGATTCGGGGTACTAGCAATGGAAGTAGCACTTCTCGCGCGGGGCAAAGTCCCACACTCGGGGCCTCATCCATGGATATCCGGACAAGAGACTAATCCATCGGTTTTTCCAAAACCAAACCCGAAAAAACTTCCTTTATCCGGAAAGCACGGGCAATTCCACCAGGATAATTTTTTTACTCTAATGTAGTCAAAAGCCTTACTTAATTGAACTCATCTGACCGAACTCGTAAGTTCCATAGTCAGAATCAAGGGACAGATTACACTTGGATCATTGGGATCAATGCTTTTTTCCCCATCAAGAGGCACATCCGTTGATTCCTATCCATAGAACAATTACTATTCGAGATTTACTTTATCTATCATAATAACAGAATTTGAGTCTCGATTTATGGATCCATCAGTCGAGCCTAACCCCATCCAGTCCCATGGGTTAGCCAACCTCCCAACCATTGTAGTGATGGGATCGAATTAGGGATTTGGTTAGGTTTTGTCCCGGGTACCAGGGAAAAGAGTTCCCACACCCCCTAGCCGAAAGTTCATGCAAACATAAACTAGTCACACCACTTACACACCCAATATGAAATTGCCTTTTTCTCAGCGTCAGCTAACTTTAAAACAATCCTTTAATGAAACCATTATGTCACTGATGACAATCCTCTAAAAGGGAGATGGCTTTCCTCTATGGTTAGGGTTTGCAATATACATTAGGGTTTGCTCCTATGTGTGTGTCTCATCTCCCTCTACCTGTTTTTCAACATGGTATCAGAGCATGGTGCTCTCTATTAGGGTTTGTGAGTGAGTGAGAAAAGAGGGAGAAGAAGCTGTGAAGAAAAGCTGTGAAGCTTGCCATTGAAGCTGTGAAGCTTGGAACACAACGATTTCTATCAAATCTAAGAGCTTGGCCTACCGGGTAAGGTCTTCTAAACATCCTTGAGCGGATTGCAGGTGATTCAGACAAAAACAAAGCAAATTAGGGCAACCCAAAGCAAAGAAAAATTCTATTTTTTAGAAGCTTTCCATTAAAGCTTGGAAGCAGTGATGTATGGTGAAATACATGCAAATCTGTCAAAGAAATATGTATGTGACAAGCTATAATGTGTTGGCAACACATGTAGAAGCCCTACACTAATTTTGGAGAATTTTTGATGCATTTGAATGTGTGAAATTTACTGGTTTTTGAGCTCTCACAAAACAGAGAAAAGGAAGCCAAATTTTGATGCATTTAGAGCAATTTTTTGGCAAAAATCAAAGCATTGATGGATTGCACACTTGCCTAAGTGTGTTGGGGACTTAATTCCATCATCAATTAATACTATAATCACTCCCAAATCCCTCAGGAGTAGGCGGCGTAGGCTGGACAGCAGAAACAGAGCATTCAGTGTAGTATTTTTACTGAGTGGAGGATCAAAATCAACTTGGGTGCTTGATTACTTCCAAAATTGACTTAGCAATTAGTTGCTACACACACTTGAGAAGGAGGCTATATGATTGGATTGATCAATTATCATCAATTGAGCTGGAAATGAGCTGATTAAACAGGTTGTCTACTGGTTGTGCAGAAAAACAGAGTGTGATTAATTGACTAATTACTATTTGGTCTTAAACAATTGGACTAATTCCTTTTACGTAGAGTTAGTGGACATCATTACTAAGCTAATGAATGCTTGTTTGCTCAATTTGGACAAGGATTGAAGAAATTAGAGCAAAATTACTACTAGTTTTTCTAGTTTTTCACAAAACAGAGAAAGGGGTTTGACAAAATTGATATGTACACATGTCGGATGGTGTTGATACTCA
Organism: Cibotium barometz; assembly: GCF_041138505.1. Classification (NCBI taxonomy): domain Eukaryota; kingdom Viridiplantae; phylum Streptophyta; class Polypodiopsida; order Cyatheales; family Cibotiaceae; genus Cibotium; species Cibotium barometz. The sequence continues at coordinate 26,968,306 of NC_141077.1, forward strand.
ACATTGAGGTTGTTTAGGTGTCAATGCAAGTTATGCACACTTGATTAAACCAATACATTGTAGTTTGGAGCCTTGGAAAGCGCATCAAAGTAAGGTATCTTGGACTGTGTGAGCCAGTTCATTTTGGATGCATATATAGGTTGATTTTCTACATCAAAATTGAAGTTCATTGTGTACTTTGGAGTATCTGAAACACCCATTGGAGTGTGGTTGAGCTGAGGAAGGCTTGTTTATAGAATTGGAAGTGTACGAAAGGTGTATTTGCATTGAGCAATATATCGGATAATCCAGTACAGATTGTTGGTGAAAAGCTAGATAGGAAGAACTTCAAGGCATGGAAGTATAAGATCAAAAGTTTTCTGAAGGGAAAAGGTTTTTGGAATCTCATTACAGGTGTTGAGCTAGAGCCAGAACTACCCCGACAACCTACACAGCGCAGCAGGTTATAGCTAATAAGCAATGGTCAGAAAGAGCATTCAAAGTGTTGCATTATTTGTCTATATGTATTTCAGATGCTATGCTCATACACATACATGATGCTGAGAATCCCAAGGATGCATGGGATACATTGGTGAAGTTGTTTTTTGATACAGACACGAGTGCTCACAAGTCTCAGTTGCGACAACAAATACATAATGTGAAGCAGCAGAATAGAAGGAGCATCCATGATTATGTACAAGAGATAAAGAAGTTTGCAGATGCATTGGCAACAATCAATGCCCCCATGCCTGATGATGATTTGGTAGACATTACCTTGTGTGGTCTTGGCAAGGAATATAAATCTTTTGATACATCTATCTCGGTTCAGAGTACAGGTTTACCAGACTTTGATGAGTTGTTTCACTCTTTCTTGTTGAGGAAATCAAACTTAGTGATTCCTTTCTGGATGCATCTACTAGCCATGATGATAATGGCAGAAATCAGGCTTTCTATTCGCAAAGAGGTTTTAGAGGCAGGGGGAGATTCGCATCACGTGGCCATGGTAATGGTCGTGGATGGCAGGACAGGTCACCACAATAGAATTTTCAGCCTTCATATGGTTCTAGAGGTGGTCGTGGATATACACCTTAGAGAGGCAGAGGTAATCCTTGTGGTAGAGGACGTTGGCAAGGCCAACAAACATATATGCAAGATGTGGAATGCCATTACTGTGGAAAATTTGGTCATATGGCACGTGATTCTTTCCGCAAACAAAATGATTTGAGAGGGGGTAGAGCACAACGTGGTGGACATTGTGCACAACATGGTGGAAATTATGCATCAAGCAGTAATGATGGAGCGCAAATCACTTGTTTGCCATGAAACATGTTGTGGGATCTATGATGACAAATGCTGAAAATGATGACACTTTGGTATATGGACTTTGGAGCATCAAACCATATGACTTGTCATGATGAATGGTTTGAGCATATGAAGCCTATGGATGTGAAAGGCTATGTGGAAACAGGAGATGATACTCAGCATGCCATTACACATTAGGAACTCAATGGAGTCTTTTTGGGCCTTTTTATTTGCCATTGCCTAATGGAGGTGATTAAGAAATAGACAAATAGGGAGATTACATGTGGACTGAAACCAATGGTTTGTAAGAGCCTAGAAGGTAGTGGTCAAACTTAGAATAATAGGCTAAATAGGCTCTTTTTTAATTTTTAAAATCACCTAAAACTCAAAAAATTTATATATATATATGAAGTTTTCCTCTATTTTTTATAGAAAAGGATAGCTGCAGCCATCATTAAGTAAGGTCTCTAAAGTGATAGAGGCCCAAAAATGAGCTCCCATCATTATCTTGCATTCAATGCACATTCCCCTTCACTTTCCACTATCCCTCTCTCCCATCTTCCCTCCAAAACACTCTCTCTTCCCCGTTTCTCATAGCAGGGCATTTTTCACTCTCTAGACTACTTCTTTTAGCTATCTACCTCTTGATCTACCTCTCTCTTCAATCACAAACCTAGATCTATAGCTATGGAAGCTTGATCTGCAACCTCCTCTCAGAAGCCATGGAAGTTTGATCCTCACTTACGTTTCCTTACTTCATCCTTCTACCTTGTCCAACCTCCTTTTACAGAGTGTAACAGCAGAGCCAAGCTATGGAAGCTTGAGTTGCCAATGCTTTGGCTCTCATAATCTTACTCATTGTCTCCTCTCACCCCCTCTAATATCCTCTTTCAAAGTGCAGTAATAGCACAGCCAAGCCCTTGGAACTTGCTCTACAACTCTTTCTCTTTTGTACATCTCCCTAGTCTAAGTTTTTTCCTCACCATTCTATTTTCCCTTTGCCATCAAGGTTTATAATCTCCCTAATATATAATCTGATGTCTTCTTCTAAAGCTCGAAGGCCTCCGATCAGTATTCAATCTCTCTCTTGGTAGCAGTGGTGGTCAAGATGAGGATGGGCACTGGAACATCAAACAGTACAAGAAGTGGAATTGGATTATGATGCAGCCTAGTACAAGAGGAACCCACAAGGTGTCAAAGCGATACGTTGATATACAAAGTCACCATTGGAAAGGGAAGATATTGGAGCTCAAACAAGATCGTGATGGAAAAAAGCTAGCCAAGGTCCAACATGTTTACAAGGCACAACAGAGCTGACACTAGCAGACCATGACCAACGTCAATGATTTCCTGCAAATTGTAAGTCATTTCACCACTTTATATTCTTGTTTTTAAATCAATTGTGTGCTAATAATGGTATACTGAGCACTGCTTTGATTGTTCTTGGGTTCCTCTACATAGATATTTTTCCCTCAAAAACTATGGTGAGTGGGAGCCTATGGAGGCAATTTCAGGAATAATGGTATATTTCTTGTTTTTAAATCAATTGTGTGCTAATAATGGTATACTGAGCACTGCTTTGATTGTTCTTGGGTTCCTCTACATAGATATTTTTCCCTCAAAAACTATGGTGAGTGGGAGCCTATGGAGGCAATTTCAGGAACCTTTGAAGCATACCATGTGGAGCTTGGTAGTTTAATCTTTGGAGGGTGTCCAGCTGCACATCTTCTTGCACGAAACATCTTCTTCTATGAGGATACATATGTGGTTCCCACGACAGCAAATGGTACTGGAAAATTAGTTCCAGAACCTACACCAACTCTCACATCTATTGAATGGCCAATTCCAGACAATGCTTCAGTGGCCATGGCTTGTTTGCAGATTGAAAGCAAGGTGCAAAATGCTATGAAGTGCACCTATGGATCTCACAAAGCAACCATAACCTGCTTCATACCTCTACACCTCTTTGTGTACCTGTTCCATACAAGTGACACACATCGCACCCCAACTTTATGGATTGCAAAGGGGGAGAGAGCTCTCACTTGTTTCTTATCACCTGCATGGGATAAAAAAGTTGTTCAACACAATGGAGACACCATATCAGATGCGGAGTAATAGTTGAGAAGGTTGTGATGCGCTACCATATTGCCAAGCAACAGTTGTCCATTGCGTTTCCTTACAGGTGATGGAAGCTTACAAATGGAGAACGGGAGGCATTAGACTCCGACACAACCTCTACAGAACAGGTTGTGCTACATATATCCATGCAAGGTGGGGATGTAGAAGATGTTGCTGTGAATGATGACTGGTCCCTTGCCAACTTACGTGACTACTTAGTTCTTCGATTCTCACTGAGTGGTGATTTTGCTTTGATAATCAATGGAAGAGTAGTGCGCAAAAGGTAGGAACGATCTTTTCTTTGTAGAGAAATTACTTTCCATGGCTGTGTAGCTATCAAACAACCACTAGATATGTAATCTTGGATTGAAGTAAATACAATTTCAAGTTTTTTGCCTCACTGTCTTATTAAGGTTTTTCAATTGTCTTGTGCAAGTTTTATTTTTTTGTGATAGTGTAAGGTTGGTCACACAAGCATCTGTGGCTTGAGCCACTATTAAATTAGAAATGACCTCGTGATGGAAGGATACGTTCTTGCTTTCGCATACCATTTTTCTTAAAAAAAATTTGTACTTTAAAATTTTAAAAGTTTTTAAAAATTTTATAACAAGGTCGCCCATTTATAAACGATACTTTACTCATTTTCATCAATTGACAATTACCGTTCTCTCCTAACACTTGCTCTCAATTTTGCACACCTTTCTGTATCACACATTCTCTCTTTCTTGCAATCACTCATAATCATGGCACCTCTACTTGACGCACTTGTTGCACAGCTAGGAAAGCTTGAGCTACTTCATAGGGTTGATGAGATCGTCCCTATGTTTGAGGGAGTAATTGATGTACGTGCAACAATGCATCTACACGCGGATGCTTTTACAGATGTCATTGAGTATATGGATTAACACATCAGCACGTACTCCATCATGTTTAAGGGTGATGAGGGCCTATGGGTTCCGGTTGACCTCATTCAGGGAAGACAAGAATTTTAGATTCCGCCTATCAAGGTTTTTAAAATCCCTCACAGAAAAGGACTACAGGAATGAGGAGGAAGACTTGCTCTTGGATCTACAAATGGGCAACATCGGCACTTCCTTCATGAGCTGGGACATGGTTTTGGTCCTTTTGTTACAAGAGGGTGTGGCGAAAGAAAGTGGCAAGGAAAAAGAAAAGGGCAAAGCAAAGCTAATGGAGCAGGTCCAAGAGGCCCATGCTGAGGAAGAGAATGTTACAGAACAGTGGGAGGCCTCAATGGCATTGGTGGCTCTACAAGAGAATGTCCCCGAGGAGGTTCCGAACCTACTTCTAGAGGGCGATGAAGTACTTGAGGAGGTCCCAGACCTTGTTGTCATGTCTTTGCATCCAATCATTATTGATGGGAAAGAATTTTTGTTTCTGGATGACATTTCTGAACCTACTTCTAGAGGGCGATAAAGTACTTGAGGAGGTCCCAGACCTTATTGTCATGTCTTTGCATCCAATCATTATTGATGGGAAAGAATTTTTGTTTCTGGATGACATTGCAAAGACACTCGGGTTTCGCGAGGATGAGGCACTGTCTATTATTGCCATGAATGCTGGGGGTCAAGACAAAGGGAAAGTGAAAATCTCTTTTGAAGATGACAACCTTACAAAAGCGCTTGCATACGATATTGGTAGCAGTTCCTTGGAAGATGAAGTGGCCAAAGCGCTCATTGAAATAAAGCAAGATGTGCAATTCTATGAGAGCGCACATGCCTTTGAACCACACATGCCCTTGATTGATGGCGATGCTCAAGAGACCAAGGAAGCATAAACTTGACAAATGAGCAACTAGTTGCAAGTGACGATGCAACTGAGGTATGTCCTAACTTCTTAGTTGTAAAGCAAATGATTTTTAGTTGTATCATTTCATGCTTCCGAACTTCTATATTGACATGTTGATAGACTGCTTTTGAAGTGGACAAGTTTGCTATGCGCGTAGGAGGAACGCGGCCAAAGTCAGAGGGTCGAGATGCATCTCTTTGGCACTACATACCTGCCCTCAGAGCCGACATAGTGCGGGTTTTTCATTTAGACTATTCAGAGATCACCTATGCCGAGCTCCTAAAATGTAAAGCACTTAGTGCAGTCTTGTCGGAGGACCCCTTAGTCTCAAACATAAATAAATGTATTTTGGTAGCTAGGGAAGCTGCCTTGTATTGCTTTACAGGCAAGCATCCCGGCTCAGTTTTAAGCCATTGTGCCCTTTCTCAGGCTCAAGGAATCAACGAGCCGAGATATATTCCAAAGCTTAGGCCAGAAACCAGCCTCTAGAACTCTCTCTCTTGAGCTCTTCCAAGAGCTTATTAAAAAGATGTAATGCAAACTTCTCTTCAAAGTTTAATAAAAAAATTTTGTTGTGCATTGTAAGTTGTGATTTTTCCTGGCGTACTTGTGATATACCATTTCAAGCCTTGCAATTTCAAGCTTTTGTTCATGTGTTAATAGAAAATATTGTTTAGGATTCATTTTAAATGTGATCATGATTAAAAAAAGTATTCGAGATTGGGTTAGAGCAGTACGAAAAAATGTTGTATTTATAGATGTATACACTCACATATATGTATATATATGTACATATATGTATATATATATATATATATATATATATATATATGTATATATATATATGTGTGTGTGTGTGTGTGTGTGTGTGTGTACCTATATATATATATATATATATATATATATATATATATATATAAGATTTTGGGGCTATTAAAAGATATATATATATATATATAAGCTGAGGCCTCCACCCACCCGTGTGTTAACATCCACTCTAGGCTTCTTTGTATTTTGTAGAGGGGGGAAATCCAAGATTCAAAGTTAGTGGGTTTCATGAGCTCCATCAGCTCCTCACCCTCATTAAAGTTAGTGGAATCAAGGAGTATTCTACACCATGATCTGAAACTAAGAACAATGGATGTACGGGATATATATTGATTGAGTGCCCCTCCTTATCTCTCGATTCTTGTTAAAATTAGACATAAAGTAATCAAAGAATCAAATTTGAAATGCAAGATTTTAAGCAATAGCTAATCCAATCTCTTAATGTTTGTAGTAAAAGGGTTAGGAAAGGATACTATGGTGCCTTTAGTCCCTAGCAACACATCCTCTTAGGCTAATTTTTTTATGTCATGGAGCTCTTAAACAAGTACCTTGTGACACCTGAAATGATAAACCTAACTATTGAAGCTAGTCTAGTGCTAGAAACTCTACATAATTAGCAAGATGATCTTAATATCATCAAACTCTTAGTGGAAAATAAAACAACAATGCAAAGCTTCTTTAACAATTGCTAATAGGTTGCAATAGCATAAAGAAAGTAGGAGAAATCCAAAAAATATATGATAGCAATAGCAACATGGCATTTAAGCTTCCTTGCATCATCAACAACAATGACCAAAATTCACCAATAATAGGCATGGAACAAATGTACGATGGTCATTGTAAGACAAGATCAGTGGTGGAGATCCATGTGAAGTTTCCTAGAGCTGTGCAAAAGAGCTAGTGTAGAGGTGTGTTTGATAGTATTCCCTCTCTAGAAATTTTTTAGTTTATTGCACAACAAAACCATTTTTCATGGAGTGGTACATGAACATAAGTTAACCTTAAGCATTTGTTTGAACATTAATAGGATTCCTTAACATATTGTGTTGTTTTACAAGTAAGTTGTCATAGATTTCCTAGTGTAGGAATTTCAACTGAAGGTTATGGTTTCTTGCGGTGTTTTTATTTACAAGATACCTCCTAATGTTGGTAGGTGAACTAACTCTAAGAGTTCACTCGTCAACTCAGCTTTAATAGCCAACATGCCCTAATATTCCATCATTATCATGAGTTATGTTTTTATAATAGCTTTTCTTTGTAACTGACTTGGGGGCCAATGGGTAGTATCTAGTGGAGTCCATGTATGTAGGACATAGAAGGTGTATTAAATACGAGGGGAAAAAGAGAGTATCTACAAGTTTAAATCTAATTTACCAGAGTATGTGCATTGTATTGAGCAAACAAACTTGGTCCTTTTTTTGAATAAATGTAATGGGAGTTGTCTAGCTTGCTTATATGTTAATAAGTTAGGCTACTGTGTTTTGAGGGTACTGAGTCACTTGGCCATTTTATAGAATATTCATGCTTATGAACTCTTTTTTTATACATTTATGAGCTATGGCATGCCAGTGTTTTCCTCTTATACCTCTCATCTCATCACATCAGCAACACATCAGGATCTTGACTAAGATAGCTCTTACAAACTAGTGCGGTGCTAGTCACCACTTCATTGAATTGGGCACAATTAGATATAGCATGGCTGCAAGATATTGACGGTTGGGTGGTCTTGTGAACCACTGAAGTGTTGGCTTTGACCACTTCAGTGGTCTTGAACTACTAAAGTGTTGGCGGGTTTGACCAGACAGTGACAATTTTAGTGATCTTACTTGGGACAATAGTGCCAACAAGAGAGAGGAAGTAAAGAAATAGGAAAGGTGGTAGAATTAACATGCATGATCTACATGGATTTCAAGTGGATAGATAGTCTACCTTTGTCAAGCAAGTGGATAGATAGTCTACCTTTGTCAAGAAAGTGGATAGATAGTCTACCTTTGTCAAGCAAGTGGATAGATAGTCTAACTTTGCCTAGAATTCTATTGTCAAGAATCTCATTCATACAGGAGATGTGGCACTGATTATTGCCAAGAAGGTTGCTACAGAGCAATCTAGCCCTATGTATGAGTGGATACACTTCGTGGATGCATACTCATAGCATCATACATCAATGAATATCCAACTCACTTGCTTTTCATTCAACTAACAAGTCACTATGGCATTTAGTTGATTGTGTAGAGTTTAAAACTATTCACTTATCTATTAGTGGCTTTGGATATTGGGCTTATCCTGGTTAGGGCATCATCCCTCGTTGCATATGGTTTAAGGATTTTCATGTCTTCTTTCCCCTTCTTAGTGGAATTCCTATCTATATTGATGTGGAAACCAAAGAGGAGCTAGAATGGGATCAGTGTGATTAGAAGTCGTGAATAAGAAGACACAAGAGTGGGTTTGTAACATTGTTAGAAGTAGAACTAGGTAAACCAAGAAGTGATGGCCATAGCCAAAAAGAATTCCTAGATCAAGTAATACATGTTTGAAAATTTAGGAGTCATAGTATAAGTCTAGGTAGGTAGCGTTCATGGAGGCTGCATGGAAGATAATAGACTCTTAGCAAGGCACGACACTATTGGTATAGACAAATATAATAGGTTGAAGATGTGGATGGGCTACACAATCCTGACTGAGACAATGTGCTAGGAGATCAAGTAATACATGTTTGAAAATTTAGGAGTCATAGTATAAGTCTAGGTAGGTAGCATTCATGGAGGCTACATGGAAGATAATAGACTCTTAGCAAGGCACGACACTATTGGTATAGACAAATATAATAGGTTGAAGATGCGGATGGGCTACACAATCCTGACTGAGACAATGCGCTAGGAGATCAAGTACCTCTACATCAATCAGCAAAAAGAGAGGTTGCAGTGGTAGCTCAACCCTAAAGGCAAGAAAATTTGAATCTTGAACAAGAAGCTAGTGGAGAAGAACTAGAAGGACAACAAAGAAGACAAGAAAGGGTTGAAATTAGTCCGTTGAAGAGGAGCCAAAAGATATGCCATGGCTTTGAAGTACCCAACGGTGGCAAGAGCAATGAAGATTCAGATGCACACATCTCCTTTAAAACCACTTTCTTAACCCCAACCAGAGCTCCATTACCATCAAAGATAGAATTCTTTTCCCCATAACACTGGGAGGAAAAATAACAAGCTGGTATGCACAGTATGGTTTGGATTACTTCCAGACCTTTAAAAAAATACTAAAGGATGCTTTCCTAAAAAGATTCCAAAAGGACAAGATAACCACCCAAGTAATGGATAAATTTCAAAGGCTAACTCAAAACAAGCTGCGAGTAGAGGCTCATGACTTAAAGTTCATGGCTTTTTTGATGAGGTTGGATGAGCCTAAACATCCACCCTAGCCACTCTAAATCAATGGTTCATGAGAGGACTAAGGTCAACACTCCAACAAGCAGTGGCATCCCACAATTCTAGAAACACTCACATTTGAGAACAACAAAGAGAGTATTGAAAAAAGATTCCAAGAAGAAGAAGAAGAGGGTCCAAACATGCAAAGTAAGGAAGGAATCTTTCTTAGAGTCCAATTCTAGAGAGGAAACTTCAAGCAAAGACACCAACTTAGATTTAGAAGTCAATGAAGAACGGAAGCCCCGAAAGAAGAAATGTAGGAAGTACATAATGGATGTTTAGGAAGAATTGAAAGCTGTCCTAGCCAAGATAATCTGAGGACATGTACAAATCAATAGTTCTAGAGTAAGAGTAGATGTTTGGTACGCAAAGTGTAATAACCAAGGTCACACCAAGGAAGAATGCAAGATGCCCCTTCCTCATCAGGAGTGTGCCATCTATGTGATAGGACAGATCACACCTCGTATAAATGTGATAGGACAGATCACACCTCGTATAAATGCAGCTACAACACATAGAATATAAGGGTAGCTAAAAGGCAACATAGTAGAGACAAGCCTTGTTACTGGGGATGTGAATAAAGTGGTGGCAACAATAGCACCTAAGGATACATAGCAATATGGACATGAGGACGTGGTAGATTCAAATCAAGAGGAGTAAAATTTACCTGCTATTATTATAATACACCTAGACACAGAAGGGTTGATTATTTGGTTTGGCAAATATGCCAACATAGCTTCAATCCACAAGATAATAAGGTGATGTATCCCAAGAAGGACAAGCATCTGATAGTAAACATGCTAAGAATTAAGACCTTAGCTAGGAAATTGCAAGGGGGAATCCTCAAAAGTGATGGACATGACCATATCACATGGTTGGGTGCCAAAAGCACCACAGGAAAAACAAAAACAAGAAGGCTAAAGCCAAAAGAATAGGTGGGATAGCATAGATTATGGTACTAGGTCACCAAGCTGGTAAAAGAAGCCCAGGGAGTGATCCAGACTATGTAGGAAAAACCACACCACTGGAATCTAGACTAACCACCAAAGACCGTACCACCTAGAGCCACCTGAATCTAGACTATGTAGGTCTTACCCAATGTTGTTTGGAAGACCTTGGATAAGGAGTGGAAAGATTAAGCATAACTAGAAAATAGACTAGATCACCATCTCAAAAAGGCAAAAAGAAGATGAGGGCCTCTATCAAAGCCAAGGATAGATTAAACCCAATAGCTAGACCTCTCCATGATGAAGGATTGAACTGCTTTGAAGGTGTGGAGAATTATCAAGAAGACCAAACCTTAAGAGGAAAATCTAGACCTATTGTCACTATCTGAGGTAGATATGGAAATGTAAGGTCCCCCACTTCCTAAATGGGGAAAAACTTTAAGATAGTCTACTAAGTCTAGCTTGTTTCTTACTCGTCGACACCTTGACCATGTAAGATACAAGGATACAATTAGAAGGTATGACCTAGTTCTATCTCACAAGGGGAGCATGGTCTTTTTAAAGGATTTCTAAAATCAAACCGCTCATAGAGTGATCGACTTTAACTCGAGCAACCTCTATTCTTGACTTCTAGAAACAATGCTTTTTTCCTTATCTATGCAAGGCATAGCTGCCGCTAACCTAGTTCTCTAGAGTAGGTTTACTAGGGATTTATTTATTTAATGTAATACTTTAATTAATTTGTTGGAAAGTTACCCAACTAATCGGGTCCACCCGTCCATAGGAAGTCATCAGGGCACCCCATCCTCCCACTTTCCACCAAACTCACGTGTTAATTTATTTTCTAATTAATCCTACCACACTGTTTAATATAAATAAATCAGTTCCTTAATTAAAAGCCTTACACATGGTTCGTTTAAATAGTCTCTATCAATGATACACAATGTTTACAAACAAAGTATTTAAAAAAAATAGATACAATGTTCAAAATTATTCATAGCCTAATCCAGGCTCTTTACTATTATGTCGTCGATGATCTAGAATTCGGCCTTTCAACCTCTATCGAATGGGCAATCCCTACGAGACCATACACCTCATCGTCGACGACGGGTGGTGAGGACTCAAGCCGGCCTATCACCCTCTCAGGCTCCATCACTTGATCCTCCTGCCCCTCAAAGGGATTTCTACGTGCAAGGGAGGCCTTATTCACTGCACTAGCCTGGGCTCATCGCAGAACTGGGCAGTATCACAATATTTGCCTCCATTGGCAAAATCTTATTCTCCCAATGGTATAAGGGATACCTTGGGTTGACTCCGGGCCTCACTAACGTCGCCGCCCGGCTACACAAGCACGGAAACAGGGTTAGCATCGAGGTGGGGAGAAGATATACATGTACTTCTTAACTCAATCAAGATAACACTTTACAAACTGAATTCTAGAATATGACAGATTTCATCACTTTCCTTGAGAAAACAACAATTTCACCAAAATTTTTGGTATAAAGAAAACCAGCATCTCTTTCTTAATGTCTTTAAAGTTAACATTAAAGATTAATAAATAAATAAATAATCTCCTTTTAAATGATGACCAAGCTAATCTAGTCATTATTTTTTTGTGGGGCTCCCAAGGGGAGAGATGGGGCGGCATCTAGAGCAACCTCTCTAGACTCTTTGATGTGCGCATCTCAAGGGGTGATATTTTGGTGCTTTCATGAAGGAGCCATTCAACCTGCCTTCTTGTAGTCCGTGATGTCACAAATCCAATGCTTCATTCGGATCACAATTTGAAGCTCGTTTGCTCAAGTTATGAGTAAAAAACCCCTAAGTGTAAATCACCTCTAAAAGGCTAAAAGCCCTTACTAAAGTCGCCACTAATGGGGGGAGGGGGGGGAGGTGTCCTTAAACTAGATTTACAAGGAGAAGGCTGTAGCTAGAGGGAGAGGAGGGGGGGTCCTCCCTTAAGTCTATTCACATGGGGGGAAAGTGCAACTAAGCACAATCTACCCTCAAGGGTGAGAGGAGGCAAGAAATATTATGTAGAGGGCTTACTTTGAGATAGGCAAAAATGGCTTGCTAGAAGGCTGTCGGGTACACTACGATATAGTACCGCACAGAGTGCCCGTGAAAACTACCGGGTATAGGTGCTGGGCAGAGTGACGAGTACGGGCTGAGCAGGGTGCTGGGGTGTCTTGTATGATAAAAGTACACTGACCTATGGCTTGCATGGGCCTAGGGAAAGGAATGGTACCTATGCGTTGATAAAAGCTATGGTATGCATGTACCTTCCGGGTCAAAGGCAACATGAGCATCCATGTAGCGGTCTGTGTGGACCATACACTAGAGTGGTTGGCCTTTGGTCGTTGCACGGGTATTGTATAGGAGCCCGAGTGTGTGTACAATATCTTTTTGGGGGCAAGGACCCCTAATTTGGGATGTCGGCCTTAATATGCGTGCCGGAGCGCCCGGCAGTATGAAAAAAAAAATCGATGAAAATGTTTGGGGTGTTCCCCTGGTCGTAGGGGTGCTGACCATTTGTCAATCGGACACCCGACTGTGCATTTATTAAGGTTTAAGGTTACCGAAAATAACTAAGAATTTACATAAAGGCTCGCTCCGATGTCCGTTTTGGATGTTATAAAATCCTATATTAGGGTAAAATTGCATGTAGATTTTAAATTTGGACTCAAAATTCTAAGATTCTAAGTGAAAATAGTTAGTTTATTAAAATTGTTGATTTTTACATCACAAAAGACCATAAATTCATGGGCATGTAGTATTATTGAAGATGGGCATGTTACATCCTTCCCCCCTTAAAGAAATCAAGATGTCCTCATCTCATCATGAATTCGGGGTAATCCTTTAAGAGTGTCGCTTTATCTTCCCAAGTTGCATCTTCTTCAGGGTAATCTTTCCACTATACTAAATGTTCTACAAGAGTTCTCTTACGAAGTTGCCTTTCTCTAGAATCTATGATCCTACTAGGCTGCAACTCAAGGACTCCCTAAAGTTGGGAGTACAACTTGTTCATCATCAAGAATATGATCGAGAATATGTACATAAGGCTTTAACAAACTTACATGAAATACATTATTGTGGACCTTGATATGGGCTGGGAGCTGGAGCTTATAGGCACTTTTACCCAAACACATGATAACTATATAGGGCCCATAATATCTTGGGTTGAGTTTCTTATATTTCCCAAGTGACAGAGAACTACGCTTGGGTCGCACTCATAGAGGAACTTTGTCTCCTTCCTTGAAGATCCTTTCAGACCTCCTTGTGTCAGCATAATGCTTTTGCTAATCTCTTGAGCAGCTTTAATATCGTTTTGGATCACCTTGGTACCGCATTATCTTTCCCAGGGCAGAATTTGATGTCGAAGTCATATTCTTGTAGGATTTCAATCCATCTTCTCTGCCTCGTGTTGAGGTTAGGCTAGGTGAATATCCACTTTAGATTCTTGTGGTCAATTACGAGCTGGAATTTACCCCCCACGAGATAATGTCTCTATAATTTGAGGCAATGAAAGATCTCTAAATCATGGGTGATATAATTTGCTTCATATTGCTTTAGCTTTCGAGAAGTATAAGCCACTAGTCTCCCTTCTTGTCCTAAGACACCACCAAGTGCTAGACTATTAGTAACCACCTCAAATTTCGTGGTGAAATCAAGAAGTTTCAGGATTGGCGCTGAGGTAATAATGGCTTTAAGCTAATCAAAGCTAACTCTGATGGATTGGCAACCACACTATTTTGCAATCCTTCTTAAGAAGATCCGTGGGTGCACGTGCATGGCATAATCTTTGATGAAAATCCTGTACCATCCTGTGATTCCCAAAAATCCACAAACTTCACAGACTGATTTAGGGGGGGGTGGCCATTCCAATATATCCTTGACCTTGGTAGGATCTACCGAGATACCATCTTGGTAGATAATGAATCCAAGATACTCAATCTGATGAGTAAAGAAGGTACATTTTCTCTTTGGCATAGAGTTTATGTCTATGCAGCAATTGTTGCAGAACTCTATGCACATGCTCCTCATGCTCTTCAACTTGGAGTATACTAAGATATCATCAAAGAAAACAAGTACAAATTCATCCAAGTAAAGACGGAATATATCTTGAATTAGGTGGTTGAAGATTGCAGGAGCATTGATCAACGTGAATGACATTACAGTAAACTCATAGTGGCCATAACGAGTATTGAAAGTTGTTTTGGGTGTATCTACTTCCCTAACTCTAATCTGGTAATAACCAGGCCTTAAGTCTATTTTTTAGAAAACTTTGACCCCATGAAGCCCATCAAGAAGCTCGTCGATGCGAGGGATAGGATACTTATTCTTGACGGTGACTTCATTTAACCCCCAATAATCTATGCAGAGTTGAAGAGTACCATCCTTCTTTTTTTGGAAAAGAACGGGCGCTTCCCAAGGAGAGCTGTTAGGATGTACAAATCCTTGCTCAATGAGTTGGAAAAGTTGCTCTTTAAGCTCAATGGCTTCAAGAAGAGACATTTTATAGGGTGTCTTTGAGACAGGTTGAGCACTAGGGATCACCTCAATTTCATGATCGACTTTTCAAGAAGGTGGTAGCCCTGTGAGCTCATCTCATGAAAGATGTCATAGAATTCTTACAGCCGAGAGGGATCTGTTTCTTTAATAGGTTTAGCAGCTTTTTTGAATTTAACTAGGATTCCTCGACAATTGCTAACCTTCCCACCTCTTAAGAAGGACATACCCAAAACCAAAGATAAGGATCCCTTACGTGCTCCTTTGAGAAGATGCTTTGCTTTGACTACCCTAGACTTAGGTTTACCTGTCTTTCCCAAACTGATACTACTTGGCCATGCTCATTTTTAAAAGTGATACTCCTCTGGCTGTAGTGAATACTAGCATTGTTTGCAATTAACATGTCCATTCCAAGGATCCCATCATAAATTCCTACTGGCAGGACTCTAAAATGACCATGATTTTGATCACTACCCAATTTGAAATCAAGGTTTCCTACAAAATATTGAGATACTACTTCCTTCCCACCACTAGCTAGTTCTACAACCATTCTTCTAGCTAGTTTTTGACTCAAGTTTAATTTTTGTAAACACCTTGGAGAAAGAAATGAATGGGTACTGCCACAATCAATCAAAATCTAGAATGGCTTACTGTGATTGAGCTGCTGAGGCTTGATTAACACCAAATTGTTGATTTGGACCTTGATGTTCTACTACCGCATGGATTGTGGCACATGTTCTTCTTCAGTTATCTCTAGAGTTGGTTCTTCACTTATAGCACAGGCGGTGCGAGCAACTGCTCCGCGGCCTCTGCCATGTCCACCACCCCTTGCACCTTGGTGGATGGGGTTCCACAGCCCTGATTTGATCTACCACTTTGAGGTAGAGATGATACTAGGTTGGGACAATTGGCCCTAAAGTGTCCGTGGCTCATTGCATTCGAAACAGAGAGGGGCCTCTCTAGAAGAAGTAGCATATGAACGGGGAACAAAAGAGTTGGCTTGTCGCCCTCGATTGTAGTAGGGAGAATTCTATTGGGGCTTCTTGTAAGGTTGATCTTTAGGGTTTTCTTTAGGGTAAGATCTCTTTTGAGGCTTGGCTTTACTAGAATTTAGTTCTTTCACAAGAGGCTTTACTTGTATAAGAGCATCTTGCAATGTGCTTGGCCTCATTGCTTCGAGGTGGGAATCCAAGGGTTCATTCAAGCCTTGGCTGAAATAAGCCACTTACTGGGAACTTGTCTCATGGCTAGGGCATACTTCTAAAGAGTGATGAATTTAGAATAGTATTCTTTCCAAAGTTAAGCTGAACTGCTTGAGACGACAAAAAAATTCATTCATTTTGATGGATTCATGAGATGGTGAGAGATATCATTCCTTCACAGCCTGCTTGATATCCTCCCATGTTTGGGAGTGTTCAATGACTCCTTTGTCATGGCACCATTGTTTCCACCAGAGCTTAGCATCCCCAGTGAGTCGAATCATGCAAGCATGGACTAGTTTGCCGCTTCAGTACCAGCAGCAGCTGAGAAATAATCGTCCATTGCTTTGATCCAAACCTCAGCATCCTTCTCAATCTTTGAACCTTTCCCCTTAAAGGAGAGAGGTTGCATTTTCTTGAGTAGGAGCTCCTTCTCTTGGACGTCTGTATATAATGCATTGGGGAGTGGAGGCTAATCGTCTTGGTCATCATCCTAAGATTAAATTTTAGGATTACAAGACTCATACTTTACATTACGCTCATGCTTTTAAAAGTAAAACTTTTGAAATCATTTTATTTCTCAAATATTTGCAAGGACAAGTTTTATCACAAAGGTTTGACACTAATATAATTAGTCTTATTCATCGTAAAAGAAAAATCATAAGCTCAACTAGACATGAGACTACATCGGTCCACATAGGTGAAATATGGGATTTTCGTCTCGTAGTCTCTAAGACACGAAAGACTGACGGTAAGGGTGGTAGACTCTAGATTGGGCTATGTCGCAAAACGGCTACTCTATCAACAGGTAAGACCTACATTACTTGGTCATATACACAGCGGTCCTGTGGTATGCAATTCCCATATATGGTCACAGAATTGTCAGGCTTGGGAGTACCCATGAACTAAAATAAACGGACCATCTTCAACTTTTTGATCCAACGAATCCACTTTAAATTAGTGGTGGTGATGTTCCCAGTTTGGTCTGCCCTGAGAAAAAAATACCTCGGCCTGCGATTCCAAAGGTGATCTCTACCCCACCCTCTTTGTATACGAGAGGTATGAGGGAGGGACAATCTGTCAAGTATCTGCACCATAGAATCACGGAACTCAAAATTTGGAGAGAGACATGCCGTCTAGAGGAAGATGCACTGGAAGATTAAGAATCTTCAGTAGGCGTCACCCTCTTCCTACAATCATTAAATCACCAATTCAAATTATTCTAGTAAGTTATTTTTAAATCAATATTAGGTAAAACATATATTCCAAAACAATCTCTATTAACAAGTCCTAGGAACTAAGATCGGCTTTGATACCACTTGTAAGGTCCCCCGCTTCCTAAATAGGGAAAACCTTTAAGATAGTCTACTAAGTCTAACTTGAGGTAATTTCCAACTCGTCGACACTTTGACCATGTAAGATACAAGGATACGATTAGAAGGTATGACCTAGTTCTATGTTGCAGGGGGAGCGTGGTCTTTTTAAAGGATTTCTAAAATCAAACCACTCATAGAGTAATCGACTTTAACTCGGGCAACCTCTATTCTGGACTTCTAGAAACAATGTTTTTTTCCTTATCTATGCAAGGCACAGCCCGCTGCCCTAGTCCACTAGAGTAGGGTTGCCTAAGGATTTATTTATTTAACGTAGTGCTTTAAGTAATTTATTGAAAAGTTACCCGACTAATCGGGTGCACCCGTCCATAGGATGTTGCAGTTAGGGCATCCCATCCTCCCACTTTCCACCCAACTCACGCATCAATTTATTTTCTAATTAATCCTAACACCCTATTCTACATAAATAAACAAGTTCATTAATTAAAAGCCTTACACGGTTCGTTTAAACAGTTTTTATCAATGATTCACAATGTCTACAAATAAAGTATTTTTAAAAAAATTAGATACAATGTTCAAAATTATTCATAGCCAAATCTAGGCTCTTTACTTTACTATGCCGATGATCTAGAATTCGACCTTCCAGCCTCTATAGACTGGGCAATCCCTACAGGACCATAAACCTCATCGTCAGCTGGTGAGAACTCAAGCCGGCCCATCATGCTCTCAGGCTCCATCGCTTGATCCTCCCGCCCCTCAAAGGGATGTCTACGCGCTAGGGAGGGCTTATTCATCGCACTAGCCTGGGGCCATAGAACTAGGCAACATCACAATATTCACCTCCATTGACAAAATCTTATTCTCCCAATGGTTATAAAGGATACCTTGGGTTGTGATGTTTGCTCAACCGAGCGATGACGTTAGGAGAGACGAAATATCTCATTTTTTTGAATTAAAAATTAGGAAAAATGATGAGATTCTATGTAAGATTCCTCCCCCAATCCCCTGTAGTCAATTCCCTTTTCTGAAATATAAGAGATCTTGTTTCTGCCTGTTTTAACCTAGAGAGAGAAAATATTCTAGAGAGAGAATATTCAGATTTTGAATATTTTTGGATAGAAAAATATCTCACCTTATTTTTGGATAGAAAAATATCTCACCTTATTAAAATGAATTCCCCTGAAATAGAAATTCAGAAAGAATTTTCCAATGTGCAATTGGAATTAATTGGAAATATGTATAAAGAACCTTAGTCTAAGGGTCTAGATTTTGAGAAATCTTTGGACTATGGTCCAATTAAGGTTCCTAGGGGCCAATAGGATCAATCCATGTGTAGGTAGGAGATAAATCCAATTTTGTAAAAGAAGATATCCAAAAATGAGTAAATGCTCACATAAGGTGAAGAGTTGAAAATGTACAAGGTTTATTAGTAAAAAAACTATGAGCAATATTAAAAATATGAGATATTTTGGGTATAATGATTTCATTTTGACACATATGTAAGGAAGGGGAGTCCCTTCAATGCTCACATAAGATGAAGAGTCAAAAATGTACAAGGTTTAATAGTAAAAAACTATGAGTAATATAAAAATATGAGTTATTTTGAGTGTAAGGATTCCCTTCAATGCTCACATAAGATGAAGAGTTGAAAATGTACAAGGTTTAATAGTAAAAAACTATGAGTAATATAAAAATATGAGTTATTTTGAGTGTAAGGATTCCATTTTTGACACATCAGTAAGGAAAAGGAGGGCCTTCAATGAGGTGCCTAAAACACATGCTTAAATGAGTTTTAAACTCATAAAAATTGAGATATTTCATCTCTCCTCTCTCCTCATTCAAGTCTAGTTCCAAAAAGTTAGCTTAACTGACCTAAAAATGGTCAAAAAGTGACCAAACAGACTTGGAAAATTCTAGAATCAGTTTGTTTGTTTAGGAGCTCAATTTTTCCTATAAATAGAAGCCTCCCCCTTGTTGAAAAATATAGTGTCTTATGCATTGTTACTCTACTCCACCTAAGCCAAGAACTGTGAATTCTTTAATAATTCACTAGTTTTTGACGCTTCTCTCTTTCTTCAATCCCCATTGGTGGCTCCATCAACATACTAAACCAATTGATTGGTTGGGGGCCTCTACCGTGAACAAAGAATCAAGCAATTTGTAAGGTAAGTATAGTGAATTTTGATCTTTTCTATAATTTCTCAATGTTTCTCTCTTCTCAACCCCTCTCAAGCTTGAGAAGCTTAATTGGTATGATTTTTGAATGCTATTGAAGTTAATTGATTAATGATAGTAAAGAATTACATAAATTTTCATTTATGTTTAATTCTAATGGTTTTTTCTTTCTCTCACTTAAGAAATAGTCATACTCATGACCCATTCTCAATCCAAATGAAGCTTTTCATAAAGCTTTTCTTTAATCCAAGATTAATCTATGCTTAAGAATAAATTAATGGTTTTTTTATCTATGCTTTTAGTTTATGATTATTTTTGATTTAATCCATTAAGGGTTAATGATCCAATTAGGGATCATTCTAATTATTTCCTTAAAGATAACTTATCTTTTAAAATAATTGAGATTTATCAGTTATAGTAGCGGAGCTTTGGTAAAATTTTATAAAAATTTACACATAAAATAATTTCATTCAAAGCATGAAAAGAGGATTTTCTACCATATTCTAGGAATTATCATCCTAGATTAATTGAAAGAATTTCATTAGAATCATGAGGAAATTGAATTTTTATATTATGCATAAAGGATAAATTTTATATTAAAAGTATTACTTTTATCATTTTTTTTATAGAAGTATGCATAATGGATAAATTTTTATATCAAAAGTATTACTTTTATCATTTTTATTTTATGCATAGAAGTATGCATAATGGATAAATTTTTATATCAAAAGTGTTACTTTTATCATTTTTATTTTCATGCATAGAAGTATGCATAATGGATAAAATTTTATATCAAAAGTGTTACTTTTAGCATAATTAAATTTCATGCACAGAGGTATGCATAAAAGATAAATATTTTATTATAAAAGTGTTACTTTTAACATAATTGAATTTCATGCATAGAGGTATGCATAAAAGATAAATATTTTATTATAAAAGTGTTACTTTTAACATAATTGAATTTCATGCATAGAGGTATGCATAAAAGATAAATATTTTATTATAAAAGTGTTAGTTTTAACATAATTGAATTTCATGTATAGAGGTATGCATAAAAGATGAATATTTTATTATAAAAGTGTTACTTTTAACATAATTGAATTTCATTCATAGAGGTATGCATAAAAGATGAATATTTTATTATTTTATTATAAAACTGTAAAGAAAAAAATGATTATTTTATTAAAAAAAGTTATTTTCATCATATTGAATTTCGTGCATAGAAATGAAAAAAATAAATAAATAATTATTTTATTATAAAAATATTACAAAAAAATAATTATTTTATTATAAAAGTGTTACTTTTATCATAATTGAAATTCTTGCATAGATGTATGCATAAAGGATGAGTTAGGATGTGATAAGATGAGTTAAGATGTGATAAGAGGTGTATGAGATGTGATAAGAGGTATATGAGATGTGATAAGATGAGTTAGAATGTGATAAGAGGTGTATGAGATGTGATAAGAGGTATATGAGATGTGATAAGATGAGATAAGATGCATATGTGATGAGTTAGGATGTGATAAGATGAGTTAGAATGTGATAAGAGGTGTATGAGATGTGATAAGAGGTATAGGAGATGTGATAAGATGAGATAAGATGCATATGTGATGAGTTAGGATGTGATAAGATGAGTTAGAATGTGGTAAGAGGTGTATGAGATGTGATAAGAGGTATATGAGATGTGATAAGATGAGATAAGATGCATATGTGATGATTAGGATGTGATAAGATGAGTTAGAATGTGATAAGAGGTGTATGAGATGTGATAAGAGGTATATGAGATGTGATAAGATGAGATAAGATGTATATGAGATGAGTTAGGATGTGATAAGATGAGTTGAGATGTGATAAGATGTGTATGGGATGAGATAAGAAGTATATGTGATGAGATAAGATGAATATGGGTTGTGATAAAGTGAGAATGGATGTGATGAAAAAGAATAGATGTGAAGGCATATGGGGTTATATGAATGGGAATGTGGAAATGGAACTAGATGTGGATGTATGGATGTGAATGTGGATGTGGATGTGGATGTGTATGTATGGATGTATGCATGTAGATGTAGATGTATGAATAAGGATGTGAAAATGATGTATGCATGGATGTGTATGAAGAATAATGAAGGTGAATGTGTATGGGAAATAATGTGTCGTTGATATTAATGAATGGATGAAAATGAGTACATATGAAGGGAATGTGGAAAAGTAACGTGGATTGAGGAGGGATAATGTGGAAAGACGGAGTTCGATATAGAAACTGTATTTTGTGACTGTTTGTAAATGAATGTTTTTTTGTCAAGAATGCTGGGAAAGCATTTTGACCGTCTTATGGATTGAGGTCATGGTGACCTAACTGATAAAGTTGCAATTGCTGAGACGGAGAGTCAATGGAGGACGTCTCGCGCAGCAAGGTCGGCCGAGGTCTTGACCAGCCTCGGTGCGATTAAAATGGTGAGCTTCCGATACGGTGGATGAGGGGCCAAGGAAGCGGCCTATGAGTGAAGCGCTAGGTCACCTGCGAAGGATCCTTGAGGGTGCTGACCATACGGTGCTCGGGCTCTGGGTCACCCAGGATACCCACGCGTGCGTCGAGGAAGATATTGGAACAAGGAGTAAGAGTTGTTTTCTGAAACCGGGCATGGATCTGGTTGACTGACCTTGCTGGTCCTCAAAACGGATGAGTCCATGGCTCTTTTATATGGATCTGTTGGTTGATCTTGCTGATCTTCAACGAGAGTCCATCTTGATAAGTGATTATATTGCCGAGTATTATGGGCTAGGAACTATTGAAAAGGCCCCTGTGTGGACAGGTGGTGAGCGTTCTAGTTGCCAATGATGCCATAGATACTCTGATGAAGGAATGATGGGAAATTGAATCAACCAGATAAATTGGAAGATTGTGATCAGTGATACTATGGTTTCATTAAAAGATTGTTTTAAAGTTAGCTGATGCTAAGAAAAAGGCAATTTCATATTGGGTGTGTAAGTGGTGTGGCTAGTTTTATATTTGCATGAACTTCCGGCTAGGGGGCCTTGGAACTCTTTTCCTTGGTACCCGGGACAAAACCTAACCAAATTCCTTGGAACTCTTTTCCTTGGTACCCTAGACAAAACCTAACCAAATTCCTAATTGGATCCCATCACTACAGTGGTTGGGCGGTTGGCTAACCCATGGGAATTGGATGGGGTTAGGCTCGACTAATGGATCCGTAAATCGAGACTCAACTTTTGTTATTACGATAGATAAAGTAAATCCCGGACAGTAATTGTTCTATGGATAGGAATCAACGGCTGTGCCTCTTGAATGGGGAAAAAAGCATTGATCCCAATGATCCAAGTGCAAGTTTCTTCCTTGATCTAATCAAGTATCTTGTAGATGCAATTGGATCAGCTTGATCAGAAATGATCTTGACTACGTTAGAGTTAAAAGTTATCCTGGTGGAATCACCCGTGCTTTTCGGTAAAGGAAGTTTTTTTGGGTTCGGTTTTGGAACAATCGACGGATTAGTCTCCTATCCGGATATCCGTGGGTGAGGCCCCGAATGTGAGACCCCTGTCCCGTGCGAGAAGTGCGAGAAGTGCTACTTCCGCTGCCAGTATCCTGAATCCGTTGCTCGGTGGCTGTAGTGATATGATCCATTTAGAAAATTGGTTATGTTTTGCCCCGTGTACTAGGGAAAAGAGTTCCCAGGCCCCCTAACCGATGCTTTTCAAGCAAACTTCAAGATAGTCACACCACTTACACACCCAATATGAAATTTCTTATTTCATAGATTCAACTATCTTTAAAACAATATTTTAATGAAACCATAGTATCACTGATCATAATCCTCCAAAATATCTAGCTTGAATTCCAATTTACAATCATTCCTTCATCGGTGTACCTATGGCATCATTCCTTCATTAGTGTACTTATGGCGTCATTCGCACCGGAACACTCACCACCTATTCACTCAGGGGCCTTTTCAATAGTTCCTAGCT
Organism: Cibotium barometz; assembly: GCF_041138505.1. Taxonomy (NCBI): domain Eukaryota; kingdom Viridiplantae; phylum Streptophyta; class Polypodiopsida; order Cyatheales; family Cibotiaceae; genus Cibotium; species Cibotium barometz. The sequence continues at coordinate 26,991,912 of NC_141077.1, forward strand.
CTCATAGGACCTGAAAATATAATCACATAAGATGATGATCAGCAAGATCAACCAACACATCTATATAAAAGAGCCATGGACTCATCCGTTGAGGACCAGCAAGGCTAATCAACCATATCCATGCCCGATTTCAGAAAACAACTCTAACACCTTGTTCCATTTTCTTCCTCGAGGCACACGTGGGTTACTTCCATAACCCAGAGCCTGAGCACTGTATGGTGAGCACCCTCTAGGCTCCTTTGCAGGTCACCTAGTGCTTCACTCATAAGCCACTTCCTTGGTCCCTCATCCACTGTACCGAAAGCTCACCATTTAAATTGAACCAAAGCTAGTTAAGACCTCGGCCGACCTTGCTACATGAGACATCCTCCGTTGACTCTCCGTCAGCTGTTGCATTTTTTTCACTTAGGTCTCCATGACCTCATTCACAAGATGGTCAAAATGCTTCCCCAACATTCTTGACATAAAACAGTCGTTTAAAAACAGGTTTCATAAATACAATTTCTAACGAACTCTCATCTTTCCACATTGTTCCACATCATTTCTCGTTATTCCACATTCGTCTACATCAATTCACATTGCGTATTCCACATCCAATCATATGTATTCCCATCGTCCTTCATCCATTATCATCCAATCACATCATATTACATCTCATCACATCTATCCTCATCACGTCACATCTCATCCATTCATATCATATCACGTCCTTCTATATTCATTCAGATCCACATCACATCCACATATCATCACATCACGTTCACATCTATTTACATCACTTCACATCCATTCACATCTACCCAAGTCCACATCTCATCTATCCACATCATATCTCATCCATTCATATCTAACCATATCCACATTACATCACATCCATTCACATCTCATTACATCACATTCACATCTCACCACATCCACTCACATCTCATCACATCCATCACACCCATTCACATCCCACATTCATTCACATGCATATCTATCACATCACATCTCATTCTCATCCATTTACATCACATCACATCCTTTCACATCTCATCACATCTTATTCACATCTCATCACATTCACATCCACATCCATTTACATCACATCCACATCTCATCACATCCACATCCATTTACATCACATCGCATCTCATCCACATCGCATCCCATCCACATCTCATCACATTTACATCCACATCCATTTACTCACATCACATCTCATCCACATCCACATCCATTTACATCACATCACATCTCATCCACATCCACATCCATTTACATCACATCACATCTCATCCACATCTCATCGCATCCACATCCACATCCATTTTCATCACATCACATCTCATTACATCACATTCACATCTTACCACATCCACTCACATCTCATTATATCCATTACACCCATTCACATCCCACATTCATTCATATGCATATCTATCACATCACATCTCATTCTCATCCATTTACATCACATCTCATCACATTCACATCCACATCCATTTACATCACATCGCATCTCATCCACATCTCATCACATCCACATCCACATCCATTTACATCTCATCCACATTTAGTACTGTTTTTTACTTTCGATACCGATGGAACTATTCTATGTTTCTGCCAATCGCTTGGCCTAGTTAAAGGTACTTTTTCTCGATGGATATTTTCATATTCTTTCTCAAATTTCTCAAGTGAAATATATTCAATATTCTTCTTTTGAGTAAAAGATTCATGGGATTTACAAAAATCAATTCTACCCATATTTCCCAATAAAATTAATAATGCTCAAAATTCCACTTTTGATAAATACTCATAATTTGAATTATGCCAAAAATTCCTCTTTTACCATTTAATTACTTGGATCTCAAATATCATGGGAATTCCTCTTTTTGCATAAAAATAAATTTAACAAAAATTCCTCTTTTACTATATATTTGGATGTCAAATATCATGGAAATTTCTCTTTTTGCATAAAAATAAATTTACCAAAAATTTACTCTTTTCTTATAATCAATTAATTAAGCATAATTATAAAAAAATTATTTCTCATGAATATGATGAAAATCATTCTTTTTGCATAGGATGTCCAATCCTAGAATATGGTAGGAAGTCCTCTTTTAGCATTATGCATAAAAATAAGATATGTATTATTTTCTAAAAATTTTACCATAGCTTTGCTGCTATTACTGATGATAATTCTCAAATTTTTCTTAAAAGGATAAAACATTGTAATTCAAATATGATAGAAGATCTATTCTTAAGTTTAAATCTAAACTATGAATTTAAATCCTAATTTTAACCATAATCATAAACTTAATTATGATTATTCTAATAGAATTAAGCTATTTCCATTATTTCTCTTTTTCCAAATTGATAGGATTATCTCTTTCCCATTTAGAATCAATTAAAGTAGTTTTTAACTACTTATAAGTAATTTAAAAGAATTAACCATTATTTTGTTAACTTATTAAAAGCATAAAAATACCATTTTCTTATTCTCTAGCTTAACAAGCTTAGAGTTTGATTTTGAATTAAGAATTTATCAATGAGAAGCATTCTTTTGCGAAAGAATTAGCCATAGGAATGACTATTCTTTTTGAGAGAGAGAAAGAGAGAGAGATACATAAGAAAGCATTCTAAATAAGCATAAAGATTAACTTTTTCTTGATTACACATTAAAATTCTAAGGAAAGCTTGATTTGAATTTAAAACAACCAATTAGAAACTTCTCAAGCTTGAGAGGGGTTGAGAAGAGAATTCATTTGAGAATAATAACAAAAAACCATAAAATGCATTCTTACCTCTCAAGGATTAGCTCGCTTCTTTTTCTAGAACTGAAGCCCCCAACCAATCAATTGGTTTAGCAAGTGGAGAAGAGAGCGAGAGAAGCTCCAAGCTCCCCAAAAGTAATAATAGAAAATATAATTATTTTAATGTAATACTGGCATGGTATAGCTTACAAATGTTTTTACAAAAGACTAAGGGTCTATTTATAGGTGAGGGAGGCCACTAACCAAGTCCAACTGGGTTCTAGAATTTTCCAGGTTCAGTTTGACTCAATTTGGATAAGATTTGGACCAATTTGGCTCCCTTTTTGATTTGGTTTGATCTAGGAGAGAGGAGAGATAAAAATATGACAATTTTTTTGAATTAAAAACCTTTCCACACATGTGAATTAGGCGCCTACCTCAAGAGTCCCCCTCTCCTTACACCAAGGTGTCAAAAATGCATCATTATTCCAAAAAATCTCATTTTTTTAGTAATATCTCACAATTTTTAACTAATAAACCACCTTGTACTCAGTCAACTCTTCATCTTATGTGAGCATTTACTCATTTTTGGGTATTTTCTTTTATTCTTTGGATTTATCTCGTCCCAACACTTAGATTAATCCAATTGGCCCATTGGAACCTTAATTAAGGTTCCAATTGGCTCATTGGAACCTTAATTGGACCATAATCCAAAAATTTCTGAAAATGTGCTAAGGTTCCTTATACCCTTTTCAATTAATTCCTAATGCACATTGGAAAGTTCATTTTGAACTTCTGTTTTAGGGGAATCCATTTCAGACACTAGGAGGATTTTTATATCCAAAGATATCTAAAACTTGGATTATCTCTCTCTAGACATTTTCTCTCTCTAGGCCAAAACAAGGTAAAACAAGATCTTTCTTCTATTTCTTCAGAGGGGAACAATTTCAAGAACAGAAGGGGAGGTTCTTACACCTTTTCACCTCAAAAGCTGGAGAGGAGGGAGGAATCTTATACCAATGGTATATTATTCTCCTAATCCCGCTCTTCTTCCAACTTTTCCTCAACCTACACCCGCTCTCGCCATGGCAGGGCTAACCCCAAAAATGTTAAGATTAGCCATGGAAATAGGGAGGGGTGCCTATGGGCATCACACCCCCAACACTAGTGCAACCTGCACCAAGATTAGAGCGGAACAAACCTGCCAACATCTCAAATCTTATCACTAAGTTTGATGGGACTAGAGATCCCATCCCTCATTTGGAAATGTTTAATCCAATTTGCGAAGCCTTTGTGTATGTAGAAGATTAGGTTAAGGTGAGTGCCCTCGATGCTAGAGCTAGCCAATGGTTTAGGTCCTTGAAAGCTGAGGACGTTAAGACTACCTTTGAAGCTTTGAAAGAGGCTTTTAAGGTAGGATATTCTTGACAAGGCACCAGATGGAGTCTAGCCGAGCAGTTACACAATGTCCAACCGGGATGGTGAAACCATCCGAGATTACATCAATAGAGTTAGATATCTCCATTCTCGCTGCAGTGCCAAAGACAAGTTCTTTTGATGAAAGGCTCATAGGGAGATTCATGGAAGGTCTAGATGATTTACCCTTACACAATTCATTATATGCCATGGCCCATATCTCCTTTGAGCGATGCTGTAGGAGTGCTATGGAATTTGAAGACAATTTCAAGGGAACATGTTCCTGGGAACTTCATGAGGACACATCTGAAGCCTCTTTCAAGACCACCAATAAAACATTTGATGGAAAAAGCAAGGAGTCCACAAGCGTACAGCAGGTTGAGCAGTTGGCCGCTGCACTAATGCAACAAATGACCCAACATTGGCCGACCAAGGTCAGGATCGGTACATCAGAGCAAGAGGATGAGGAAGCAAGCTCTGCTGAAGATTAATAAATAGAGGAAATCAATTCAGAAGATGATGGGGAAGAGAGCCAATTCTAGATCCAAATCTATACTTTTTGGGCTTGTCTATGCAGCTATGTACAGAGGTAGGGCTAGAGGAGCCTAGTGTGTGTCTGCAAGAAAAGATGCCCATGAAGATGGAAAGCCAAATAATGTTATCTTGCTCATCAGGGAGTGGTAACCATGAGATCAGTGAAGGCAGAGGAGATGCATCTTGTGGCTATGGATTCGTACACATGTTATGAGGATGTTGATACAGGTGTTCCAGGTGATCAAGACACAGATGAGGAGTTAGACAGATTGTTGGAGGAGTTGCAAAACTGCTATCATCATAGAGCTGCTCTAGCCCGTGCTCTACCTCAAGCCTTGCCGGCCAACCCGAGGCAACCGCTGGCTTTGCCAACACCTGCTCATCATAGTGCACCTCAACCAGGCCAAGAAGTGTCCCAAAGAGGAATCCTCATGGTACCTGAAATGTTCTTACCACCGTCAGTTCTCCCTCCTCCTCAACCCTCATTGCCAAGATTCACACCAATTCGTCAGCTAACCCTAACAAAAATCTTCAAAGAAGGGGATGAGGGGAAAATTCTGAAATTTCCTATCTATGAAACCCTGGAGCCAATAATCCTGCATTCACAAATTCTAAGTCACTACATTATGGAGGGAGACCAAATGTACCCAATGTACTAAGTAGCCCCAATGCTGCTGTGAGGTGAAAAAAAGAAAAAGAACCTGCCTCTATAGTCCTTCACCTTCCAAACTTAGAAAATAACAACACAACGGAGGCACCACCCCAGCCACCACCGGCTGGAACGTTTCTCACACTTCACCACCCACCCACGCCAGAAAGATAGCTCAAAACCACGATAGATAGTTGATTATTCAGCAAAAACATATACAGCACCAACCACACTGTAACAAACTCAGCAATTTACACCAAAAACCAGGACTTTGGCCAGGATTTACTGCCAAGGGAATCCACCCTTGCGTCTGACAACCAAGCCTCTGTCTCCCAATCTCTGCACTCTCCAGAGGGCACCCCACCAGCAACCCTTCTTCACTTCCTCTGTAGCCCGGCTACTCTCTGTCCAGCTGCTACCTGCCAAGTGTCGTAGGCAAGCCCACTGTCTCCAGCCCACACATCAGCACCTCTATGGCTTCCAACTCTGCATTGTGCTCCAGGCTCTCTCTCGTCAGCATCCACTCTCTGCTTGCAATCGTCGACCACACAAAACTAGCTACTCCTCTCTTCAGAAGGCGCCCACACCAGCTAACCCTCAACTCGGCAGCTCCCACTCTCTGTGTGTCGTGACTAGCAGCTTTGCCAACCACTAGAGCCTTGCACAATCTCTTCAGCACCACGAACCACTGCTCAACGCAGCATCACCATCTCTTGCATCCAGACCTTGCACCCTCAACTGCAGTCCCTTGTTGACTGTCTTTGCCTGTATCCAGTCTCAAAGGCGGCCTCTTTTAACCATCTCTTGCATCCAGCCCTTGCACCCTCAACTTCAGTCCCTTGCTAACAGCTTGACTGTCTTTGCCTGTATCCAGTCTCAAAGGCGGCCTCTTTTAACCTTCTCTTGCTCATCTGGCTGTGCTCCAGCCCTTTAGCTGTCTCCACGTCCCTATCACCAGCAGGTGGTTACGTGCAGCTGCCTTCCCATTCCAGAGCAGCCTCCACGCATCAGCTCGTCTCTGCGCCAGCCTTCACTTCCCTGTATGCAAGGCGGCCAACTCCTCTACTTCTCCACGCGTGGTCTGCAGAATCCCCCCAGCCAGGCTCTGCCCACTCCAGCAACCCTTCCCTCACACCAGCCACCCTCTATGCAGCTCTTTGCCAAGTGTCCTCCAGCACCGTAGGCTACGCCTCTGCAAGGCCAATCCTACCTTCTACTCGATGACCTTCTCTGCAGAATCCCCCAGCCATCGCGACCTTCAAGCACCCTTGGCTAGCTTCACGTCTTCGGCGCTGCAGCACCTGCACAAGGCGAGTTTTTTCTTCTAGACCCGGCTCTTTTTCTCGAAGCGGCCATCTCTCCTCCTTCACGCCTTCACCACCTTCTCGATGGTGCGCTGGCAACCTACAACCCTTCCACATGGCCTACAAGTTGGCCACACTATTTATTATATTTTTATTATTTTTTCAAAGCTTCAAAATGGCCACCACCAATACTCCTTTTATTTTGCTTCGTTTGATTCACGTGCGGCGCCCATACTTCCAAAAATGACAAGAGCTGCCTACGGCCATAATCATCAGCACCATTATTACCAAGACACGGCCATTTCCCAGTCGATGCTATGCATTTAGCAACCACAATACCATATTGCTGCTATAAAACTTCCAGATCCCAGCATTTGCTCCCAAAAAAAGACACGTGCATATACCAGCTCACTACCAAATCACTCAGCCTGTACATTTGCCAGGGCATTCAGGGCAAAGCTTATTCATAAACCACGCACACCATATGTACACAGACCCAAAACAGTTCTCAGATTTTTACCTGACACCACGAGCTAGAGACATGAATATGATAGCAAAAAGACCACCTATTTAGTGCTATAATTGCACAGGACCTCACCGAGTGGCTGAGTGTCCTAACAAGAAAGGGATGGTGAGTACCTCTGTAGGTGCTCCCTCCTTAACTCCATTGTCAGTTGGGTGTGGTATTGACCATATGTATAAATATTGTTTACTAAGACCTAGAGCAACGGGGAAGTTCTTACACCCTTTGACCTCTTCTCCACCACCACTATCCCTTAGTTTAGATAATCTATATGAACCACCCCTTTCTTCTCTAGAGGACCCCCTCTCCCCCCCTCTTCTCTTCCACAAGAACCCACCCTCCCATCACCACAAAGGTGTGGCGGCGGTAAAGTAGTTCCAAGGATCTTAATTTTTAGATCCTTATTAGACCAGTGGGTCTAGTTGTGGCTCCATTAGCAAGTTTGACTAACAATGCGGTGTCATCCCAGTCTCCCTTGCCAATCTTTGTGGTTTTCTTCTATGAGCATCTAGTCGCTCATACTTGTTTAGGGACATTCTTTGAGGGTATGATCTTGGCTTGTCCCTGGTCTTGTCCCTGGTTGCACTGTGAGGTAGATGCTTCTACTACATCATGAGTTGTGGCTCGTTGTTGGTTTTGTAGTTGGGTGTCATGGTGTTGAGAGGAACCATGTGGATGAAGCTATCTCTCACATTAAAGAGGTTAATACTGAGTGTGAGGATTAGCTTCACGAGGGCATGGGCTGACATAATCAAATCTTCTTGGGTAATGTTCACCCACTCCACCCTGTCTGTCTCAGGTGCACATGGGCTAGGGTAGTGTCCCTGGGGCACCTGGGCGCTAGGGTAGTCATACTGCACCTGCTGAATCTGTCTGTCTAGTGTGTAGTGAGCAGAAACTATAGGACACAGGCTGACATAATCAAATCTTCTTGGGTAATGTTTGCCCACTCCACCCCGTCTTTCTTCGGGTTGCCCCTATATATGCCCGTGGTCAGCTTGGGGGCATTGGTGAGCCTAACAAAGGGCTGGTCTAGGTGGGGGAGCTGTAAGGCATCTCTAATGAGCTCCATGCTTAGATGTACCCTATGTGGATGACCTTCATTGTCCAAGACTACCCCGGTGTGCATATTGGCATCATAAGTTTTTGTAAAATATAGATTGTTGTATAAGTCTGGCCCCCATGGCTCTAGAGTGGGAAAACCACCTAGGCCCAGTTGCTTCCCAGCTTAGATAGGACTGCGAGGTCAGCCGACTACCCTTATAAATAGAGTAGCTTGTGTTCCACCTTGTGGTTGTTCTTCATCAAAGAGTGGACAGTGTGGCCATTCACATGTTTCATTAGGGCCTCCCCTAGATGTGACAGCTGTGTGGAGTGGTGGGGTATACTCCTCAAATCTTCCCCCTGCTGGGCGCTTTCTCCTGATGGAAGTGTGGTGCTGGACCTCCAAGGAGGAGTTCAAGGTGTCATCCATTGTAGAGAGCGTGTGAGAAATTGAGGAGTTCAGGAGAAAAAACTATAATAGTTTGGCTACATTAGAAGGTGAAAGTGAGGAAATGAAGGGGTGTGACCCATATTTATACATTTCCAGAAGGACACGGCCATGGAATTCAGAAGGTATGGGTGTGGCAGTTTCAGCGAATAGGCATGGCATCTTGGGCAAACGGCCATGACATCTTGAGCAAACGGCCTGACATTTTGAATGAATGGCTGTGGAATTTCTGTTTTGGAGTTGGTAAGGGCATGGCAAGATTTGGTTTGATGATGGAAGGTCTGTGGCAAATTCGGAACAGCCAGGGCATTTTGAACAACATTTGGTGCGGTCATGGAAAATTTAGAACGGTCATGAGGTAGATAGGCTGATGAAGGAATGGCCATGGCACAACACGTTTTAGGTTGGTACAGCCATGGAAAATTCGGAATGGCTGTGGCAAATTTGAAATCCTAAAGGGTGCGGCCATGGTAGATTTGGTATTTGAAAGGTATGGTCGTGGCAGATTTGGTATGGCATTCCAACACTTTTCTCTCTTTTGTGTGTGTGTGTGTGTGTGTGGATACCTTGAATCAGGCTTTGTATCCATGGCTATGCTACCAGCACCCCATTGTGGGTTTTGTATCAACTACATGCCCAATTCGCCAAGGTTACAAGTCAGGGTGATGGTGCGGTGGGGACATCTGATTCCTGTAGGGATGCAGAGGCTGATGATGAGGGAGTACCTGAAACTAAAGAGTTTGACATTGGTGTGGGAGTACTCGGGGGGTAGCCTTACCATAATGGGCGGAGGAGTTGCCAATGTTGAGGGTATATCATTGGTAATATTTGTCGATGGGGCAGATTGGAGGTTAGAATGTCATTGTGAAGCTTTTGCTTTCCCTTTGTCCTGGGAAGTCTTTGTGGTGAAGGCCACCTTGGGTTTCCATTGGAAGGTTGATTGCTGAGTGACACGAGGTGGGAGTTGGGGTTGGGGTGGTTTGGGGATCCAAATGTGTCGGTTGCCCTCGTAGAAGTGTTGGGCTTTTAGTAGAGGTTTGGGGATCCACCTAAAGGTTGGTTGTGGACATGGTGAAGGGCTTGATTGAGGATAGGGATGCCATGTAGAGCATTTGGATCAGTGTCTATCTTGTACCCTGTAGGCTTGTGGTTGACGAATTGGTTGCTTGTGAGGGGGGTGAGAAGCTTTGTGTGCCAGTGGATGAGGGTGGGATTTAGATCGTCGAGGGATTCACAATGTAAATGTGCCCTCATAAAATTTCTATGCGGTTAGGATCTTCTTAGGTACCCAATTTGGGAAAGGCATGCCTGTGCATATGTTAGTACATTTAGAAGTGTTAATTCAGTTAGTTTTCGGTGGTGGATTGGTAGCTTGTGTGATTGGGGGAATGTTGGAGTGGGTTGCTGCCGAGCATGGTGGTGGGGAGAGTGTGAGAGGCAATGATGTGGTTGGAAGTGTGAGCAGCCTCTTCTTGAGTGGGATAGATTTGTGGGGGTGTGAAGGTGGAATGATGGTGGGGGGTGTAGGAGGGAGGAATTCTTGGAGTGGGTTGCTGCCGAGAGTGGTGGTGGGGAGAGTGTGAGAGGCACTGATGTGGTTGGAAGTGTGAGCTACCTCTTCTTGAGTGGGATGCATTTGTGGGTGTGTGAAGGTGGTATGATGTTGGGGGGTGTAGGAGGGAGGAATTCTTGGAATGTGGGAGCAGGGGGTAGGGGCTCTTTGTCTATCATGAGGACCTAACTTGGACGTAGGCCAATTGTAAGGTTGCCGTTCACGTATCCCAAATCGATGTTGCATTTGTTATGGCCCATCCAACCCCATCCAAGGAGTATTTCCTCCCGCATCATTCCTGTAAGCATCACATAGAACTTCCCTTCCAAGGGTTTATTTCCAATGTGGAATAAAAGTGTGACTATGCCTAAACAGAGAACATGCTGTGATGCCACTATGGTGACTGTGGAAGGGGTATCTTTTAGTGCAGGTTCCCCGAGGGAACACTATGTTTTAGTGCTAATTTTTGGATGAATCTCATTGGGGTGGTCATTCCTAAGCACAGCCGAGCTGGCTTCACCTCCCAATCCTCTTCTTTGAGGTTGACCACTTGGGCCATGTTGACCATGATTTGTCTTTGCTGAAGGTTGACTTGCCTCGCTTTGGCCTCTTGTTGGGCAGCTTGTTTCATATCCTCATGGTTCTTTTTATGTTGTTTTTTTACTGTGGATGGCTCTTAAGGTGGCCTTGGTGAGAGGGCCATAGTAGTGTTTTAGTTTGTTACCGTTGAAATAACTAGCCATTTTGACACCATCAAGTGTCTCGATAGGCATAACACCTTGAGGGGTAATCTCAGTGACCATTGTTGAGAGTCTTGATATTCCAAGCTCATCTACATCTTCATCGGCAGTACATCATGAGCTTGAGAGGGGCTGTTGAGATTCACGCTCGATGTCAGTGTGAGCCAGCTATGCTATGTGCTGGCAGATTAGGTAGGAACATGTGTGAGACATAAATGACCGCGTGTCCAGCTGGTCATAGTGTGTGGACATTAGCTAGGGTTAGTAGAGTGTGGACACAACTCATTGTGTGTTGTGTGGATTATAGATTAGTGCATTATGCTTTGTGTGAGAGTGGACATGGCTTCCCTCTATGGTTAGGGTTTGCAATATACATTAGGGTTTGCTCCTGTGTGTGTGTCTCCTCCTCCTCTACCGTTCTTTCAACATGGTATCAGAGCCTTGTGCTGTTTATTAGGGTTTATGAGTGAGTGAAGAGAAGAGGGAGAAGAAGCTGTGAAGAGAAGCTGTGAAGCTTGCCATTGGAGCTGTGAAGCTTGGAGCACACCGAATCTTATCAGATCTCAGAGCTTGGCCTACCGGGTAAGGTCTTCTAAACATCCTTGAGCGGATTGCAGGTGATACAGGCAAAAACAAAGCAAGGCAAAATTCTGGTTTTTTGAAGCCTTCCATTAAAGCTTGGGAACATTGATGTATGGTGGAAATACGTGTGATTCTGGCAAAAGACATATGTATTTGACAAAGAGGGATGTATTGGCAACCCATGTGCAAGCCTTGAACAAAATTTGGAGCAATTTACATGCATTTGATTGAGTGAAATTACTGGTTTTTTGAGCTCTCACAAAACAGAGAAGAGGAAGCCCAAAATTGAAGCATTTGGAGTGTGATTTTGGCTAAAATCCAACCATTGGTGGATTGCACATGTACCTAGGTGTGTTGGGCACCTATAGTCATCATCAATTAGCATCACAAACTCTCCTAAACACCCCTACAGCAGGCGGCGCAGCCAGAACAGAGGAAACAGAGTATTTTTCTAGTTTTTTGCCTACGAGGAGATCAAATTCTCATTCGGTACTTGATATCTTCCACAACTTCTTTAGCAATTGGATGCTTTACACCTTGGAGAAGAGGGCTATGTAATTTGCTTGGTAAATGATGCCTAATTGAGCTGGGAATGAGCTGATTAAAACAGGCTGTCCAACCACTGGGGTTGCAGAGAAATAGAGCATTTTTAATTGAGCAATTAATCCTTGGTGTTTTACAATTGGACAAATTCCTCTTACATGGAGTTGATGGACACTAATGCTAAGATAATGAATGCGTGGTTGCTCAATTTGGACAAATATTGAAGGAATTAGAGCAAATTTTCTACTGGTTTTTCTAGTTTTTCTGGTTTTTCCAAAAACAGAGAAAGGGGTTTTCAAAAATTGATATGTACACATGTCAGATGGTGTTGATACTCAACATTGAGGTTCATTAGGTGTCAATGCAAGTTGCCCATACTTGATTGCACCATTACATTGTGATTTGGAGCCTTGGAAGGCGTGTAAATTCAGGGTATCCCGCACTGAGTGAGTCAGTTCATCTTAGATGATTACAGGTTGATTTTCTACATCAAATTTGGAGTTTGATGTAGAAAATTCAACCTGTAATCATTTAGTAGAGTGTGGACACAACTCATTGTGTGTTGTGTGGATTATAGATTAGTGCATTATGCTTTGTGTGAGAGTGGACATGGCTTCCCTCTATGGTTAGGGTTTGCAATATACATTAGGGTTTGCTCCTGTGTGTGTGTCTCCTCCTCCTCTACCGTTCTTTCAACATGGTATCAGAGCCTTGTGCTGTTTATTAGGGTTTATGAGTGAGTGAAGAGAAGAGGGAGAAGAAGCTGTGAAGAGAAGCTGTGAAGCTTGCCATTGGAGCTGTGAAGCTTGGAGCACACCGAATCTTATCAGATCTCAGAGCTTGGCCTACCGGGTAAGGTCTTCTAAACATCCTTGAGCGGATTGCAGGTGATACAGGCAAAAACAAAGCAAGGCAAAATTCTGGTTTTTTGAAGCCTTCCATTAAAGCTTGGGAACATTGATGTATGGTGGAAATACGTGTGATTCTGGCAAAAGACATATGTATTTGACAAAGAGGGATGTATTGGCAACCCATGTGCAAGCCTTGAACAAAATTTGGAGCAATTTACATGCATTTGATTGAGTGAAATTACTGGTTTTTTGAGCTCTCACAAAACAGAGAAGAGGAAGCCCAAAATTGAAGCATTTGGAGTGTGATTTTGGCTAAAATCCAACCATTGGTGGATTGCACATGTACCTAGGTGTGTTGGGCACCTATAGTCATCATCAATTAGCATCACAAACTCTCCTAAACACCCCTACAGCAGGCGGCGCAGCCAGAACAGAGGAAACAGAGTATTTTTCTAGTTTTTTGCCTACGAGGAGATCAAATTCTCATTCGGTACTTGATATCTTCCACAACTTCTTTAGCAATTGGATGCTTTACACCTTGGAGAAGAGGGCTATGTAATTTGCTTGGTAAATGATGCCTAATTGAGCTGGGAATGAGCTGATTAAAACAGGCTGTCCAACCACTGGGGTTGCAGAGAAATAGAGCATTTTTAATTGAGCAATTAATCCTTGGTGTTTTACAATTGGACAAATTCCTCTTACATGGAGTTGATGGACACTAATGCTAAGATAATGAATGCGTGGTTGCTCAATTTGGACAAATATTGAAGGAATTAGAGCAAATTTTCTACTGGTTTTTCTAGTTTTTCTGGTTTTTCCAAAAACAGAGAAAGGGGTTTTCAAAAATTGATATGTACACATGTCAGATGGTGTTGATACTCAACATTGAGGTTCATTAGGTGTCAATGCAAGTTGCCCATACTTGATTGCACCATTACATTGTGATTTGGAGCCTTGGAAGGCGTGTAAATTCAGGGTATCCCGCACTGAGTGAGTCAGTTCATCTTAGATGATTACAGGTTGATTTTCTACATCAAATTTGGAGTTTGATGTAGAAAATTCAACCTGTAATCATTTAGTAGAGTGTGGACACAACTCATTGTGTGTTGTGTGGATTATAGATTAGTGCATTATGCTTTGTGTGAGAGTGGACATGGCTTCCCTCTATGGTTAGGGTTTGCAATATACATTAGGGTTTGCTCCTGTGTGTGTGTCTCCTCCTCCTCTACCGTTCTTTCAACATGGTATCAGAGCCTTGTGCTGTTTATTAGGGTTTATGAGTGAGTGAAGAGAAGAGGGAGAAGAAGCTGTGAAGAGAAGCTGTGAAGAGAAGCTGTGAAGCTTGCCATTGGAGCTGTGAAGCTTGGCCTACCGGGTAAGGTCTTCTAAACATCCTTGAGCGGATTGCAGGTGATACAGGCAAAAACAAAGCAAATCAAAGCAAATCAAAGCAAGGCAAAATTCTGGTTTTTTGAAGCCTTCCATTAAAGCTTGGGAACATTGATGTATGGTGGAAATACGTGTGATTCTGGCAAAAGACATATGTATTTGACAAAGAGGGATGTATTGGCAACCCATGTGCAAGCCTTGAAAAAAATTTGGAGCAATTTACATGCATTTGATTGAGTGAAATTACTGGTTTTTTGAGCTCTCACAAAACAGAGAAGAGGAAGCCCAAAATTGAAGCATTTGGAGTGTGATTTTGGCTAAAATCCAACCATTGGTGGATTGCACATGTACCTAGGTGTGTTGGGCACCTATAGTCATCATCAATTAGCATCACAAACTCTCCTAAACACCCCTACGGCAGGCGGCGCAGCCAGAACAGAGGAAACAGAGTATTTTTCTGGTTTTTTGCCTACGAGGAGATCAAATTCTCATTCGGTACTTGATATCTTCCACAACTTCTTTAGCAATTGGATGCTTTACACCTTGGAGAAGAGGTCTATTAATTTGCTTGGTAAATGATGCCTAATTGAGCTGGGAATGAGCTGATTAAAATAGGCTGTCCAACCACTGGTTGCAGAGAAATAGAGCATTTTTATTGAGCAATTAATCCTTGGTGTTTTACAATTGGACAAATTCCTCTTACATGGAGTTGATGGACACTAATGCTAAGATAATGAATGCGTGGTTGCTCAATTTGGACAAATATTGAAGGAATTAGAGCAAATTTTCTACTGGTTTTTCCAAAAACAGAGAAAGGGGTTTTCAAAAATTGATATGTACACATGTCAGATGGTGTTGATACTCAACATTGAGGTTCATTAGGTGTCAATGCAAGTTGCCCATACTTGATTGCACCATTACATTGTGATTTGGAGCCTTGGAAGGCGTGTAAATTCAGGGTATCCCGCACTGAGTGAGTCAGTTCATCTTAGATGATTACAGGTTGATTTTCTACATCAAATTTGGAGTTTGATGCTACCTTGGAGTATCTGGAACATTCATTGGAGTGTGGTTGAGCTGAGGAAGGCTCATTTACAGATTTGAAGTGTGCGGAAGGTGTATGCATTGAGCAAACATGTCGGACAATCCAGTTCAGATTGTTGGTGAAAAGCTGGATAGGAAGAACTTCCAGGCATGGAAGTACAGGATAAAGAGTTTCTTGAAAGGGAAAGGATTTTGGAATCTCATTACAGGTGCTGAGCCTGAGCCTGAGCTACCTCATTACAGGTGCTGAGCCTGAGCTACCTCGACAACCTACACAGCAGCAGCTTATTGCTCATAAGCAATGGTCAGAGAGAGCATTCAAAGTGCTGCATTATTTGTCTATATGTATATCTGATGCTATGCTCATACACATTCAGGATGTTGAGAATCCCAAAGATGCATGGGATACTTTGGTCAAGATGTTTGATACAGATACGAGTGCTCGCAAGTCTCAATTGCGACAGCAGATACACAATGTGAAAAGGAATAAAAGGAGCATACATGATTATGTGCAAGAAATCAAGAAGTTTGCAGATGCATTGGCCACAATAAATGCCCCCATACACATTCAGGATGCATGGGATACTTTGGTCAAGATGTTTGATACAGATACGAGTGCTCGCAAGTCTCAATTGCGACAGCAGATACACAATGTGAAAAGGAATAAAAGAAGCATACATGATTATGTGCAAGAAATCAAGAAGTTTGCAGATGCATTGGCCACAATAAATGCCCCCATGCCTGATGATGATTTGGTGGATATTACCTTGCGTGGTCTTGGCAAGGAATACAAATCCTTTGATACATCTATCTCAGTGAGGAGTACAGGTCTACCCGACTTCGATGAGTTGGTTTCCCTCTTGTTGGTTGAGGAAATCAAGCTCAGTGATTCATTTCTGGATGCATCTACTAGCCATGATGATGGCAGAAATCAGGCTTTCTACTCGCAGAGAGGCTTTAGAGGCAGGGGGAGATTCGCATCATGTGGACGTGGTGGTAATGGTCGTGGATGGCAGGACAGGCCTCCACAACAGAATTTTCAGCCTTCATATGGTGCTCGAGGTGGTCGTGGATATGCACCTCAGCGAGGCAGAGGTACCCCCTGTGGTCGAGGACGTTGGCAAGGCCAACAAAATTCTATGCAAGATGTGGAATGCCATTATTGTGGCAAATATGGTCATATGGCGAGAGATTGTTTCCGCAAATAGAATGATTTGAGAGGGGGAAGAGCACAACGTGGTGGTCATTATGGTGGAAACTATGCACAACATGGTGGTAACTATGCATCAAGTAGCAATGATGGAACTGCAAATCATTTGTTTGCCATGAAGCATGTTGTGGGTCCTATGACAACAAATGTTGAGAATGATGATACATGGTATATGGACTCAGGAGCATCAAATCATATGACATGTCATGGTGAATGGTTTGAGCATATGAAGACTATGGATGTAAAAGGCTATGTGGAAACAGGTGATGATACCCAGCATGTCATTACACATGTTGGAAATGTACCATTGGTCATGCATAATGGTCAGACAAAGTCTATGTCAGATGTGCTGTATGTGCCTTCGATCACTAAAAGCTTGGCCTCAGTTGGTCAAATGGTGGAACAGGGATTACAGGTTCGTTTCAACGAGCATGGATGCTTCGTTGAAGACTTCAAACATGGATGTAGAGTGATTGCTAAAGGCAAGAAAGAAGGAAGATTGTTTAAGCTGGATGCTGGAATTCCTGAGCTAAAATCAGCCATGTTCTCAAAGAGCAGGAATGTGGTACAGGACATTGATATGTGGCACAAGAGGATTGGACATGTCAATATACAGAGATTAAAGAACATGCAAACAAGAGGCATTGTCAATGGATTGCCTAGGTTCAAATATGATGGACATATGCATGTTTGTGAAGCCTGTCAGTTTGGGAAGCAGGCAAGGTTGAGGTTTCCTAGAGAAGGAAATATGAGTAACAGGCCACTTGAGATCGTACACAGTGATCTATGGGGTCCTGCACAAAACCCATCTATCAAAGGCAGTTTATACTATGTTACATTTATAGATGATTTCAGCAGGATGACATGGATATACTTTCTCAAAGAGAAGAGTGAAGTGTTGGAAAAATTCATGGATTTCAAAGCTTTTGCAGAAAACCAGTATGGGTGTTGGATTAAATGTCTGAGGACAGATGGAGGTGGTGAATACACCTCAAAAGCTTTTGAGCATTTCTTGAGGAAGCATGGAATAAGAAGATAGTTGACTTGTAGGTATACACCTCAGCAGAATGGTGTGGCTGAGAGAAAGAATAGAGTCATATGTGAAGTGGCAAGGGCGATGCTTAATGAAAAGAGCATGCCAGATTACTATTGGGCAGAAGCATGTGCTACTGCAGTGTATATATTGAACAAAACACCTACAACAGCCATTCATGGAAGCACGCCAGAGATGCGGCTCACAGGTTACAGGCCAGACATTGGACATCTTAAAGTTTTTGGATGCATAGCTTATGTACATGTGCCTGATGAAAGAAGAAGGAAGTTGGATCCTAAAGCAAAGAAATGTGTATTTGTTGGATATGCACAGGATCGAAAGGCATACAAGTGTTATAATCCACAAACTAGACAAGTGGTCATCTCACGTGATGTGGTGTTTGATGAGCTTGCTAGTTGATACAAAGCAAAAGATGAGGGAGTCATTGAGTCACTTGAGGCTGATGTGCATGTGAACTTGCCACCACAAGCAAGTTCTAGTTCTACTACTATGTCTGGGCCAGCAGCAGAAGCTGAGAGTAGCAGTGTACGTCCATGGTCAGGACGTTTGAGGCATGAGATTGTGAGCACTGGGAGTAGTGCTATGGACAAAGGAAAGAAGAAAGTCGAAGGAATTGGAATCACAGGTTATGAGTCATCTAGTTCTGAGTTTGGATGAGGAGCTTGGCATACCTGTTTTACGCACACCTGGTGCTAGACAGGATAGATATGTGCCACCACATGCTAGAGTTACAGGTGTTCAGAGTGACCCGCAGGCATTGCGGAGATCCCAGAGAGTCAGATATCCTGTTGACAGATTATAGAGATTTTGCTATGCACTATGCATATATGACATCTATGGTGAAGCATGTGGAACCTACATGCTATACAGAGGCTATTGGAGAGCATGTATGGGAAAAAGCAATGGATGTTGAGATGGACGCATTGGTCCATAATGATACATGGGACTTGGTTGCACTACCAAAGGACAAGAATGTTATTGGATGTAAATGGGTTTACAAAGTGAAGTGCAATCTATTGAGAGACATAAAGCAAGATTGGTAGCAAAGGGTTATGCACAGACCCAAGGATTGGATTATGATGAGACGTTTAGTCCAGTGGCTAAGATGGACACAGTGAGAGCAGTCATTGCTATGGCTGCAACTAATGGCTGGGAAATGCATCAGATGGATGTTAAGAATGCATTTCTGAATGGAGATCTACAAGAGGAAGTGTACATGGCACAGCCAGAAGGGTATGTACACCCTAGATATCCCACTCACGTATGCAGGTTGAAAAAGGCATTGTATGGTCTAAAGCAAGAACCTCGTGCTTGGAGTGATAAGATGAGCAGATATCTTATCTCACTTGGTTTTCAGATTTCTACAGCAGATTCTTCACTCTATGTGAAGAAGACACAGCATGGGATTGTTTTACTAGTCATCTATGTGGATGACTTGATTATCACAGGTGATCATGGTGCAGATGTGATGCATGTCAAGAAAGCTTTGAGTGGGCAATTTGACATGAAAGATCTTGGTGAGTTGAGATACTTCCTTGGAATTGAAGTGGTGAAAGATCATGCAGGTACTTGGTTAGTACAGCGCCAATATGCATTGGATATGTTGGCAAAGTATGGCATGACAGGGTGTAAGCCTATGAGTACACCTTTGGAGCAAAATGTGAAGTTGCGGGCTGATTATGGCAAGGAATTGGATGATCCTTCTATGTACAGGAAGATGGTTGGTAGTCTCATATATATGACTATCACACGCCCGGATTTGAGTTATGCTGTGGGGCTAGTCAGCTAGTTTATGCAGAGCCCCAGGAAACCACATTTGGATGCAGTGAGACGCATCATGAGATATGTGAAGACCACAGCACATTATGGTTTATTTTATGAGAGTGGTAAAAGCTTGGACATACATGGCTACACAGATGCTGATTGGGCAGGTAGCGCATATGACAGGAGGTCTACTAGTGGATATGCTTTTACACTTGGAAGTGCCGTGGTGAGTTGGAGTAGCAAGAAGAAACCTACAGTTGCTTTATCCAGTACTATAGAGGCTGAGTACAGGGGTGTAGCCATTGCTACTTGTTGTGAGGCTATATGGTTAAAGAGTCTCTTGACAGATTTATGTGAGCCTATTGATGGCAAAGTTGTCATTCATTGTGACAACATGAGCAGCATACAGTTGGCAAAGAATCCAGTGTTTCATGCGAGGACCAAACACATAGAGGTCCATTATCACTTTGTCAGAGAAAAGGTGTTGGATGGTACAGTTGATCTTCACTATGTGAAGACTGATGAGCAGGTGGCAGACATCTTTATGAAGCCACTTAGCAGGGAGAAGTTTGAGTACTTCCGGACTATGTTGGGAGTACATGGGATGAGCTTGAGGGGGAGTGTTGAGAGTCTTGATATTCCAAGCTCATCTACATCTTCATCGGCAGTACATCATGAGCTTGAGAGGGGCTGTTGAGATTCAAGCTCGATGTCAGTGTGAGCCAGCTATGCTATGTGCTGGCAGATTAGGTAGGAACATGTGTGAGACATAAATGACCGCGTGTCCAGCTGGTCATAGTGTGTGGACATTAGCTAGGGTTAGTAGAGTGTGGACACAACTCATTGTGTGTTGTGTGGATTATGGATTAGTGCATTATGTTTTGTGTGAGAGTGGACATGGCTTCCCTCTATGGTTAGGGTTTGCAATATACATTAGGGTTTGCTCTTGTGTGTGTGTCTCCTCCTCCTCTACCGTTCTTTCAACAACCATGAAGGACCCTAAGCCTCTAAGCTTGAGCTTCTCTTTGTGTGTCTTTGTACTGAATAAGAGGACCATGTCACCCTTGTTCATTTGTTTTCCTTTAAGCTAGTCGTTGAACCATTGTTTGCACCTTAGCTTCTCAACGATCATGCTATATACCGCTAAAAGGCGTGTTTCATTGAGCTTCTGAATCTCAAAAAGGCAACAGCCTAAGACATTTCTGGTGAGCTTCTCTTGTAGGGAAATGCACCAAGAACTCCATTGGTATGACCGCTTTAGTACCATAGGTTAAATTGAAGGGGGTGGCATTGGTTGCTGCCTTGTAGGAAGTTCTATAAGCCCAAAGTGTGGCCGACAACTTTTGATCCCAATCGTTGCTGCTAGCCTCCATAGTTTTGGTCAGAATGGCACAAAAGATTTTGTTCATGCTTTCCGCCTGGCCATTTGTTTGTGGGTAATATAGGGAGGACTTTCTATGAGTGACAAGGAAATCTTGCAAGAGGAATTGGATTACCTCATTAATGAAATGTTTCCCATTGTCACTGATGAGCTCAAGGGGGCAACCAAAGCATGTGATGACTAATTTGTAAAGGAATTTGGCAGTCAATCGTGCATCAGCTTTGCGGGTAGCCCGAGCTCAACCCACTTAGTGCAATAGTCTATGTGGCAGCTCTATTATATATTGAACTTGAGTGTATTTGGCTGCTGGACTGATGGGTCTAATGAAATCTATGCCCCATTTCTCAAACGGTTACAAAGATACAACTGGGTTCAGGGGCATGCTGTCCTTGAAATGGGGAATCGTTGTATGTTGGAACTCATCACATCACTTGACATATTCTACTACATCCCCATTAGTGTGGGCCACCATAATCCGGATGTGAGGACCTTACGCACAATGATATCTGCTACAAAGTGCCCCCCAGCACATGCATAATGAGCCTATTCAAGAAGGAAGACATACTCATCTTCTTAGACATAACATCATAGAATTTTATCTTTCCCTTGCTTATAGAGTTGGCCTGCAATGATTTGGTAGGGGGCTACCTGTCTAATTAGGCGACGAGCATAGTCTTTGTTGAGGAGGGGGTCCACCGATAAGCCGTTGGCTAACAATTGTGCTACCTCCTTGCCCCATTCAGGAATAGCATAGTTGGAATAGGGCGGCATCTGGTAAATCATCATCTACTCCCATAGGCGGTTCGCCATTGGGGATCCTTAACATGTGGTCTGCTAGAACATGTTGAAAGCCTTTCCTTACCGTGATGGTGAAGTCAAAATCAAGCAATATAAGAAGCCACTTGGTGATTCTGCTTGTCATACATAGGGCTTGTTTACCAGGTATAGAAGAGCTTGATGGTCTACCAAGAAAACAAAGTTAGTCGCCATAAGATAATGGCAAAACTTCTTGACGGTGTAGACCATGGCTAATTCTTCTCTCTCAATCGTGGTGTAGTTCCTCTTAGCTTCCTTGAGTTAGCAGCTTGGCAAAGTTGATGGGGAAATCCATCTTATGTTCTCCCAGTTGGGCTAGCACACATCCAACAACAAAAGCTAAGGCATTGATTTGGACATGGAAGATAATGTCCCAATTGGGGGACTTGAGAATTGGAGCACTAGCCAAGGCCTTTTTGAACATTGTGTAAACTTGTTCGCATTCCTTAGTCCACTCGGAAATGATTAAGAGTCCATAAAGAGGTCGAGCGATATTAACATACATAAAAATGAATTGCTGATAGTAGTTGACGTGCCCCATGAAGTTAGTGGGTGGACTCCTTTGAAGTTAGTGGGTGGACTCCTTTGAAGTTAGTGGGTTGGGGTATCTCAAGGATGAGCTGCACTTTGCTATCATCCGTAGAGATTCCCTCCTTGGTGACAATGTGTCCCAGCATCACTTCGTGTTTAACCCAAAAATTACATTTAAGTGGGTTCAACGATATGCAATACAATCTGCACCTTTCCAACACTTTGCACAAAAATAGTCAAGGTGCGCCTTCTAGGAGGAGTTGACACAAAGGTCATCCACAAAGACCTCAAGGAATTTCCAAAGATATTCCTTGTAAGCCATGCACATGAGATGTTGGAAGGTACCAGGGGCATTGGTTAGCCTGAAGGGCATGATACGGTATGCATGTGTCCCATTCGGTGGCAAATGCTATTTTGTGTTGATCCTTGGGATTGATCAACACTTGATTGTATCTAGAGAATTGGTCAAGGAAGCTGTAGGATTCCTTTCCTACTACTCGTTCTAGCACATGTTCTATGAAAGGTAAGGGATAATGATCCCTGATGGTAGCAGCATTGACCTTTTTGAGGTCTATGCACACTCTGAATTTCTCATTCTTCTTGGGCACTATCACAATGGATGATACCCATTCTGTATGCTCTATTTCATAGATGAATCCAGCATCAATGAGTTTGTTAATCTCTTCTCAAACCATCTTTGAATATTTTGGGTTCATCGGTGGATAAGCCCATTGTTTAACCGGCCTAGCTCCATCAACCATTGGAATGGTGTGCTAGACTACTTCTGGAGGTACACCTTTCATGTGCGTGTACTTCCAGGCAAAGCAATTCTAGAACTCTGTGAGCAGAGCGATGAGCTCGGTCTCTTTCTCTATAGAGAGGTCTTATCTAATATATACTAGCCTCGGGTCTCTTTCTCTATAGAGAGGTCTTATCCAATATATACTAGCCTCGGGGCTTCGCCTGGTCTTGATAGGTTTATCTCTTTGACCTTGGCTGGTAAGAGGTCCCTGGTTGTCCTCTATGAGACCTTTGGGTCGAATCATATTGGATGAATCTTTCGGCCATCTTAAATGTCTTGAAATGTTTACGCACCTATGTTGTGTGCACATTATATGTGTATATACTAGGCTAACCCACCCTAGGCATGTGAACATGGGAGCATGAGAACATACTCTAGTGGGGAAAGGGTTAGGTCTAACCTTGGGTTGAGGTTAGGGTCAGGCAATCAAGGGTCACACATGGAAATGGAGAGTCAAGAGTCACTTGTTGAGGACCCTCCTATATAATACGGGCATAGGCATTCTCAAGGGATGTTCTCTTGTGTAGAGCATTGTGTCTACTCTCTTGCCATTTCAAGCTAGAGCCAAGTACTACTAGAGTGAAGTCGTATCTCTTGGTGGTATGGGACACTAAGGTAAGATATGTGATACTTCATTGTATTTATGTGTGCACCCTTGGGCTCACGGGTGGTTGGGTGCACTCTTGGGCTCAAGGGTGGTTGGGTGGATGAGTATATGCCTGGTTCATGCATGTTTATACATGGTTATTAGCTAGAGAGATCTTTAGGGTTTTAACAATGGTATTAGAGTTATCTCTAGTTAATTTTGATGTTTTTCTCCTCTTATTTTTCTCTCATTATTCCAAAATTTTAAGCATTTTTTAAAGTAAAACGTAAACATTTACTAAGCAAAAAAATGTTATTTTTTGGTTTGTTTTGGTGATCTATGCATTGGAACAATCAATATGGCAGTTGGAACGCGGTACTTCTCAACTTGGATGACGTATTGACGTTGCGAGGAAATTTTGTGAGTGGAAATGCTATTTTTTCTTTATTTTTTATTTTTAAAATAAGCATTTACAAAATTTTTAAACCAAAATACTGCACATGATAATGTGGGTATTTTGCTAAAAAAGGATTCCCCTACATCTCAAATAAATTTAGGAAATTTTTCCTAATTTTTAGGACATTGTTTGAGCATTTTATGGGAAAAAAAAGCATTTTATGAAAAAAAAGCATTTTATGAAAAAAAAGCATTTTTAATGCATTTTTACGGGTTTCCCATGGGCAGGTTATCAAATCTCTACCGATTTTCTACTGAAATGTAGTAGGGGACGACATGTTAGTTCATCGAGTTCTCTCCCATGTGCGTAGCATTTTTTCCATCTCTCAAATCCGAATTTTCCTTCATATTTCTCTTCCTCGTGTGAACACCTCTTAGGTGGGGTAGACTTAATTAATATTAAACATCATTAACTTGTTAATCATGGTTAGTATAGAATTATGATTAACACCTTTATCACACACATATTGTAGACTGGAGAAGAAGGATGGAAGGAAGAGAGGGTGGAGATAGAGGATGAAGTGGGGGAGAGAAGCAAAGCTCTCTCTCCTCTATCTCTCATTCGCGCGCTACCGCGGGGGGAGGGGGGTTCTACAGCCCGTCGGTGCATAGGCCCCCCACATTATTCTTCAAAATTTTTTTTTAATAATAAAGCTTTGCTAAAGCTTTTAATTAGCTTTTAATTAAAGCTAAATAAAATTAGCTTAAAGCTTCAAAAAAAGAGAAAAGAAAACTTCTTATTTCATAGTATTTTTTTTAACAAAAAATTCATTATGAGCCCTTTTGACCTTTGGGGTCCAAAAAGCTTTTTGGCCTTTCAAATTCCAATATTTTTTGTCTTTTCATTTTCCAGCAACCCTTGACTTTCCGTATTCCAGGAGGATGACCTTTCAGGTTTTGATTTTTTTTTACAGTTCGTATTCTACTGCGTTGATGGTGCATTAAATGTTTTTAAAAATTTTCAAAAATTCATGAAAAATTAGAAAAAGGTTATTTCAAATTTTTGGAATATTCAAGTTTGGTGGGTGATGGGCATGTGGTTTGTCTGTTCGGACGCTCCTGACCGTTCAAATTCCTTAAAAAATCTTTTTTTTGCCCAAAAAATTAATAAATTCATTAAAATTAAAAATTTTAATTGGATTTGAGAATTGTCAGGCGGAATTGAAAATTTTCATATTCATTGGGATTCTTGGGGTAAATTTTTTTAAAATTATCAAAAATTAGAAAAGTTCTAAAAATTATTTTAGAAATCCTAGAAATTGGTATTTTTGAAATATCAATTGTATTTCGGCAAATTTTATTGCTAAATTTTTTTGAAAAAAATTAGATTTGGAATTCCATAAGATAGAATTTGGTGGATTTCAAAATTAATAAATTTTGAGACCTTAGAAAAATAGAAAAAATTAAGAAAAAATCATGATAATTCTTTTTTCTCGAGAATTTAATATTTTCAAGGGTTATCTAGTGTTGAAGTATGTTTTTTACGTGTTGACACTAGATAAGTGCACGTTATTTGCATATAATTAATGCGAGTATCCCTCGTATTTATAGTTGTTTCCGTTTCGTTAATTCTAGACGGTGTTTTCATGATTTTTTACCATTGTTTAGCCACCAAAGTACTATTTAAAGCATTTTTTCTTATGTGCAGACAGTTCTAGCGAATTGATTTGCTAGATCATTTTGGTCAAAAGAGGGTAAGTGAAGTTGAACTCGAGTGAATTGGGATTTCTAAAGAGTTTTATTACAATGGCTCATATTGACTCCTCAGTCAATGACAATGTTGATGAGATGAGTGACCATCCCAACTTGGGTGGGGAAGATCTAAAATTTCAAGTTGAAGAAGAGGAGGTTATTGGAAAGGGTGAATTTTTAGAAGTGACAGAGCGTCTTGAGGCAACTATTACCAGATGTCATGGATGAGATGGAGTCACTAAAGATGCAGATTTTGACTTTGCAAAAAGCTCTTTTGGTGGTATCTCTTGCTCCTACCAAAGCGGTTGCTCCGTCATTTGCACCAAAAGTGTACGGTGGTGAGAAAAAGGAGAAGACTCAGGAATGTGTAGATGCCTAGTTCAATAGGTGGACTACATGTTTTGCCTTTCATCCATTCATAGTTACACAAAAGCTGATGGCGCAGGGTTTATTGAAAGGAAAG
Organism: Cibotium barometz; assembly: GCF_041138505.1. Lineage (NCBI taxonomy): Eukaryota > Viridiplantae > Streptophyta > Polypodiopsida > Cyatheales > Cibotiaceae > Cibotium > Cibotium barometz. Next base: position 27,018,021 of record NC_141077.1, read on the forward strand.
GCATTAACTTGGTGGAAGGATCTCAAAGATGATTCCATTCCCACTACTTGGCAAAGTTTTGAGGAAGCTTTTAAGAAAGAGTTTGTCCAACTAGAGGATGAATTTGAAATAATTACCAAGCTTGTTAAAAATAGCATGGCAAATCAATCTTTTGACAATTTTGTGTAGAAATTTAGACAATTGGCTGCCAAAGCTAAATCTGATGATCATACCTTGTGTGGGATTTTCATCAATGGTCTAGCTCATGATTATCAGTATGAGGTAAAGAAAAGCAAGGTCCAAACGATTGAGGATGCTATTCAGGTAGCTTACATTTTTCATAAGATTATGGTCAATGCCAACACTTCAAAACCATCGTCTAATGAAAAGAAATCCACAATCATTTTTTCAAAAAGTGGACAAAAATGAAAGTTGGTTTTCATACCAAAACAATTTTTTTTTGACAATGCCAGCAAGAAGTAGAAATTTGTGAGCAAGGATAATATCACATGTTTCACATGCAAGGAAAAGGGACACACGAAGAAATTATGTCCTTTGAATGGAGTTACAGCACCTTCGGCACTTGGACAAAAGGTGGCACCAAAGAAGTTCATACCAAAGAAATCTATACACATTACAGAACTTCAAGGTAAATTTTTTGAAGTCAATAGTAAAGATATTTTTGGTCCAAATGAATTATTTCATGTTTATGGATTAATAAATGGACATTAGGTTCATATTTTGTTTGATCTTGGTAGTAGTCACAATTTATTGACAACATTGTGGTACAAAGGATGAAGCTACAAACCACACAAAATGATCACATGTACAAGGTCAGGATGACTGGAGGACAAGTCCAATTCTGGGACAAGTCCAATTCTGGGACAAGAAGGTGTCAAAACTACTGTCAGACATCCAATTGTACTTAGATAGACTTGATTTTCATGTCATGAGCTTGGGTCATGTAGATATAATTCTAGGGATGGAATGGTTTCATAAAAAAAATAAGGATTTTTCTGTTGATTGGGTCAAACATTTGATGTTTTTCCATCACAATGGAAACCTTGTTACTCTTAAGGGAAATATTGTTGTACCCCAGGAAACTTTTATTAATAATGAGCTTGAGTTAATGGAAAATCTTTTTAGCTATGAACTTTTTCAATTGGTTATGGATCTAGTGTCTTCATGTGTCCATTTTGATGTAAACACTATTTCTATGGATGTTTGGGAAAGTAAAGTGTTGAATTCCATTAAGAGCAAATTTCAAGATGTATTTCCTTATGAATTACCTCATGGATTGTCTCCTAAACGAGAGGAGGACCATAAGATTGAGCTAGTGTCGAGTGTAGAATCTGTTAGTATTCCTCCATATAGGCTTAGCCAGATTGAGGAAGATGAGGTAGCAAAGGATGGGTCAAATTAGACCAAGTTAGTCTCCTTTTGGGGTGCACCAGATCTCCTGGGTTAAGAAAAAAGATCAAGGTACCTGGCGGATGTGTATTGATTACAAACATCTTAACAAAGCTACAAATTAAAAACAAATACCCATTGCCTAGATCAGACGATCTTATTGATAGGTTGCAAGGAGCTAGGTATTTCACAAAGCTTGATTTGTGAACTAGTTATCATCAGATTCGTATTGCAAAGGAAGATGTTTCTAAAACTACTTTTAGGACGTGTTATGGCCATTATGAATTTTTAGTGTTACCCTTTGGTCTCACTAATGCACTAGAAACTTTCCAAAAGATGATGAATGATATATTTTGGGATCTGTTAGGAAAATGCGTGGTGGTTTTGTTAGACGATATTTTGGTATACAGTAAAACTTTGGCTAAGCATGAGAATCATCTGAAAGAGGTTCTAGGAAGGCTCAGGAAGGAGAAACTGTACTGTAAATTATGTAAGTATGATTTCTTTAAAAAGCAATTGTTATACTTGGGTCATAAGATCTCTCAAGATGGCTTAAGTATAGATTTGGATCACATCCAAAAGGTTTTGGAATGGCTAGTTCTGCGTACAGTCAAGCAGTTAACATCTTTCTTAGGTTTCGTGTGGTATTTCTTTGAAAATATGTCAAGGATTATTCGAAGTTGACAATGTCTTTTACCAACCTTCTTAAGGGTAAAAATAAGAAGTCTAATTCTTCGATTGAGTGGAATGAGAAGCTACAAGAAACTTTTGATAATTTGAAATATAAAGTTTGAGATGCTCCTGTGTTAGCCTTACCAAATTCTAGTAGGACTTACACTATAGAGATTGATGCTAGTGATTTTGTGGTAGGCACAACTTTGTTCTAGGATGGGAAGCTTGTGGCCTTCGAGAGTAAGAAACTCAATGATGCACAGATTAGATACCCAGTTTAGGAGAAAGAGTTGTATGCAATTATTTATGTTTTAAAGGCATGGAGATAATATCTCTATGGGTCTCAATTTATGGTCATGACAGATCATCAATCTTTACAGTTCATTTATGATCAATCAGACTTCAAAGGTAGGAAGGCGAGATGGGCTGAATTGATGCAAGACTTTGATTTCATGTGATTAAATATAGAAAAGGTAGCTTGAATAGCATTGCTAATGCATTTAGTGGAATTGGTGAAGTTAATGAACTTAGCTTCACGGAAATTACTTCTAACTTGTACAATTCACTCAAGGGAAAATGCAGTATAGATATTTTCTTTGTAAAATATTAGAATTTGGCAAAATCAGGGTCCAACTTTGAGGTAGATCAAAACCTGGTGAATCAAGGAAAAGCCAACCAATTTTTTATTCGAAATGGTATCTTATTTCGAAATGATAAGGTTTACGTATTGGATGTGCCAGAAATTAAATTGAGGACCCTATTTGTGTGTCATGATACACCATTAGCAGGACAGGGATACAATGTACCTTGGCTTTGGTTAGAAGGACTTTTTATTTATTGGCAAAAAATGAAGAATTTTGTTTAGAATTATGTGGTCAAATGTCATCATCATGTCAGATTAATAAGGCAGAGCGCCTTAAATCTACTGGTTATTACATCCTTTGGATATTGCATCTCGAAAGTGGGAAAGTATTTCCATGGATTTCATTTACGGGACTTCCACGTATCAGCAGGGGTCATGATGACATTTGGGTAGTTGTGGATAGATTGACAAAGATGGCTAGATTTTTACCCACAAAGACAATAGTTAAAGCTTTGAAATTGGCTTACCAATTTGTCGAGAGCAACTGTTTAGACTGTATGGTCTACCTATTAATATTGTGAGCAATCGGGACTCTAAGTTCACGACTCATTTTTGGCAGGAAGTTTTCATGAAATTGGAAACTACTTTGAGTATGAGCTCCTCTGATCACCCACAGTTTGATGGGCAAACAGAGCATGTGAATCAGATTATAGAGGATATGCTTCGTGCATATGTCTCTGAAAACCATCGAGTTGGGAGGAAAAATATCTTCCAATGATGGAATTTGCCTACAATAGTTCTAAGCATTCAGCTACTGATTATAGTCCGTTCATGCTTATGTATAGGTATCAACCCAAGGCACCTGTTGTGATATCGGTCTTAAGGACATTGAGCTTGATGCATTGAGGGATTTCTTGCGAGATATGTAGGAAATGATGACCCAAGCTTAGGATTCTATGAGGAGTGCTCACACGATAGAGCACGATTTTATGATGCATTGAGCTTGATGCATTGAGGGATTTCTTGCGAGATATGTAGGAAATGATGACCCAAGCTTAGGATTCTATGAGGAGTGCTCACACGATAGAGCACGATTTTATGCTAATAGGGGACGCTCACCTCGGTCTTTTGAGCCAAGAGCATTGTTTTATTTTAAAGTTCCTAAAGATTCTCAGACTTTGTCAACAAGAAAGTTCTTAAAATTATCTCCTAGATATTGTGGTCCATTCTGAGTTATACATCGGATTGATACAGTTGCGTATGAATTAAAACTACCTCCACATGTCAGAATTCATCCAGTCTTTCATTTCAGTAGACTGAAAGAGAAGCTGGGAGGTGAGGATAACATAGTTATACTACTCAAGAACTCGTTGAAGTCAAAGCTTTGTCTTATGTTCCACACATGAACTTGAAAAGGTACTTGAATTCAGGTAAAGGAAACTTTGTAGTCGCCTAATCCCTGCGGTTAAAATTAAGTAGAAAAACGGGGAAATTGAGGATTCGACATGGGAGTCAGTATAGCATTCAGCGTATTTTTCCTTCTTTTCACTGCAAGAGTGTAATTTTTTGAAAGAGGGGAAGTATGTTATGTGCACATCATATGTGCATATACTAGGAGGCTAACCCACCCTAGGCATGTGAACATGGGAGCATGGGAACATGCTCTAGTGGGGCAAGGGCTAGGTATAACCTTGGGTTGAAGTTAGGGTCAGGAAACCAAGGGTCACACATGGAAATGGAGAGTCAAGAGTCACTTGAGGGCCCTCCTATATAATAGGGGCATGGGGCATTATCAAAGGGATGTTCTCTTGTGTAGAGCATTGTGTCTACTCTCTTGCCATTTCAAGCTAGAGCCAAGTGTTGCTGGAGTGAAGTCATACCTCTTGGTGGTATGGGACACTAAGGTAAGATATGTGATACTTCATTGTATTTATGTGTGCACCCTTGGGCTCGGGGGGGTGGTTGGGTGGATGAGTATATGCTTGGTTCATGCATGTTTATACATGGTCATTAGCTAGAGAGATCTTTAGGGTTTTGACAACCTATTTGGTCTCTTTGGCTTTAGCACTTTCTTCTTCTACTAGCCATTTAGCTTATTTTTCTACCAGTGTTAACTTTTTGTTGCATGCTCTAAGCGCTGAGCAGCATAGCTTTTCTAGTTTTGGTTTGGAATCAACGGGTTCTGTTGGCTATGGGATGGTCGCGTGGACTAGAAGGGAGATATTGGCAAACTCCTTTTGCTAATATTTCATTGAATTGGTCATGTGCTTCCATAGCCCCAACATACTTTAGCAAGTGGATGTCCGAATCGTCTGGGAAGACATATCGTTCTGGCCACGGGAATCCATCAGGCCTGTGAGTTCTATGAGAGCGTGTGTCTCTTGATGGCTCCGCTCTAATGGCTTGTTCAAGTTCTTAGGTGGCAACATTGCTGAGCTAAGCATATATAGAGATGTAATCTCTTGCCTATCTACCATAGCCTCAGCCGGTGCAGATAGGCAAAATGTCTAGGGTGGCAAGGATATGCATCCAGTTCTTCGAGTCTTCCGGAGGTGCACACTCCTCACTATTCTTTTCATCTTTGAGTGTCAGTGTCTTATGGCATGTTTGATAGAGATGGACTAAAGTAGATCGAGTTGTTGTGATTGAGTCCTCAGCGAATGGTCTGCCACTCATTGGGTGTACCTTCCACGTGCATAGATTGATCTTGAATGTTTGATCCTTTCTCTGAATGTAAATATACAGATTTTTTAAAATTCCCTTAGGGTCTAAGTGCTTTCACACACACATGGGCATATATTCACGAGTGGTCCCATATTCCATTTATAATTTCTCCGGTCATGTGAACCTCAGCATTTAGGGTCAAAATCAATGCTCCTATTTGAATGTTAAAATTTCCAAGATTTTCACTAAACTTAGACAATTTTCCCATGTGACTTCTCAATTTATTTCACATTTTATCTCACTTCAAAAGTACACAATTTTGTTATTTTTAAGAAAAAAATTATTTACTTTTAATAATTTCTTTTTACTCGGGCAGGAGAGACAGATCTCCAAATATCTCTACCAAGTTAACCTACATAACCTCCAGCTACAGAACAACATCAATGAAAAGGAGTAGCAGCTCGGGCATGCCATCGCCAGGATCACAGAACTTCAGCAGTAGCTCCAACAGGCCCACGAAGTTTCTTCGAGGGCACACCATGAACTCTCTATAGTAGAGACCCTTGCCCAAGAATTCCAAGATAGATCAAAAGCTATGGAGGAGGCCCATCTCCGCTTCGGTTTCCCATCTGACCCAGTTGATGTTATAGACCAATCTATTCCAAAAGGTCTGCGCTCGTACCCCTCCCAAAGGACAACCAATGCCTTGCACTATCTACATGGTAGGGGATGGCACGTGGTTAACAAAGCCTACCTCTCCCTCAACACTAATGCCCTTCCCCCTTATTCTGCGGGGGGGGGCGAGCCTCCTTATCTTATACCACAGGTGTCATGAGCAAAAGGAGGTCATGGGCAGCCATCAAAATCTTCTAGTTCGATGACTCCCACGTCGTCTTCCTAATGGAATTCACCTTCGAGGAAGCGGCAACAATTGAAGCCTTTTTCTGATCCCAAAGACCAACAAACGTAATCACCCTGATGGCCATTATGGAGGCAACAACGGCCACGGGCAACCTCCCACCTCCACCCTCACAATCCTCATCTCCCCCACCTCCCCCTCCACCACCCAGTTCATCTCACATAAGTACTAGGACCCAACCACCACCACCCCCACCCCCACCCCCATCTAGCACATCCACACTACTACTCTTCCCTCCCCAAACCTCTTCTCCTCCCATTCATTTTCCTACACCACCCTCTTTGTCATTACACCTGGGAATGCACACTGCATTCTGTGACATCCCATCCACCTCAACCAAAACCCCACCTCTTTTTGACGCAAACCTCTCTATGAGAGCCTCCACATCGACCACCCCTCCACCCCCACAATAGCCCTCCCACCCAAACCTCGAAGAGGGAGAGATTCCTCCCGCTGCCACCACCATAAAAGCATGAGGAGGTTGATTGTCTGCTAAACCCTCTCAATTGGTGGGACCCCCTCCTCGATGGCACAAAGTTCGAGTAGATGATTGCCATCTTGCTCAGTCGGCTATAGGCAATGCCCATCACTCGCATAATGGACTGCATGGACATCAATGTCCTTCGCCCATACCTTAAAGCCAAGCATCGACAGTGGTAGTAGCGAGCATACCCACCTAGGGAGCGCGGTGGATACCACCGGCCACCCGCCGCTACTACTTGCCCCATTCCGTTCGCACTCATGGGAGCAAGCAGCCGGTCTAGATGCGCCCTTTCCTACTCAAACTATTCATCTGGGAAACCTATTGCAACGCGCCCCATGCACTCCGCATATTAGCCCAGACTACCTACCCATAAGAAGACTATGGGTGTAGGGAATGTATTCCACAAGGAGAAGAAAACAAACTGAAAGCTAAAATTCAATTTTCCTTGGTTCGCTCCTCCGACGGCGTAGCAGCCATGTACTAAAGGCACCATGATCAAGCTCTTCCCACCAAGAGTTCATCCACCCGCTATGATCAAGTCCCTAACCCAACCGTGATCGCGATCAGATTTTTCAACATGATCATCATGTTGCTAGAGTCCTTTCCAGATTGGGACCAAGACATCCAAACATACTCGATGTACTATCGATAGATCCGACCAGCTCTAAGGATGGACTTAAGTTAGGGAGGGGGTATGTTAACCACTTTGGTTAACATTACCTTTATCGTGGCTACACTTATTGTAATCCATCTTTTGTAACTACACAAAGCGCTTAATGTAAAAGAGACATGGCATGACCGAGCTTACGACATGTGTAATGACGATCATGAGGAATAGTTATACATAGAGCTAGGAACACTAGTTTTGGGCCCCCAATTATAAATGGACAGCCAGCCATTATAATTATGAGCTCTTGTATATAAGACATTTATGAAATATGAAAGGGGACAATCCCATTAGGTCTCATTTGAGCTTTGCCTCTTCTCTCTCTCTCTCTCTCATTTGAGCTTGTGGATGTATGCTTGCTTGTGGTTGCTTGCATGCTTTGATTGTGGGTGTGTGCTTGTAGGGATGGGGATGTGTGCTTGTAGGGATGGGGATGTTCTTACCTCTCTCCTTCTCTCCCTTGTCTTGGCTCTCTACCAAGTCCCTCTTGCATGCATGTGGCATGAAGTGAAGGTTGAGCTTTCCACAACTCCCTCCTTCTTGCTCTCCCTACCTAGCCATTGAATCTCTACTTGGGTGACCCAAGTAGAGGGGGAGTGTGCCACTAGCGGCTTCACATCGAGGAGTTAACCCTCATAATGGTTGGCTAAGGGCAACTCTCTAGACTCAACCCTTGCATGTGTCTCTCTTCTCTTCTCTCTCCCTCTTTGTGTGCAAGGTAGTATAACAGTATACCACAAAGGTGTCACCAAACATAGTTGGCTACCATAACCTGGCTTGCAAGATCTTACGAGTAGGTACTTTGCCCACAAAATGTCCACCATAACCTAGCTTGCAAGATCTTGCGAGTAGTTACTTTGCTCACAAAATGTCCACTAGCAATTCCACTATGAGCCTTTTCAAGAATGGCCAAGAACTCATCCTCCCTCTGCTGAACACCATAATTTAGCTTGCAAGATCTTACTAGTAGCAGTTACTTTGCTCGTAAAATGTCCACCGACAATTCCACTATTATCTCTTCAATAATGGCTAGGAACTCATCCTCCTTGTTGACACACCGTCTAAGAAGATGATTCTTGCCTAGCTTGTATAGTTGACTTGCTATCAATTGGTAAAGTGTTGCTAGCTTAATGAGCCATGCGCATTTTATCCTTGTTTAATAGCTTGCCATGTGAGAATCCAAAGGCAAGATATTCTAAGATCTCTTTACTCCATTCAGGTGACAAATCTAACTTGAACAACATAGCATCTGGTAGTTTAGGTAGAGGTTCTCCATTAGGTATTCTTAACATGTGATCTACCAATACATGTTGTGAATCTTTTCTCACTGTGATGGTAAAGCTAAACTCCATCAGCAACAAAAACCACCATAATCGCCCTGTCACGCATGGTTCGTTGACAAGATACAGCAAATCTTAATTATCCACCATAAAGAATACAAAGTTATTAGCCAGTAGATAGTGTCTATACTTCTTAACTGTATATACCATGGCTAATCCTTCCCTCTCCAATGATGGTGTAGTTCATCTTAGCTTCATTAAGCTCTCAACTTATAAAGAATATTGGATAGTCTAGTTTCTACTCCCCTAGTTATGCCAAAACACACCCAATTACAAAGTTTGAGGCATCAATGTGCACATGGAATATGAGGTCCCAATTTGGCAGTCTCAAGATAGGTGCACTAGAGATAATGCCCTCTTCAATTCATCATAAGCATGTTGACGTTCAATACATTTGAAGATAATCAAAAGTTTGCACAATGGCCTAGCTATATCAGTGTAAAACACAATAAATATCTAGTAATAATCTATATCACCCATAAATCGTGTAATTGGAAGGTGATAGCAACTCTAATATGAGTTTGACTTGTTATCATCAGTGAAAATTCTATTTTTGGATACAATATGCACCAATTTAACTCCATGTGTGAGACCCCGCCCTCTCCTCTGCGATGCCCCCCTCCAAGGCACTGGTAGCGGGAGCAGCACCAGCCTCTCATGCCGCAGGGCGGGGATTTCCCACTCGGGGCCTCACCCACCATGAATATCCAGACAAGAGACTATCCTGGTGGTTCCTCTGAAACCGAAACCCGGAAAAACTTCCCTCACCCAAAAGGCATGGGTGATTCCACCAAAAAAATCATGTAACGGGAGATTTATCTAACGAGTCAAGGCCTTAACTATCCAATCTGATATCCGACCGAACCCGTAGGTCACATGGCCAGATCAAGGAAGAGACTTGCACTTGGTTCATAGAATCACCGCTTTTCTCCCCCTTAAGCTAGGCACAGCTAGCTAATTCTTTCCCACAGAACAAGAATCTTCTAGAGACTTATTCTAACTAGTGTAACTTGACGTAACTGACTGTAGCATAGGAATCCATCAATCCAGCCTAACCCCAACCGGCCCATGGGTTAGCCAACCGACCATTAACTACTGTATTGGTGGGATCCCTTTATATCAAAATTTGGTTATGCTTTGTCTCGGGTACCAACAAGGAAAAGAGTTCCCAAGCCCCCTAGCCGGCGCTTCAGGCAAAATTCAAGGTAGTCACACCACTTACACACCCAATATGAAATTGCCTTTTTCACAGATTCGGTTATCTTTAAAGCGATCTTTTAATGAAACCATAGTATTACTGATCATAATCCTCCAAAATATCCAATCCATTGTTTTACAAAAATATCATCCGGACTCTCCGTTGTTAAAGACCAGCTAGTCAACCAACAAGATCCAATCTTGAATTCTAGTTCACATAGACAATTCCTTTCTAGTCCATCCATATCTTCCTCAACATATACATGGGTGTCATAGCAACCACGAGCCCGTGCATCACCTGGTCAGAACCCTCTAGGATCCTACTTAGGTGTCCTAGCACTTCACTCAAGGACCGCTTCAACGGTCCTCGCCCATCATACCAGAATCACACCATTTTAACCATACCAAGGCTGGTCAAGACCTTGATAGGCTTTGCCACGAGCGATGTCCTTTGATGACACCCCGCTAATGAATTCCACCTTAGTTAAACATAAGCCAAATGCTTCCTCCAGCATTCTGGCACGTAAAACAGTCCTTTTCAAAAACAGAGTTTCAAAGCAAGTAAGAATTTTCCCATTTTGAGCTTGATCCCACAAAAGAACCCTTTTTCTTGAAAACCCGACTTTCTTAATGAAAATCATGAATCTCTTATCAGGGCAATCCACCCATCAATTTCAATGAATTTCCAGCTCATTTCTCAATGATATCGCTCTAGGAAAACTTCCCTAAATTAGCCGGTCGTCTATTCTTCGTATTGAAGATTTGGAATTAGTCACGAGATTTTGCTTGATTCAGATTTGAGAGATAGGAGAGTAATTTACTAGCCCGCCATTCTCATGATCGTGGTTGTGGTTGTGGTTGTGGTCTTGGTCGCGGTCTAACCAAAATTTATTCGGTTTACTTCTAACTTTGATTCCTAAGGATTTTCTTTAGATAAATTAACGGTGACTTCCAACCGAAGGAAAAATCCAATTTTATAAAAATTCATTCTATTTGACCACAATAGATAAAAAATAGTTCTTTTTGAGAATAATGAGATTTTATAAAAATAACTCTTTTTCCAAATAATTCAATTATGAATATGTATCATTTTATTGATGATTAATCTGCATAGAAATATCTTCAAATATTATTTCCATCAATTCGTTCTTCAATATTTAGAATACCATAATTTCCTACATGAATTTATGGTGAAAACTCCTCTTTTATATCTAAATTAATTTATGCCTTTCTCTACTTAAAAATAAAATAAAAATTCATTTTTTAAATAAATAAAAATATCCATAGTTAAGAATATGCCAAAAATTCCTCTTTTAACATTTAAATATTCAAATCTCAAATATCATGGGAAATCCTCATTTTACATCTAAATTTTTATGCATGAAAATAAATTTATCAAAAATTTATCTTTTCTCTTAATTAAATAAATATGCATAAATACAAAAAAAATATTTTCCATAAATATGATAAAAATCATTCTTTTAGCATAAAACATCTAAATCTAGAATATGATAGGAATTCCTCTTTTTGCATTATTTAAAATTATGCATAAAAATAAGAATTATCTTTTTTCTGGGAAATTTTGCCAGAGCTTTGCTGCAATTACTGGAGATGTTTAATGTTCTAAATTGAATTGAAAACTTGTAATGCAAATATGATAAAAACTTTTCTTTTAAACTAAAATTAGATTTATGCATACATAGCATAATTATAATCACAATTATAAGCATAATTATGATTAATTCTCTAGATTAGACTAAAATAATCATTCCTCATTTCTAAAAAATCTAGAATAACCTCCTTTCAATTTAGAATGAATTTATATGATTTTTCCATACCATAAACAAGATTAAAAGAATTAATCTTTCTTTTCCTAGATTAAAAATCATGAAAATAACTAATCTCCTTCTCTAGCATGTCAAGCATAGAGTTTGGCTTAAGATAAAGAGATTATGAAGAAGAATCATCCTTCTACCAAGGACTTAGCCATAGGAATGACTAATCTTTCAAGAGAGAGATTTTCTTAAAGAAAAACATTAAGATTAAGCATAAAAATTAACATTAATCTAAATAGACATTATGAATCTTTGGGAAAGCTTGATTTGAAGAAAAAACATTGCTTAGAAAGCTTCTCAAGCTTTAGAGGGGTTGAGAAGAAGAAAATCATTGAGAGAATTGAAAAAAAAAACCATTAAAATAGGTTTACCTTTGATTTGGGCTTGTCTCATTGGCTAGAAGTGAAGCCCCCAAGCAAGTCCTTGGCCACCAAGAGAGAGAGAGAATAATCTCCAAGAGAGGTTGGAGGAGAGAGAAGCTCCAAAGCTCTTAAGAGAAGAGGGAAATTAGAGAGATAATAGAAATAAGCTAATTTAGAGAAAATACTGGCATGGTAATGCTCCAATATGAAAATAAAAAGAAATGAGGGTATATTGATAGGTGAGGGAGGCCACTAACCAAGCCCAACTGGGTTCTAGAGTCTTGCAGCTTCAGTTTGATCCAATTTGGACAAGATTTGGATCAATTTGACTCCCTTTTTTATTTAGTTTGCTCCAGGAGAGAGGAGAGATGAAATATCTTGATTAAATTGAATTAAAAAAACCCAAACAATGATGAAGAAAAAGGTGTCTACCTCAAGTGGGTTTCCCACCTTACTGAGGTGTCAAAAATGTATCATTTCACCTAAATATCTCATTTTTTTAACTAATATGCCTTAATTTTTAACTAATAAACCTTGTACTCCGTCAACACTTCATCTCATGCGAGCATTTACTCATTTTTGGGATATTTTCTTTTATTCTTTATATTTATCTCATCCCAACACTTGGATTAATCCTATTGGCCCTTTAGAACCTTATTTGGACCTTAATCCAAAAATTTCTGAAAATGTGGACCCTTAGGCTAAGGCCCTTAATACACATATTCAATTAATTCCTAATGCACATTGGAAAATTTATTTTGAACTTTTGTTTCAAGGGAATTCATCTTAGAGGTTAGGAGAAATTTTATATCCAAAAATATCTCAATTCTGAATTACCTCTCTCTAGAATATTTTCTCTTTTGGGGCCAAAATAAGAGAAAATAATATTTTTTTTGCATTTTGAAATAGGGGATGATTAGAGGGGATTGGGATAAAAGCTTATACATTATTCAGGGCTGAGGAGGAATCTTACATCCTCTCCCACTTGAAAAACGCGAGATGTCCTCATCTCGCAGCAGCAAAGAGGGGGTAATCCTTTACTAACTCTTCTTCTTTCTCTCCCAAGTGGCGTCCTCTAAGGGAAGAACTTCCACTTGACCAAAAATTCTCTGAGAATTCTGCTCCTGAGAATCTTCTCTCGAATGTCAAGGATTTCTTCGAGTTGGAGAACCAACTGGCCTTGAGTCGGAGAAATCAATTGTTCATCACATTAAGCACGTGACTTGGCTGGGTACATACTTTTTAAGTAAACTAACATGGAATACATTATGTACCTTGAGATGGGGAGGCAGAAGAAGTTCATAAGCTAGATATCCTATTTTCTTAGTGACGGCGTACGGCCCACAATATCTTGGAGAGACAGCTTTTTGTACTTCCCTAGAGATAAAGAACTTCTCTTGGGTCGTACACAAATGAAAACCATATCTGCTTCTTTTTCAAACACTCTCTCCAATCTCTTCTTATCAGCATACTGCTTTTGTCTATCCTAGGTAGCCTTAATATCTTTGCAGATTGCCTGCATTTGTTGCTCCATATCATCAAGCATCTCTCTGGACATTTCGACCCTAGGTAATACTCGGACTTGAGATCTATTTTTGTGAACATTTGGGTTCCACTTAACCGATCCAAAAGTTCATCAATCCTAGGGATAGGATACTTATTTTTAATTGTTAACTGATTCAACCCTCTATAATCAATAGAGAGTCTTAATGTTCCATGTTTCTTCTTCTGAAAGAGAACAGGCGCACCCCAAGGTGAAACATTAGGTCTTACGAATCCTTGCTCTCTATCAGTTGCCTTAACTACTTCTTAAGTTCTATGATGGCTTCTGGAACTGGCATTTTGTATGCATGCTGGGCTATCGGCAGAGCTCCGAGGGTTAACTCGATCTCATGATCTACTTCACGAGTTGGAGGCATCTCAGTTAGCTCTTCAGGGAATACATCGGCATACTCACTTAACCACTCTGGTTCCTTACCTTGCATTTTATGTCTACTAGATTCATCTTAACGACATAAACAGCTTGCCTCTTTCTGAGTCCCTTTAACAGTTTAGAAGCTTTGACTAACTGCAGCACTAGGGATCCAGAAATTCTAGTTCCTTGAACTTTATTTCCTTGAAGGTCAAGGAAAGAGATGGCTCCATTGTGACAATGAATGTCAGCTGATTCTTATGGAGCCAATCCATTCCAAGGATTCCATCATAGATTCCCAAGGGTAGGAATTTGAACTAGCAATCTGTTACATTTCCATCTAGATTAAACTAAATATGGTCTGTCTCAAGGTGTGTGAAAAGAATCTTTTCACTAGCCAACTCCACTTGCATAGGTTTCCCTGATTTTTGATTTAGGACTGACTTACGTAGACATCCTAGGGAAATAAAAGAATGTGTACTGCCTGAATCAATCAAAAGCTTGAATTGCTTACCCTTGTACTCTGCTAGAGTCTGGAGGACTGAGAATTGATGATTTGGCCCCCCTGATACTCAATGGTGGCATAAATCTGTCCTTTTTCTTCCTCCACTTCCTCAGCTATTGTAACGACTCTAGCTGCTGCAATCTAAGGTGGAACTCTCTCTCTTTGGTTTCCCCAATTATGGGAGGGAGTTCTAAGGCTACTTTGCATTGAGGTTGCAGGGAGGCTGAGCTGGCACTCTTATGGGGTTGCCTTGGTTTTGGCGAGGGGGACCCTAATTGGACTGATATGAAGGAGTCTATCTCTGAACTTTGGGACCTTGGCTTCCTTGACCCATAGAAGGAGTTGGGCAATCCTTGAGCTAGTGCCCAAACTCTTGACAACCAAAACACCTGTTTTCACTTCTAAGCTCTTCCCTCTGCATTCTAGAAAGAGCTGGAGTTCCTAGAAAAGAACTTCAAGAAAAAGGTCTTCCTTCAATTCTGGAATTTTCAGTCTCCTGGTTATGATTGGGACCTTGATGCCTCTTTGGAGGCGGAAGGTTAGAAGAACTTCCCGGTGTTTGAAACCTTTTAAAGGATGAGGGAGCTGGTTTTGGCAAGACCTTAACAATAAAGGCCTTGGCAAAGTCCTTGCCATCCTTACTGCTTTAGCCATGGAAACTGGCTTGGCATTCTTGACCAGGGTGTCCAATGGTTCGTTCATTCCTTGAATAAACCTAGCCAGCATGAGTTGCTCTTTGTCCAACAGTGGGTGGCAAGTATTTGAGGAGGAGAGCAAATGCGTGGTGATACTCTTCAATAGTTTTGCTCCCCTAAGTCAACTCCAAGAATTCATTCATCTTGGTTTTCAAAAATCCGGGAGGACAAAATCTCTTCCTTAAGTAAGCCTTGAGATCAATCCATGTCTGGGTGTTTCGATCCAAATGGTTGGTCTCACAATGGTTTCTCCATGCCACTGGCTGTTTCTACTATCTTCAGCCTTGTAAGAGCCTTTTACTCTGCATGAGAGACATTGCTTCAAGTACCGAAGCACATCATTTTTCAAGCCTGCCCAATGGAAGCTCCTTCTTATGGCATTTAATGCTTTTACATAGCCTGGGTGTCTTGCAGTAGGGCTATCATGAGCTTCATGGAGGATTAGTTTCTTTAAAGCAGGATCCTTAGGGATACATAGCCTGTGTGATTGAAGTAGAGGCTTCCTTTTCATGAGTGGAGTATCCCTTGATTAGATTCTTCTCTTTCTCTGAATGTCCCCCTTCTTCTACTAACTTCATCATTCTCTGATAATCTGGATCATGAGATGAGACTTCTTCCACCTTGACCAGTATGGGATTATTTAGCATTGAAATTGCACTCAAGAAAGATTTGCAGCTAAGTGCATCTGCTACCACATTATCATTCCCAGGGCAAAATTTGATGTCGAAGTCATATTCTTGTAAAATTTCAATCCATCTCCTTTGCTGCATGTTGAGGTTAGGCTAGGTGAAGATCCACTTTAAACTTTTGTGGTCAGTTACAAGCTGGAATTTGCCCCCCAAGAGATAATGTCTCCATAATTTGAGGCAATGAACAATTGCTAAAAGCTCCAAATCATGGGTGGTATAATTTGCTTCATATTGCTTCAGCTTGCGGGAAGTATAAGCGACTGGTCTTCCTTCTTGGCCTAAGACATCACCAAGTGCTAGACTACTAGCATCATTTAACCACTTCAAATTCCTTGGAGAAATCACGAAGCTTTAGGATTGGGGCAGAAGTAATAATGACCTTCAGCTGATCAAAACTGTTTTGATGGATTGGAAGCCACACTATTTTGCAATCCTTCTTAAGAAGATTCATCAAAGGTGCAGCTACCAAGGCATAATCTTTGATAAAAATCCTATACCATCCCGTGATTCCCAAAAACCGACGAACTTCACGAACTGATTTAGGGGGTGGCCGCTCCAGAATATCCTTGACCTTGGCAGGGTCTATTGAAATGCCATCTTTGGAGACGATGAATCCAAGATATTCAATTTGATGAGTAAAGAAGGTACATTTTCTCTTCTTGGCATAGAGTTTGTGTCTGTGCAGCAATTTCAAAACTCTATGCACATGCTCCTCATGCTCTTCCATTGATTTGGAGTAGATTAAGATGTCATCAAAGAAAACAAGCACAAATTCATCCAAGTAAGGATGGAATATATCTTGCATTAGGTGGTTGAAGGTTGCAGGAGCATTGGTTAACCCGAATGACATTACAATAAACTCATAGTGGCCATAACAGGTATTGAAGGCTGTCTTGGGTATATCTGCTTCCTTGACTTTGATATGATAGTAACCAGACCTCAAATCTATTTTTGAGAAGACTTTGGCCCCATGAAGCCTATCAAGAAGTTCGTCGATGCAAGGGATAGGGTACTTATTCTTGACAGTGACTTGATTTAGTCCTCGATAATCTATGCAGAGCCGGAGAGTTCCATCCTTCTTTTTTTGGAAAAGAACAGGTGCCCCCCAAGGAGAGCTACTAGGGCGTACGAATTCTTACTCAATGAGTTGGGAAAGTTGCTCTTTAAGTTCGATGGCTTCAGGAAGAAGGGACATTTTATAGGGCATTTTTGAGACAGGTTGAGCTCCAAGGATCACCTCGATTTCATGATCGACTTCTCGAGGAGGCGATAGCCCTGTAAGCTCGTCAGGGAAGATGTCAGAGAATTCTTGGAGCCAAGAGGGTTCTGTCTCCATACTAGGTTCAATGGCTTTGTTAAGCTTGACTAAGAAAACTTGCTGACCCTTACGTGTTCCCTTGAGAAGATGTTTTGCCTTGACTACCCTAGGTTTAGGTTTTCCTGTTATCCCCTGAACAGATGCTACTTGGCCATGCTCATTTTCAAAAGTGATACTCCCCTGGTTACAATGAATGCTAGCTTTGTTTGCAATTAACCAATCCATCCCAAGGATTCCATCATAAATTCCTAATGGCAAGACTCTAAAGTGGCCATGAGTTTGCTCATTACCCAGCTCAAAATCAAGCTTCCCTATAGAGTGGCGAGATACTACTTCTTTCTCACTGGCTAACTCTACAGTCATTCTTCTAGCTGTTTTTTGACTCAAGTTTAATTTTTGCAAGCACCTAGGAGAAAGAAATGAATGGGTACTGCCACAATCAATCAAAAGCCGAAATGGCTTACCATGATGAGTGGCTGGGGTTTGGATTACACCAAATTGTTTATTCGTACCTTGGTGTTCTACTATCGCATGGACAGTGGCACGCTTTTCTTCAGCCATTTCCAAGGTCGGTTCTTCACTTATAACACAGGCGGTCCTAGCAACTGCTCCTCCGCGGCCTCTGTCGCCACGCCCACTGCCTCTTGCACCTTGGTTGATAGGGGTTCCACGGCCTTGATTTCCTCTGCTACCTTGGGGAAATGATGTTGCCATTTTGGGATAGTTGGCTCTAAAGTGTCCTAGCTCATTGCATCAAAACACAGAGGGCCTTCTCTAGAAGAAGCAGCATATGAGCGGGGGACAAAAGAGTTGCCTTGTCGCCCTCTGTTGTAGTAGGGAAAATTTTGTTGGGGTTTCTTATAGGGTTGATCTTTAGGATTTGCCTCAGGGTAAGATCTCTTTTGATGCTTAGGTTTGTCAGTCTTCATTTCTTTCACAAGGGGTTTTGCTCGTATGAGAGCATCCTGTAATGTGCTTGGCCTCATTGCTTCAAGGCGGGAATCTAAGGGTTCATTTAGCCCTTGGCAGAAACGAGCCACTTGCTGGGAAGTAGTCATAGTTGGGGCATACTTCCGAAGAGTGATAAATTTGGAATAGTAGTCCTCAAGAGTTAAGTTGCACTGCCTAATACTAAAAAACTCATTCATCTTTATGGATTCATGGGATGGGGGAAGATATCTTTCCTTCACTGCCTGCTTGATATCTTTATGGATTCATGGGAAGATATCTTTCCTTCACTGCCTGCTTGATGTCTTCCCACGTTTGAGAATGCTCGGTGACCTCCTTGTCACGGCACCACTGTTTCCACCAGAGTTTAGCATCTCCGATGAGGCGAAACCCTGCAAGCATAGACTGATTTGCTACTCTAGTACCGGCGACGACAGAGAAATAATCGTCCAATGCCTCAATCCAGACTTCAGCATCCTTCTCAACCTTTGAACCTTCTCCTTTAAAGGAGGGAGGTTGCATTTGCTTGAGCAGGAGCTTCTTCTCTTGGGTATTAGTGTAAAGCGCATTGGGAAGTGAAGGGTGATCGTCTTGGCCATCATTATAAAAACAATTTTAAGATTACAAGATTCATATTTGCACAACGCTTATTTTTGGAGAGTAAAACATTGAAATTACTTTATTTCCAAATATTTACAAGGATGAGTTTTATTACAAAGATCTGAGACTAATATAATTAGTCTTATTTGCTATCAAGGGAAATTCCTAAGCTTGACTATGACATAAGGGTAGAGCGGTCCACATAGGTGAAATATGGGGGTTCTGCTGTAGTTTCTAAGACTCTAAAAACTGATGGTAAGGGTGGTAGACTCTGGATTGGGGTAGATCCCAACACAGCTACTCTATCAGCAGGTAAGATCTGCATCACTTTGTCATATACCCAGTGATCCTGAGGTATGCAAATCCCATCTATAGTCACAGAGGTGTCCGCCCTGGGGGTGCCGACGAACCAAAATAAACGGATCATCTTCAACTTTTCAATCCAACGAATCCGCTTAAGGTCGATGGTGAGGTTTCCAATTTGATCTGCTCGGATGAAGAAATATCTCGGCCCACAACTCAAGAAATCTCTACCCCATCCTCTTTCAATACGAGCGAAATGAGGAAGGGACATATTCTCTAGTATTTGTACCATGGTGTCACGGAACTCGAAATTTGAGGAGTGACTAGCAGTCTCGAAGATGCATTGGAAAACTAGAAACTTCAAGTAGGCATCTTCCTCTTCCTACAATCATTCAAACATCAATTCAACTTGTTTGTTTTAGTAAGATGTTTTTATTAATTAGCATTATGTTAGGTAAAACATTTATTACAAAACAGTCCTTAAATGGCAATTCCTAGGAGCTAAACTTGGCTCTGATACCAATTGTAAGGTTCCCCCTTCTAAAATAGGGGAAACACTTAAGATAGTCCACTAAGTCTTAGCTTGGAGAAAATTTCCTATTTATCGACACCTTGACCATGTAGAGATTCAAGGATACGATTCATAGATAAGACCTAGTCCTATCCCACAGGGGAAGCGTGATCTTCTAAAAGTCAAATCACCCATAGGGTAATTTATCATAAATTGGGCAACTACTAGACTTGATTTCTAGAGGCAACGCTTTTTTCCTCATCCATGCAAGGCACAGCCGTTGACCTAGTCTTCTAGAATAGAGTTGCCCAAGAACCTAATTATCTAGCGTAGGGCTTTCACTTAATCTGTTGGAAAGCTACCCGACTAATCGGGTCCACCCGTCCGTAGGATGGTCCATCCTCCCACTTTCCACCCTACTCAGGCGTCAATTTGTTTTCTAATTAATCCTACCACACTGTTTGACATAAATAAACATGTTCCTTAATTACGGCCCTTTTCACAAGGTTTGTCAAAACAGCCTTTTTACACAATACAATCATGCCAAAGACAAGATATATATATATATAAGTTGATACATGAATCAAATTCCATACAAGCCAAACTAGCTCTCTTATTCTTTTCCTTTATTCTGCCGATGATCTAGAATTCGGCCTTCCAGCCTCTACATGCTGGGTAAAACCCTACGGGACCATACACCTCATCGTTAGCCGCCACTGGCGGAGGACTCAAGCCGGCTTGTCGCCCTCTCAAGCTCCATCGCTCGATCCTCCCGCCTCCTCAGAGGGATGTCTGCACACTAGGGTGGGCTTATTCACCGCACTAGCCTGGGCCCTCAGAACTAGGCAGCATCATAACCTCTCGCCTCAATCGGCGAACCTTATTCTCCCAATGGTATGAGGGATACCTTGGGCCAATCTTGGGCTTTGCTAACGACGTCGCTCGGCTACACAAGCACGGAAATGGAGTTAGCGTTGAAGCCAAGAAACTTGCACTCTTTAAAGATAACAATTTCAATGCAATTTATTGAATACAAAATCACACAATTCATAACTTCATACAATTTTATGTCATTATTTTAAAAGGAAAAGATACGCATTTATTAGCACTAATAATTAAAAAAATACTTCTTTAAAATATAACCAAGCTAACTTGGCCACCATTTACTTGAGGAGCTTGAAGCGAGAGGGTTGGAGCCGCATCGGGAGCATCTTCCCTAATTTCATTGTTGCGTGCTCCTCTCCGGGCAATATTCTGACGTTTCTGTGATGGGGCCATCTTGGATGTCGACTTGTAGGGCTCGCTGCCGCGGTCGAAATGCTTCAGTCGGATCTCAATTCTGAGATCGTTTTCTCACCGTATGAGCAAACGACTAGCGTATAAACCCTTTCTAAAGGCAAAAATCCCTTATTAAAGTCTACGCAAATGGGAGGGAGGGGGGAATTGTGAGATGTCCTTAAGACCAAAAACGTGGAGAGGGCTGTGAGGGCTACTGTAAGTCTATTCACACGGGGGGAGGGGGGGGGGAGAAGAGATAAGGACACTGTCTCCTAGCAAGAGGAGGATGGAAGAAAATTGGCTTATCTGAAAAGAGGCAAATGAGGGGGTGTGAGAGGGGTGGCTGCAAGGGCGGCTGTACTGTAGCAAGTAACCTACACAGGGACGAACGGCGGTACGGACGACGGTACAACAGGGCATACGTTGCACAGAATTGCGTGCTGCCTATGGAGCACCCCGGGGGTTTATATAGCTGAGGGGTCGAGGTACGGGTGCTGCGCAAAGCAAGGACGAAAGGATGGTGTACCATCAAAGGCTATGGATCAGTGGCTTGCATGGGTCTAGGAGGGGAAAGGTACGGTGCCAGTTGCCAGGGAAAGGAGTGATACGCATATACCTTATCTGGTCTGGGGCAGCGTGGGTGTCCACGTAAGGGTACGTGTGGACCACACAGTGGGCGACCTTGGTTCTTAGGCGGCCATCGTACGGGCGTCTTAGTAAGGATGTACGGACCAAATTTTGGGGCACCCGCCTCGATTTGCGTGTCAGATCGCCCTGGGGGGGCGATTTTTTTTTTTGTTTGAGAGGTTCTCCTGGTCGTTGGGGTTCAGATCGTTCGTCAATCGGATGCCCGGTCATGCATTTATTAAGGTTTAAAGGTCGTCGCTTTTTAACTAAAATGACTGAAATTCGCTTATAAGCTTGATTCGGTGTCTGTTTTGGATGCTGTAAAATCCTATATTACGGTAAAATCACGCGCAGATTCCAAATTTGGGCTCAAAATTTGAAGATTCTAAGTAAAAATGACTCAATTAATGAAATCATTGATTTTTATACCCTCTCTTTGCATGAAACCTCAATTTTCACATAGCCTCTTGCTTCTCATCTCCTTCATGATTCAAGCTAGAGGGTAAGGGTTAACATTGCTCAGTGGACAATCGTAAAGATTTACCTATGGTCTCCAAAGTCTTTCCATATGCTCATTACCGTTAAAACCATTGGTACCTCCAAAGGAGGGCGGCAATAAGGCAAGGGCTACCTTGAGAAGTCACAGGCCCACCAAGATAATAACTCCTTATCCCACTTATCATGAATCATCAAAGAGGTCCAAAATTGGGTTAAGCATGAGAAGCTAATCCTAAATGAGATATTCACATGTAAAGAGAGTGTTTGAATAAGGGTTTGAAAGATAAGAGAATGGCAATGACACAAAATGCTCAATTGAGGAGGCTCATTCCTTGATTTGAAAGGGAGAGGAGGGCTCCTTTTATATGTGGAGAATCACCCTCTCTTCCATTGTTACAAATTACAACATAAAAATCTTCAACCCTTCAGTGACATAAGGGTAGATGTCACCATCAATTGTCCTCTTAGGCTGTCTTCTATTGATTATTAAATTAAAGACTTTTTGACTTTGAGAGTGTCATGAGATAATAGCCAAGTCTAAGTGGCATGTAGGTGGAGATCCCACTTACATATGGCGGAATTCTTCTCTTCCATGTAGGCATTCTAGAAGAATCTTTCCCAATTATGCACCTACACACACTCCTCCACCTGCCTTCCACACTCCCCAACTTGTAGCCTTATGGTGAATACCATATTAATAATACAATTAAAATCCATGTGAGCATGAAGGCCCACTTTTATTTTCCACATCACTAGCCTATCTACCATACCAAAGTATTTATCAAGCATACTTGTGGCATTTACAATGCGTGCACCCTAAATCAAGTAAAACCATTATATTTGAAGATAGAATGTTGTTATCGGGGTAGCCGCCAAGCCGCCGCATCACCATGCCGTTATTCCATTGTGGGCACCACAATCTTCTTGGACAAGCTTCCACCTTATTACC
Source organism: Cibotium barometz (assembly GCF_041138505.1). Classification (NCBI taxonomy): domain Eukaryota; kingdom Viridiplantae; phylum Streptophyta; class Polypodiopsida; order Cyatheales; family Cibotiaceae; genus Cibotium; species Cibotium barometz. The sequence goes on from NC_141077.1 coordinate 27,040,966, forward strand.
ATTGAGAAACCATCAAAATATGCACAAAATTGAAAATGAAAGATATCAATTTTTCATGTCACAGTACCACGTAACACAATCGAGTTACATGGTGGATATCCATATAGGTGTAACACAATCGAGTTATGCGAGATGGACATCGACCATAGAACTCGATCAATATACAAACTACCTACATGGATGTCCAAAATGTAACTTGATCTTGTTACTTACATAACCTATGTACATTCATGTACATCAAGCAAGCACTTGGATGATGAAATTTTTAATTTTTTAATTTTCCACATAAGTCGAGGGAGTTACATGAATACTTAACCCATGATGGTGGAAAAATGTTCATTTTAATTCCTAGTAGGCAATTAAAAAAATGTAATTTCCGCATAGCTCGAATGAGTTATGTAAATACTTATTGAATGATCACCATGTGTACAATGTTGTCGAATTCAAATTTTTTAGTTTTTTCACAAAACTTGATTGAGTTATGCGGATAGCCATTAGATGATTGACACTTGTCTAGTAAGTTTTTTTTTGGTAAATTTTGTGGAACTCGATCGACTTATTTCGCAACCAATCATGGGGTGCCATGTGTCCCTTGTATCAAAAACTTGAACCCTAACTTGATTGAGGTATAAAACCCTAACCCTAACTCCATCAAGGTAAAAAATCCCCCCCCTCATTCTCACTGTTCACTCTTAGATCTCCCTCTCTCCCTAATCTACATTGACTTTTCTCATCATCTTTTTTTAAATCTCTAGTATGTCTTCCCTAATCTCTATTATGTCTTTCCTAATCTACATTAGCTTTTCTCATAATCATTTACCTAATCTCCATTCTAGGTCTTTCCTAATCTCCATTGGACATTTTGATCACTTTTACACATAGGTTAGGGTTTTCATTAGGGTGTCCTTACATCATCCTCTTTAGCATGTACTCAATTTGGGAATCTCATAGCTGCGATTCATCAGCAAGCTATTGAGACGGTTCGTGTGAGTGTGGGTGACACATTTCTACCTTATGCTGTCCCCCTTACGCAACCTAGGTAGCATCACATCTTGATGAGTGGCTATAAGCATAGTGTACTACTAGAGTTTTTGTGGCTTGACCTACGTGAGGTGGAAAAGCTCCCTAACATTAGGTATTCTGTTTTAGATCTATTTAGAGATGGACAAGGAGTCCGTTCTGTAGTTGAGAAAATCTATTTCTAGGTGCTCCCACCTAGCTGGCAGCACATATCTATAGCCGATACTGCACCATCGCTAGATTCTCTTATACTTTGTAAAGAAATTATATGCACAGAGTTTGTATTGGGACTCGAGGTGGAGTATAGTATTTCCCGTTCTAGTGGTAGGGTGTGGTCATGGGTCACTTAAGCGACCAGGGTACGCCATGACTCCCCCTGGCCCTTCAAGACGACAGACCCAACCTTTGTGCCACCCTCAAGTTTTGAGACCCTTGGATATAGGTTGGGGTTGATGTATGGCTTGCCACAAAGAGCATATTGATTTATTTACTTACACATGTATGTTATTGTCTCGTGTATTTTTGCTATGTATCTTATTTATGTCTACTCTTTCACTCTGTAGACACCACCTACACATACTTCTCTATAGAGCCAACATTATCAGAGGCAGTGCAGAGAAGACTAACTACAGAGATGTTGAGCATATGAGGTTTGACATGGAGAAAATGAGAGCACATATAGGGAACCAGAGACAAAGACTCTACCAGAGGTCATTAGGTATTGCATAGCTGAGCACTTTTTTTCAATAGTCTTGACATATTGCTCACATGTGAGGAATGTGCAATGACCCTTATCTTGCCCTATATCCTCGACCCTTCATTCAAGATACTAGCATGATAACCATTTGTTGTACATGCCCCCGCAGATTCTACGCAAGAGAGAGTGCACATCTTGTTTTCAATTGCTTGATGTGACAAGGGGTTCATACACTCTAGGATGTGGTCATTTCCTCCAGATCACTTACATCTCCCTCCAGTAGGAGCAGCTAGTGTGATGGGCTAGATGCCCAATGTGCATATATGACATTGACCTAGCTACCTACTATCGAGTTTTGGGCATTAATAATAATTCCTAGGCACAACGAGAGATTGATCCATAGACAGAGAGGCCGATCTCTCACACAATCAAGCGGACTTGTTGGCTATTTCTGATGAGGCAGGCAGCACTGAGACCCTTTCGGAGAGCTTCAAGGATTCAAAAAAGCTAGAATGGATTGAGATAGAGTCCCAACACAACGCATGTTGTTCTAGAAGGAGAGCAAGTGCATGACACTTGAGTGTTGGTGATTCTGGTCCTAGTGGCATAGTAGCCGAGACTTATCAACATAGAGTCATGATTGTTGAGTAGATTACATGTGTTGTGTGGGAGATACATGTGTATGCCGAATTCACTCTTTGGCTAGAGAGACATTCGAGACAAGGGAAGCACAAGGAGACATAGAGGCCCAAAGGGCTCTTGAGACAGTGTAGATAGACGTACTACTTTGTGTACCCAAGGTGAAAATCTTCACAATGTGATTATAATATTATCTAGTGAGTCATAGAGGCTCCTTGATAGCCAAGTTATTTTAGAAATGATGATCTAGTTGGATAGTGATGATCCAGTTGTTTTAGAAATGATGATCTAGGTTATTTTAGAAGTTATGTTCCAGTTGGATATTGACAGAGTGACTTAACCCAAAGTAGTTGGGATATTATGATCTAGGTTGTTTTAGAAATGATGATCTAGGTTGTTTTAGAAATTACGTTCCGATTGGATATTGACAGTGACTTAACCCAAAGTAGTTGGGATAGCAATTACTTTTGTAGATATTATATGATATTTTGTACTATTATTTGGTGGTTAAGCCTAGAGGAACTCAGCTTAGCACCCTTATGTTATAGTTTTATGATTTTTCCTATATGTATTATTCTCTTATATTTATGCATCATCCCATTTTAATTCCATAGAAGTGTATCATCACTCTCTCTCTCTCACTCTAAGGTACACATGCACACAAAACTTCACACACACTCACTCACATACACCTACATAAATACATGGGCACACACACACACACACACACACACACACACACACACACTCACATGCACCTACATAATATACACAAATATTCACATGCACAAACTTATCCAAACATGTCTTTCTTTCACCTAATGTTTTCTCTTTTGGTCTGTATTTGTTTATTGGGATTTTGTCCTCCTACACATTGCAACCAAATGTGCTCCGATGGTGACCAAAATTTGCAAGAGTGAGGGTAAGATCTACACATACCACCACACTTGCAAATTTTGGTGAGTATCAGAGTATATTTGGTTTACAAAATGAGCTCTGATCATGACTAAACTTTGCAAGAGTTTTGTTCACCATTGAAGCATATATAATTGTAATATGCCTGCCAAATTCTTAGTTTTTAATGTGTCATAGCCTTAGAGAGCCTCTCAAAATTAGTCCTTTGGCCCACACATTGCAAGAAAATGAGCTCTCATGGTGGTGACTAAACTTTACATAAGAGTGAGGGTGGTTCCACATATACACACTTGCAAAGTTTGTCACCCGAAAGCATATTTGGTTACAATGTACATGCCAAACACTTAGTTTTCAATGTGTCATGGCCTTAGAGAGCCTCTCGAAATTGGGACTTTGTCTTGCACATTACAACCAAATGTGCTCCAATGGCGACCAAACCTCACAAGAGCAAGGATGGGGTCTACATATACACTCTTGCAAAGTTTGGTCACTATCGAAGCTCATTTTATTGTAATGTATATGCCAAATGCTTGGTTTTTAATGTATCGTGGCCTTAGAGAGCCTCCTGAAATTGGGTGCTTGGCCCACACATTGCAAAATGTGAATTCCTCTTTTTGCATAAAAATAAATTTACCAAAAATTACTCTTTTCTCTTAATCAATTAATTAAGCATAATTATAAAGAATTATTTCTCATGAATATGATGAAAATCATTCTTTTTACATAGGATGTCCAATCCTAGAATATGGTAGGAAGTCCTCTTTTAGAATAATGCATAAAAATAAGATATGTATTATTTTCTAAAATTTTTGGCATAGCTTTGTTGCTATTACTGATAATTCTCAAATTTTTCTAAAGAATAAAAACTTGTAATGGAAATATGAGAGTAGTTCCTCTTTTATGCTTAAAATCAAATTATGAATTTAAATCATAATTTTAACCATAATCATAAACTTAATTATGATTATCCCACTAGATTAAGGTAATTCCATTATTTCTCTTTTTCCAAATTGATAGGATAATCTATTTCTCATTTAGAATCAATCAAAGTAGTTTTTAACTACTTATAAATAATCTAAAAGAAATAACCATTATTTTGTTAACACAAAATCATAAAAATACCATTTTTTTAATCTCTAGCTTATCAAGCCTAGAGTTTAGCTTTGAATTAAGAGACTATCATTGAGAAGCATCCTTTTTCAAGGGATTTAGCATAAAGGTGGCTATTCTTTTAGAGCGAGAGATTTACTTAAATAAAGCATTAAAATTAAGCATAAAGATTAACTTTCTCTTATTAAGACTTTAAGGGAAAGCTTGATTTGAATTAAAACAATTATTTAGAAAGCTTCTCAAGCTTAAGAGGGGTAGAGAAGAAGAAAGTCATTGAGATAAATTAGAAAAACCCATAAAAATTGATTTTACCTCCAAGTTTGGCTTAATTCTCTGTTAGCAGTGAAGCCCTCGACCAATCAATTGGTCCACCAAGAGGAGAAGAGCAACTCCAAGAGTTGTTGTAGAGAGAGAGAGCTCCAAGCTCCCAAGAGAGAGAAAAATTTAAGGGATAATAGAAAATATGATTATTTTAATATAATACTGGCACGGTATAGCTCCAATCTTTTTTTACAAAAGACTAAGGATCTATTTATAGGTGAGGGAGGCCACTAACCAAATCCAACTCGGTTCTAGAATTTTCCAAGTTCAGTTTGACTCAATTTGGACAAGATTTGGACTCGTTTCAGTCAACCTTATACTCAGTCAACTCTTCATCTTATGTGAGCATTAACTCATTTTTGGGTATTTTCTTTTATTCTTTAGATTTATATCATCCCAACACTTGGATTAATCCAATTGGCCCATTGGAACCTTAATTGGACCATACATCACATAAAGGCAAAGAGAAAGTGATTGAGCCCCTTAGTATGCCTGACATTTCTGCACGGCATTCTCATGCTGATGGAGAGTCTAGTGGCTCAGAGATGAGCCTTGATGAGGATCTTGGGATACCAACAACTATGAGAACACCTGGTGTAAAGAAGGCTATGGAATCCATGAATGCAAAGCTGTGAAGATCTGGGAGAGTGAAGAATTTTGCACACAGGTTTACCTATGATGGTTATGTGGCACATCACTATGCATACATGGCAAAAGTTGTACAGGTTGTTGAGCCCACATGCATTGATGAGGCTGTTGGAAATGTGTGTTGGGAGAAAGCTATGGATGAGGAGATGGATGCACTACATGGAAATGAGACTTGGGATTTAGTGCAATTGCCTGAAGGCAAGAAAGCCATTGGATGCAAGTGGATGTACAAAGTAAAACATAACAGTGATGGAAGCATAAGCAGGTACAAGGCTAGATTGGTAGCCAAAGGATATGCGCAGACATATGGCATTGATTATGAGGAAACTTTCAGCCCAGTTTCCAAGATGGCAACAGTGATGGTTACGTCAAAATAATGGTCTTTACATCAGATGGATGTAAAGAATGCATTCTTGCATGGGGATTTGTAGGAAGAGGTGTATATGTTGCAGGCACATAGTTATGAGGATGTGAGTCACCCTGAGCATGTTTGCAGGTTGAAAAAAAACCTTGTACGGGTTAAAACAAGCACCAAGAGCATGGTCTGACAAGATTTCTGAATATCTTGTCACTATTGGCTTTCATGTAGCCAATGCAGATTTCACGCTGTATGTGAGACACAGTGATAGAGGGGTTGTGCTTGTTGTCATCTATGTAGATGACCTGATCATTAGGGGAGACCATGATGCAGAGATCTTTGATGTAAAGATCTTGCTCAAACAGAAGTTTGAGATGAAGGATTTGGGGGAGCTCAGATATTTCTTGGGCATTGAGGTGATTAGGTCACCACACATGGTATTGGATTAGTGCAGAGACAGTATGGCTTGGACATGTTGTCCAAGTATGGTATGACAAGCTGTAAGCCTATCTCGGTGCCATTGGATCAAAATGGCAAGTTGAGTGGTGCAGATTCAGGAGAGATTTTGGAGGATCCTACTATGTATATTCGCATAATAGGAAGCTTGATCTACATGATGATCACCAAGCCAGATTTGAGCTATGCTGTTGGGTTGGTGAGTCAGTTTATGCAGGTTCCTCGAAAGCCGCATTTGGATGCATTGACACGCATACTGAGGTATGTGAGGTCTACTTTGCATTGTGGACTATTTTATGAAACTGGAACAGAGATATGTGTACATGGGTACACAGATGCTGATTAGGCTGGTAGTATCTCAAATAGAAGATCTACTAGTGGCTTCATGTTTTCTTTGGGGAGTGCTGCTGTGACTTGGAGCAGCAAAGCAGCCTACGGTTTTCATACAAGTGTGTTTTGATTCTAAGAAGTGACCGAAGTCCAAACCCCAACTTCGTGTCACATCTTTTGGTGGAGACGGCGGGCAGGTTTTACTTAGAATTATTCTATTTTAACCTCAATATTCAAGGTCCCACATGATTAAAGGAAAGTTGTTTTAAAACAAGTAAAATTTCCTTATTGCTACTCATCTTTTGGTGCAAGATGTTCAACATTTTGGTGTTCCAAGGATCAGAAGGAGAAGACCCGGGGAGTTATCTCCGCCGAGAGTTTAACCGAGCATGCTGCTTGATGGGTTGGTCTATGAAGGAGAGGGCAGAAATACTTCCAGATTTCTTGGAGGGTGTGGCCTTAACTTGGCATGAGGCTTTGCTAGAGGAGTCCAAGAATGATTAGGAAAGGTAGACCAAAGCAATGAAGGAGAGATTTGGGACAGTGGAGTCGCCAAATACTTTACTATTGCAATTGGATCAAATTTTCCAAAAGGAAGAAGAGTCAGTTTCTACCTTTTTAGTGAGGTATGAAGCCTTATTCATCAAATATCAACAAGCTGCTTTACATGTTGCTTCTTCTTCTTCACCTTCTATGGAAGATTCAAAGAGTTATTTAGCAATGGAGCACCTTAAGATGAGCAAGTTTATCAGGGCTTTGGATCCCTGCTTACATGGAAAAGTTCTTAGCAAAGATCCCACTAATTTTAAAGAGGCTCTTTGTATTGCTTTGAAGAAGGAGACCACTCTTCATATTGAGTCCACATTCCAATCTTCTCCAAGTGTGCCAACCCTACCATGAGTAGAGATAGCCTCAACATCTCAGGTACAAGCTCCATCCTTGGATCATAACATTGCACAACTTATGGTAGAATTTGTTGATTTGAAGTTACACTTAGTTAATGCAAGGCCACCTAGGGTTCCATGAACTGAGGATAAACCTAGGGATAGAAGTAGTGTCACATGCTATGAATGTCAAGAGAAGGGACACTATCGCACTGAGTGTCCAAAGTTGAGGAAAAGTGAGGATAAAAGTTTAGCACTTTTAGAGGAAACATGCTTAGAAGAAGAAGAGGAAACATTGATGCCATTAATGGCAAAAAGGGGGTCGTAAAACTAGGAGTCAGGAAGAAGAACAAGAAGATAAATCTGAAGAAGAGGAGAAAAATAAGAAGAAGAAGAAGTCATCTAGGAGAAAAATTGGACAATCTGATTTTCCTCTTGGACAAGGATCTCTTAGTTATGACCTCTTGACAGATCTTAGGGAGAAAATGGCACAAAGGGTAGAAGCATGTTAACGTGCTACGCTTTTTATGCTAGTTCATATGTGTGAACAAGCATTCCTAGTTAGCATAAGTTTAGGCATGTAAGTCACTATATTAGTAATCATATTTAAAACTTCTGGCTGATACAAAAAGCTCAAATGAGCACTTTAAAAAAAAAGAATAATCAATGAAAGTTGTGGTATATTGAATTACGAGCTAGTCTTTGAAGCCAGTTAGCACAGGCGTTACAGCGGAGTGGTGGGGTGATGAAGTGCAAAGGCCAGAGCACCATGGAGCCCGCAAGCAAGGCGGCGCATTCGCATTCTCCTATACCCAGAAAACATAGAGCCGCGCTGCCTTCTCCTATACACAGAAAACGCAAAGCCCCTTCTGCTTCTCCATCTCCTTGCAAAAGCACAAAGCGATCTCAAGGTTCCCCAATGTCCCTCTCGGGTACTCTCTCTCTCTCTCTCTCTCTCTCTCTCTCTCTCTTGTGCGGGTTCTGTGCGTTTTCTCTTCTACTTTCGGCTTCAATACCACAAGAAGCTCCGTGCAATATAGTTAACATGTCCATGCAATATAGTTGAGCACATTTCCCTTTACAGTTGAGCACATTTTCCTTTGATGTGTGCAGGCCGATGGAAAGCTCCAAAGGTCGTGATCCCCATGCAGGAAAAATTCTGTACAACTTTGGTAGAGTTCAATGCTGCTTATGGCCTTTCCATGGAGGGTTTAGATCCCAAAACGGTTAGGTGGGTGCAGGTCACTGATGCTGAATGGTTCAGTGTGTTCAAACAAACAAAGGATCCCAGCCAGTACCGCATCAAATGCAGCACCATCCACACCGAAATATATGAGTCGATGATGAAACTGCACTACAATGTATACCAGAAGGCCCCAACCAACATGGAAATTTCCTCTGCATTTGCAAAGGGTTTCATGAAAGAATTCAGTCCTGCCGTGATTGCAAGCGAGACAGCCATTAGGTTCAATTGGGCCGAGTTTGCAGTGCAGTACTTGCAAGATATTCGAGAGAAGGGCTATTATGAGGGCCATGTTAACAAGTGGAGACTACGCAATCTTCAGCTTCCAGCTTCAAAAATTGAGGATGAGTCTACTAACATCTGCGAGGAAAACATGGCATTGGCAGGAAAGAGTACTGCCAAATCTACCAAGGCCACACTTCAGCCTCATCAAGATAGTCGACAGGAGATGGAAGCTTCTTCATTTTGTGGGTTGGAGGAATGGCAGTGCATGAAGGCAGCTGTCCTTCAAATGAAAACACAGCTACATTATGAGAAACAAAATCTAAACAAAGTGCAAGAGGGCCTGGAACTTGCTAGGGCTTTGAATGCAAAAAATGCGAAGGTCATTCCTATTGTCACGGCCATGAGACAGAGGTTGCAAGCAGCTGAGATGGAGTTGCAGGCTCTATTGCAAAGCAATGATGTGGATGCCCGGCAAAAGATGGAGCTTGAAGTCAGAATAGAGACAACCAAAGACACCATAGAGGCTATGGGTTTCCCTCTTCGTGAAGATGACCCCATAGATAGTGACATAGACATAACCTGTAAACTGGTAAAAAGTGTTCGTAAGTTTCATCTCTGCACTTTATGTTTGGTACATGTGCTCAGGTAACTCATGTACTTACCATGCTCTTTTTGTCTTGGTTTTGTAGGTTGAGGTGAAAATTGCAAAATCCAAGGTGCAGAACTCTGAAAGCCAACTTGAACTTCTAATGCACATGCAGTCCAAGCTGGGCTCGTTTCTCCAAACTACCCTAACTAATCTAGCCCTTAGATAGAGAGGTGCAAGATAGCATCAGAACAAACCTGTGTACTGGCTGTGGTCCCTTGAGGTCCAACCATTCCTTGCAATGGTCAAGCTCCCTTGTGAGCATAATTATCACCTTCTGTGCTTTGCTGCTACATGCTTCCTTGGGACCGTATGTAGGGCTCTCTTCTGGAAAAAAGCATACCTACCGCATGGTTGTGCAACCTTGCAACACAACGACATCCAACCACACAAGAGATTGGTAAGAAACCATACTTGAATGTATGCTTGCTAGCTAGCATACAGGACATACAGTTTACAAGCTTGATCATATTGGGAATAAAAGGTGTGCTAGTTAGCATAATGAATATGCTAATTAGTTTGCCGCCAGGTATACTAGTTATCATACTAGATATGCTAGTTAGCATATACAGTATGATAGTTAGCATATTGCATATGCTAATTAACATATCCAGTATACTAGTAGCATACTAGATATGCTAGTAGGATGCTAACTAGCATATACCGTATATGCTAGTTAGCATACCCTGCATGCTAACTAGCATCCTAGTAAGCATACCCTGTATACTAACTAGCATAGCATATATGCTAGTTAGCATACCCAATACGCTAACAAGCATACCGGATATGCTAATTAGCATATCAAGTAGGCCTACTAGCATATCCAGTATGCTAACTAGCATACGAGATATGTTAACTAGCATGCTATCTAGCATACCAGATATTCTAAAAAGCGTATCTAGAATGCTAATAAACACAACGGATATGCTAGTTAGGATACTGGATACGCTAACTAGCATACAAGATATGCTAATTAGCGTAACCAGTATGCTAACTAGCACACTGGATATGCTAGTTGGATGAGTGGATGCTAATTAGCATATCTAATATGCTAGTAAGGATATTGGATATGCTTATTAGCATACCGGAGTTAGCATATTGAATGCTAATTAGCATATCCAATATGCTAGTTAGCATATTGGATTGCTATTTGAAATGCTAATTAGCATACAGGATATGCTAATTAGCATATCCTGTATGCTAACTAGCATACTAGTTATGCTAATTAGCATACTGAATATGCTAGTTAGCATACTTGATATACTATTAAGCATGTTGGATATGCTAATTACCAATATTTATATGCTAGTAAGCATTTTGGAGCATATTGGATTAGCTTAGAGGTTATAAGGTCTACTAGTTATCATACTAGGTATGCTAGTTAGCATATTGGATATGCTTATTAGCATACCGGATATGCTAGCTGGAATGATAGTTAGCATACAGGATATACTAATAAGCATATTGGATATGCTTATTAGCATACCGGATATGCTAGCTGGAATGATAGTTAGCATACAGGATATACTAATTAGCATATCCAGTATGCTGGTTAGTATACTGGATATGCTAATTAGCATATCTTGTATGCTAATAGCATACTGGATATGCTAATTAGCATACTTGATATGCTATTAAGCATGTTGGATATGCTAATTAGCATATACTGTGCTCTAGTAAGCACATAGAAGCTTTTGGGTACACTTGAATTGCTTAGAGATTATAAGGTTTACTAGTTAGCATACCTGGTATGCTTGTTAGCATACCAGGTATGCTAACAAGTATATCAAGTATGCTTGTTAGCATACTTGATATTCTAGTTAGCATATATGATTATGCTAGCTAGCATACACGGGAATGCTAATTAGCATACTGACCTAGCTGCACACATAGTTAGCATATGAAACATACTATGTAGCATACATGACATGCTTATAAAGGGTGTAATCAAAGATTTTTTTGTTGCAGGCCTCTCAAAGCCCCTACATGATGTGGGCAGTGTGCATGACACCAAAGGTAAGGGAAAGGCTGCAACTGAGAATCCTTCGACTGAGAAGGGTGGTGAGCTAGATATAATGAATGAAGGAGTAGATGTGGGATCCCAGCAAATGCAAAGTGCAAGCATGAAAACAATAGAGGAAGGCGGTGACGTGAGCAGTAAATCAGAAGAAGATGATTTTTTTGTCATGGTTCCTCATGAAAAGATGCAGGGGGGAAGAGAGCTTGAGCTCTTGCAAGCACACACACACACTCACAAAACCCTAATAGAGAACACACAAGGTGAGAGGCTGAAAATCTTCTTCTTCTCTACTCAACACTCAACACACCATATACAAGATAAGAGTTCTCATAATATGAAAGGTACTCAACCAATACATACACGGGTTCTCTATAGTGTGAACCCGACTAAATGAGCTGGCGCTATAACTATGCCAGTCTCTAGAATGGCTGTCACACAACCTGTCATCCCACTGGCCGCATATCACCCAAGATCTCACCAACCATGCCAGTGGTGTAAGTGTGGGGCCTATCCCCCAGGCGGGTCAT